>NC_139229.1:220871187-221508246 GCF_977018435.1 Lepisma saccharinum | reverse complement strand
TTAGCTTTAACCCTAATTTCTCGAAAAATCATGTTTTGATGCTATATGCGAAATATAATAATCAAAACGCTTTTTAGTCTCTGAAAAGCATAATAATACAACATTTTAAACAAAATCATCTTTGGCTTGGTCTGTAAAGAAAATGAGTACAAAACGAGAATCAGCAATTAACACGAATTTCTCGAAAAATCAAATTTTGATCCAATAGGCGAAATGTAATAATTAAAACGCTTTTCAGGCTCTGAGAAGCATAATAATTCAACATTTTAATGAAGTTCATCACTGGCTTGGTCTGTAGAGGAAACAAGTTTCAAACGAAAATTAGCATTTAATCCGAATTTCTCGAAAAATCATGTTTTGATGCTATATGCGAAATGTAATAATCATAACGCATTTCAGGCTCTGAAAAGCATAATAATTCAACATTTTAAAGAAAATCATCTGTGGCTTGGTCTGTATTGGAAATGAGTTTCAAACGAGTACTAGCATTGAACGCGGATTTCTCGAAAAATGAAGCATTCGTCCTACAGTTCAAATGTCATAACTAAAACGCATTTCAGACTCTGAAAAGCATACAAATTCCACATTTTGAAGAAAATCATCTCTGGACCATATTAAGTCAACATTTTGAAGACAATCAACTCTGATTGGTCTGTATAGAAAATGAGTTTCAAACAAGTACTATTATTGAACGAATATTTCTCAAAAAACAAATATTCATCCTATAGGCGAAATGTAATAATTAAAACGCTTTTCAGGCTCTGAAAAGCATAATAATTCAACATTTTGAAGTAAATCATCTCTGGGTTGTTCTCTAAAGAAAATGAGTTTCAAACGAATACTAGCATTGAACGCGTATTTCTAAATATTAAAGTATTCATCGTAAAGACGAAATGCAATAATTAAAACGCATTTCAGGCTCTGAAAAGCATAATATTTCAATATTTTAAAGAAAATCATCTCTGGACCATAATAAGTAAACATTTTAAGCACAATCATCTCTGGCTTAATCTGTATAGAAAATGAGTCTCAAACAAGTACTATCATTGAATGCGTATTTCTCAAAAAACTAATATTCATCCTATAGGCGAAATGTAATAAATAAAACGATTTTCAGGGTCCGAAAAGGATAATAATTCAACATTTTGAAGTAAATCATCTCTGGCTTGGTCTGTACAGAAAATAAGTTCCAAACGAATACTAGTATTGAGGCGTATATCTAAAAAAACAAGTATTCATCGTATAGGCGAAATGTAATAATTAAAACGCATTTCAGGCTTTGAAAAGCATAATAATTCAACATTTTGAAGTAAATCATCTCTGGGTTGTACTGTATGGAAAATGAGTTTCAACTGAATACTAGCATTGAAAGCGTATTTCTAAATATTAAAGTATTCATCGTAAAGACGAAATGCAATAATTAAAACGCATTTCAGGCTCTGAAAAGCATAATATTTCAACATTTTAAAGAAAATCATCTCTGCACCATAATAAGTAAACATTTTAAGCACAATCATCTCTGGCTTGGTCTGTATAGAAAATGAGTCTCAAACAAGTACTATCATTGAATGCGTATTTCTCAAAAAACTAATATTCATCCTATAGGCGAAATGTAATAAATAAAACGATTTTCAGGGTCCGAAAAGGATAATAATTCAACATTTTGAAGTAAATCATCTCTGGCTTGGTCTGTACAGAAAATAAGTTCCAAACGAATACTAGTATTGAGGCGTATATCTAAAAAATCAAGTATTCATCGTATAGGCGAAATGTAATAATTAAAACGCATTTCAGGCTTTGAAAAGCATAATAATTCAACATTTTAAAGAAAAACATCTCAGGCTTGGTCAGTAGAGAAAATGAGTTTCAAACGAAAATGAGCATTTAACGCGTATTTCTCGATAAATCAAGTATTCATCCTATAGACCAAATGTCACAATTAAAACCCTTTTCAGGTTCTGAAAATCATAATAATCAACATTTTAAAGAAAATCATCTCTGGCTTGGTCTGTACAGGAAATGACTTTCTAACGAGTACTAGCATTTAACGCGTATATCTCTATAAATCAAGTATTCATCCTATAGTCCAAACGTCATAATTAAAACTCGTTTCAGGCTCTGACATGCATAATAATCAACGTTTTAAAGAAAATTATCTGTGGCTTGGTCTGTATAGAAAATGAGTCTCAAGTGATTAATAGCATTGAACGCGAATTTCGCGAAAAATCGAGTTTCTATCCTATATTCGAAACATCAAAATTAAAAAGCTTTTCAGGCTCTGAGAGCTTAATAATTCAACATTTTAATTTAAATTATCTCTGGCTAGTTCTGTAGAGCTAATGAGTTTCAAGCGAATACTAGCTTTGAAAGCGAACATATCGAAAAATCAAATATTCGTCCTATAGTCCAAATGTCATAATTAAAACGCTATACAGGCTCTGTAAATCATATTAATTTAATATTTTAATGAAAGTCATCACTGGCTTGGTCTGCAGAGGAAATAAGTTTCAAACGAAAATTTGTATTTAACCCGAATTTCTCGAAAAATCATGTCTTGATGTTATATGCAAAACGTAATAATTAAAACGCTTTTGAGGCTGTGAATAGCATATTAATTCAACATATTAAAGAAAATTATCTCTGGCTTGGTCTGTATAGAAAATGAGTTTCAAACAAGTACTAGCATTGAACGCGGATTTCTCGAAAAATCAAGTTAACGTCCTACAGTCAAAATGTCATAATTAAAACTCTTTTCAGACTCTGAAAAGCATATTAATTCAACATATTAAAGAAAATTATCTCTGGCTTGGTCTGTATAGAAAATAAGTTTCAAAAAAGTACTATTATTGAACGCGTATTTCTAAAAAATAAAGTATTCATCGTACAGGCGAAATGTAATAATTAAAACCCTTTTCATGCTCTGAAAATTATAATAATTCAACATTTTAAACTGAATCATCTCTGGCTTGGTCTGTACAGAAAATGAGTTTCAAACGAGTACTAGCATTTAACTCGTATTTCTCGAAAAATTAAGTATTCATCCTATAGTCCAAATATCATAATTAAAACGATTTTCATGCTCTGACAAGCATAACGATTCACCATTTTAAAGAAAATTTTCTGTGGCATGGTCTGTATAGAAAATGAGTCTCAAGTGACTATTAGCATTGAATTCGATATTCGCGAAAAATCGAGTTTTGTTCCTATTGTCGAAACGTCAGAATTAAGACACTTTTCAGCCTCTGAAAAGCTTAATATTTCAACATTTTAAGGATAATGTACTCTGGCTAGTTCTGTAGAGAAAATGAGTTTCAAACGAATAATAGCATTGAAAGCGACTTTCTCGAAAAATCAAGTATTCATCATATAGTCCAATTGTCATAATTAAAACTCTATTCAGGCTCTGAAAGGCATAATATTTCAACATTTTAATGAAGTTCATCACTGGCTTGGTCTGTATAGGCAATAAGTTTCAAACGAAAATTAGCTTTAACCCTAATTTCTCGAAAAATCATGTTTTGATGCTATATGCAAAATATAATAATCAAAACGCTTTTTAGTCTCTGAAAAGCATAATAATACAACATTTTAAACAAAATCATCTTTGGCTTGGTCTGTAAAGAAAATGAGTACAAAACGAAAATCAGCAATTAACACGAATTTCTCGAAAAATCAAATTTTGATCCAATAGGCGAAATGTAATAATTAAAACGCTTTTCAGGCTCTGAGAAGCATAATAATTCAACATTTTAATGAAGTTCATCACTGGCTTGTTCTGTAGAGGAAACAAGTTTCAAACGAAAATTAGCATTTAATCCGAATTTCTCGAAAAATCATGTTTTGATGCTATATGCGAAATGTAATAATCATAACGCATTTCAGGCTCTGAAAAGCATAATAATTCAACATTTTAAAGAAAATCATCTGTGGCTTGGTCTGTATTGGAAATGAGTTTCAAACGAGTACTAGCATTGAACGCGGATTTCTCGAAAAATGAAGCATTCGTCCTACAGTTCAAATGTCATAACTAAAACGCTTTTCAGACTCTGAAAAGCATACAAATTCCACATTTTAAAGAAAATCATCTCTGGACCATATTAAGTCAACATTTTGAAGACAATCAACTCTGATTGGTCTGTATAGAAAATGAGTTTCAAACAAGTACTATTATTGAACGAATATTTCTCAAAAAACAAATATTCATCCTATAGGCGAAATGTAATAATTAAAACGCTTTTCAGGCTCTGAAAAGCATAATAATTCAACATTTTGAAGTAAATCATCTCTGGGTTGTTCTCTAAAGAAAATGAGTTTCAAACGAATACTACCATTGAACGCGTATTTCTAAATAATAAAGTATTCATCGTAAAGACGAAATGCAATAATTAAAACGCATTTCAGGCTCTGAAAAGCATAATATTTCAATATTTTAAAGAAAATCATCTCTGGACCATAATAAGTAAACATTTTAAGCACAATCATCTCTGGCTTAATCTGTATAGAAAATGAGTCTCAAACAAGTACTATCATTGAATGCGTATTTCTCAAAAATCTAATATTCATCCTATAGGCGAAATGTAATAAATAAAACGATTTTCAGGGTCCGAAAAGGATAATAATTCAACATTTTGAAGTAAATCATCTCTGGCTTGGTCTGTACAGAAAATAAGTTCCAAACGAATACTAGTATTGAGGCGTATATCTAAAAAATCAAGTATTCATCGTATAGGCGAAATGTAATAATTAAAACGCATTTCAGGGTTTGAAAAGCATAATAATTCAACATTTTAAAGTAAAACATCTCTGGGTTGTACTGTATGGAAAATGAGTTTCAAATGAATACTAGCATTGAAGGCGTATATCTAAATATTAAAGTATTCATCGTAAAGACGAAATGCAATAATTAAAACGCATTTCAGGCTCTGAAAAGCATAATATTTCAACATTTTAAAGAAAATCATCTCTGCACCATAATAAGTAAACATTTTAAGCACAATCATCTCTGGCTTGGTCTGTATAGAAAATGAGTCTCAAACAAGTACTATCATTGAATGCGTATTTCTCAAAAAACTAATATTCATCCTATAGGCGAAATGTAATAAATAAAACGATTTTCAGGGTCCGAAAAGGATAATAATTCAACATTTTGAAGTAAATCATCTCTGGCTTGGTCTGTACAGAAAATAAGTTCCAAACGAATACTAGTATTGAGGCGTATATCTAAAAAATCAAGTATTCATCGTATAGGCGAAATGTAATAATTAAAACGCATTTCAGGCTTTGAAAAGCATAATAATTCAACATTTTAAAGAAAAACATCTCAGGCTTGGTCAGTAGAGAAAATGAGTTTCAAACGAAAATGAGCATTTAACGCGTATTTCTCGATAAATCAAGTATTCATCCTGTAGTCCAAACGTCATAATTAAAACTCGTTTCAGGCTCTGACATGCATAATAATCAACGTTTTAAAGAAAATTATCTGTGGCTTGGTCTGTATAGAAAATGAGTCTCAAGTGATTATTAGCATTGAACGCGAATTTCGCGAAAAATCGATTTCTATCCTATATTCGAAACATCGAAATTAAAAAGCTTTTCAGGCTCTGAGAGCTTAATAATTCAACATTTTAATTTAATATATCTCTGGCTAGTTCTGTAGAGCTAATGAGTTTCAAGCGAATACTAGCTTTGAAAGCGAACATATCGAAAAATCAAGTATTCATCCTATAGTCCAAATGTCATAATTAAAACGCTATACAGGCTCTGTAAATCATATTAATTTAATATTTTAATGAAAGTCATCACTGGCTTGGTCTGCAGAGGAAATAACTTTCAAACGAAAATTTGCATTTAACCCCAATTTCTCGAAAAATCATGTCTTGATGTTATATGCAAAACGTAATAATTAAACCGCTTTTCAGGCTCTGAATAGCATATTAATTCAACATATTAAAGAAAATTATCTCTGGCTTGGTCTGTATAGAAAATGAGTTTCAAACAAGTACTAGCATTGAACGCGGATTTCTCGAAAAATCAAGTTATCGTCCTACAGTCAAAATGTCATAATTAAAACTCTTTTCAGACTCTGAAAAGCATAAAAATTCCACATTTTGAAGAAAATCATCTCTGGACCATAATAAGTCAACATTTTAAAGACAATCATCTCTGGCTTGGTCTGTATAGAAAATAAGTTTCAAAAAAGTACTATTATTGAACGCGTATTTCTAAAAAATAAAGTATTCATCGTACAGGCGAAATGTAATAATTAAAACCCTTTTCATGCTCTGAAAATTATAATAATTCAACATTTTAAACTAAATCATCTCTGGCTTGGTCTGTACAGAAAAAGAGTTTCAAACGAGTACTAGCATTTAACTCGTATTTTTCGAAAAATTAAGTATTCATCCTATAGTCCAAATATCATAATTAAAACGATTTTCATGCTCTGACAAGCATAACAATTCACCATTTTAAAGAAAATTTTCTGTGGCATGGTCTGTATAGAAAATGAGTCTCAAGTGACTATTAGCATTGAATTCGATATTCGCGAAAAATCGAGTTTTGTTCCTATTGTCGAAACGTCAGAATTAAGACACTTTTCAGCCTCTGAAAAGCTTAATATTTCAACATTTTAAGGATAATGTACTCTGGCTAGTTCTGTAGAGAAAATGAGTTTCAAACGAATAATAGCATTGAAAGCGAATTTCTCGAAAAATCAAGTATTCATCATATAGTCCAATTGTCATAATTAAAACTCTATTCAGGCTCTGAAAGGCATAATATTTCAACATTTTAATGAAGTTCATCACTGGCTTGGTCTGTATAGGCAATAAGTTTCAAACGAAAATTAGCTTTAACCCTAATTTCTCGAAAAATCATGTTTTGATGCTATATGCGAAATATAATAATCAAAACGCATTTTAGTCTCTGAAAAGCATAATAATACAACATTTTAAACAAAATCATCTTTGGCTTGGTCTGTAAAGAAAATGAGTACAAAACGAAAATCAGCAATTAACACGAATTTCTCGAAAAATCAAATTTTGTTCCAATAGGCGAAATGTAATAATTAAAACGCTTTTCAGGCTCTGAGAAGCATAATAATTCAACATTTTAATGAAGTTCATCACTGGCTTGTTCTGTAGAGGAAACAAGTTTCAAACGAAAATTAGCATTTAATCCGAATTTCTCGAAAAATCATGTTTTGATGCTATATGCGAAATGTAATAATCATAACGGTTTTCAGGCTCTGAAAAGCATAATAATTCAACGTTTTAAAGAAAATCATCTGTGGCTTGGACTGTATTGGAAATGAGTTTCAAACGAGTACTAGCATTGAACGCGGATTTCTCGAAAAATGAAGCATTCGTCCTACAGTTCAAATGTCATAACTAAAACGCTTTTCAGACTCTGAAAAGCATACAAATTCCACATTTTGAAGAAAATCATCTCTGGACCATATTAAGTCAACATTTTGAAGACAATCAACTCTGATTGGTCTGTATAGAAAATGAGTTTCAAACAAGTACTATTATTGAACGAATATTTCTCAAAAAACAAATATTCATCCTATAGGCGAAATGTAATAATTAAAACGCTTTTCAGGCTCTGAAAAGCATAATAATTCAACATTTTGAAGTAAATCATCTCTGGGTTGTTCTCTAAAGAAAATGAGTTTCAAACGAATACTAGCATTGAACGCGTATTTCTAAATATTAAAGTATTCATCGTAAAGACGAAATGCAATAATTAAAACGCATTTCAGGCTCTGAAAAGCATAATATTTCAATATTTTAAAGAAAATCATCTCTGCACCATAATAAGTAAACATTTTAAGCACAATCATCTCTGGCTTAATCTGTATAGAAAATGAGTCTCAAAGAAGTACTATCATTGAATGCGTATTTCTCAAGAAACTAATATTCATCCTATAGGCGAAATGTAATAAATAAAACGATTTTCAGGGTCCGAAAAGGATAATAATTCAACATTTTGAAGTAAATCATCTCTGGCTTGGTCTGTACAGAAAATAAGTTCCAAACGAATACTAGTATTGAGGCGTATATCTAAAAAAACAAGTATTCATCGTATAGGCGAAATGTAATAATTAAAACGCATTTCAGGCTTTGAAAAGCATAATAATTCAACATTTTAAAGAAAAACATCTCAGGCTTGGTCAGTAGAGAAAATGAGTTTCAAACGAAAATGAGCATTTAACGCGTATTTCTCGATAAATCAAGTATTCATCCTATAGACCAAATGTCACAATTAAAACCCTTTTCAGGTTCTGAAAATCATAATAATCAACATTTTAAAGAAAATCATCTCTGGCTTGGTCTGTACAGGAAATGACTTTCTAACGAGTACTAGCATTGAACGCGTATATCTCTATAAATCAAGTATTCATCCTATAGTCCAAAGTCATAATTAAAACTCGTTTCAGGCTCTGACATGCATAATAATCAACGTTTTAAAGAAAATTATCTGTGGCTTGGTCTGTATAGAAAATGAGTCTCAAGTGATTATTAGCATTGAACGCGAATTTCGCGAAAAATCGAGTTTCTATCCTATATTCGAAATATCAAAATTAAAAAGCTTTTCAGGCTCTGAGAGCTTAATAATTCAACATTTTAATTTAAATTATCTCTGGCTAGTTCTGTAGAGCTAATGAGTTTCAAGCGAATACTAGCTTTGAAAGCGAACATATCGAAAAATCATATATTCATCCTATAGTCCAAATGTCATAATTAAAACGCTATACAGGCTCTGCAAATCATATTAATTTAATATTTTAATGAAAGTCATCACTGGCTTGGTCTGCAGAGGAAATAACTTTCAAACGAAAATTTGCATTTAACCCGAATTTCTCGAAAAATCATGTCTTGATGTTATATGCAAAACGTAATAATTAAAACGCTTTTCAGGCTCTGAATAGCATATTAATTCAACATATTAAAGATAATTATCTCTGGCTTGGTCTGTATTGAAAATGAGTTTCAAACAAGTACTAGCATTGAACGCGGATTTCTCGAAAAATCAAGTTATCGTCCTACAGTCAAAATGTCATAATTAAAACTCTTTTCAGACTCTGAAAAGCATAAAAATTTCACATTTTGAAGAAAATCATCTCTGGACCATAATAAGTCAACATTTTAAAGACAATCATCTCTGGCTTGGTCTGTATAGAAAATAAGTTTCAAAAAAGTACTATTATTGAACGCGTATTTCTAAAAAATAAAGTATTCATCGTACAGGCGAAATGTAATAATTAAAACCCTTTTCATGCTCTGAAAATTATAATAATTCAACATTTTAAACTAAATCATCTCTGGCTTGGTCTGTACAGAAAATGAGTTTCAAACGAGTACTAGCATTTAACTCGTATTTCTCGAAAAATTAAGTATTCATCCTATAGTCCAAATATCATAATTAAAACGATTTTCAGGCTCTGACGAGCAAAACAATTCACCATTTTAAAGAAAATTTTCTGTGGCATCATCTGTATAGAAAATGAGTCTCAAGTGACTATTAGCATTGAATTCGATATTCGCGAAAAATCGAGTTTTGCTCCTATTGTCGAAACGTCAGAATTAAGACACTTTTCAGCCTCTGAAAAGCTTAATATTTCAACATTTTAAGGATAATGTACTCTGGCTAGTTCTGTAGAGAAAATGAGTTTCAAACGAATAATAGCTTTGAAAGCGAATTTCTCGAAAAATCAAGTATTCATCATATACTCCAATTGTCATAATTAAAACTCTATTCAGGCTCTGAAAGGCATAATATTTCAACATTTTAATGAAGTTCATCACTGGCTTGGTCTGTAGAGGAAACAAGTTTCAAACGAAAATTAGCGTTTAATCCGAATTTCTCGAAAAATCATGTTTTGATGCTATATGCGAAATGTAATAATCATAACGCTTTTCAGGCTCTGAAAAGCATAATAATTCAACATTTTAAATAAAATCATCTGTGGCTTGGTCTGTATTGGAAATGAGTTTCAAACGAGTACTAGCATTGAACGCGGATTTCTCGAAAAATGAAGCATTCGTCCTACAGTTCAAATGTCATAACAAAAACGCTTTTCAGACTCTGAAAAGCATACAAATTCCACATTTTGAAGAAAATCATCTCTGGACCATATTAAGTCAACATTTTGAAGACAATCAACTCTGGCTTGGTCTGTATAGAAAATGAGTTTCAAACAAGTACTATTATTGAACGAATATTTCTCAAACAACAAATATTCATCCTATAGGCGAAATGTAATAATTAAAACGCTTTTCAGGCTCTGAAAAGCATAATAATTCAACATTTTGAAGTAAATCATCTCTGGGTTGTTCTCTAAAGAAAATGAGTTTCAAACGAATACTAGCATTGATCGCGTATTTCTAAATATCAAGGTATTCATCGTAAAGACGAAATGCAATAATTAAAACGCATTTCAGGCTCAGAAAAGCATAATATTTCAATATTTTAAACAAAATCATCTCTGGACCATAATAAGTAAACATTTTAAGCAGAATCATCTCTGGCTTAATCTGTATAGAAAATGAGTCTCAAACAAGTACTATTATTGGATGCGTATTTCTCAAAAAACTAATATTCATCCTATAGGCGAAATGTAATAAATAAATCGATTTTCAGGGTCCGAAAAGGATAATAATTCAACATTTTGAAGTAAATCATCTCTGGCTTGGTCTGTACAGAAAATAAGTTCCAAACGAATACTAGTATTGAGGCGTATATCTAAAAAATCAAGTATTCATCGTATAGGCGAAATGTAATAATTAAAACGCATTTCAGGCTTTGAAAAGCATAATAATTCAACATTTTGAAGTAAATCATCTCTGGGTTGTACTGTATGGAAAATGAGTTTCAAATGAATACTAGCATTGAAAGCGTATTTCTAAATATTAAAGTATTCATCGTAAAGACGAAATGCAATAATTAAAACGCATTTCAGGCTCTGAAAAGCATAATATTTCAACATTTTAAAGAAAATCATCTCTGGACCATAATAAGTAAACATTTTAAGCACAATCATCTCTGGCTTGGTCTGTATAGAAAATGAGTCTCAAACAAGTACTATCATTGAATGCGTATTTCTCAAAAAACTAATATTCATCCTATAGGCGAAATGTAATAAATAAAACGATTTTCAGGGTCCGAAAAGGATAATAATTCAACATTTTGAAGTAAATCATCTCTGGCTTGGTCTGTACAGAAAATAAGTTCCAAACGAATACTAGTATTGAGGCGTATATCTAAAAAATCAAGTATTCATCGTATAGGCGAAATGTAATAATTAAAACGCATTTCAGGCTTTGAAAAGCATAATAATTCAACATTTTAAAGAAAAACATCTCAGGCTTGGTCAGTAGAGAAAATAAGTTTCAAACGAAAGTGAGCATTTAACGCGTATTTCTCGATAAATCAAGTATTCATCCTATAGACAAAATGTCACAATTAAAACCCTTTTCAGGTTCTGAAAATCATAATAATCAACATTTTAAAGAAAATCATCTCTGGCTTGGTCTGTACAGGAAATGACTTTCTAACGAGTACCATCATTTAACGCTTATTTCTCTATAAATCAAGTATTCATCCTATAGTCCAAACGTCATAATTAAAACTCGTTTCAGGCTCTGACATGCATAATAATCAACGTTTTAAAGAAAATTATCTGTGGCTTGGTCTGTATAGAAAATGAGTCTCAAGTGATTATTAGCATTGAACGCGAATTTCGCGAAAAATCGAGTTTCTATCCTATATTCGAAACATCAAAATTAAAAAGCTTTTCAGGCTCTGAGAGCTTAATAATTCAACATTTTAATTTAAATTATCTCTGGCTAGTTCTGTAGAGCTAATGAGTTTCAAGCGAATACTAGCTTTGAAAGCGAACATATCGAAAAATCAAATATTCATCCTATAGTCCAAATGTCATAATTAAAACGCTATACAGGCTCTGTAAATCATATTAATTTAATATTTTAATGAAAGTCATCACTGGCTTGGTCTGCAGAGGAAATAACTTTCAAACGAAAATTTGCATTTAACCCGAATTTCTCGAAAAATCATGTCTTGATGTTATATGCAAAACGTAATAATTAAACCGCTTTTCAGGCTCTGAATAGCATATTAATTCAACATATTAAAGAAAATTATCTCTGGCTTGGTCTGTATAGAAAATGAGTTTCAAACAAGTACTAGCATTGAACGCGGATTTCTCGAAAAATCAAGTTATCGTCCTACAGTCAAAATGTCATAACTAAAACTCTTTTCAGACTCTGAAAAGCATAAAAATTCCACATTTTGAAGAAAATCATCTCTGGACCATAATAAGTCAACATTTTAAAGACAATCATCTCTGGCTTGGTCTGTATAGAAAATAAGTTTCAAAAAAGTACTATTATTGAACGCGTATTTCTAAAAAATAAAGTATTCATCGTACAGGCGAAATGTAATAATTAAAACCCTTTTCATGCTCTGAAAATTATAATAATTCAACATTTTAAACTAAATCATCTCTGGCTTGGTCTGTATAGAAAATGAGTCTCAAGTGACTATTAGCATTGAATTCGATATTCGCGAAAAATCGAGTTTTGTTCCTATTGTCGAAACGTCAGAATTAAGACACTTTTCAGCCTCTGAAAAGCTTAATATTTCAACATTTTAAGGATAATGTACTCTGGCTAGTTCTGTAGAAAAAATGAGTTTCAAACGAATAATAGCATTGAAAGCGAATTTCTCGAAAAATCAAGTATTCATCATATAGTCCAATTGTCATAATTAAAACTCTATTCAGGCTCTGAAAGGCATAATATTTCAACATTTTAATGAAGTTCATCACTGGCTTGGTCTGTATAGGCAATAAGTTTCAAACGAAAATTAGCTTTAACCCTAATTTCTCGAAAAATCATGTTTTGATGCTATATGCGAAATATAATAATCAAAACGCTTTTTAGTCTCTGAAAAGCATAATAATACAACATTTTAAACAAAATCATCTTTGGCTTGGTCTGTAAAGAAAATGAGTACAAAACGAAAATCAGCAATTAACACGAATTTCTCGAAAAATCAAACTTTGATCCAATAGGCGAAATGTAATAATTAAAACGCTTTCAGGCTCTGAGAAACATAATAATTCAACATTTTAATGAAGTTCATCACTGGCTTGGTCTGTAGAGGAAACAAGTTTCAAACGAAAATTAGCATTTAATCCGAATTTCTCGAAAAATCATGTTTTGATGCTATATGCGAAATGTAATAATCATAACGCTTTTCAGGCTCTGAAAAGCATAATAATTCAACATTTTAAAGAAAATCATCTGTGGCTTGGTCTGTATAGAAAATGAGTTTCAAACAAGTACTATTATTGAACGAATATTTCTCAAAAAACAAATATTCATCCTATAGGCGAAATGTAATAATTAAAACGCTTTTCAGGTTCTGAAAAGCATAATAATTCAACATTTTGAGTAAATCATCTCTGGGTTGTTCTCTAAAGAAAATGAGTTTCAAACGAATACTAGCATTGAACGCGTATTTCTAAATATTAAAGTATTCATCGTAAAGACGAAATGCAATAATTAAAACGCATTTCAGGCTCTGAAAAGCATAATATTTCAATATTTTAAAGAAAATCATCTCTGGACCATAATAAGTAAACATTTTAAGCACAATCATCTCTGGCTTAATCTGTATAGAAAATGAGTCTCAAACAAGTACTATCATTGAATGCGTATTTCTCAAAAAACTAATATTCATCCTATAGGCGAAATGTAATAAATAAAACGATTTTCAGGGTCCGAAAAGGATAATAATTCAACATTTTGAAGTAAATCATCTCTGGCTTGGTCTGTACAGAAAAAAAAGTTCCAAACGCATACTAGTATTGAGGCGTATATCTAAAAAATCAAGTATTCATCGTATAGGCGAAATGTAATAATTAAAACGCATTTCAGGCTTTGAAAAGCATAATAATTCAACATTTTGAAGTAAATCATCTCTGGGTTGTACTGTATGGAAAATGAGTTTCAAATGAATACTAGCATTGAAAGCGTATTTCTAAATATTAAAGTATTCATCGTAAAGACGAAATGCAATAATTAAAACGCATTTCAGGCTCTGAAAAGCATAATATTTCAACATTTTAAAGAAAATCATCTCTGCACCATAATAAGTAAACATTTTAAGCACAATCATCTCTGGCTTGGTCTGTATAGAAAATGAGTCTCAAACAAGTACTATCATTGAATGCGTATTTCTCAAAAAACTAATATTCATCCTATAGGCGAAATGTAATAAATAAAACGATTTTCAGGGTCCGAAAAGGATAATAATTCAACATTTTGAAGTAAATCATCTCTGGCTTGGTCTGTACAGAAAATAAGTTCCAAACGAATACTAGTATTGAGGCGTATATCTAAAAAATCAAGTATTCATCGTATAGGCGAAATGTAATAATTAAAACGAATTTCAGGCTTTGAAAAGCATAATAATTCAACATTTTAAAGAAAAACATCTCAGGCTTGGTCAGTAGAGAAAATGAGTTTCAAACGAAAATGAGCATTTAACGCGTATTTCTCGATAAATCAAGTATTCATCCTATAGACCAAATGTCACAATTAAAACCCTTTTCAGGTTCTGAAAATCATAATAATCAACATTTTAAAGAATATCGAGTTTCTATCCTATATTCGAAACATCAAAATTAAAAAGCTTTTCAGGCTCTGAGAGCTTAATAATTCAACATTTTAATTTAATTTATCTCTGGCTAGTTCTGTAGAGCTAATGAGTTTCAAGCGAATACTAGCTTTGAGAAGCATAATAATTCAACATTTTAATGAAGTTCATCACTGGCTTGTTCTGTAGAGGAAACAAGTTTCAAACGAAAATTAGCATTTAATCCGAATTTCTCGAAAAATCATGTTTTGATGCTATATGCGAAATGTAATAATCATAACGCTTTTCAGGCTCTGAAAAGCATAATAATTCAACATTTTAAAGAAAATCATCTGTGGCTTGGTCTGTATTGGAAATGAGTTTCAAACGAGTATTAGCATTGAACGCGGATTTCTCGAAAAATGAAGCATTCGTCCTACAGTTCAAATGTCATAACTAAAACGCTTTTCAGACTCTGAAAAGTATACAAATTCCACATTTTGAAGAAAATCATCTCTGGACCAACATTAAGTCAACATTTTGAAGACAATCAACTCTGATTGGTCTGTATAGAAAATGAGTTTCAAACAAGTACTATTATTGAACGAATATTTCTCAAAAAACAAATTTTCATCCTATAGGCGAAATGTAATAATTAAAACGCTTTTCAGGCTCTGAAAAGCATAATAATTCAACATTTTGAAGTAAATCATCTCTGGGTTGTTCTCTAAAGAAAATGAGTTTCAAACGAATACTAGCATTGAACACGTATTTCTAAATATTAAAGTATTCATCGTAAAGACGAAATGCAATAATTAAAACGCATTTCAGGCTCTGAAAAGCATAATATTTCAATATTTTAAAGAAAATCATCTCTGGACCATAATAAGTAAACATTTTAAGCACAATCATCTCTGGCTTAATCTGTATAGAAAATGAGTCTCAAACAAGTACTATCATTGAATGCGTATTTCTCAAAAAACTAATATTCATCCTATAGGCGAAATGTAATAAATAAAACGATTTTCAGGGTCCGAAAAGGATAATAATTCAACATTTTGAAGTAAATCATCTCTGGCTTGGTCTGTACAGAAAATAAGTTCCAAACGAATACTAGTATTGAGGCGTATATCTAAAAAATCAAGTATTCATCGTATAGGCGAAATGTAATAATTAAAACGCATTTCAGGCTTTGAAAAGCATAATAATTCAACATTTTAAAGAAAAACATCTCAGGCTTGGTCAGTAGAGAAAATGAGTTTCAAACGAAAATGACCATTTAACGCGTATTTCTCGATAAATCAAGTATTCATCCTATAGACCAAACGTCATAATTAAAACTCGTTTCAGGCTCTGACATGCATAATAATCAACGTTTTAAAGAAAATTATCTGTGGCTTGGTCTGTATAGAAAATGAGTCTCAAGTGATTATTACCATTGAACGCGAATTTCGCGAAAAATCGAGTTTCTATCCTATATTCGAAACATCAAAATTAAAAAGCTTTTCAGGCTCTGAGAGCTTAATAATTCAACATTTTAATTTAAATTATCTCTGGCTAGTTCTGTAGAGCTAATGAGTTTCAAGCGAATACTAGCTTTGAAAGCGAACATATCGAAAAATCAAATATTCATCCTATAGTCCAAATGTCATAATTAAAACGCTATACAGGCTCTGTAAATCATATTAATTTAATATTTTAATGAAAGTCATCACTGGCTTGGTCTGCAGAGGAAATAACTTTCAAACGAAAATTTGCATTTAACCCGAATTTCTGGAAAAATTATGTCTTGATGTTATATGCAAAACGTAATAATTAAACCGCTTTTCAGGCTCTGAATAGCATATTAATTCAACATATTAAAGAAAATTATCTCTGGCTTGGTCTGTATAGAAAATGAGTTTCAAACAAGTACTAGCATTGAACGCGGATTTCTCGAAAAATCAAGTTATCGTCCTACAGTCAAAATGTCATAATTAAAACTCTTTTCAGACTCTGAAAAGCATAAAAATTCCACATTTTGAAGAAAATCATCTCTGGACCATAATAAGTCAACATTTTAAAGACAATCATCTCTGGCTTGGTCTGTATAGAAAATAAGTTTCAAAGAAGTACTATTATTGAACGCGTATTTCTAAAAAATAAAGTATTCATCGTACAGGCGAAATGTAATAATTAAAACCCTTTTCATGCTCTGAAAATTATAATAATTCAACATTTTAAACTAAATCATCTCTGGCTTGGTCTGTACAGAAAATGAGTTTCAAACGAGTACTAGCATTTAACTCGTATTTCTCGAAAAATTAAGTATTCATCCTATAGTCCAAATATCATAATTAAAACGATTTTCATGCTCTGACAAGCATAACAATTCACCATTTTAAAGAAAATTTTCTGTGGCATGGTCTGTATAGAAAATGAGTCTCAAGTGACTATTAGCATTGAATTCGATATTCGCGAAAAATCGAGTTTTGTTCCTATTGTCGAAACGTCAGAATTAAGACACTTTTCAGCCTCTGAAAAGCTTAATATTTCAACATTTTAAGGATAATGTACTCTGGCTAGTTCTGTAGAGAAAATGTGTTTCAAACGAATAATAGCATTGAAAGCGAATTTCTCGAAAAATCAAGTATTCATCATATAGTCCAATTGTCATAATTAAAACTCTATTCAGGCTCTGAAAGGCATAATATTTCAACATTTTAATGAAGTTCATCACTGGCTTGGTCTGTATAGGCAATAAGTTTCAAACGAAAATTAGCTTTAACCCTAATTTCTCGAAAAATCATGTTTTGATGCTATATGCGAAATATAATAATCAAAACGCTTTTTAGTCTCTGAAAAGCATAATAATACAACATTTTAAACAAAATCATCTTTGGCTTGGTCTGTAAAGAAAATGAGTACAAAACGAAAATCAGCAATTAACACGAATTTCTCGAAAAATCAAATTTTGATCCAATAGGCGAAATGTAATAATTAAAACGCTTTTCAGGCTCTGAGAAGCATAATAATTCAACATTTTAATGAAGTTCATCACTGGCTTGTTCTGTAGAGGAAACAAGTTTCAAACGAAAATTAGCATTTAATCCGAATTTCTCGAAAAATCATGTTTTGATGCTATATGCGAAATGTAATAATCATAACGCTTTTCAGGCTCTGAAAAGCATAATAATTCAACATTTTAAAGAAAATCATCTGTGGCTTGGTCTGTATTGGAAATGAGTTTCAAACGAGTACTAGCATTGAACGCGGATTTCTCGAAAAATGAAGCATTCGTCCTACAGTTCAAATGTCATAACTAAAACGCTTTTCAGACTCTGAAAAGCATACAAATTCCACATTTTGAAGAAAATCATCTCTGGACCATATTAAGTCAACATTTTGAAGACAATCAACTCGGATTGGTCTGTATAGAAAATGAGTTTCAAACAAGTACTATTATTGAACGAATATTTCTCAAAAAACAAATATTCATCCTATAGGCGAAATGTAATAATTAAAACGCTTTTCAGGCTCTGAAAAGCATAATAATTCAACATTTTGAGTAAATCATCTCTGGGTTGTTCTCTAAAGAAAATGAGTTTCAAACGAATACTAGCATTGAACGCGTATTTCTAAATATTAAAGTATTCATCGTAAAGACGAAATGCAATAATTAAAACGCATTTCAGGCTCTGAAAAGCATAATATTTCAATATTTTAAAGAAAATCATCTCTGGACCATAATAAGTAAACATTTTAAGCACAATCATCTCTGGCTTAATCTGTATAGAAAATGAGTCTCAAACAAGTACTATCATTGAATGCGTATTTCTCAAAAAACTAATATTCATCCTATAGGCGAAATGTAATAAATAAAACGATTTTCAGGGTCCGAAAAGGATAATAATTCAACATTTTGAAGTAAATCATCTCTGGCTTGGTCTGTACAGAAAATAAGTTCCAAACGAATACTAGTATTGAGGCGTATATCTAAAAAATCAAGTATTCATCGTATAGGCGAAATGTAATAATTAAAACGCATTTCAGGCTTTGAAAAGCATAATAATTCAACATTTTGAAGTAAATCATCTCTGGGTTGTACTGTATGGAAAATGAGTTTCAAATGAATACTAGCATTGAAAGCGTATTTCTAAATATTAAAGTATTCATCGTAAAGACGAAATGCAATAATTAAAACGCATTTCAGGCTCTGAAAAGCATAATATTTCAACATTTTAAAGAAAATCATCTCTGCACCATAATAAGTAAACATTTTAAGCACAATCATCTCTGGCTTGGTCTGTATAGAAAATGAGTCTCAAACAAGTACTATCATTGAATGCGTATTTCTCAAAAAACTAATATTCATCCTATAGGCGAAATGTAATAAATAAAACGATTTTCAGGGTCCGAAAAGGATAATAATTCAACATTTTGAAGTAAATCATCTCTGGCTTGGTCTGTACAGAAAATAAGTTCCAAACGAATACTAGTATTGAGGCGTATATCTAAAAAATCAAGTATTCATCGTATAGGCGAAATGTAATAATTAAAACGCATTTCAGGTTCTGAAAATCATAATAATCAACATTTTAAAGAAAATCGAGTTTCTATCCTATATTCGAGACATCAAAATTAAAAACCTTTTCAGGCTCAGAGAGCTTAATAATTCAACATTTTAATTTAATTTATCTCTGGCTAGTTCTGTAGAGCTAATGAGTTTCAAGCGAATACTAGCTTTGAAAGCGAACATATCGAAAAATCAAATATTCATCCTATAGTCCAAATGTCATAATTAAAACGCTATACAGGCTCTGTAAATCATATTAATTTAATATTTTAATGAAAGTCATCACTGGCTTGGTCTGCAGAGGAAATAACTTTCAAACGAAAATTTGCATTTAACCCGAATTTCTCGAAAAATCATGTCTTGATGTTATATGCAAAACGTAATAATTAAACCGCTTTTCAGGCTCTGAATAGCATATTAATTCAACATATTAAAGAAAATTATCTCTGGCTTGGTCTGTATAGAAAATGAGTTTCAAACAAGTACTAGCATTGAACGCGGATTTCTCGAAAAATCAAGTTATCGTCCTACAGTCCAAATATCATATTTAAAACGATTTTCATGCTCTGACAAGCATAACAATTCACCATTTTAAAGAAAATTTTCTGTGGCATGGTCTGTATAGAAAATGAGTCTCAAGTGACTATTAGCATTGAATTCGATATTCGCGAAAAATCGAGTTTTGTTCCTATTGTCGAAACGTCAGAATTAAGACACTTTTCAGCCTCTGAAAAGCTTAATATTTCAACATTTTAAGGATAATGTACTCTGGCTAGTTCTGTAGAGAAAATGTGTTTCAAACGAATAATAGCATTGAAAGCGAATTTCTCGAAAAATCAAGTATTCATCATATAGTCCAATTGTCATAATTAAAACTCTATTCAGGCTCTGAAAGGCATAATATTTCAACATTTTAATGAAGTTCATCACTGGCTTGGTCTGTATAGTCAATAAGTTTCAAACGAAAATTAGCTTTAACCCTAATTTCTCGAAAAATCATGTTTTGATGCTATATGCGAAATATAATAATCAAAACGCTTTTTAGTCTCTGAAAAGCATAATAATACAACATTTTAAACAAAATCATCTTTGGCTTGGTCTGTAAAGAAAATGAGTACAAAACGAAAATCAGCAATTAACACGAATTTCTCGAAAAATCAAATTTTGATCCAATAGGCGAAATGTAATAATTAAAACGCTTTTCAGGCTCTGAGAAGCATAATAATTCAAAATTTTAATGAAGTTCATCACTGGCTTGTTCTGTAGAGGAAACAAGTTTCAAACGAAAATTAGCATTTAATCCGAATTTCTCGAAAAATCATGTTTTGATGCTATATGCGAAATGTAATAATCATAACGCTTTTCAGGCTCTGAAAAGCATAATAATTCAACATTTTAAAGAAAATCATCTGTGGCTTGGTCTGTATTGGAAATGAGTTTCAAACGAGTACTAGCATTGAACGCGGATTTCTCGAAAAATGAAGCATTCGTCCTACAGTTCAAATGTCATAACTAAAACGCTTTTCAGACTCTGAAAAGCATACAAATTCCACATTTTGAAGAAAATCATCTCTGGACCAACATTAAGTCAACATTTTGAAGACAATCAACTCTGATTGGTCTGTATAGAAAATGAGTTTCAAACAAGTACTATTATTGAACGAATATTTCTCAAAAAACAAATATTCATCCTATAGGCGAAATGTAATAATTAAAACGCTTTTCAGGCTCTGAAAAGCATAATAATTCAACATTTTCAAGTAAATCATCTCTGGGTTGTTCTCTAAAGAAAATGAGTTTCAAACGAATACTAGCATTGAACGCGTATTTCTAAATATTAAAGTATTCATCGTAAAGACGAAATGCAATAATTAAAACGCATTTCAGGCTCTGAAAAGCATAATATTTCAATATTTTAAAGAAAATCATCTCTGGACCATAATAAGTAAACATTTTAAGCACAATCATCTCTGGCTTAATCTGTATAGAAAATGAGTCGCAAACAAGTACTATCATTGAATGCGTATTTCTCAAAAAACTAATATTCATCCTATAGGCGAAATGTAATAAATAAAACGATTTTCAGGGTCCGAAAAGGATAATAATTCAACATTTTGAAGTAAATCATCTCTGGCTTGGTCTGTACAGAAAATAAGTTCCAAACGAATACTAGTATTGAGGCGTATATCTAAAAAATCAAGTATTCATCGTATAGGCGAAATGTAATAATTAAAACGCATTTCAGGCTTTGAAAAGCATAATAATTCAACATTTTAAAGAAAAACATCTCAGGCTTGGTCAGTAGAGAAAATGAGTTTCAAACGAAAATGAGAATTTAACGCGTATTTCTCGATAAATCAAGTATTCATCCTATAGACCAAATGTCACAATTAAAACCCTTTTCAGGTTCTGAAAATCATAATAATCAACATTTTAAAGAAAATCATCTCTGGCTTGGTCTGTACATAAAATGACTTTCTAACGAGTACTAGCATTTAACGCGTATATCTCTATAAATCAAGTATTCATCCTATAGTCCAAACGTCATAATTAAAACTCGTTTCAGGCTCTGACATGCATAATAATCAACGTTTTAAAGAAAATTATCTGTGGCTTGGTCTGTATAGAAAATGAGTCTCAAGTGATTATTAGCATTGAACGCGAATTTCGCGAAAAATCGAGTTTCTATCCTATATTCGAAACATCAAAATTAAAAAGCTTTTCAGGCTCTGAGAGCTTAATAATTCAACATTTTAATTTAAATTATCTCTGGCTAGTTCTGTAGAGCTAATGAGTTTCAAGCGAATACTAGCTTTGAAAGCGAACATATCGAAAAATCAAATATTCATCCTATAGTCCAAATGTCATAATTAAAACGCTATACAGGCTCTGCAAATCATATTAATTTAATATTTTAATGAAAGTCATCACTGGCTTGGTCTGCAGAGGAAATAACTTTCAAACGAAAATTTGCATTTAACCCGAATTTCTCGAAAAATCATGTCTTGATGTTATATGCAAAACGTAATAATTAAAACGCTTTTAAGGCTCTGAATAGCATATTAATTCAACATATTAAAGAAAATTATCTCTGGCTTGGTCTGTATTGAAAATGAGTTTCAAACAAGTACTAGCATTGAACGCGGATTTCTCGAAAAATCAAGTTATCGTCCTACAGTCAAAATGTCATAATTAAAACTCTTTTCAGACTCTGAAAAGCATAAAAATTCCACATTTTGAAGAAAATCATCTCTGGACCAAAATAAGTCAACATTTTAAAGACAATCATCTCTGGCTTGGTCTGTATAGAAAATAAGTTTCAAAAAAGTACTATTATTGAACGCGTATTTCTAAAAAATAAAGTATTCATCGTACAGGCGAAATGTAATAATTAAAACTCTTTTCATGCTCTGAAAATTATAATAATTCAACATTTTAAACTAAATCATCTCTGGCTTGGTCTGTACAGAAAATGAGTTTCAAACTCGTATTTCTCTAAAAATTAAGTATTCATCCTATAGTCCAAATATCATAATTAAAACGATTTTCAGGCTCTGACAAGCAAAACAATTCACCATTTTAAAGAAAATTTTCTGTGGCATGGTCTGTATAGAAAATGAGTCTCAAGTGACTATTAGCATTGAATTCGATATTCGCGAAAAATCGAGTTTTGCTCCTATTGTCGAAACGTCAGAATTAAGACACTTTTCAGCCTCTGAAAAGCTTAATATTTCAACATTTTAAGGATAATGTACTCTGGCTAGTTCTGTAGAGAAAATGAGTTTCAAACGAATAATAGCTTTGAAAGCGAATTTCTCGAAAAATCAAGTATTCATCATTAACTCCAATTGTCATAATTAAAACTCTATTCAGGCTCTGAAAGGCATAATATTTCAACATTTTAATGAAGTTCATCACTGGCTTGGTCTGTATAGGCAATAAGTTTCAAACGAAAATTAGCATTTAACCCTAATTTCTCGAAAAATGATGTTTTGATGCTATATGCGAAATATAATAATCAAAACGCTTTTTAGTCTCTGAAAAGCATAATAATACAACATTTTAAACAAAATCATCTATGGTTTGGTCTGTAAAGAAAATGAGTACAAAACGAAAATCAGCAATTAACACGAATTTCTCGAAAAATCAAATTTTGACCCAATAGGCGAAATGTAATAATTAAAACGCTTTTCAGGCTCTGAGAAGCATAATAATTCAACATTTTAATGAAGATCATCACTGGCTTGGTCTGTAGAGGAAACAAGTTTCAAACGAAAATTAGCATTTAATCCGAATTTCTCGAAAAATCATGTTTTGATGCTATATGCGAAATGTAATAATCATAACGCTTTTCAGGCTCTGAAAAGCATAATAATTCAACTTTTTAAATAAAATCATCTGTGGCTTGGTCTGTATTGGAAATGAGTTTCAAACGAGTACTAGCATTGAACGCGGATTTCTCGAAAAATGAAGCATTCGTCCTACAGTTCAAATGTCATAACTAAAACGCTTTTCAGACTCTGAAAAGCATACAAATTCCACATTTTGAAGAAAATCATCTCTGGACCAACATTAAGTCAACATTTTGAAGACAATCAACTCTGATTGGTCTGTATAGAAAATGAGTTTCAAACAAGTACTATTATTGAACGAATATTTCTCAAAAAACAAATATTCATCCTATAGGCGAAATGTAATAATTAAAACGCTTTTCAGGCTCTGAAAAGCATAATAATTCAACATTTTGAAGTAAATCATCTCTGGGTTGTTCTCTAAAGAAAATGAGTTTCAAACGAATACTAGCATTGAACGCGTATTTCTAAATATTAAAGTATTCATCGTAAAGACGAAATGCAATAATTAAAACGCATTTCAGGCTCTGAAAAGCATAATATTTCAATATTTTAAAGAAAATCATCTCTGGACCATAATAAGTAAACATTTTAAGCACAATCATCTCTGGCTTAATCTGTATAGAAAATGAGTCTCAAACAAGTACTATCATTGAATGCGTATTTCTCAAAAAACTAATATTCATCCTATAGGCGAAATGTAATAAATAAAACGATTTTCAGGGTCCGAAAAGGATAATAATTCAACATTTTGAAGTAAATCATCTCTCGCGTTCAATGCTTGAATGTTTGCTCTGTTACAGCTATTTTACTATGTACATAACAATATACATATCTAAAGATTAGAATTACCATTTTCAGAATGTTCATACAAAATACCAAGTATGACATCATATTATACATTGAACAATTTTAAAGAGTTGACCTTTGTATATGAACCTTGATGCCAGTGCAAATGTACACAATTTCAATAAATTTAATTATAAATTTGAAGTATCATATCTTTCTTGTCTGAAAGAACACATATGATTGAAGATATTTGTTTTTCATATAGCTAGTCAAAAATAAATGTTATGATATTATAAATATTGCACAAATGTGGAACTTTGAACTTAGCCTAACCTTTTTGAAATATTGTTATGACAATGTATTATTTTTATTGTCATAATGTAATAATTAAAACACTTTTCAGGCTCTGAAAAGCATAATAATTCCACATTTTAAAGAAAATCTTCTCTGGCTTGGTCTGTACAGAAAATGAGTTTCAAACGAGTACTAGCATTTAACGCGTATTTCTTGAATAATTAAGTATTCGTCCAACAGTCCAAATGTCATAATAAAAAAGCTTTTCAGACTCTGAGAAGCATAATAATTCAACATTTTAAAGAAAATCATCTCTGGCTTGGTCTTCAGAGAAAATTAGTTTCAAACGAGTACTAGGATTGAACGCGTATTTCTCGATAAAACAAATATTCATCCTATAGTCCAAATGTCATAATTAAGACGCTTTTCTGGCTCTGAGAAGCATAATAATTCAACATTTTAAAGAAAATCATATCTGGCTTGGTCTGTAGACAAAATGAGTTTCAAACGAGAATTATCATTGAACGCGCATTTTTCGCAAAATCAAGTATTCCTCCTATAATCAAAATTTCATATTTAAACGTTTTTTAGTCTCTGAAAAGCATAATAATTCAACATTTTAAACAAAATCATCTCTGGCTTGAGTTCAAAACGGAAATCAGAAATTAACAAGAATTTCTCGAAAAATCAAGTTTTGATCCTATAGGCGAGATGTTAAAACCATGCGACATAATTCAAACTCAGTATCCACACAATAGGTAGCTATATTTGAAAAGGAAATTTCAATTTACATAATCTGATGAATTGTGTTTATGTTCAAGCAATAATAAATATCTTTATAATTATTATAATGTTAAAAATAGAGATAACAAAAGTTACAAGAACATCCATCAATTATGCATTTGTTTAAAAGAACATTTATAACATAACATATAAATGTTATCTATATGAAGAAAACATTTCTATATTATCTCCTTGTGAGGTAGAGTAAGTCTTTTCCTTATAATTTTTGCAGGCATTAGTTCTACATCTGAATATAGTCAATATGTCAATTTCTTCAACCAGGTTTACAAGATGGCTTCCATTCTTCAATTTTTAAAAATCTACATATGGTTAATTCATATCCAAAATGCAGAAGATATTTCTCTCGCTTTTTTCTTATTTCTCAAAACATTCATTTGAGGTAAAGCATTATTCATCTACTAGCTAAATAATGCAGATGCAAGTATAATCTTTCATAATATCAAGATTTATACAAATATCAATCCTTCACCAGTAGCCACATTTTTACTTATCTTCCATCCATCATGAGATTCCCCAAAGGTCACAGACAACCAGTGGCGGATTACCAACTAGGCCCACTAGGCACGTGCCTAGGGGCGGCAACTGTTGGGGGCGGCAACTGTTGGGGGCGGCAAATCTTTTTTCCAGAATATCAAGAATAATAAAAAGTGTCTTACGTACACAGTGACAATTTAGACTTATGAAACCAATGTTTCAAATCAACGGTTTGCAACACTTTCGCGCTTCATACGAAAGAAACCTTGATGTATCGGATTTATGTGTTATCAAGAAATGTTTCGTTGCTCTGCCTCCTTCAGGTGCCAATCAATTTGTTTTTAACCCGTGCTGTGGCTTTTATCGCTTACAATGACAATGCAAGCCGCCCAGCCTTTGTTGGTTTGTTTTTGTAAATACATGCCCCCTCGATCTTCCACTAAGCTTTTGTTAATGGCCATGCAGGAAAGAAGAGTGATTGTTTGAAACTCGCATCTGTAACAATGCCAGTCTTAAAAAAAAATAAACACATAAACACTGCTGATAAGTGAGTGAGTGAGTGCAGCTTTCGCGTGGACCGCAATTAGTTTTTGTCTTACTGTATTCTCTGGCTAGTGCATTCAGTTTGTTGCTAGTGCGTTTGCGATTTGGTGTTTTTTTTTTATGCAGCAGGCAGCATGAAGCGAATAAAGTTAAATGGGGCGGCTTATCGTAAACTTGCAAACGAAAAGCGTGAAAGAGAAGCAACCTTACAGAAAAAGCTTGGTACAGTGGACACATTTTTTAGGCGAAAGGAACAAGTGATTTTCGAAAGCAGTCCAAAAATTGAAGTGGAAGCGGCTACATCGAGTGAACTCTGTGAAACGCAAAATGTCGAAAATATTGTGGGTTTAGTGGATGAAGAAAGTGCACCTGAGGTTGTGTCCCCTCAGTTTGTAGGAGTTCCTGATTGTGACAGTGAGAGTGCAAATTTCGTTAGTGACGATCCTGCCGAGTGGTGTCTGAATGAGTCTACAATTGACATTGTTCTAAGACGTGGAATTAATCAGAATGCTGAAAACGATTTTTCTAAATCGCAAAGACTCATAGCAGGTAAGACAAGATTTTTAAATAATAGTGTTTTTTTCGTAAACTTCTAAATGGAGAATCAATTTTGCGGAATTATTTGGTATATTCGTGCAGCACTGGTGCCGTTTATTGTGCATCATGCAGGTTGTTCAAGGGGAAGACAAACATCGCAACTCACGGCATTTCAGACTGGAAAAACATTTCAAATATTCTAGCATCACACGAAAATTCTGAAGAACACAAAAACTGCGAGTTGGCACTCTTAACAAGGCAGAAATCTGTTGGGACCTTGGGGAACCATTTTCAATCACATATTCAGACGGAACTTACGTACTGGGTCAGTGCAAATAAGTTACTACTTTTCTTTTGAGAAGGGCGCACATTACGTTTGTGCCTAGGGGCGGCGAGGAAGCTTAATCCGCCACTGCAGACAACTAGTATTGGAGCAACTAGTTCAAGCCAGATTTTTCAGTATGTGTTATCTTCAATTGTTTTTGTTTTATATTTTTGTCAATAAGTGCTTAACAGCTTGAATGTTTGTGTAGTAAATGTACATATTTGCTCTGTTACAGCTATTTTACTATGTACATCACAATATCTAATGATTACAATTACCATTTTTTGAATGTTAATACAAAATACCAAGTATGACATCATATTATACATTGAACAATTTTAAAGAGTTGACCTTTGTATATAAACCTTGATGCCAATGCAAATGTACACAATTTCAATAAATTTAATTATAAATTTGAAGTATCATATCTTTCTTGTCTGAAACAACACATATGATTGACGATATTTGTTTTACATATTGCCAGTCCAAAATAACTGCTATGACTAAATTATTATAAATATTGCACAAATGTGGAACTTTAAACTTAGCCTAACCTTTTTCAAGTGTTGTTATGACAATGTATTATTTTTATTGTCATAATGTAATAATTAAAACACTTTTCAGGCTCTGAAAAGCATAATAATTCCACATTTTAAAGAAAATCATCTCTGGCTTGGTCTGTACAGAAAATGAGTTTCAAACGAGTACTAGAATATAACGCGTATTTCTTGAAAAATCATAATTCATCCTATAGTCCAAATGTCATAATTAAAACGCTTTTCTGACTCTGAAAAGCATAATAAATCAACATTTTAAAGAAAATCATTTCTGGCTTGGTCTGTAGAGAAAATGAGTTTCAAACGAGAATTAGCATTGAACGCGAATTTTTTCGAAAATCAAGTATTCATCCTATAATCAAAATGTCATAATTAAAACGCCTTTTAATCTCTGAAAAGCATAATAATTCAACATTTTAAGTTAAATCATCTCTGGCTAGTTCTGTAGAGCAAAAGAGTTTCAAGCGAATACTAGCGTTGAAAACGATTTTCTCGAAAAATCAAGTATTCATCCTTTAGTCCATATGTCTTAATTAAAACGCTTTTTAGACTCTGAGAAGCATAATAATTCAACCTTTTAAAGAAAACCATCTCTGGCTTGGTCTCTAGAGAAAATGAGTTTCAAACGAAAATTAGCATTTAACACGAATTTCTCGAAAAATCAAGTTTAAATCCTATAGGCGAGGTGTCGTAATTAAAACGCTTTTCAGACTATGAAAAGCATAATAATTCAACATTTTAATGTAAGTCATTACTGGCTTGGTCTGTAGAGGAAATAACTTTCAAACGAAAATTAGTATTTAACCCGAATTTCTCGAAAAATCATGTCTTGATCCTATATGCGAAACGTAATAATTAAAACGCTTTTCAGGCTCTGAATAGCATAATAATTCAACATTTTAAAGAAAATCATCTCCGGCTTGGTCTGTAGGGAAAATGAGTTTCAAACGAGTACTAGCATTGAACGCAGATTTCTCGAAAAATTAAGTATTAGTCCAACAGTCCAAATGTCATAATAAAAACGCTTTTCAGACTCTGAGAAGCATAATAATTCAACATTTTAAAGAAAATCATCTCTGGTTTGGTCTGTACAGAAAATGAGTTTCAAACGTGTACTAGCATTGAACGCGTATTTCTCGATAAAACAAATATTCATCCTATAGTTCAAATGTCATAATTAAAACGCTTTTCTGGCTCTGAAAAGCATAATAATTCAACATTTTAAAGAAAATCATTTCTGGTTTGGTCTGTAGACAAAATGAGTTTCAAACGAGAATTATCATTGAACGCGCATTTTTCGCAAAATCAAGTATTCCTCCTATAATCAAAATGTCATAATTAAAACGCTTTTTAGTCTCTGAAAAGCATAATAATTCAACATTTTAAACAAAATCATCTCTGGCTTGGTCTGTAAAGAAAATGAGTTCAAAACGGAAATCAGAAATTAACAAGAATTTCTCGAAAAATCAAGTTTTGATCCTATAGGCGAGATGTTTAAACCATGCGACAGAATTCAAACTCAGTATCCACACAACAGGTAGCTATATTTGAAAAGGAAATTTCAATTTACATATTCTGATGAATTGTGTTTATGTTCAAGCAATAATAAATACCTTTATAATTATTATAATGATAAAAATAGAGATAACAAAAGTTACAAGAACAACCATCAATTATGCATTTGTTTAAAAGAAAATTTATAACATAACATATAAATGTTATCTATATGAAGACAACATTTCTATATTATCTCCTTGTGAGGTAGAGTAAGTCTTTTCCTTATAATTTTTGCAGGCATTAGTTCTACATCTGAGTATAGTCAATATGTCAATTTCTTCAACCAGGTTTACAAGATGGCTTCCATTCTTCAATTTTTAAAAATCTACATATGGTTAATTCATATCCAAAATGTAGAAGATATTTCTCTCACTTTTGTCTTATTTCTCAAAACATTTATTTGAGGTAAAGCATTATTCATCTACTAGCTAAATAATGCAGATGCAAGTATAATCTTTCATAATATCAAGATTTATACAAATATCAATCCTTCACGAGTAGCCACATTTTTACTTATCTTCCATCCATCATGAGATTCCCCAAAGGTCACAGACAACTAGTATTGGAGCAACTAGTTCAAGCCAGATTTTTTAGTATGTGTTATCTTCAATTGTTTTTGTTTTATATTTTTGTCAATAAGTGCTTAACAGCTTGAATGTTTGTGTAGTAAATGTACATATTTGCTCTGTTACAGCTATTTTACTATGTACATCACAATATACTTATGTAATGATTACTATTACCATTTTTTGAATGTTGATACAAAATACCAAGTATGACATCATATTATACATTGAAAAATTTTAAAGAGTTGACCTTTGTATATGAACCTTGATGCCAGTGCAAATGTACACAATTTCAATAAATTTAATTATAAATTTGAAGTATCATATCTTTCTTGTCTGAAAGAACACATATGATTGAAGATATTTGTTTTTCATATAGCTAGTCAAAAATAACTGTTATGATATTATAAATATTGCACAAATGTGGAACTTTGAACTTAGCCTAACCTTTTTGAAATATTGTTATGACAATGTATTATTTTTATTGTCATAATGTAATAATTAAAACACTTTTCAGGCTCTGAAAAGCATAATAATTCCACATTTTAAAGAAAATCATCTCTGGCTTGGTCTGTACAGAAAATGAGTTTCAAACGAGTACTAGCATTTAACGCGTATTTCTTGAAAAATCAAGCATTCATCCTATAGTCCAAATATCATAATTAAAACGATTTTCAGGCTATGAAAAGCATAATAATTCAACCTTTTAAAGAAAACCATCTCTGGCTTGGTCTGTAGAGAAAATGAGTTTCAAACGAAAATTAGCATTTAACGCGTATTTCACGATAAATCAAGAAATACGCGTTCAATGCTTGAATGTTTGTGTAGTAAATGTACATATTTGCTCTGTTACAGCTTTTTTACTATGTACAACCACAATATACTTATCTAATGATTACTATTACCATTTTTTGAATGTTGATACAAAATACCAAGTATGACATCATATTATATATTGAACAATTTAAAGAGCTGACCTTTGTATATAAACCTTGATGCCAATGCAAATGTACACAATTTCAATCAATTTAATTATAAATTTGAAGTATCATATCTATCTTGTCTGAAAGAACACATATGATAGAAGATATTTGTTTTTCATATTGCTAGTCAAAAATAACTACTATGACTAAATTATTATAAATATTGCACAAATGTCGAACTCTGAATTTAGCCTAACCATTTTCAAATATTGTTGTGGCAATGTATTAATTTTATTGTCATAATGTAATAATTAAAACGCTTTTCAGGCTCTGAGAAGCATAATAATTCCACATTTTAAAGAAAATCATCTCTGGCTTGGTCTGTACAGAAAATGAGTTTCAAACGAGTACTAGCATTGAACGCGTATTTCTCGATAAAACAAATATTCATCCTATAGTCCAAATGTCATAATTAAAACGCTTTTCTGACTCTGAAAAGCATAATAAATCAACATTTTAGAGAAAATCATTTCTGGCTTGGTCTGTAGACAAAATGAGTTTCAAACGAGAATTATCATTGAACGCGCATTTTTCGCAAAATCAAGTATTCCTCCTATAATCAAAATTTCATATTTAAACGTTTTTTAGTCTCTGAAAAGCATAATAATTCAACATTTTAAACAAAATCATCTCTGGCTTGAGTTCAAAACGGAAATCAGAAATTAACAAGAATTTCTCGAAAAATCAAGTTTTGATCCTATAGGCGAGATGTTAAAACCATGCGACATAATTCAAACTCAGTATCCACACAATAGGTAGCTATATTTGAAAAGGAAATTTCAATTTACATAATCTGATGAATTGTGTTTATGTTCAAGCAATAATAAATATCTTTATAATTATTATAATGTTAAAAATAGAGATAACAAAAGTTACAAGAACATCCATCAATTATGCATTTGTTTAAAAGAACATTTATAACATAACATATAAATGTTATCTATATGAAGAAAACATTTCTATATTATCTCCTTGTGAGGTAGAGTAAGTCTTTTCCTTATAATTTTTGCAGGCATTAGTTCTACATCTGAATATAGTCAATATGTCAATTTCTTCAACCAGGTTTACAAGATGGCTTCCATTCTTCAATTTTTAAAAATCTACATATGGTTAATTCATATCCAAAATGCAGAAGATATTTCTCTCGCTTTTGTCTTATTTCTCAAAACATTCATTTGAGGTAAAGCATTATTCATCTACTAGCTAAATAATGCAGATGCAAGTATAATCTTTCATAATATCAAGATTTATACAAATATCAATCCTTCACCAGTAGCCACATTTTTACTTATCTTCCATCCATCATGAGATTCCCCAAAGGTCACAGACAACTAGTATTGGAGCAACTAGTTCAAGCCAGATTTTTCAGTATGTGTTATCTTCAATTGTTTTTGTTTTATATTTTTGTCAATAAGTGCTTAACAGCTTGAATGTTTGTGTAGTAAATGTACATATTTGCTCTGTTACAGCTATTTTACTATGTACATCACAATATCTAATTATTACAATTACCATTTTTTGAATGTTAATACAAAATACCAAGTATGACATCATATTATACATTGAACAATTTTAAAGAGTTGACCTTTGTATATAAACCTTGATGCCAATGCAAATGTACACAATTTCAATAAATTTAATTATAAATTTGAAGTATCATATCTTTCTTGTCTGAAACAACACATATGATTGACGATATTTGTTTTACATATTGCCAGTCCAAAATAACTGCTATGACTAAATTATTATAAATATTGCACAAATGTGGAACTTTAAACTTAGCCTAACCTTTTTCAAGTGTTGTTATGACAATGTATTATTTTTATTGTCATAATGTAATAATTAAAACACTTTTCAGGCTCTGAAAAGCATAATAATTCCACATTTTAAAGAAAATCATCTCTGGCTTGGTCTGTACAGAAAATGAGTTTCAAACGAGTACTAGAATATAACGCGTATTTCTTGAAAAATCATAATTCATCCTATAGTCCAAATGTCATAATTAAAACGCTTTTCTGACTCTGAAAAGCATAATAAATCAACATTTTAAAGAAAATCATTTCTGGCTTGGTCTGTAGAGAAAATGAGTTTCAAACGAGAATTAGCATTGAACGCGAATTTTTTCGAAAATCAAGTATTCATCCTATAATCAAAATGTCATAATTAAAACGCCTTTTAATCTCTGAAAAGCATAATAATTCAACATTTTAAGTTAAATCATCTCTGGCTAGTTCTGTAGAGCAAAAGAGTTTCAAGCGAATACTAGCGTTGAAAACGATTTTCTCGAAAAATCAAGTATTCATCCTTTAGTCCATATGTCTTAATTAAAACGCTTTTTAGACTCTGAGAAGCATAATAATTCAACCTTTTAAAGAAAACCATCTCTGGCTTGGTCTCTAGAGAAAATGAGTTTCAAACGAAAATTAGCATTTAACACGAATTTCTCGAAAAATCAAGTTTAAATCCTATAGGCGAGGTGTCGTAATTAAAACGCTTTTCAGACTATGAAAAGCATAATAATTCAACATTTTAATGTAAGTCATTACTGGCTTGGTCTGTAGAGGAAATAAGTTTCAAACGAAAATTAGTATTTAACCCGAATTTCTCGAAAAATCATGTCTTGATCCTATATGCGAAACGTAATAATTAAAACGCTTTTCAGGCTCTGAATAGCATAATAATTCAACATTTTAAAGAAAATCATCTCCGGCTTGGTCTGTAGGGAAAATGAGTTTCAAACGAGTACTAGCATTGAACGCAGATTTCTCGAAAAATTAAGTATTCGTCCAACAGTCCAAATGTCATAATAAAAACGCTTTTCAGACTCTGAGAAGCATAATAATTCAACATTTTAAAGAAAATCATCTCTGCTTTGGTCTGTACAGAAAATGAGTTTCAAACGTGTACTAGCATTGAACGCGTATTTCTCGATAAAACAAATATTCATCCTATAGTTCAAATGTCATAATTAAAACGCTTTTCTGGCTCTGAAAAGCATAATAATTCAACATTTTAAAGAAAATCATTTCTGGTTTGGTCTGTAGACAAAATGAGTTTCAAACGAGAATTATCATTGAACGCGCATTTTTCGCAAAATCAAGTATTCCTCCTATAATCAAAATGTCATAATTAAAACGCTTTTTAGTCTCTGAAAAGCATAATAATTCAACATTTTAAACAAAATCATCTCTGGCTTGGTCTGTAAAGAAAATGAGTTCAAAACGGAAATCAGAAATTAACAAGAATTTCTCGAAAAATCAAGTTTTGATCCTATAGGCGAGATGTTTAAACCATGCGACAGAATTCAAACTCAGTATCCACACAACAGGTAGCTATATTTGAAAAGGAAATTTCAATTTACATATTCTGATGAATTTTGTTTATGTTCAAGCAATAATAAATACCTTTATAATTATTATAATGATAAAAATAGAGATAACAAAAGTTACAAGAACAACCATCAATTATGCATTTGTTTAAAAGAAAATTTATAACATAACATATAAATGTTATCTATATGAAGACAACATTTCTATATTATCTCCTTGTGAGGTAGAGTAAGTCTTTTCCTTATAATTTTTGCAGGCATTAGTTCTACATCTGAGTATAGTCAATATGTCAATTTCTTCAACCAGGTTTACAAGATGGCTTCCATTCTTCAATTTTTAAAAATCTACATATGGTTAATTCATATCCAAAATGCAGAAGATATTTCTCTCACTTTTGTCTTATTTCTCAAAACATTTATTTGAGGTAAAGCATTATTCATCTACTAGCTAAATAATGCAGATGCAAGTATAATCTTTCATAATATCAAGATTTATACAAATATCAATCCTTCACGAGTAGCCACATTTTTACTTATCTTCCATCCATCATGAGATTCCCCAAAGGTCACAGACAACTAGTATTGGAGCAACTAGTTCAAGCCAGATTTTTTAGTATGTGTTATCTTCAATTGTTTTTGTTTTATATTTTTGTCAATAAGTGCTTAACAGCTTGAATGTTTGTGTAGTAAATGTACATATTTGCTCTGTTACAGCTATTTTACTATGTACATCACAATATACTTATGTAATGATTACTATTACCATTTTTTGAATGTTGATACAAAATACCAAGTATGACATCATATTATACATTGAAAAATTTTAAAGAGTTGACCTTTGTATATGAACCTTGATGCCAGTGCAAATGTACACAATTTCAATAAATTTAATTATAAATTTGAAGTATCATATCTTTCTTGTCTGAAAGAACACATATGATTGAAGATATTTGTTTTTCATATAGCTAGTCAAAAATAACTGTTATGATATTATAAATATTGCACAAATGTGGAACTTTGAACTTAGCCTAACCTTTTTGAAATATTGTTATGACAATGTATTATTTTTATTGTCATAATGTAATAATTAAAACACTTTTCAGGCTCTGAAAAGCATAATAATTCCACATTTTAAAGAAAATCATCTCTGGCTTGGTCTGTACAGAAAATGAGTTTCAAACGAGTACTAGCATTTAACGCGTATTTCTTGAAAAATCAAGCATTCATCCTATAGTCCAAATATCATAATTAAAACGATTTTCAGGCTATGAAAAGCATAATAATTCAACCTTTTAAAGAAAACCATATCTGGCTTGGTCTGTAGAGAAAATGAGTTTCAAACGAAAATTAGCATTTAACGCGTATTTCACGATAAATCAAGAAATACGCGTTCAATGCTTGAATGTTTGTGTAGTAAATGTACATATTTGCTCTGTTACAGCTTTTTTACTATGTACAACCACAATATACTTATCTAATGATTACTATTACCATTTTTTGAATGTTGATACAAAATACCAAGTATGACATCATATTATATATTGAACAATTTAAAGAGCTGACCTTTGTATATAAACCTTGATGCCAATGCAAATGTACACAATTTCAATCAATTTAATTATAAATTTGAAGTATCATATCTATCTTGTCTGAAAGAACACATATGATAGAAGATATTTGTTTTTCATATTGCTAGTCAAAAATAACTACTATGACTAAATTATTATAAATATTGCACAAATGTCGAACTCTGAATTTAGCCTAACCATTTTCAAATATTGTTGTGGCAATGTATTAATTTTATTGTCATAATGTAATAATTAAAACGCTTTTCAGGCTCTGAGAAGCATAATAATTCCACATTTTAAAGAAAATCATCTCTGGCTTGGTCTGTACAGAAAATGAGTTTCAAACGAGTACTAGCATTGAACGCGTATTTCTCGATAAAACAAATATTCATCCTATAGTCCAAATGTCATAATTAAAACGCTTTTCTGACTCTGAAAAGCATAATAAATCAACATTTTAGAGAAAATCATTTCTGGCTTGGTCTGTAGAGAAAATGAGTTTCAAACGAGAATTAGCATTGAACCCGAATTTTTCGAAAAATCAAGTATTCCTCCTATAATCAAAATGTCATAATTAAAACGCTTTTCTGACTCTGAAAAGCATAATAAATCAACATTTTAAAGAAAACCATCTCTGGCTTGGTCTCTAGAGAAAATGAGTTTCAAACGAAAATTAGCATTTAACACGAATTTCTCGAAAAATCAAGTTTAAATCCTATAGGCGAGGTGTCGTAATTAAAACGCTTTTCAGGCTCTGAATAGCATAATAATTCAACATTTTAAAGAAAATCATCTCCGGCTTGGTCTGTAGGAAAAATGAGTTTCAAACGAGTACTATCATTGAACGCAGATTACTCGAATAATTAAGTATTCGTCCAACAGTCCAAATGTCATAATAAAAAATCTTTTCAGACTCTGAGAAGCATAATAATTCAACATTTTAAAGAAAATCATCTCTGGCTTGGTCTTTAGAGAAAATTAGTTTCAAACTAAAATTAGCATTTAACACGAATTTCTCGAAAAATCAAGTTTTGATCCTATAGGCGAGATGTAATAATTAAAACGCTTCTCAGACTCTGAAAAGTATAATAATTACACATGTTATAGAAAATCTTTTCCGGCTTTGTCTGTACAGAAAGTGAGTTTCAAACGATTACTAACTAAATTTCTATACAGACCATGCCACAGATGATTTTCTTTAAAATGTTGATTTATTACGCTTCTCAGAGTCTTAAGAGCCTTTTAATTATTACATTTCGCCTATAGGATCAAAACTTGATTTTTCGTGAAATTCTTGTTAATTGCTGATTTTCGTTTTGAACTGATTTTCTTTACAGAGCAAACCAAAGATGATTTTGTATAAAATGTTGAATTATTATGCTTTTCAGAGCCTGAAAAGCATTTTAATTATGACATTTGGACTATAGGATGAAAACTTGATTTATCGAGAAATACGCGTTCAATGCTTGAATGTTTGTGTAGTAAATGTACATATTTGCTCTGTTACAGCTATTTTACTATCTACATAACAATATACATATCTAAAGATTAAAATTACCATTTTTTGAATACAAAATACCAAGTATGACATCATATTATACATTGAACAATTTTAAAGAGTTAACCTTTGTATAGGTATAAACCTTGATGCCAATGCAAATGTACACAATTTCAATCAATTTAATTATAAATTTGAAGTATCATATCTATCTTGTCTGAAAGAACACATATGATTGAAGATATTTGTTTTTCATATTGCTAGTCAAAAATAACTACTATGACTAAATTATTATAAATATTGCACAAATGTCGAACTCTGAATTTATCCTAACCATTTTTAAATATTGTTGTGGCAATGTATTATTTTTATTGTCATAATGTAATAATTAAAACGCTTTTCAGGCTCTGAGAAGCATAATAATTCCACATTTTAAAGAAAATCATCTCTGGCTTGGTCTGTACAGAAACTGAGTTTCAAACGAGTACTAGAATATAACGCGTATTTCTTGAAAAATCAAGTATTCATTCTATAGGCGAGATGTAATAATTAAAACGCTTTTCATCCTCAGAAAAGTATAATAATTAAACATTTTAAATTAAATCATCTCTGATTTGAGCTGTACAGAAAATGAGTTTCAAACGAGTACTAGCATTGAACGCGTATTTCTCGATAAAACAAATATTCATCCTATAGTCCAAATGTCATAATTAAAACGCTTTTCTGACTCTGAAAAGCATAATAAATCAACATTTTAGAGAAAATCATTTCTGGCTTGGTCTGTAGAGAAAATGAGTTTCAAACGAGAATTAGCATTGAACGCGAATTTTTTCGAAAATCAAGTATTCATCCTATAATCAAAATGTCATAATTGAAACGCCTTTTAGTCTCTGAAAAGCATAATAATTCAACATTTTAAGTTAAATCATCTCTGGCTAGTTCTGTAGAGCAAAAGAGTTTCAAGCGAATACTAGCGTTGAAAACGATTTTCTCGAAAAATCAAGTATTCATCCTTTAGTCCATATGTCTTAATTAGAACGCTTTTTAGACTCTGAGAAGCATAATAATTCAACCTTTTAAAGAAAACCATCTCTGGCTTGGTCTCTAGAGAAAATGAGTTTCAAACGAAAATTAGCATTTAACACGAATTTCTCGAAAAATCAAGTTTAAATCCTATAGGCGAGGTGTCGTAATTAAAACGCTTTTCAGACTATGAAAAGCATAATAATTCAACATTTTAATGTAAGTCATTACTGGCTTGGTCTGTAGAGGAAATAACTTTCAAACGAAAATTAGTATTTAACCCGAATTTCTCGAAAAATCATGTCTTGATCCTATATGCGAAACGTAATAATTAATACGCTTTTCAGGCTCTGAATAGCATAATAATTCAACATTTTAAAGAAAATCATCTCCGGCTTGGTCTGTAGGGAAAATGAGTTTCAAATGAGTACTAGCATTGAACGCAGATTTCTCGAGAAATTAAGTATTCGTCCAACAGTCCAAATGTCATAATGAAAACGCTTTTCAGACTCTAGAGAAGCATAATAATTCAACATTTTAAAGAAAATCATCTCTGGTTTGGTCTGTACAGAAAATGAGTTTCAAACGTGTACTAGCATTGAACGCGTATTTCCCCTTAAAACAAATATTCATCCTATAGTTCAAATGTCATAATTAAAACGCTTTTCTGGCTCTGAAAAGCATAATAATTCAACATTTTAAAGAAAATCATTTCTTGTTTGGTCTGTAGACAAAATGAGTTTCAAACGAGAATTATCATTGAACGCGCATTTTTCGCAAAATCAAGTATTCCTCCTATAATCAAAATGTCATAATTAAAACGCTTTTTAGTCTCTGAAAAGCATAATAATTCAACATTTTAAACAAAATCATCTCTGGCTTGGTCTGTAAAGAAAATGAGTTCAAAACGGAAATCAGAAATTAACAAGAATTTCTCGAAAAATCAAGTTTTGATCCTATAGGCGAGATGTTTAAACCATGCGACAGAATTCAAACTCAGTATCCACACAACAGGTAGCTATATTTGAAAAGGAAATTTCAATTTACATATTCTGATGAATTGTGTTTATGTTCAAGCAATAATAAATACCTTTATAATTATTATAATGATAAAAATAGAGATAACAAAAGTTACAAGAACATCCATCAATTATGCATTTGTTTAAAAGAACATTTATAACATAACATATAAATGTTATCTATATGAAGACAACATTTCTATATTATCTCCTTGTGGGGTAGAGTAAGTCTTTTCCTTATAATTTTTGCAGGCATTAGTTCTACATCTGAGTATAGTCAATATGTCAATTTCTTCAACCAGGTTTACAAGATGGCTTCCATTCTTCAATTTTTAAAAATCTACATATGGTTAATTGATATCCAAAATGCAGAAGATATTTCTCTCACTTTTGTCTTATTTCTCAAAACATTTATTTGAGGTAAAGCATCATTCATCTACTAGCTAAATAATGCAGATGCAAGTATAATCTTTCATAATATCAAGATTTATACAAATATCAATCCTTCACGAGTAGCCACATTTTTACTTATCTTCCATCCATCATGAGATTCCCCAAAGGTCACAGACAACTAGTATTGGAGCAACTAGTTGAAGCCAGATTTTTTAGTATGTGTTATCTTCAATTGTTTTTGTTTTATATTTTTGTCAATAAGTGCTTAACAGCTTGAATGTTTGTGTAGTAAATGTACATATTTGCTCTGTTACACTTATTTTACTATGTACATCACAATATACTTATGTAATGATTACTATTACCATTTTTTGAATGTTGATACAAAATACCAAGTATGACATCATATTATATATTGAACAATTTAAAGAGCTGACCTTTGTATATAAACCTTGATGCCAATGCAAATGTACACAATTTCAATCAATTTAATTATAAATTTGAAGTATCATATCTATCTTGTCTGAAAGAACACATATGATAGAAGATATTTGTTTTTCATATTGCTAGTCAAAAATAAATACTATGACTAAATTATTATAAATATTGCACAAATGTCGAACTCTGAATTTAGCCTAACCATTTTCAAATATTGTTGTGGCAATGTATTAATTTTATTGTCATAATGTAATAATTAAAACGCTTTTCAGGCTCTTAGAAGCATAATAATTCCACATTTTGAAGAAAATCATCTCTGGCTTGGTCTGTACAGAAACTGAGTTTCAAACGAGTACTAGAATATAACGCGTATTTCTTGAAAAATCAAGTATTCATTCTATAGGCGAGATATAATAATTAAAACGCTTTTCAGCCTCAGAAAAGTATAATAATTAAACATTTTAAATTAAATCATCTCTGATTTGAGCTGTACAGGAAATGAGTTTCAAACGAGTACTAGCATTGAACGCGTATTTCTCGATAAAACAAATATTCATCCTATAGTCCAAATGTCATAATTAAAACGCTTTTCTGACTCTGAAAAGCATAATAAATCAACATTTTAGAGAAAATCATTTCTGGCTTGGTCTGTAGAGAAAATGAGTTTCAAACGAGAATTAGCATTGAACCCGAATTTTTCGAAAAATCAAGTATTCCTCCTATAATCAAAATGTCATAATTAAAACGCTTTTCTGACTCTGAAAAGCATAATAAATCAACATTTTAAAGAAAACCATCTCTGGCTTGGTCTCTAGAGAAAATGAGTTTCAAACGAAAATTAGCATTTAACACGAATTTCTCGAAAAATCAAGTTTAAATCCTATAGGCGAGGTGTCGTAATTAAAACGCTTTTCAGGCTCTGAATAGCATAATAATTCAACATTTTAAAGAAAATCATCTCCGGCTTGGTCTGTAGGAAAAATGAGTTTCAAACGAGTACTATCATTGAACGCAGATTACTCGAATAATTAAGTATTCGTCCAACAGTCCAAATGTCATAATAAAAAATCTTTTCAGACTCTGAGAAGCATAATAATTCAACATTTTAAAGAAAATCATCTCTGGCTTGGTCTTTAGAGAAAATTAGTTTCAAACTAAAATTAGCATTTAACACGAATTTCTCGAAAAATCAAGTTTTGATCCTATAGGCGAGATGTAATAAGTAAAACGCTTCTCAGACTCTGAAAAGTATAATAATTACACATGTTATAGAAAATCTTTTCCGGCTTTGTCTGTACAGAAAGTGAGTTTCAAACGATTACTAACTAAATTTCTATACAGACCATGCCACAGATGATTTTCTTCAAAATGTTGATTTATTACGCTTCTCAGAGTCTTAAGAGCCTTTTAATTATTACATTTCGCCTATAGGATCAAAACTTGATTTTTCGTGAAATTCTTGTTAATTGCTGATTTTCGTTTTGAACTGATTTTCTTTACAGAGCAAACCAAAGATGATTTTGTATAAAATGTTGAATTATTATGCTTTTCAGAGCCTGAAAAGCATTTTAATTATGACATTTGGACTATAGGATGATTACTTGATTTATCGAGAAATACGCGTTCAATGCTTGAATGTTTGTGTAGTAAATGTACATATTTGCTCTGTTACAGCTATTTTACTATCTACATAACAATATACATACCTAAAGATTAAAATTACCATTTTTTGAATACAAAATACCATTTATGACATCATATTATACATTGAACAATTTTAAAGAGTTAACCTTTGTATAGGTATAAACCTTGATGCCAATGCAAATGTACACAATTTCAATAAATTTAATTATAAATTTGAAGTATCGTATCTTTCTTGTCTGAAAGAACACGTATGATAGAAGATATTTGTTTTACATATTGTCAGTCCAAAATAACTGCTATGACTAAATTATTATAAATATTGGACAAATGTGGAACTTTGAACTTAGCCTAACGTTTTTCAAGTGTTGTTATGACAATGTATTATTTTTATTGTCATAATGTAATAATTAAAACGCTTCTCAGTCTTTGATAAGCATAATAATACCACATTTTAAAGAAAATCATCTCTGGCTTTGTCTGTACAGGAAATGAGTTTCAAACGAGTACTATCATTTAACGCAGATTTCTTGAAAAATCAAGTATTCATAATATAGTCCAAATATCATAATTAAAACGATTTTCAGGCTCTGACAAGCATAATAATTCAACATTTTAAAGAAAATTTTCTGTGGCATGGTCTGTAGAGAAAATGAGTTTTCAAACTAAAATTAGCATTTAACGCGTATTTCACGATAAATCAAGTATTCATTCTATAGTCCAAATGTCATAATTAAAGCTCTATTCAAGCTCCGTAAAGCATAATAATTAAACATTTGAAAGAAAATCATCTCTGGCTTGGTCTGTAGAGAAAATGAGTTTAAAACGAAAATTAGCATTTAACGCGTATTTCACGATAAATCAAGAAATACGCGTTCAATGCTTGAATGTTTGTGTAGTAAATGTACATATTTGCTGTATTATAGATATTTTACTATGTACAACCACAACATACTTATCTAATGATTACTATTACCATTTTTTGAATGTTGATACAAAATAACAAGTATGACATCATTATTATACATTGAACAATTTTAAAGAGTTGACCTTTGTATATAAACCTTGATGCCAATGCAAATGTACACAATTTCAATAAATTTAATTATAAATTTGAAGTATCATATCTTTCTTGTCTGAAAGAACACATATGATTGAAGATATTTGTTTTTCATATTGCTAGTCAAAAATAAATACTATGACTAAATTATATTAAATATTGCACAAATGACGAACTTTGAATTTAGCCTAACACTTTTCAAATATTGTTGTGGCAATGTATTATTTTTATTGTCATAATGTAATAATTAAAACGCTTTTCAGGCTCTTAAAAGCATAATAATTCCAAACGCGTATTTCTTGAAGAATCAAGTATTCATCCTATAGGCGAGATGTAATAATAAAATCGCTTTTCAGCCTCAGAAAAGTGTAATAATTAAACATTTTAAATTAAATCATCTCTGGTTTGGTCTGTACAGAAAATGAGTTTCAATCGTGTACTAGCATTGAACACGTATCTCTCGATAAAACAAATATTCATCCTATAGTTCAGATGTCATAATTAAAACGCTTTTCTGGCTCTGAAAGGCATAATAATTCAACATTTTAAAGAAAATCATTTCTGGCTTGGTCTGTAGACAAAATGAGTTTCAAACGAGAATTATCATTGAACGCGGATTTTTCGCAAAATCAAGTATTCCTCCTATAATCAAAATGTCATAACTAAAACGCTTTTTAGTCTCTGAAAAGCATAATAATTCAACATTTTAAACAAAATCATCTCTGGCTTGGTCTGTAAAGAAAATGAGTTCAAAACGGAAATCAGAAATTAACAAGAATTTCTCGAAAAATCAAGTTTTGATCCTATAGGCGAGATGTTAAAACCATGCGACATAATTCAAACTCAGTATCCACACAATAGGTAGCTAGCTATATTTGAAAAGGAAATTTCAATTTACATATTCTGATGAATTGTGTTTATGTTCAAGCAATAATAAATACCTTTATAATTATTATAATGATAAAAATAGAGATAACAAACGTTACAAGAACATCCATCAATTATGCATTTGTTTAAAAGAACATTTATAACATAACATATAAATGTTATCTATATGAAGAAAACATTTCTATATTATCTCCTTGTGAGTTAGAGTAAGTCTTTTCCTTATAATTTTTGCAGGCATTAGTTCTACATCTGAGTATAATCAATATGTCAATTTCTTCAACCAGGTTTACAAGATGGTTTCCATTCTTCAATTTTTAAAAATCTACATATGGTTAATTCATATCCAAAATGCAGAAGATATTTCTCTCACTTTTGTCTTATTTCTCAAAACATTCATTTGAGGTAAAGCATTATTCATCTACTAGCTAAATAATGCAGATGCAAGTATAATCTTTCATAATATCAAGATTTATACAAATATCAATCCTTCACCAGTAGCCACATTTTCACTTATCTTCCATCCATCATGAGATTCCCCAAAGGTCAGACAACTAGTATTGGAGCAACTAGTTCATGCCAGATTTTTCAGTATGTGTTATCTTCAATTGTTTTTGTTTTATATTTTTGTCAATAAGTGCTTAACAGCTTGAATGTTTGTGTAGTAAATGTACATATTTGCTCTGTTACAGCTATTTTACTATGTACATCATAATATCTAATGATTACAATTACCATTTTTTGAATGTTGATACAAAATACCAAGTATGACATCATATTATACATTGAACAATTTTAAAGAGTTGACCTTTGTATATAAACCTTGATGCCAATGCAAATGTACACAATTTCAATAAATTTAATTATAAATTTGAAGTATCATATCTTTCTTGTCTGAAACAACACATAAGATTGAAGATATTTGTTTTACATATTGCCAGTCCAAAATAACTTCTATGACTAAATTATTATAAATATTGCACAAATGTGGATCTTTAAACTTAGCCTAACCTTTTTCAAGTGTTGTTATGACAATGTATTATTTTTATTGTCATAATGTACTAATTAAAACGCTTTTCAGGCTCTGAAGAGCATAATAATTCCACATTTTAAAGAAAATCATCTCTGGCTTGGTCTGTACAGAAAATGAGTTTCAAACGAGTACTAGCATTGAACGCGTATTTCTCGATAAAACAAATATTCATCCTATAGTCCAAATGTCATAATTAAAACGCTTTTCTGACTCTAAAAAGCATAATAAATCAACATTTTAAAGAAAATCATTTCTGGCTTGGTCTGTAGAGAAAATGAGTTTAAAACGAGAATTAGCATTGAACGCGAATTTTTTCGAAAATCAAGTATTCCTCCTATAATCAAAATGTCATAATTAAAACGCTTTTTAGTCTCTGAAAAGCATAATAATTCAACATTTTAAGTTAAATCATCTCTGGCTAGTTCTGTAGAGCAAGAGAGTTTCAAGCTAATACTAGCGTTGAAAACGATTTTCTCGAAAAATCAAGTATTCATCCTTTACTCCAAATGTCTTAATTAAAACGCTTTTTAGACTCTGAGAAGCATAATAATTCAACCTTTTAAAGAAAACCATCTCTGGCTTGGTCTCTAGAGAAAATGAGTTTCAAACGAAAATTAGCATTTAACACGAATTTCTCGAAAAATCAAGTTCAAATCCTATAGGCGAGGTGTCGTAATTAAAACGCTTTTCAGACTATGAAAAGCATAATAATTCAACATTTTAATGTAAGTCATTACTGGCTTGGTCTGTAGAGGAAATAACTTTCAAACGAAAATTAGTATTTAACCCGAATTTCTCGAAAAATCATGTCTTGATCCTATATGCGAAACGTAATAATTAAAACGCTTTTCAGGCTCTGAATAGCATAATAATTCAACATTTTAAAGAAAATCATCTCCGGCTTGGTCTGTAGGGAAAATGAGTTTCAAACGAGTGCTAGCATTGAACGCAGATTTCTCGAAAAATTAAGTATTCGTCCAACAGTCCAAATGTCATAATAAAAACACTTTTCAAACTCTGAGAAGCATAATAATTCAACATTTTAAAGAAAATCATTTCTGGCTTTGTCTGTAGACAAAATGAGTTTCAAACGAGAATTATCATTGAACGCGCATTTTTCGCAAAATCAAGTATTCCTCCTATAATCAAAATGTCATAATTAAAACGCTTTTTAGTCTCTGAAAAGCATAATAATTCAACATTTTAAACAAAATCATCTCTGGCTTGGTCTGTAAAGAAAATGAGTTCAAAACGGAAATCAGAAATTAACAAGAATTTCTCGAAAAATCAAGTTTTGATCCTATAGGCGAGATGTTAAAACCATGCGTCAGAATTCAAACTCAGTATCCTCACAATAGGTAGCTATATTTGAAAAGGAAATTTCAATTTACATATTCTGATGAATTGTGTTTATGTTCAAGCAATAATAAATACCTTTATAATTATTATAATGATAAAAATAGAGATAACAAAAGTTACAAGAACATCCATCAATTATGCATTTGTTTAAAAGAACATTTATAACATATAAATGTTATCTATATGAATAAAACATTTCTATATTATCTCCTTGTGAGGTAGAGTAAGTCTTTTCCTTATAATTTTTGCAGGCATTAGTTCTACATCTGAGTATAGTCAATATGTCAATTTCTTCAACCAGGTTTACAAGATGGCTTCCATTCTTCAATTTTTAAAAATCTACATATGGTTAATTCATATCCAAAATGCAGAAGATATTTCTCTCACTTTTGTCTTATTTCTCAAAACATTCATTTGAGGTAAAGCATTATTCATCTACTAGCTAAATAATTCAGATGCAAGTATAATCTTTCATAATATCAAGATTTATACAAATATCAATCCTTCACCAGTAGCCACATTTTCACTTATCTTCCATCCATCATGAGATTCCCCAAAGGTCAGACAACTAGTATTGGAGCAACTAGTTCAAGCCAGATTTTTAAGTATGTGTTATCTTCAATTGTTTTTGTTTTATATTTTTGTCAATAAGTGCTTAACAGCTTGAATGTTTGTGTAGTAAATGTACATATTTCCTCTGTTACACCTATTTTACTATGTACATCACAATATCTAATGATTACAATTACCATTTTTTGAATGTTGATACAAAATACCAAGTATGACATCATATTATACATTGAACAATTTTAAAGAGTTGACCTTTGTATATAAACCTTGATGCCAATGCAAATGTACACAATTTCAATAAATTTAATTATAAATTTGAAGTATCATATCTTTCTTGTCTGAAACAACACATATGATTGAAGATATTTGTTTTACATATTACCACTCCAAAATAACTGCTATGACTAAATTATTATAAATATTCCACAAATGTGGAACTTTAAACCTAGCCTAACCTTTTTCAAGTGTTGTTATGACAATCTATTATTTTTATTGTCATAATGTAATAATTAAAACGCTTTTCAGGCTCTGAAAAGCATAATAATTCAACATTTTAAAGAAAATTTTCTGTGGCATGGTCTGTATAGAAAATGAGTCTGAAGTGACTATTAGCATTAAACGCGATATTCGCGATAAATCGAGATTTGATCCTATAGTCGTAACGGCTGAATTAAGACGCTTTTCAGCCTCTGAAAAGCTTAATAATTCAAGATTTTAAGTTCTGTAGAGCAAATGAGTTTCAAGCGAATACTAGCGTTAAAAGCGAATTTCTCGAAAAATCAAGTATTCATTCTATAGTCCAAATGTCATAATTAAAACGCTTTTCTGACTCTGAAAAGCATAATAATTCAACATTTTAAAGAAAATCATCTCTGGCTTGGTCTGTACAGAAAATGAGTTTCAAACGAGTACTAGAATATAACGCGTATTTCTTGAAAAATCAAGTATTCATTCTATAGGCGAGATGTAATAATTAAAACGCTTTTCAGCCTCAGAAAAGTATAATAATTAAACATTTTAAATTAAATCATCTCTGATTTGGGCTGTACAGAAAATGAGTTTCAAACGAGTACTAGCATTGAACGCGTATTTCTCGATAAAACAAATATTGATCCTATAGTCCAAATGTCATAATTAAAACGCTTTTCTGACTCTGAAAAGCATAATAAATCAACATTTTAAAGAAAATCATTTCTGGCTTTGTCTGTAGAGAAAATGAGTTTCAAACGAGAATTAGCATTGAACGCGAATTTTTTCGAAAAATCAAGTATTCCTCCTATAATCAAAATGTCATAATTAAAAAAAGCCTTTTAGTTTCTGAAAAGCATAATAATTGAAGATTTTAAGTTCTGTAGAGCAAATGAGTTTCAAACGAATACTAGCGTTGAAAGCGAATTTCTCGAAAAATCAAGTATTCATTCTATAGTCCAAATGTCATAATTAAAACTCTATTCAAGCTCTGTAAAGCATAATAATTCAACATTTTAAAGAAAATCATCTCTGGCTTGGTCTTTAGAGAAAATGAGTTTCAAACTAAAATTAGCATTTAACACGAATTTCTAGAAAAATCAAGTTTTGATCCTATAGGCGAGATGTAATAATTAAAAAGCATCTCAGACTCTGAAAAGCATATTCATTCCACATGTTAAAGAAAATAATCTCTGGCTTGGTCTGTACAGAAAGTGAGTTTCAAACGATTAGTAACTAAATTTCTAGACCAAGCCAGAGATGATTTTCTTTAAAAATGTTGATTTATTACGCTTCTCAGAGCCTTAAAAAGCCGTTTAATTATTACATTTCGCCTATAGGATCTAAATTCGATTTTTCGAGGAATTCGTGTTAATTTCTGATTTTTGTTTTGAACTCATTTTTTTTATAGACCAAGCCAGACATGATTTTGTTTAAAATGTCGAATTATAATGCTTTTCAGAGACTAAAAACCGTTTTAATTAGGACATTTTGACTATAGGATGAATACTAGATTTTCCGAAAAATACGCGTTCAATGTTAATTCTCGTTTGAAACTCATATTCATTACACACCAAGCCAGAGATGATTTTCTTTTAAATGTTGAACGATTATGCCTTTCAGAGCCTGAAAAGCATTTTAATTATGACATTTGGACTATAGGATGAAAACTTGATTTATCGAGAAATACGCTTGAATGTTTGTGTAGTAAATGTACATATTTGCTCTGTTACAGCTATTTTACTATGAACATCACAATATACTTATGTAATGATTACTATTACCATTTTTTAAATGTTGATACAATATACCAAGTATGACATCATATTATACATTGAACAATTTTAAAGAGTTGACCTTTGTATATGAACCTTGATGCCAGTGCAAATGTACACAATTTCAATAAATTTAATTATAAATTTGAAGTATCATATCTTTCTTGTCTGAAAGAACACATATGATTGAAGATATTTGTTTTTCATATAGATAGTCAAAAATAACTGTTATGATATTATAAATATTGCACAAATGTGGGACTTTGAACTTAGCCTAACCTTTTTGAAATATTGTTATGACAATGTATTATTTTTATTGTCATAATGTAATAATTAAAACACTTTTCAGGCTCTGAAAAGCATAATAATTCCACATTTTAAAGAAAATCTTCTCTGGCTTGGTCTGTACAGAAAATGAGTTTCAAACGAGTACTAGCATTTAACGCGTATTTCTTGAATAATTAAGTATTCGTCCAACAGTCCAAATGTCATAATAAAAAAGCTTTTCAGACTCTGAGAAGCATAATAATTCAACATTTTAAAGAAAATCATATCTGGCTTGGTCTTCAGAGAAAATTAGTTTCAAACTAAAATTAGCATTTAACACGAATTTCTCGAAAAATCAAGTTTTGATCCTATAGGCGAGATGTAATAATTAAAACGCTTCTCAGACTCTGAAAAGTATAATAATTACACATGTTATAGAAAATCTTTTCCGGCTTTGTCTGTACAGAACGATTACTAACTAAACTTCTATACAGACCATGCCACAGATGATTCTCTTTAAAATGTTGATTTATTACTCTTCTCAGAGTCTTAAAAGCCTTTTAATTATTACATTTCGCCTATAGGATCAAAACTTGATTTTTCGTGAAATTCTTGTTAATTGCTGATTTTCGTTTTGAACTGATTTTCTTTACAGACTAAACCAAAGATGATTTTGTATAAAATGTTGAATTATTATGCTTTTCAGAGCCTGAAAAGCATTTTAATTATGACATTTGGACTATAGGATGATTACTTGATTTATCGAGAAATACGCGTTCAATGCTTGAATGTTTGCTCTGTTACAGCTATTTTACTATGTACATAACAATATACATATCTAAAGATTAGAATTACCATTTTCAGAATGTTCATACAAAATACCAAGTATGACATCATATTATACATTGAACAATTTTAAAGAGTTGACCTTTGTATATGAACCTTGATGCCAGTGCAAATGTACACAATTTCAATAAATTTAATTATAAATTTGAAGTATCATATCTTTCTTGTCTGAAAGAACACATATGATTGAAGATATTTGTTTTTCATATAGATAGTCAAAAATAACTGTTATGATATTATAAATATTGCACAAATGTGGGACTTTGAACTTAGCCTAACCTTTTTGAAATATTGTTATGACAATGTATTATTTTTTTGTCATAATGTAATAATTAAAACACTTTTCAGGCTCTGAAAAGCATAATAATTCCACATTTTAAAGAAAATCTTCTCTGGCTTGGTCTGTACAGAAAATGAGTTTCAAACGAGTACTAGCATTTAACGCGTATTTCTTGAATAATTAAGTATTCGTCCAACAGTCCAAATGTCAAAATAAAAAAGCTTTTCAGACTCTGAGAAGCATAATAATTCAACATTTTAAGGAAAATCATCTCTGGCTTGGTCTTCAGAGAAAATTAGTTTCAAACTAAAATTAGCATTTAACCCGAATTTCTCGAAAAATCAAGTTTTGATCCTATAGGCGAGATGTAATAATTAAAACGCTTCTCAGACTCTGAAAAGTATAATAATTACACATGTTATAGAAAATCTTTTCCGGCTTTGTCTGTACAGAACGATTACTAACTAAACTTCTATACAGACCATGCCACAGATGATTTTCTTTAAAATGTTGATTTATTACTCTTCTCAGAGTCTTAAAAGCCTTTTAATTATTACATTTCGCCTATAGGATCAAAACTTGATTTTTCGTGAAATTCTTGTTAATTGCTGATTTTCGTTTTGAACTGATTTTCTTTACAGACTAAACCAATGATGATTTTGTATAAAATGTTGAATTATTATGCTTTTCAGAGCCTGAAAAGCATTTTAATTATGACATTTGGACTATAGGATGATTACTTGATTTATCGAGAAATACGCGTTCAATGCTTGAATGTTTGCTCTGTTACAGCTATTTTACTATGTACATAACAATATACATATCTAAAGATTAGAATTACCATTTTCAGAATGTTCATACAAAATACCAAGTATGACATCATATTATACATTGAACAATTTTAAAGAGTTGACCTTTGTATATGAACCTTGATGCCAGTGCAAATGTACACAATTTCAATAAATTTAATTATAAATTTGAAGTATCATATCTTTCTTGTCTGAAAGAACACATATGATTGAAGATATTTGTTTTTCATATAGCTAGTCAAAAATAACTGTTATGATATTATAAATATTGCACAAATGTGGAACTTTGAACTTAGCCTAACCTTTTTCAAATATTGTTATGACAATGTATTATTTTTATTGTCATAATGTAATAATTAAAACACTTTTCAGGCTCTGAAAAGCATAATAATTCCACATTTTAAAGAAAATCTTCTCTGGCTTGGTCTGTACAGAAAATGAGTTTCAAACGAGTACTAGCATTTAACGCGTATTTCTTGAATAATTAAGTATTCGTCCAACAGTCCAAATGTCATAATAAAAAAGCTTTTCAGACTCTGAGAAGCATAATAATTCAACATTTTAAAGAAAATCATCTCTGGCTTGGTCTTTAGAGAAAATTAGTTTCAAACTAAAATTAGCATTTAACACGAATTTCTCGAAAAATCAAGTTTTGATCCTATAGGCGAGATGTAATAATTAAAACGCTTCTCAGACTCTGAAAAGTATAATAATTACACATGTTATAGAAAATCTTTTCCGGCTTTGTCTGTACAGAACGATTACTAACTAAACTTCTATACAGACCATGCCACAGATGATTTTCTTTAAAATGTTGATTTATTACTCTTCTCAGAGTCTTAAAAGCCTTTTAATTATTACATTTCGCCTATAGGATCAAAACTTGATTTTTCGTGAAATTCTTGTTAATTGCTGATTTTCGTTTTGAACTTTACAGACTAAACCAAAGATGATTTTGTATAAAATGTTGAATTATTATGCTTTTCAGAGCCTGAAAAGCATTTTAATTATGACATTTGGACTATAGGATGATTACTTGATTTATCGAGAAATACGCGTTCAATGCTTGAATGTTTGCTCTGTTACAGCTATTTTACTATGTACATAACAATATACATATCTAAAGATTAGAATTACCATTTTCAGAATGTTCATACAAAATACCAAGTATGACATCATATTATACATTGAACAATTTTAAAGAGTTAACCTTTGTATAGGTATAAACCTTGATGCCAATGCAAATGTACACAATTTCAATAAATTTAATTATAAATTTGAAGTATCGTATCTTTCTTGTCTGAAAGAACACGTATGATAGAAGATATTTGTTTTACATATTGCCAGTCCAAAATAACTGTATGACTAAATTATTATAAATATTGCACAAATGTGGAACTTTGAACTTAGCCTAACTTTTTCAAGTGTTGTTATGACAATGTATTAATTTTATTGTCATAATGTAATAATTAAAACGCTTCTCAGGCTTTGATAAGCATAGTAATACCACATATTAAAGAAAATCATCTCTGGCTTTGTCTGTACAGGAAATGAGTTTCAAACGAGTACTATCATTTAACGCAGATTTCTTGAAAAATCAAGTATTCATCCTATAGTCCAAATATCATAATTAAAAAGATTTTCAGGCTCTGACAAGCATAATAATTCAACATTTTAAAGAAAATTTTCTCTGGCATGGTCTGTAGAGAAAATGAGTTTCAAACGAAAATTAGCATTTAACGCGTATTTCACGAAAAATCAAGTATTCATTCTATAGTCCAAATGTCATAATTAAAGCTCTATTCAAGCTCCGTAAAGCATAATAATTCAACATTTTAAAGAAAATCATCTCTGGCTTGGTCTGTAGAGAAAATGAGTTTCAAACGAAAATTAGCATTTAACGCGTATTTCACGATAAATCAAAAAATACGCGTTCAATGCTTGAATGTTTGTGTAGTAAATGTACATACTTGCTGTATTATAGCTATTTTACTATGTACATCACAATATCTAATGATTACAATTACCATTTTTTGAATGTTGATACAAAATACCAAGTATGACATCATTATTATACATTGAACAATTTTAAAGAGTTGACCTTTGTATATAAACCTCGATGCCAATGCAAATGTACACAATTTCAATAAATTTAATTATAAATTTGAAGTATCATATCTTTCTTGTCTGAAAGAACACATATGATTGAAGATATTTGTTTTTCATATTGCTAGTCCAAAATAAATACTATGACTAAATTATTATAAATATTGCACAAATGTCGAACTTTGAATTTAGCCTAACACTTTTCAAATATTGTTGTGGCAATGTATTATTTTTATCGTCATAATGTAATAATTAAAACGCTTTTCAGGCTCTGAGAAGCATAATAATTCCACATTTTAAAGAAAATCATCTCTGGCTTGGTCTGTACAGAAAATGAGTTTCAAACGAGTACTAGAATATAACGCGTATTTCTTGAAAAATCAAGTATTCATTCTATAGGCGAGATGTAATAATTAAAACGCTTTTCAGCCTCAGAAAAGTATAATAATTAAACATTTTAAATTAAATCATCTCTGATTTGGGCTGTACAGAAAATGAGTTTCAAACGAGTACTAGCATTGAACGCGTATTTCTCGATAAAACAAATATTCATCCTATAGTCCAAATGTCATAATTAAAACGCTTTTCTGACTCTGAAAAGCATAATAAATCAACAATTTAAAGAAAATCATTTCTGGCTTTGTCTGTAGAGAAAATGAGTTTCAAACGAGAATTAGCATTGAACGCGAATTTTTTCGAAAAATCAAGTATTCCTCCAATAATCAAAATGTCATAATTAAAACGCTTTATAGTCTCTGAAAAGCATAATAATTCAACATTTTAAGTTAAATCATCTCTGGCTAGTTCTGTAGAGCAAAAGAGTTTCAAGAGAATACTAGCGTTGAAATCGGTTTTCTCGAAAAATCAAGTATTCATCCTTTAGTCCAAATGTCTTAATTAAAACACTTTTTAGACTCTGAGAAGCATAATAATTCAACCATTTAAAGAAAACCATCTCTGGCTTGGTCTCTAGAGAAAATGAGTTTCAATCGAAAATTAGCATTTAACACGAATTTCTCGAAAAATCAAATTTAAATCCTATAGGCGAGGTGTCGTAATTAAAACGCTTTTCAGACTATGAAAAGCATAATAATTCAACATTTTAATGTAAGTCATTACTGGCTTGGTCTGTAGTGGAAATAACTTTCAAACGAAAATTAGTATTTAACCCGAATTTCTCGAAATATCATGTCTTGATCCTATATGCGAAACGTAATAATTAAAACGCTTTTAAGGCTCAGAATAGCATAATAATTCAACATTTTAAAGAAAATCATCTCCGGCTTGGTCTGTAGGGAAAATGAGTTTCAAACGAGTACTAGCATTGAACGCAGATTTCTCGAAAAATTAAGTATTCGTCCAACAGTCCAAATGTCATAATAAAAACGCTTTTCAGACTCTGAGAAGTATAATAATTTAACATTTTAAAGAAAATCATCTCTGGTTTGGTCTGTACAGAAAATGAGTTTCAAACGTGTACTAGCATTGAACGCTTATTTCTCGATAAAACAAATATTCATCCTATAGTTCAAATGTCATAATTAAAACGCTTTTCTGGCTCTGAAAAGCATAATAATTCAACATTTTAATGAAAATCATTTCTGGCTTGGTCTGTAGACAAAATGAGTTTCAAACGAGAATTATCATTGAACGCGGATTTTTCGCAAAATCAAGTATTCCTCCTATAATCAAAATGTCATAATTAAAACGCTTTTTAGTCTCTGAAAAGCATAATAATTCAACATTTTAAACAAAATCATCTCTGGCTTGGTCTGTAAAGAAAATGAGTTCAAAACGGAAATCAGAAATTAACAAGAATTTCTCGAAAAATCAAGTTTTGATCCTATAGGCGAGATGTTTAAACCATGCGACAGAATTCAAACTCAGTATCCACACAATAGGTAGCTATATTTGAAAAGGAAATTTCAATTTACATATTCTGATGAATTGTGTTTATTTTGAAGCAATAATAAATACCTTTATAATTATTATAATGATAAAAATAGAGATAACAAAAGTTACAAGAACAACCATCAATTATGCATTTGTTTAAAATAACATTTATAACATAACATATAAATGTTATCTATATGAAGGAAACATTTCTATATTATCTCCTTGTGAGGTAGAGTAAGTCTTTTCCTTATAATTTTTGCAGGCATTAGTTCTACATCTGAGTATAGTCAATATGTCAATTTCTTCAACCAGGTTTACAAGATGGCTTCCATTCTTCAATTTTTAAAAATCTACATATGGTTAATTCATATCCAAAATGCAGAAGATATTTCTCTCACTTTTGTCTTATTTCTCAAAACATTCATTTGAGGTAAAGCATTATTCATCTACTAGCTAAATAATTCAGATGCAAGTATAATCTTTCATAATATCAAGATATATACAAATATCAATCCTTCACCAGTAGCCACATTTTCACTTATCTTCCATCCATCATGAGATTCCCCAAAGGTCAGACAACTAGTATTGGAGCAACTAGTTCAAGCCAGATTTTTCAGTATGTGTTATCTTCAATTGTTTTTGTTTTATATTTTTGTCAATAAGTGCTTAACAGCTTGAATGTTTGTGTAGTAAATGTACATATTTGATCTGTTACAGCTATTTTACTATGTACATCACAATATCTAATGATTACAATTACCATTTTTTGAATGTTGATACAAAATACCAAGTATGACATCATATTATACATTGAACAATTTTAAAGAGTTGACCTTTGTATATAAACCTTGATGCCAATGCAAATGTACACAATTTCAATAAATTTAATTATAAATTTGAAGTATCATATCTTTCTTGTCTGAAACAACACATATGATTGAAGATATTTGTTTTACATATTACCAGTCCAAAATAACTGCTATGACTAAATTATTATAAATATTGCACAAATGTGGAACTTTAAACCTAGCCTAACCTTTTTCAAGTGTTGTTATGACAATCTATTATTTTTATTGTCATAATGTAATAATTAAAACGCTTTTCAGGCTCTGAAAAGCATAATAATTCAACATTTTAAAGAAAATTTTCTGTGGCATGGTCTGTATAGAAAATGAGTCTGAAGTGACTATTAGCATTAAACGCGATATTCGCGATAAATCGAGATTTGATCCTATAGTCGTAACGGCTGAATTAAGACGCTTTTCAGCCTCTGAAAAGCTTAATAATTCAAGATTTTAAGTTCTGTAGAGCAAATGAGTTTCAAGCGAATACCAGCGTTAAAAGCGAATTTCTCGAAAAATCAAGTATTCATTCTATAGACCAAATGTCATAATTAAAACGCTTTTCTGACTCTGAAAAGCATAATAATTCAACATTTTAAAGAAAATCATCTCTGGCTTGGTCTTTAGAGAAAATGAGTTTCAAACTAAAATTAGCATTTAACACGAATTTCTCGAAAAATCAAGTTTTGATCCTATAGGCGAGATGTAATAATTAAAAAGCTTCTCAGACTCTGAAAAGCATATTAATTCCACATGTTAAAGAAAATAATCTCTGGCTTGGTCTGTACAGAAAGTGTTTCAAACGATTACTAACTAAATTTCTAGACCAAGCCAGAGATGATTTTCTTTAAAAATGTTGATTTATTACGCTTCTCAGAGCCTTAAAAAGCCGTTTAATTATTACATTTCGCCTATAGGATCTAAATTCGATTTTTCGAGGAATTCGTGTTAATTTCTGATTTTTGTTTTGAACTCATTTTTTTTTAAAGACCAAGCCAGACATGATTTTGTTTAAAATGTCGAATTATAATGCTTTTCAGAGACAAAAAACCGTTTTAATTAGGACATTTTGACTATAGGATGAATACTAGATTTTCCGAAAAATACGCGTTCAATGTTAATTCTCGTTTGAAACTCATATTCATTACACACCAAGCCAGAGATGATTTTCTTTTAAATGTTGAACGATTATGCCTTTCAGAGCCTGAAAAGCATTTTAATTATGACATTTGGACTATAGGATGAAAACTTGATTTATCGAGAAATACGCGTTCAATGCTTGAATGTTTGTGTAGTAAATGTACATATTTGCTCTGTTACAGCTATTTTACTATGAACATCACAATATACTTATGTAATGATTACTATTACCATTTTTTGAATGTTGATACAAAATACCAAGTATGACATCATATTATACATTGAACAATTTTAAAGAGTTGACCTTTGTATATGAACCTTGATGCCAGTGCAAATGTACACAATTTCAATAAATTTAATTATAAATTTGAAGTATCATATCTCTCTTGTCTGAAAGAACACATATGATTGAAGATATTTGTTTTTCATATAGCTAGTCAAAAATAACTGTTATGATATTATAAATATTGCACAAATGTGGAACTTTGAACTTAGCCTAACCTTTTTGAAATATTGTTATGACAATGTATTATTTTCATTGTCATAATGTAATAATTAAAACACTTTTCAGGCTCTGAAAGGCATAATAATTCCACATTTTAAAGAAAATCTTCTCTGGCTTGGTCTGTACAGAAAATGAGTTTCAAACGAGTACTAGCATTTAACGCGTATTTCTTGAATAATTAAGTATTCGTCCAACAGTCCAAATGTCATAATAAAAAAGCTCTTCAGACTCTGAGAAGCATAATAATTCAACATTTTAAAGAAAATCATCTCTGGCTTGGTCTTCAGAGAAAATTAGTTTCAAACTAAAATTAGCATTTAACACGAATTTCTCGAAAAATCAAGTTTTGATCCTATAGGCGAGATGTAATAATTATAACGCTTCTCAGACTCTGAAAAGTATAATAATTACACATGTTATAGAAAATCTTTTCCGGCTTTGTCTGTACAGAACGATTACTAACTAAACTTCTATACAGACCATGCCACAGATGATTTTCTTTAAAATGTTGATTTATTACTCTTCTCAGAGTCTTAAAAGCCTTTTAATTATTACATTTCGCCTATAGGATCAAAACTTGATTTTTCGTGAAATTCTTGTTAATTGCTGATTTTCGTTTTGAACTGATTTTCTTTACAGACTAAACCAAAGATGATTTTGTATAAAATGTTGAATTATTATGCTTTTCAGAGCCTGAAAAGCATTTTAATTATGACATTTGGACTATAGGATGATTACTTGATTTATCGAGAAATACGCGTTCAATGCTTGAATGTTTGTGTAGTAGATGTACATATTTGCTCTGTTACAGCTATTTTACTATGTACATAACAATATACATATCTAAAGATTAGAATTACCATTTTCAGAATGTTCATACAAAATACCAAGTATGACATCATATTATACATTGAACAATTTTAAAGAGTTAACCTTTGTATAGGTATAAACCTTGATGCCAATGCAAATGTACACAATTTCAATAAATTTAATTATAAATTTGAAGTATCGTATCTTTCTTGTCTGAAAGAACACGTATGATAGAAGATATTTGTTTTACATATTGCCAGTCCAAAATAACTGCTATGACTAAATTATTATAAATATTGCACAAATGTGGAACTTTGAACTTAGCCTAACTTTTTCAAGTGTTGTTATGACAATGTATTAATTTTATTGTCATAATGTAATAATTAAAACGCTTCTCAGGCTTTGATAAGCATAGTAATACCACATATTAAAGAAAATCATCTCTGGCTTTGTCTGTACAGGAAATGAGTTTCAAACGAGTACTATCATTTAACGCAGATTTCTTGAAAAATCAAGTATTCATCCTATAGTCCAAATATCATAATTAAAGCTCTATTCAAGCTCCGTAAAGCATAATAATTCAACATTTTAAAGAAAATCATCTCTGGCTTGGTCTGTAGAGAAAATGAGTTTCAAACGAAAATTAGCATTTAACGCGTATTTCACGATAAATCAAGAAATACGCGTTCAATGCTTGAATGTTTGTGTAGTATCATATCTTTCTTGTCTGAAAGAACACATATGATTGAAGATATTTGTTTTTCATATTGTTAGTCGAAAATAAATACTATGACTAAATTATTATAAATATTGCACAAATGTCGAACTTTGAATTTAGCCTAACACTTTTCAAATATTGTTGTGGCAATGTATTATTTATATTGTCATAATGTAATAAATAAAACGCTTTTCAGGCTCTGAAAAGCATAATAATTCCACATTTTAAAGAAAATCATCTCTGGCTTGGTCTGTACAGAAAATGAGTTTCAAACGAGTACTAGAATATAACGCGTATTTCTTGAAAAATCAAGTATTCATTCTATAGGCGAGATGTAATAAATAAAACGCTTTTCAGCCTCAGAAAAGTATAATAATGAAACATTTTAAATGAAATCATCTCTGATTTGGGCTGTACAGAAAATGAGTTTCAAACGAGTACTAGCATTGAACGCGTATTTCTCGATAAAACAAATATTCATCCTATAGTCCAAATGTCATAATTAAAACGCTTTTCTGACTCTGAAAAGCATAATAAATCAACATTTTAAAGAAAATCATTTCTGGCTTTGTCTGTAGAGAAAATGAGTTTCAAACGAGAATTAGCATTGAACGCGAATTTTTTCGAAAAATCAAGTATTCCTCCTATAATCAAAATGTCATAATTAAAACGCTTTTTAGTCTCTGAAAAGCATAATAATTCAACATTTTAAGTTAAATCATTTCTGGCTAGTTCTGTAGAGCAAAAGAGTTTCAAGCGAATACTAGCGTTGAAATCGATTTTCTCGAAAAATCAAGTATTCAACCTTTAGTCCAAATGTCTTAATTAAAACACTTTTTAGACTCTGAGAAGCATAATAATTCAACCATTTAAAGAAAACCATCTCTGGCTTGGTCTCTAGAGAAAATGAGTTTCAAACGAAAATTAGCATTTAACACGAATTTCTCGAAAAATCAAATTTAAATCCTATAGGCGAGGTGTCGTAATTAAAACGCTTTTCGGACTATGAAAAGCATAATAATTCAACATTTTAATGTAAGTCATTACTGGCTTGGTCTGTAGTGGAAATAACTTTCAAACGAAAATTAGTATTTAACCCGAATTTCTCGAAATATCATGTCTTGATCCTATATGCGAAACGTAATAATTAAAACGCTTTTAAGGCTCTGAATAGCATAATAATTCAACATTTTAAAGAAAATCATCTCCGGCTTGGTCTGTAGGGAAAATGAGTTTCAAACGAGTACTAGCATTGAACGCAGATTTCTCGAAAAATTAAGTATTCGTCCAACAGTCCAAATGTCATAATAAAAACGCTTTTCAGACTCTGAGAAGTATAATAATTTAACATTTTAAAGAAAATCATCTCTGGTTTGGTCTGTACAGAAAATGAGTTTCAAACGTGTACTAGCATTGAACGCTTATTTCTCGATAAAACAAATATTCATCCTATAGTTCAAATGTCATAATTAAAACGCTTTTCTGGCTCTGAAAAGCATAATAATTCAACATTTTAAAGAAAATCATTTCTGGCTTGGTCTGTAGACAAAATGAGTTTCAAACGAGAATTATCATTGAACGCGGATTTTTCGCAAAATCAAGTATTCCTCCTATAATCAAAATGTCATAATTAAAACGCTTTTTAGTCTCTGAAAAGCATAATAATTCAACATTTTAAACAAAATCATCTCTGGCTTGGTCTGTAAATAAAATGAGTTCAAAACGGAAATCAGAAATTAACAAGAATTTCTCGAAAAATCAAGTTTTGATCCTATAGGCGAGATGTTTAAACCATGCGACAGAATTCAAACTCAGTATCCACACAATAGAAATTTCAATTTACATATTCTGATGAATTGTGTTTATTTTGAAGCAATAATAAATACCTTTATAATTATTATAATGATAAAAATAGAGATAACAAAAGTTACAAGAACAACCATCAATTATGCATTTGTTTAAAATAACATTTATAACATAACATATAAATGTTATCTATATGAAGGAAACATTTCTATATTATCTCCTTGTGAGGTAGAGTAAGTCTTTTCCTTATAATTTTTGCAGGCATTAGTTCTACATCTGAGTATAGTCAATATGTCAATTTCTTCAACCAGGTTTACAAGATGGCTTCCATTCTTCAATTTTTAAAAATCTACATATGGTTAATTCATATCCAAAATGCAGAAGATATTTCTCTCACTTTTGTCTTATTTCTCAAAACATTCATTTGAGGTAAAGCATTATTCATCTACTAGCTAAATAATGCAGATGCAAGTATAATCTTTCATAATATCAAGATTTATACAAATATCAATCCTTCACCAGTAGCCACATTTTTACTTATCTTCCATCCATCATGAGATTCCCCAAAGGTCACAGACAACTAGTATTGGAGCAACTAGTTCAAGCCAGATTTTTTAGTATGTGTTATCTTCAATTGCTTTTGTTTTATATTTTTGTCAATAAGTGCTTAACAGCTTGAATGTTTGTGTAGTAAATGTACATATTTGATCTGTTACAGCTATTTTACTATGTACATCACAATATCTAATGATTACAATTACCATTTTTTGAATGTTGATACAAAATACCAAGTATGACATCATATTATACATTGAACAATTTTAAAGAGTTGATCTTTGTATATGAACCTTGATGCCAGTGCAAATGTACACAATTTCAATAAATTTAATTATAAATTTGAAGTATCATATCTTTCTTGTCTGAAAGAACACATATGATTGAAGATATTTGTTTTTCATATAGCTGGTCAAAAATAACTGTTACGATTAAATTATTATAAATATTGCACAAATGTGGAACTTTGAACTTAACTTAACCTTTTTCAAATATTGTTGTGGCAATGTATTATTTTTATTGTCACAATGTAATAATTAAAACGCTTTTCAGACTTTTCACATTTTAAAGAAAATCATCTCTGGCTTGGTCTGTACAGAAAATGAGTTTCAAACGAGTACTAGAATATAACGCGTATTTCTTGAAAAATCAAGTATTCATTCTATAGGCGAGATGTAATAATTAAAACACTTTTCAGCCTCAGAAATGTATAATAAATCAACATTTTAAAGAAAACCATCTCTGGCTTGGTCTCTAGAGAGAATGAGTTTCAAACGAAAATTAGCATTTAACACGAATTTCTCGAAAAATCAAGTTTAAATCCTATAGGCGAGGTGTCGTAATTAAAACGCTTTTCGGACTATGAAAAGCATAATAATTCAACATTTTAATGTAAGTCATTACTGGCTTGGTCTGTGGAGGAAATAACTTTCAAACGAAAATTAGTATTTAACCCGAATTTCTCGAAAAATCATGTCTTGATCCTATATGCGAAACGTAATAATTAAAACGCTTTTCACCCTCTGAATAGCATAATAATTCAACATTTTAAAGAAAATCATCACGGCTTGGTCTTTAGGGAAAATGAGTTTCAAGCGAGTACTAGCATTGAACGCAGATTTCTCGAATAATTAAGTATTCGTCCAACAGTCCAAATGTCATAATTAAAACGCTTCTCAGACTCTGAGAAGCATAATAATTCAACATTTTAAAGAAAATCATCTCTGGCTTGGTCTTTAGAGAAAATTAGTTTCAAACTAAAATTAGCATTTAACACGAATTTCTCGAAAAATCAAGTTTTGATCCTATAGGCGAGATGTAATAAAAAAAACGCTTCTCAGACTCTGAAAAGTATAATAATTACACATGTTATAGAAAATCTTCTCTGGCTAGGTCTGTACAGAAAGTGAGTATCAAACGATTACTAACTAAATTTCTATACAGACCATGCCACAGATGATTTTCTTTAAAATGTTGATTTATTACGCTTCTCAGAGTCTTAAAAGCCTTTTATTTATTACATTTCGCCTATAGGATCAAAACTTGATTTTTAGTGAAATTCTTGTTAATTGCTGATTTTCGTTTTGAACTGATTTTCTTTACAGACCAAACCAAAGATGATTTTGTATAAAATGTTGAATTTTTATGCTTTTCAGAGCCTGAAAAGCATTTTAATTATGACATTTGGACTATAGGATGATTACTTGATTTATCGTGAAATACGCGTTCAATGCTTGAATGTTTGTGTAGTAGATGTACATATTTGCTCTGTTACAGCTATTTTACTATGTACATAACAATATACATATCTAAAGATTAAAATTACCATTTTTTGAATGTTGACACAAAATACCAAGTATGACATCATATTATACATTGAACAATTTTAAAGAGATAACCTTTGTATAGGTATAAACCTTGATGCCAATGCAAATGTACACAATTTCAATAAATTTAATTATAAATTTGAAGTATCGTATCTTTCTTGTCTGAAAGAACACGTATGATAGAAGATATTTGTTTTACATATTGCCAGTCCAAAATAACTGCTATGACTAAATTATTATAAATATTGCACAAATGTGGAACTTGAACTTAGCCTAACCTTTTTCAAGAGTTGTTATGACAATGTATTATTTTTATTGTCATAATGTAGTAATTAAAACGCTTCTCAGGCTTTGATAAGCATAATAATACCACATTTTAAAGAAAATCATCTCTGGCTTTGTCTGTACAGGAAATGAGTTTCAAACGAGTACTATCATTTAACGCAGATTTCTTGAAAAATCAAGTATTCATCCTATAGTCCAAATATCATAATTAAAACGATTTTCAGGCTCTGACAAGCATAATAATTCAACATTTTAAAGAAAATTTTCTGTGGCACGGTCTGTAGAGAAAATGAGTTTCAAACGGAAATTAGCATTTAACGCGTATTTCACGATAAATCAAGTATTCATTCTATAGTCCAAATGTCATAATTGAAGCTCTATTCAAGCTCCGTAAAGCATAATAATTCAACATTTTAAAGAAAATCATCTCTGGCTTGGTCTGCAGAGAAAATGAGTTTGAAACGAAAATTAGCATTTAACGCGTATTTCACGATAAATCAAGAAATACGCGTTCAATGCTTGAATGTTTGTGTAGTAAATGTACATACTTGCTGTATTATAGCTATTTTACTATGTACAACCACAATATACTTATCTAATGATTACTATTACCATTTTTTGAATGTTGATACAAAATACCAAGTATGACATCATTATTATACATTGAACAATTTTAAAGAGTTGACCTTTGTATATAAACCTTGATGCCAATGCAAATGTACACAATTTCAATAAATTTAATTATAAATTTGAAGTATCATATCTTTCTTGTCTGAAAGAACACATATTATTGAAGATATTTGTTTTTCATATTGCTAGTCAAAAATAAATACTATGACTAAATTATTATAAATATTGCACAAATGTCGAACTTTGAATTTAGCCTAACACTTTTCAAATATTGTTGTGGCAATGTATTATTTTTATCGTCATAATGTAATAATTAAAACGCTTTTCAGGCTCTGAGAAGCATAATAATTCCACATTTTAAAGAAAATCATCTCTGGCTTGGTCTGTACAGAAAATGAGTTTCAAACGAGTACTAGAATATAACGCGTATTTCTTGAAAAATCAAGTATTCATTCTATAGGCGAGATGTAATAATTAAAACGCTTTTCAGCCTCAGAAAAGTATAATAATTAAACATTTTAAATTAAATCATCTCTGATTTGGGCTGTACAGAAAATGAGTTTCAAACGAGTACTAGCATTGAACGCGTATTTCTCGATAAAACAAATATTCATCCTATAGTCCAAATGTCATAATTAAAACGCTTTTCTGACTCTGAAAAGCATAATAAATCAACATTTTAAAGAAAATCATTTCTGGCTTGGTCTGTAGAGAAAATGAGTTTCAAACGAGAATTAGCATTGAACGCGAATTTTTTCGAAAAATCAAGTATTCCTCCTATAATCAAAATGTCATAATTAAAACGCTTTTTAGTCTCTGAAAAGCATAATAATTCAACATTTTAAGTTAAATCATCTCTGGCTAGTTCTGTAGAGCAAAAGAGTTTCAAGCGAATACTAGCGTTGAAAACGATTTTCTCGAAAAATCAACTATTCATCCTTTAGTCCAAATGTCTTAATTAAAACGCTTTTTAGACTCTGAGAAGCATAATAATTCAACCATTTAAAGAAAACCATCTCTGGCTTGGTCTATAGAGAAAACGAGTTTCAAACGAAAATTAGTATTTAACCCGAATATCTCGAAATATCATGTCTTGATCCTATATGCGAAACGTAATAATTAAAACGCTTTTCAGGCTCTGAATAGCATAATAATTCAACATTTTAAAGAAAATCATCTCCGGCTTGGTCTGTAGGGAAAATGAGATTCAAACGAGTACTAGCATTGAACGCAGATTTCTCGAAAAATTAAGTATTCGTCCAACAGTCCAAATGTCATAATAAAAACGCTTTTCAGACTCTGAGAAGCATAATAATTCAACATTTTAAAGAAAATCATCTCTGCTTTGGTCTGTACAGAAAATGAGTTTCAAACGTGTACTAGCATTGAACGCGTATTTCTCGATAAAACAAATATTCATCCTATAGTTCAAATGTCATAATTAAAACGCTTTTCTGGCTCTGAAAAGCATAATAATTCAACATTTTAAAGAAAATCATTTCTGGCTTGGTCTGTAAAGAAAATGAGTTCAAAACGGAAATCAGAAATTAACAAGAATTTCTCGAAAAATCAAGTTTTGATCCTATAGGCGAGATGTTTAAACCATGCGACAGAATTCAAACTCAGTATCCACACAATAGGTAGCTATATTTGAAAAGGAAATTTCAATTTACATATTCTGATGAATTGTGTTTATTTTCAAGCAATAATAAATACCTTTATAATTATTATAATGATAAAAATAGAGATAACAAAAGTTACAAGAACATCCATCAATTATGCATTTGTTTAAAAGAACATTTATAACATAACATATAAATGTTATCTATATGATGAAAACATTTCCATATTATCTCCTTGTGAGGTAGTGTAAGTCTTTTCCTTATAATTTTTGCAGGCATTAGTTCTACATCTGAGTATAGTCAATATGTCAATTTCTTCAACCAGGTTTACAAGATGGCTTCCATTCTTCAATTTTTAAAAACCTACATATGGTTAATTCATATCCAAAATGCAGAAGATATTTCTCTCACTTTTGTCTTATTTCTCAAAACATTCATTTGAGGTAAAGCATTATTCATCTACTAGCTAAATAATGCAGATGCAAGTATAATCTTTCATAATATCAAGATTTATACAAATATCAATCCTTCACCAGTAGCAACATTTTTACTTATCTTCCATCCATCATGAGATTCCCCAAAGGTCACAGACAACTGGTATTGGAGCAACTAGTTCAAGCCAGATTTTTTAGTATGTGTTATCTTCAATTGTTTTTGTTTTATATTTTTGTCAATAAGTGGTTAACAGCTTGAATGTTTGTGTAGTAAATGTACATATTTGATCTGTTACAGCTATTTTACTATGTACATCACAATATCTAATGACTACAATTACCATTTTTTGAATGTTGATACAAAATACCAAGTATGACATCATATTATACATTGAACAATTTTAAAGAGTTGACCTTTGTATATAAACCTTGATGCCAATGCAAATGTACACAATTTCAATAAATTTAATTATAAATTTGAAGTAACATATCTTTCTTGTCTGAAAGAACACATATGATTGAAGATATTTGTTTTTCATATTGTTAGTCGAAAATAAATACTATGACTAAATTATTATAAATATTGCACAAATGTCGAACTTTGAATTTAGCCTAACACTTTTCAAATATTGTTGTGGCAATGTATTATTTTTATTGTCATAATGTAATAATTAAAACGCTTTTCAGGCTCTGAAAAGCATAATAATTCCACATTTTATAGAAAATCATCTCTGGCTTGGTCTGTACAGAAAATGAGTTTCAAACGAGTACTAGAATATAACGCGTATTTCTTGAAAAATCAAGTATTCATTCTATAGGCGAGATGTAATAATTAAAACGCTTTTCAGTCTCAGAAAAGTATAATAATTAAACATTTTAAATTAAATCATCTCTGATTTGAGCTGTACAGAAAATCAGTTTCAAACGAGTACTAGCATTGAACGCGTATTTCTCGATAAAACAAATATTCATCCTATAGTCCAAATGTCATAATTAAAACGCTTTTCTGACTCTGAAAAGCATAATAAATCAACATTTTAAAGAAAATCATTTCTGGCTTTGTCTGTAGAGAAAATGAGTTTCAAACGAGAATTAGCATTGAACGCGAATTTTTTCGAAAAATCAAGTATTCCTCCTATAATCAAAATGTCATAATTAAAACGCTTTTTAGTCTCTGAAAAGCATAATAATTCAACATTTTAAGTTAAATCATCTCTGGCTAGTTCTGTAGAGCAAAAGAGTTTCAAGCGAATACTAGAGTTGAAAACGATTTTCTCGAAAAATCAAGTATTCATCCTTTAGTCCAAATGTCTTAATTAAAACACTTTTTAGACTCTGAGAAGCATAATAATTCAACCATTTAAAGAAAACCATCTCTGGCTTGGTCTCTAGAGAAAATGAGTTTCAAACGAAAATTAGCATTTAACACGAATTTCTCGAAAAATCAAATTTAAATCCTATAGGCGAGGTGTCGTAATTAAAACGCTTTTCAGACTATGAAAAGCATAATAATTCAACATTTTAATGTAAGTCATTACTGGCTTGGTCTGTAGAGGAAATAACTTTCAAACGAAAATTAGTATTTAACCCGAATTTCTCGAAATATCATGTCTTGATCCTATATGCGAAACGTAATAATTAAAACGCTTTTCAGGCTCTGAATAGCATAATAATTCAACATTTTAAAGAAAATCATCTCCGGCTTGGTCTGTAGGGAAAATGAGTTTCAAACGAGTACTAGCATTGAACGCAGATTTCTCGAAAAATTAAGTATTCGTCCAACAGTCCAAATGTCATAATAAAAACGCTTTTCAGACTCTGAGAAGTATAATAATTTAACATTTTTAGGAAAATCATCTCTAGTTTGGTCTGTACAGAAAATGAGTTTCAAACGTGTACTAGCATTGAACGCTTATTTCTCGATAAAACAAATATTCATCCCATAGTTCAATTGTCATAATTAAAACGATTTTCTGACTCTAAAAACAATAATTCAACATTTTAAAGAAAATCATTTCTGGCTTGGTCTGTAGACAAAATGAGTTTCAAACGAGAATTATCATTGAACGCGCATTTTTCGCAAAATCAAGTATTCCTCCTATAATCAAAATGTCATAATTAAAACGCTTTTTAGTCTCTGAAGAGCATAATAATTCAACATTTTAAACAAAATCATCTCTGGCTTGGTCTGTAAAGAAAATGAGTTCAAAACGGAAATCAGAAATTAACAAGAATTTCTCGAAAAATCAAGTTTTGATCCTATAGGCGAAATGTAATAATTAAAAGGGTTTTAAGACTCTCAGAAGCGTAATAAATGAACATTTTAAAGAAAATCATCTGTGGCATGGTCTGTATAGAAATTTAGTTAGTAATCGTTTGATACTCACTTTCTGTACAGACCTAGCCAGAGAAGATTTTCTATAAAATGTGTAATTATTATACTTTTCAGAGTCTGAGAAGCGTTTTAATTAATACATCTCGCCTATAGGATCAAAACTTGATTTTTCGAGAAATTCGTGTTAAATGCTAATTTTAGTTTGAAACTAATTTTCTCTAAAGACCAAGCCAGAGATGATTTTCTTTAAAATGTTGAATTATTATGTTTTACGGAGCTTGAATAGAGTTTTAATTATGACATTTGGACTATAGAATGAATACTTGATTTATCGTGAAATACGCGTTAAAGGCTAATTTTCGTTTGAAACTCATTTTCTCTACAGACCATGCCACAGAAAATTTTCTTTAAAATGTTGAATTATTATGCTTGTCAGAGCCTGAAAATCGTTTTAATTATGATATTTGGACTATGGGATGAATACTTGATGTTTCAAGAAATCTGCGTTAAATGATAGTACTCGTTTGAAACTCATTTCCTGTACAGACAAAGCCAGAGATGATTTTCTTTAAAATGTGGTATTATTATGCTTATCAAAGCCTAACAAGCGTTTTAATTATTACATTATGACAATAAAAATAATACGTTGTCATAACGACACTTGAAAAAGGTTATGCTAAGTTCAAAGTTCCACATTTGTGCAATATTTATAATAATTTTGTCATAGCAGTTATTTTGGACTGGCAAAATGTAAAACAAATATCTTCTATCATACGTGTTCTTTCAGACAAGATAGATACGATACTTCAAATTTATAATTAAATTTATTGAAATTGTGTACATTTGCATTGGCATCAAGGTTTATACCTATACAAAGGTTAACTCTTTAAAATTGTTCAATGTATAATATGATGTCATACTTGGTATTTTGTATCAACATTCAAAAAATGGTAATAGTAATCATTAGATAAGTATATTGTGGTTGTACATAGTAAAAAAGCTGTAACAGAGCAAAAATATGTACATTTACTACACAAACATTCAATCATTGAACGCGTATTTCTTGTTTTATCGTGAAATACGCGTTAAATGCTAATTTTCGTTTGAAACTCATTTTCTCTACAGACCAAGCCAGAGATGGTTTTCAATAAGAGGTTGAATTATTATGCTTGTCATAGCCTGAAAATTGTTTTAATTATGATATTTGGACTATAGGATGAATATTTGATTTATCGAGAAATACGCGTTCAATGCTAGTACTCGTTTGAAACTCATTTTCTGTACAGACCAAGCCAGAGATGATTTTCTTTAAAATGTTGATTTATTATGCTTTTCAGAGTCAGAAAAGCGTTTTAATTATGACATTTTGATTATAGGAGGAATACTTGATTTTTCGAAAAATTCGCGTTCAATGCTAATTCTCGTTTGAAACTCATTTTCTGTACAGACCAAGCCAGAGATGATTTTCTTTAAAATGTGGAATTATTATGCTTCTCAGAGTCTGAAAAGCGTTTTAATTTTTACGTTTTGCATATAGGATCAAGACATGATTTTTCGAGAAATTCGGGTTAAATACTAATTTTCGTTTGAAAGTTATTTCCTCCACAGACCAAGCCAGTAATGACTTACATTAGAATGTTGAATTATTATGCTTTTCATAGTCTGAAAAGCGTTTTAATTACGACACCTCGCCTATATGATTTAAACTTGATTTTTCGAGAAATTCGTGTTAAATGCTAATTTTCGTTTGAAACTCATTTTCTCTAGAGACCAAGCCAGAGATGGTTTTCTTTAAAATGTTGATTTATTATGCTTTTCAGAGTCAGAAAAGCGTTTTAATTATGACATTTTGATTATAGGAGGAATACTTGATTTTTCGAAAAATTCGCGTTCAATGCTAATTCTCGTTTGAAACTCATTTTCTGTACAGACCAAGCCAGAGATGATTTTCTTTAAAATGTGAAATTATTATGCTTCTCAGAGCCTGAAAAGCGTTTTAATTATTACATTATGACAATAAAAATAATACATTGCCACAACAATTTTTGAAAAGTGTTAGGCTAAATTCTAAGTTCGACATTTGTGCAATATTTATAATAATTTAGTCATAGTATTTATTTTTGACTATCAATATGAAATACAAATATCTTCAATCATATGTGTTCTTTCAGACAAGAAAGATATGATACTTCAAATTTATAATTAAATTTATTGAAATTGTGTACATTTGCATTGGCATCAAGGTTTATACCTATACAAAGGTTAACTCTTTAAAATTGTTCAATGTATAATATGATGTCATACTTGGTATTTTGTATCAACATTCAATAAATGGTAATAGTAATCATTAGATAAGTATATTGTGGTTGTAGATAGTAAAAAAGCTGTAACAGAGCAAATATGTACATTTACTACACAAACATTCAAGCATTGAACGCGTATTTCTTGTTTTATCGTGAAATACGCGTTAAATGCTAATTTTCGTTTGAAACTCATTTTCTCTACAGACCAAGCCAAAGATGGTTTTCTTTAAAAGGTTGAATTATTATGCTTGTCAGAGCCTGAAAATCGTTTTAATTATGATATTTGGACTATAGGATGAATATTTGATTTATCGAGAAATACGCGTTCAATGCTAGTACTCGTTTGAAACTCATTTTCTGTACAGACCAAGCCAGAGATGATTTTCTTTAAAATGTGGAATTATTATGCTTCTCAGAGCCTGAAAAGCGTTTTAATTATTACATTATGACATTAAAATAATACATTACCACAACAATATTTGAAAAATGTTAGGCTAAATTCAAAGTTCGACATTTGTGCAATATTTATAATAATTTAGTCATAGTAGTTATTTTTGACTAGTAATATGAAAAGCAAATATCTTCAATCATATGTGTTCTTTCACACAAGATAGATATGATACTTCAAATTTATAATTAAATTGATTGAAATTGTGTACATTTGCATTGGCATCAAGGTTTATATACAAAGGTCAGCTCTTTAAAATTGTTCAATGTATAATATGATGTCATACTTGGTATTTTCTATCAACATTCAAAAAATGGTAATAGTAATCATTAGATAAGTATATTGTGGTTGTACATAGTAAAAAAGCTGTAACAGAGCAAATATGTACATTTACTACACAAACATTCAAGCATTGAACGCGTATTTCTTGTTTTAGCGTGAAATACGCGTTAAATGCTAATTTTCGTTTGAAACTCATTTTCTCTACAGACCAAGCCAGAGATGGTTTTCTTTAAAAGGTTGAATTATTATGCTTGTCATAGCCTGAAAATCGTTTTAATTATGATATTTGGACTATAGGATGAATGCTTGATTTTTCAAGAAATACGCGTTAAATGCTAGTACTCGTTTGAAACTCATTTTCTGTACAGACCAAGCCAGAGATGATTTTCTATAAAATGTGGAATTATTATGCTTTTCAGAGCCTGAAAAGTGTTTTAATTATTACATTATGACAATAAAAATAATACATTGTCATAACAATATTTGAAAAAGGTTAGGCTAAGTTCAAAGTTCCACATTTGTGCAATATTTATAATAATTTAATCGTAACAGTTATTTTTGACCAGCTATATGAAAAACAAATATCTTCAATCATATGTGTTCTTTCAGACAAGAAAGATATGATACTTCAAAATTATAATTAAATTTATTGAAATTGTGTACATTTGCACTGGCATCAAGGTTCATACACAAAGATCAACTCTTTAAAATTGTTTAATGTATAATATGATGTCATACTTGGTATTTTGTATCAACATTCAAAAAATGGTAATTGTAATCATTAGATATTGTGATGTACAGAGTAAAATAGCTGTAACAGAGCAAATATGTACATTTACTACACAAACATTCACTTATTGACAAAAATATAAAACAAAAACAATTGAAGATAACACATACTAAAAAATCTGGCTTGAACTAGTTGCTCCAATACTAGTTGTCTGTGACCTTTGGGGAATCTCATGATTAATTGAAGATAAGTAAAAATGTGGCTACTGGTGAAGGATTGATATTTGTATAAATCTTGATATTATGATTAACTTGCATCTGCATTATTTAGCTAGTAGATGAATAATGCTTTACCTCAAATGAATGTTTTGAGAAATAAGACAAAAGTGAGAGAAATATCTTCTGCATTTTGGATATGAATTAACCATATGTAGATTTTTAAAAATTGAAGAATGGAAGCCATCTTGTAAACCTGGTTGAAGAAATTGACATATTGACTATACTCAGATGTAGAACTAATGCCTGCAAAAATTATAAGGAAAAGACTTACTCTACCTCACAAGGAGATAATATAGAAATGTTTTCTTCATATAGATAACATTTATATGTTATGTTATAAATGTTCTTTTAAACAAATGCATAATTGATGGTTGTTCTTGTAACTTTTGTTATCTCTATTTTTATCATTATAATAATTATAAAGGTATTTATTATTGCTTGAACATAAACACAATTCATCAGAATATGTAAATTGAAATTTCCTTTTCAAATATAGCTACCTATTGTGTGGATACTGAGTTTGAATTCTGTCGCATGGTTTAAACATCTCGCCTATAGGATCAAAACTTGATTTTTCGAGAAATTCTTGTTAATTTCTGATTTCCGTTTTGAACTCATTTTCTTTACAGACCAAGCCAGAGATGATTTTCTTTAAAACGTTGAATTATTATGCTTTTCAGAGCCAGAAAAGCGTTTTAATTATGACAACTGAACTATAGGATGAATATTTGTTTTATCGAGAAATCTGCGTTCAATGCTAGTACTCGTTTGAAACTCATTTTCCCTACAGACCAAGCCGGAGATGATTTTCTTTAAAATGTTGAATTATTATGCTATTCAGAGCCTGAAAAGCGTTTTAATTATTACGTTTCGCATATAGGATCAAGACATGATATTTCGAGAAATTCGTGTTAAATACTAATTTTCGTTTGAAAGTTATTTCCTCCACCGACCAAGCCAGTAATGACTTACATTAAAATGTTGAATTATTATGCTTTTCATAGTCCGAAAAGCGTTTTAATTATTACATCTCGCCTATAGAATGAATACTTGATTTTTCAAGAAATACGCGTTATATTCTAGTACTCGTTTGAAACTCATTTTCTGTACAGACCAAGCCAGAGATGATTTTCTTTAAAATGTGGAATTATTATGCTTCTCAGAGCCTGAAAAGCGTTTTAATTATTACATTATGACAATAAAAATAATACATTGCCACAACAATATTTGAAAAGTGTTAGGCTAAATTCAAAGTTCGACATTTGTGCAATATTTATAATAATTTAGTCATAGTATTTATTTTTGACTAGCAATATGAAAAACAAATATCTTCAATAATATGTGTTCTTTCAGACATGAAAGATATGATACTTCAAATTTATAATTAAATTTATTGAAATTGTGTACATTTGCATTGGCATCAAGGTTTATATACAAAGGTCAACTCTTTAAAATTGTTCAATGTATAACAATGATGTCATACTTGGTATTTTGTATCAACATTCAAAAAATGGTAATAGTAATCATTAGATAAGTATATTGTGGTTGTACATAGTAAAATAGCTATAATACAGCAAGTATGTACATTTACTACACAAACATTCAAGCATTGAACGCGTATTTCTTGATTTATCGTGAAATACGCGTTAAATGCTAATTTTCGTTTGAAACTCATTTTCTCTACAGACCAAGCCAGAGATGATTTTCTTTAAAATGTTGAATTATTATGCTTTACGGAGCTTGAATAGAGCTTTAATTATGACATTTGGACTATAAAATGAATACTTGATTTATCGTGAAATACGCGTTAAATGCTAATTTTCGTTTGAAACTCATTTTCTCTACAGACCATGCCACAGAAAATTTTCTTTAAAATGTTGAATTATTATGCTTGTCAGAGCCTGAAAATCGTTTTAATTATGATATTTGGACTATAGGATGAATACTTGATTTTTCAAGAAATCTGCGTTAAATGATAGTACTCGTTTGAAACTCATTTCCTGTACAGACAAAGCCAGAGATGATTTTCTTTAAAATGTGGTATTATTATGCTTATCAAAGCCTGAGAAGCGTTTTAATTATTACATTATGACAATAAAAATAATACATTGTCATAACAACACTTGAAAAAGGTTAGGCTAAGTTCAAGTTCCACATTTGTGCAATATTTATAATAATTTAGTCATAGCAGTTATTTTGGACTGGCAATATGTAAAACAAATATCTTCTATCATACGTGTTCTTTCAGACAAGAAAGATACGATACTTCAAATTTATAATTAAATTTATTGAAATTGTGTACATTTGCATTGGCATCAAGGTTTATACCTATACAAAGGTTAACTCTTTAAAATTGTTCAATGTATAATATGATGTCATACTTGGTATTTTGTATCAACATTCAAAAAATGGTAATTTTAATCTTTAGATATGTATATTGTTATGTACATAGTAAAATAGCTGTAACAGAGCAAATATGTACATCTACTACACAAACATTCAAGCATTGAACGCGTATTTCTCGATAAATCAAGTAATCATCCTATAGTCCAAATGTCATAATTAAAAAGCTTTTCAGGCTCTGAAAAGCATAATAATTCAACATTTTATACAAAATCATCTTTGGTTTGGTCTGTAAAGAAAATCAGTTCAAAACGAAAATCAGTAATTAACAAGAATTTCACTAAAAATCAAGTTTTGATCCTATAGGCGAAATGTGATAATTAAAATGCTTTTAAGACTCTGAGAAGCGTAATAAATCAACATTTTAAAGAAAATCATCTGTGGCATGGTCTGTATAGAAATTTAGTTAGTAATCGTTTGATACTCACTTTCTGTACAGACCTAGCCAGAGAAGATTTTCTATAAAATGTGTAATTATTATACTTTTCAGAGTCTGAGAAGCGTTTTAATTATTACATCTCGCCTATAGGATCAAAACTTGATTTTTCGAGAAATTCGTGTTAAATGCTAATTTTAGTTTGAAACTAATTTTCTCTAAAGACCAAGCCAGAGATGATTTTCTTTAAAATGTTGAATTATTATGCTTCTCAGAGTCTGAAAAGCGTTTTTATTATGACATTTGGACTGTTGGACGAATACTTAATTATTCGAGAAATCTGCGTTCAATGCTAGTACTCGTTTGAAACTGATTTTCCCTACAGACCAAGCCGTGATGATTTTCTTTAAAATGTTGAATTATTATGCTATTCAGAGCCTGAAAAGCGTTTTAATTATTACGTTTCGCATATAGGATCAAGACATGATTTTTCGAGAAATTCGGATTAAATACTAATTTTCGTTTAAAAGTTATTTCCTCCACAGACCAAGCCAGTAATGACTTACATTAAAATGTTGAATTATTATGCTTTTCATAGTCTGAAAAGCGTTTTAATTACGACACCTCGCCTATAGGATTTAAACTTGATTTTTCGAGAAATTCGTGTTAAATGCTAATTTTCGTTTGAAACTCATTTTCTCTAGAGACCAAGCCAGAGATGGTTTTCTTTAAAATGTTGATTTATTATGCTTTTCAGAATCAGAAAAGCGTTTTAATTAAAGCAATTTTGATTATACTAGGAAAACTTCATTTTTCGAAAAATTCGCGTTCAATGCTAATTCTCGTTTGAAACTCATTTTCTGTACAGCCCAAATCAGAGATGATTTAATTTAGAATGTTTAATTATTATACTTTTCTGAGGCTGAAAAGCGTTTTAATTATTACATCTCGCCTATAGAATGAATACTTGATATTTCAAGAAATACGCGTTATATTCTAGTACTCGTTTGAAACTCATTTTCTGTACAGACCAAGCCAGAGATGATTTTCTTTAAAATGTGAAATTATTATGCTTCTCAGAGCCTGAAAAGCGTTTTAATTAATACATTATGACAATAAAAATAATACATTGCCACAACAATATTTGAAAAATGTTAGGCTAAATTCAAAGTTCGACATTTGTGTAATATTTATAATAATTTAGTCATAGTAGTTATTTTTGACTAGTAATATGAAAAACAAATATCTTCCATCATATGTGTTCTTTCAGACAAGATAGATATGATACTTCAAATTTATAATTAAATTAATTGAAATTGTGTACATTTGCATTGGCATCAAGGTTTATATACAAAGGTCAGCTCTTTAAAATTGTTCAATATATAATATGATGTCATACTTGGTATTTTCTATCAACATTCAAAAAATGGTAATAGTAATCATTAGATAAGTATATTGTGGTTGTACATAGTAAAAAAGCTGTAACAGAGCAAATATGTACATTTACTACACAAACATTCAAGCATTGAACGCGTATTTCTTGATTTATCGTGAAATACGCGTTAAATGCTAATTTTCGTTTGAAACTCGTTTTCTCTACAAACCAAGCCAGAGATGATTTTCTTTAAAATGTTGAATTATTATGCTTTACGGAGCTTGAATAGAGCTTTAATTATGACATTTGGACTATAGAATGAATACTTGATTTATCGTGAAAACGCGTTAAATGCTAATTTTCGTTTGAAACTCATTTTCTCTACAGACCATGCCACAGAAAATTTTCTTTAAAATGTTGAATTATTATGCTTGTCAGAGCCTGAAAATCGTTTTAATTATGATATTTGGACTATAGGATGAATACTTGATTTTTCAAGAAATCTGCGTTAAATGGTAGTACTCGTTTGAAACTCATTTCCTGTACAGACAAAGCCAGAGATGATTTTCTTTAAAATGTGGTATTATTATGCTTATCAAAGCCTGAGAAGCGTTTTAATTATTACATTATGACAATAAAAATAATACATTGTCATAACAACACTTGAAAAAGGTTAGGCTAAGTTCAAGTTCCACATTTGTGCAATATTTATAATAATTTAGTCATAGCAGTTATTTTGGACTGGCAATATGTAAAACAAATATCTTCTATCATACGTGTTCTTTCAGACAAGAAAGATACGATACTTCAAATTTATAATTAAATTTATTGAAATTGTGTACATTTGCATTGGCATCAAGGTTTATACCTATACAAAGGTTAACTCTTTAAAATTGTTCAATGTATAATATGATGTCATACTTGGTATTTTGTATCAACATTCAAAAAATGGTAATTTTAATCTTTAGATATGTATATTGTTATGTACATAGTAAAATAGCTGTAACAGAGCAAATATGTACATCTACTACACAAACATTCAAGCATTGAACGCGTATTTCTCGATAAATCAAGTAATCATCCTATAGTCCAAATGTCATAATTAAAAAGCTTTTCAGGCTCTGAAAAGCATAATAATTCAACATTTTATACAAAATCATCTTTGGTTTGGTCTGTAAAGAAAATCAGTTCAAAACGAAAATCAGTAATTAACAAGAATTTCACTAAAAATCAAGTTTTGATCCTATAGGCGAAATGTGATAATTAAAATGCTTTTAAGACTCTGAGAAGCGTAATAAATCAACATTTTAAAGAAAATCATCTGTGGCATGGTCTGTATAGAAATTTAGTTAGTAATCGTTTGATACTCACTTTCTGTACAGACCTAGCCAGAGAAGATTTTCTATAAAATGTGTAATTATTATACTTTTCAGAGTCTGAGAAGCGTTTTAATTATTACATCTCGCCTATAGGATCAAAACTTGATTTTTCGAGAAATTCGTGTTAAATGCTAATTTTAGTTTGAAACTAATTTTCTCTAAAGACCAAGCCAGAGATGATTTTCTTTAAAATGTTGAATTATTATGCTTCTCAGAGTCTGAAAAGCGTTTTTATTATGACATTTGGACTGTTGGACGAATACTTAATTATTCGAGAAATCTGCGTTCAATGCTAGTACTCGTTTGAAACTGATTTTCCCTACAGACCAAGCCGTGATGATTTTCTTTAAAATGTTGAATTATTATGCTATTCAGAGCCTGAAAAGCGTTTTAATTATTACGTTTCGCATATAGGATCAAGACATGATTTTTCGAGAAATTCGGATTAAATACTAATTTTCGTTTAAAAGTTATTTCCTCCACAGACCAAGCCAGTAATGACTTACATTAAAATGTTGAATTATTATGCTTTTCATAGTCTGAAAAGCGTTTTAATTACGACACCTCGCCTATAGGATTTAAACTTGATTTTTCGAGAAATTCGTGTTAAATGCTAATTTTCGTTTGAAACTCATTTTCTCTAGAGACCAAGCCAGAGATGGTTTTCTTTAAAATGTTGATTTATTATGCTTTTCAGAATCAGAAAAGCGTTTTAATTAAAGCAATTTTGATTATACTAGGAAAACTTGATTTTTCGAAAAATTCGCGTTCAATGCTAATTCTCGTTTGAAACTCATTTTCTGTACAGCCCAAATCAGAGATGATTTAATTTAGAATGTTTAATTATTATACTTTTCTGAGGCTGAAAAGCGTTTTAATTATTACATCTCGCCTATAGAATGAATACTTGATATTTCAAGAAATACGCGTTATATTCTAGTACTCGTTTGAAACTCATTTTCTGTACAGACCAAGCCAGAGATGATTTTCTTTAAAATGTGAAATTATTATGCTTCTCAGAGCCTGAAAAGCGTTTTAATTAATACATTATGACAATAAAAATAATACATTGCCACAACAATATTTGAAAAATGTTAGGCTAAATTCAAAGTTCGACATTTGTGTAATATTTATAATAATTTAGTCATAGTAGTTATTTTTGACTAGTAATATGAAAAACAAATATCTTCCATCATATGTGTTCTTTCAGACAAGATAGATATGATACTTCAAATTTATAATTAAATTAATTGAAATTGTGTACATTTGCATTGGCATCAAGGTTTATATACAAAGGTCAGCTCTTTAAAATTGTTCAATATATAATATGATGTCATACTTGGTATTTTCTATCAACATTCAAAAAATGGTAATAGTAATCATTAGATAAGTATATTGTGGTTGTACATAGTAAAAAAGCTGTAACAGAGCAAATATGTACATTTACTACACAAACATTCAAGCATTGAACGCGTATTTCTTGATTTATCGTGAAATACGCGTTAAATGCTAATTTTCGTTTGAAACTCGTTTTCTCTACAAACCAAGCCAGAGATGATTTTCTTTAAAATGTTGAATTATTATGCTTTACGGAGCTTGAATAGAGCTTTAATTATGACATTTGGACTATAGAATGAATACTTGATTTATCGTGAAAACGCGTTAAATGCTAATTTTCGTTTGAAACTCATTTTCTCTACAGACCATGCCACAGAAAATTTTCTTTAAAATGTTGAATTATTATGCTTGTCAGAGCCTGAAAATCGTTTTAATTATGATATTTGGACTATAGGATGAATACTTGATTTTTCAAGAAATCTGCGTTAAATGGTAGTACTCGTTTGAAACTCATTTCCTGTACAGACAAAGCCAGAGATGATTTTCTTTAAAATGTGGTATTATTATGCTTATCAAAGCCTGAGAAGCGTTTTAATTATTACATTATGACAATAAAAATAATACATTGTCATAACAACACTTGAAAAAGGTTAGGCTAAGTTCAAGTTCCACATTTGTGCAATATTTATAATAATTTAGTCATAGCAGTTATTTTGGACTGGCAATATGTAAAACAAATATCTTCTATCATACGTGTTCTTTCAGACAAGAAAGATACGATACTTCAAATTTATAATTAAATTTATTGAAATTGTGTACATTTGCATTGGCATCAAGGTTTATACCTATACAAAGGTTAACTCTTTAAAATTGTTCAATGTATAATATGATGTCATACTTGGTATTTTGTATCAACATTCAAAAAATGGTAATTTTAATCTTTAGATATGTATATTGTTATGTACATAGTAAAATAGCTGTAACAGAGCAAATATGTACATCTACTACACAAACATTCAAGCATTGAACGCGTATTTCTCGATAAATCAAGTAATCATCCTATAGTCCAAATGTCATAATTAAAAAGCTTTTCAGGCTCTGAAAAGCATAATAATTCAACATTTTATACAAAATCATCTTTGGTTTGGTCTGTAAAGAAAATCAGTTCAAAACGAAAATCAGTAATTAACAAGAATTTCACTAAAAATCAAGTTTTGATCCTATAGGCGAAATGTGATAATTAAAAGGCTTTTAAGACTCTGAGAAGCGTAATAAATCAACATTTTAAAGAAAATCATCTGTGGCATGGTCTGTATAGAAATTTAGTTAGTAATCGTTTGATACTCACTTTCTGTACAGACCTAGCCAGAGAAGATTTTCTATAAAATGTGTAATTATTATACTTTTCAGAGTCTGAGAAGCGTTTTAATTATTACATCTCGCCTATAGGATCAAAACTTGATTTTTCGAGAAATTCGTGTTAAATGCTAATTTTAGTTTGAAACTAATTTTCTCTAAAGACCAAGCCAGAGATGATTTTCTTTAAAATGTTGAATTATTATGCTTCTCAGAGTCTGAAAAGCGTTTTTATTATGACATTTGGACTGTTGGACGAATACTTAATTATTCGAGAAATCTGCGTTCAATGCTAGTACTCGTTTGAAACTAATTTTCCCTACAGACCAAGCTGTGATGATTTTCTTTAAAATGTTGAATTATTATGCTATTCAGAGCCTGAAAAGCGTTTTAATTATTACGTTTCGCATATAGGATCAAGACATGATTTTTCGAGAAATTCGGATTAAATACTAATTTTCGTTTGAAAGTTATTTCCTCCACAGACCAAGGCAGTAATGACTTACATTAAAATGTTGAATTATTATGCTTTTCATAGTCTGAAAAGCGTTTTAATTACGACACCTCGCCTATAGGATTTAAACTTGATTTTTCGAGAAATTCGTGTTAAATGCTAATTTTCGTTTGAAACTCATTTTCTCTAGAGACCAAGCCAGAGATGGTTTTCTTTAAAATGTTGATTTATTATGCTTTTCAGAATCAGAAAAGCGTTTTAATTAAAGCAATTTTGATTATAGGAGGAAAACTTGATTTTTCGAAAAATTCGCGTTCAATGCTAATTCTCGTTTGAAACTCATTTTCTGTACAGCCCAAATCAGAGATGATTTAATTTAAAATGTTTAATTATTATACTTTTCTGAGGCTGAAAAGCGTCTTAATTATTACATCTCGCCTATAGAATGAATACTTGATTTTTCAAGAAATACGCGTTATATTCTAGTACTCGTTTGAAACTCATTTTCTGTACAGACCAAGCCAGAGATGATTTTCTTTAAAATGTGAAATTATTATGCTTCTCAGAGCCTGAAAAGCGTTTTAATTAATACATTATGACAATAAAAATAATACATTGCCACAACAATATTTGAAAAATGTTAGGCTAAATTCAAAGTTCGACATTTGTGCAATATTTATAATAATTTAGTCATAGTAGTTATTTTTGACTAGTAATATGAAAAACAAATATCTTCCATCATATGTGTTCTTTCAGACAAGATAGATATGATACTTCAAATTTATAATTAAATTAATTGAAATTGTGTACATTTGCATTGGCATCAAGGTTTATATACAAAGGTCAGCTCTTTAAAATTGTTCAATATATAATATGATGTCATACTTGGTATTTTCTATCAACATTCAAAAAATGGTAATAGTAATCATTAGATAAGTATATTGTGGTTGTACATAGTAAAAAAGCTGTAACAGAGCAAATATGTACATTTACTACACAAACATTCAAGCATTGAACGCGTATTTATTGATTTATCGTGAAATAGGCGTTAAATGCTAATTTTCGTTTGAAACTCATTTTCTCTTCAGACCAAGCCAGAGATGGTTTTCTTTAAAAGGTTGAATTATTATGCTTTACGGAGCTTGAATAGAGCTTTAATTATGACATTTGGACTATAGAATGAATACTTGATTTATCGTGAAATACGCGTTAAATGCTAATTTTCGTTTGAAACTCATTTTCTCTACAGACCATGCCACAGAAAATTTTCTTTAAAATGTTGAATTATTATGCTTGTCAGAGCCTGAAAATCGTTTTAATTATGATATTTGGACTATAGGATGAATACTTGATTTTTCAAGAAATCTGCGTTAAATGATAGTACTCGTTTGAAACTCATTTCCTGTACAGACAAAGCCAGAGATGATTTTCTTTAAAATGTGGTATTATTATGCTTATCAAAGCCTGAGAAGCGTTTTAATTATTACATTATGACAATAAAAATAATACATTGTCATAACAACACTTGAAAAAGGTTAGGCTAAGTTCAAGTTCCACATTTGTGCAATATTTATAATAATTTAGTCATAGCAGTTATTTTGGACTGGCAATATGTAAAACAAATATCTTCTATCATACGTGTTCTTTCAGACAAGAAAGATACGATACTTCAAATTTATAATTAAATTTATTGAAATTGTGTACATTTGCATTGGCATCAAGGTTTATACCTATACAAAGGTTAACTCTTTAAAATTGTTCAATGTATAATATGATGTCATACTTGGTATTTTGTATCAACATTCAAAAAATGGTAATTTTAATCTTTAGATATGTATATTGTTATGTACATAGTAAAATAGCTGTAACAGAGCAAATATGTACATCTACTACACAAACATTCAAGCATTGAACGCGTATTTCTCGATAAATCAAGTAATCATCCTATAGTCCAAATGTCATAATTAAAAAGCTTTTCAGGCTCTGAAAAGCATAATAATTCAAAATTTTATACAAAATCATCTTTGGTTTGGTCTGTAAAGAAAATCAGTTCAAAACGAAAATCAGTAATTAACAAGAATTTCACTAAAAATCAAGTTTTGATCCTATAGGCGAAATGTGATAATTAAAAGGCTTTTAAGACTCTGAGAAGCGTAATAAATCAACATTTTAAAGAAAATCATCTGTGGCATGGTCTGTATAGAAATTTAGTTAGTAATCGTTTGATACTCACTTTCTGTACAGACCTAGCCAGAGAAGATTTTCTATAAAATGTGTAATTATTATACTTTTCAGAGTCTGAGAAGCGTTTTAATTATTACATCTCGCCTATAGGATCAAAACTTGATTTTTCGAGAAATTCGTGTTAAATGCTAATTTTAGTTTGAAACTAATTTTCTCTAAAGACCAAGCCAGAGATGATTTTCTTTAAAATGTTGAATTATTATGCTTCTCAGAGTCTGAAAAGCGTTTTTATTATGACATTTGGACTGTTGGACGAATACTTAATTATTCGAGAAATCTGCGTTCAATGCTAGTACTCGTTTGAAACTGATTTTCCCTACAGACCAAGCCGTGATGATTTTCTTTAAAATGTTGAATTATTATGCTATTCAGAGCCTGAAAAGCGTTTTAATTATTACGTTTCGCATATAGGATCAAGACATGATTTTTCGAGAAATTCGGATTAAATACTAATTTTCGTTTGAAAGTTATTTCCTCCACAGACCAAGCCAGTAATGACTTACATTAAAATGTTGAATTATTATGCTTTTCATAGTCTGAAAAGCGTTTTAATTACGACACCTCGCCTATAGGATTTAAACTTGATTTTTCGAGAAATTCGTGTTAAATGCTAATTTTCGTTTGAAACTCATTTTCTCTAGAGACCAAGCCAGAGATGGTTTTCTTTAAAATGTTGATTTATTATGCTTTTCAGAATCAGAAAAGCGTTTTAATTAAAGCAATTTTGATTATACTAGGAAAACTTGATTTTTCGAAAAATTCGCGTTCAATGCTAATTCTCGTTTGAAACTCATTTTCTGTACAGCCCAAATCAGAGATGATTTAATTTAGAATGTTTAATTATTATACTTTTCTGAGGCTGAAAAGCGTTTTAATTATTACATCTCGCCTATAGAATGAATACTTGATATTTCAAGAAATACGCGTTATATTCTAGTACTCGTTTGAAACTCATTTTCTGTACAGACCAAGCCAGAGATGATTTTCTTTAAAATGTGAAATTATTATGCTTCTCAGAGCCTGAAAAGCGTTTTAATTAATACATTATGACAATAAAAATAATACATTGCCACAACAATATTTGAAAAATGTTAGGCTAAATTCAAAGTTCGACATTTGTGTAATATTTATAATAATTTAGTCATAGTAGTTATTCTTGACTAGTAATATGAAAAACAAATATCTTCCATCATATGTGTTCTTTCAGACAAGATAGATATGATACTTCAAATTTATAATTAAATTAATTGAAATTGTGTACATTTGCGTTGGCATCAAGGTTTATATACAAAGGTCAGCTCTTTAAAATTGTTCAATATATAATATGATGTCATACTTGGTATTTTCTATCAACATTCAAAAAATGGTAATAGTAATCATTAGATAAGTATATTGTGGTTGAACATAGTAAAAAAGCTGTAACAGAGCAAATATGTACATTTACTACACAAACATTCAAGCATTGAACGCGTATTTCTTGATTTATCGTGAAATACGCGTTAAATGCTAATTTTCGTTTGAAACTCGTTTTCTCTACAAACCAAGCCAGAGATGATTTTCTTTAAAATGTTGAATTATTATGCTTTACGGAGCTTGAATAGAGCTTTAATTATGACATTTGGACTATAGAATGAATACTTGATTTATCGTGAAAACGCGTTAAATGCTAATTTTCGTTTGAAACTCATTTTCTCTACAGACCATGCCACAGAAAATTTTCTTTAAAATGTTGAATTATTATGCTTGTCAGAGCCTGAAAATCGTTTTAATTATGATATTTGGACTATAGGATGAATACTTGATTTTTCAAGAAATCTGCGTTAAATGGTAGTACTCGTTTGAAACTCATTTCCTGTACAGACAAAGCCAGAGATGATTTTCTTTAAAATGTGGTATTATTATGCTTATCAAAGCCTGAGAAGCGTTTTAATTATTACATTATGACAATAAAAATAATACATTGTCATAACAACACTTGAAAAAGGTTAGGCTAAGTTCAAGTTCCACATTTGTGCAATATTTATAATAATTTAGTCATAGCAGTTATTTTGGACTGGCAATATGTAAAACAAATATCTTCTATCATACGTGTTCTTTCAGACAAGAAAGATACGATACTTCAAATTTATAATTAAATTTATTGAAATTGTGTACATTTGCATTGGCATCAAGGTTTATACCTATACAAAGGTTAACTCTTTAAAATTGTTCAATGTATAATATGATGTCATACTTGGTATTTTGTATCAACATTCAAAAAATGGTAATTTTAATCTTTAGATATGTATATTGTTATGTACATAGTAAAATAGCTGTAACAGAGCAAATATGTACATCTACTACACAAACATTCAAGCATTGAACGCGTATTTCTCGATAAATCAAGTAATCATCCTATAGTCCAAATGTCATAATTAAAAAGCTTTTCAGGCTCTGAAAAGCATAATAATTCAACATTTTATACAAAATCATCTTTGGTTTGGTCTGTAAAGAAAATCAGTTCAAAACGAAAATCAGTAATTAACAAGAATTTCACTAAAAATCAAGTTTTGATCCTATAGGCGAAATGTGATAATTAAAAGGCTTTTAAGACTCTGAGAAGCGTAATAAATCAACATTTTAAAGAAAATCATCTGTGGCATGGTCTGTATAGAAATTTAGTTAGTAATCGTTTGATACTCACTTTCTGTACAGACCTAGCCAGAGAAGATTTTCTATAAAATGTGTAATTATTATACTTTTCAGAGTCTGAGAAGCGTTTTAATTATTACATCTCGCCTATAGGATCAAAACTTGATTTTTCGAGAAATTCGTGTTAAATGCTAATTTTAGTTTGAAACTAATTTTCTCTAAAGACCAAGCCAGAGATGATTTTCTTTAAAATGTTGAATTATTATGCTTCTCAGAGTCTGAAAAGCGTTTTTATTATGACATTTGGACTGTTGGACGAATACTTAATTATTCGAGAAATCTGCGTTCAATGCTAGTACTCGTTTGAAACTAATTTTCCCTACAGACCAAGCCGTGATGATTTTCTTTAAAATGTTGAATTATTATGCTATTCAGAGCCTGAAAAGCGTTTTAATTATTACGTTTCGCATATAGGATCAAGACATGATTTTTCGAGAAATTCGGATTAAATACTAATTTTTGTTTGAAAGTTATTTCCTCCACAGACCAAGGCAGTAATGACTTACATTAAAATGTTGAATTATTATGCTTTTCATAGTCTGAAAAGCGTTTTAATTACGACACCTCGCCTATAGGATTTAAACTTGATTTTTCGAGAAATTCGTGTTAAATGCTAATTTTCGTTTGAAACTCATTTTCTCTAGAGACCAAGCCAGAGATGGTTTTCTTTAAAATGTTGATTTATTATGCTTTTCAGAATCAGAAAAGCGTTTTAATTAAAGCAATTTTGATTATAGGAGGAAAACTTTATTTTTCGAAAAATTCGCGTTCAATGCTAATTCTCGTTTGAAACTCATTTTCTGTACAGCCCAAATCAGAGATGATTTAATTTAAAATGTTTAATTATTATACTTTTCTGACGCTGAAAAGCGTTTTAATTATTACATCTCGCCTATAGAATGAATACTTGATTTTTCAAGAAATACGCGTTATATTCTAGTACTCGTTTGAAACTCATTTTCTGTACAGACCAAGCCAGAGATGATTTTCTTTAAAATGTGAAATTATTATGCTTCTCAGAGCCTGAAAAGCGTTTTAATTAATACATTATGACAATAAAAATAATACATTGACACAACAATATTTGAAAAATGTTAGGCTAAATTCAAAGTTCGACATTTGTGCAATATTTATAATAATTTAGTCATAGTAGTTATTTTTGACTAGTAATATGAAAAACAAATATCTTCCATCATATGTGTTCTTTCAGACAAGATAGATATGATACTTCAAATTTATAATTAAATTAATTGAAATTGTGTACATTTGCATTGGCATTAAGGTTTATATACAAAGGTCAGCTCTTTAAAATTGTTCAATATATAATATGATGTCATACTTGGTATTTTCTATCAACATTCAAAAAATGGTAATAGTAATCATTAGATAAGTATATTGTGGTTGTACATAGTAAAAAAGCTGTAACAGAGCAAATATGTACATTTACTACACAAACATTCAAGCATTGAACGCGTATTTATTGATTTATCGTGAAATAGGCGTTAAATGCTAATTTTCGTTTGAAACTCATTTTCTCTTCAGACCAAGCCAGAGATGGTTTTCTTTAAAAGGTTGAATTATTATGCTTGTCATAGCCTGAAAATCGTTTTAATTATGATATTTGGACTATAGGATGAATGCTTGATTTTTCAAGAAATACGCGTTAAATGCTAGTACTCGTTTGAAACTCATTTTCTGTACAGACCAAGCCAGAGATGATTTTCTTTAAAATGTGAAATTATTATGCTTCTCAGAGCCTGAAAAGCGTTTTAATCATTACATTGTGACATTAAAAATAATACATTGCCACAACAATATTTGAAAAAGGTTAGGCTAAGTTCAAAGTTCCACATTTGTGCAATATTTATAATAATTTAATCGTAACAGTTATTTTTGACCAGCTATATGAAAAACAAATATCTTCAATCATATGTGTTCTTTCAGACAAGAAAGATATGATACTTCAAATTTATAATTAAATTTATTGAAATTGTGTACATTTGCACTGGCATCAAGGTTCATATACAAAGATCAACTCTTTAAAATTGTTCAATGTATAATATGATGTCATACTTGGTATTTTGTATCAACATTCAAAAAATGGTAATTGTAATCATTAGATATTGTGATGTACATAGTAAAATAGCTGTAACAGATCAAATATGTACATTTACTACACAAACATTCAAGCTGTTAAGCACTTATTGACAAAAATATAAAACAAAAGCAATTGAAGATAACACATACTAAAAAATCTGGCTTGAACTAGTTGCTTCAATACTAGTTGTCTGTGACCTTTGGGGAATCTCATGATGGATGGAAGATAAGTAAAAATGTGGCTACTGGTGAAGGATTGATATTTGTATAAATCTTGATATTATGAAAGATTATACTTGCATCTGCATTATTTAGCTAGTAGATGAATAATGCTTTACCTCAAATGAATGTTTTGAGAAATAAGACAAAAGTGAGAGAAATATCTTCTGCATTTTGGATATGAATTAACCATATGTAGATTTTTAAAAATTGAAGAATGGAAGCCATCTTGTAAACCTGGTTGAAGAAATTGACATATTGACTATACTCAGATGTAGAACTAATGCCTGCAAAAATTATAAGGAAAAGACTTCCACTACCTCACAAGGAGATAATATAGAAATGTTTTCTTCATATAGATAACATTTATATGTTATGTTATAAATGTTCTTTTAAACAAAGGCATAATTGATGGTTGTTCTTGTAACTATTGTTATCTCTATTTTTATCATTATAATAATTATAAAGGTATTTATTATTGCTTGAAAATAAACACAATTCATCAGAATATGTAAATTGAAATTTCCTTTTCAAATATAGCTACCTATTGTGTGGATACTGAGTTTGAATTCTGTCGCATGGTTTAAACATCTCGCCTATAGGATCAAAACTTGATTCTTCGAGAAATTCTTGTTAATTTCTGATTTCCGTTTTGAACTCATTTTCTTTACAGACCAAACCAGAAATGATTTTCTTTAAAATGTTGAATTATTATGCTTTTCAGAGCCAGAAAAGCGTTTTAATTATGACATTTGAACTATAGGATGAATATTTGTTTTATCGAGAAATACGCGTTCAATGCTAGTACACGTTTGAAACTCATTTTCTGTACAGACCAAAGCAGAGATGATTTTCTTTAAAATGTTGAATTATTATGCTTCTCAGAGTCTGAAAAGCGTTTTTATTATGACATTTGGACTGTTGGACGAATACTTAATTTCTCGAGAAATCTGCGTTCAATGCTAGTACTCGTTTGAAACTCATTTTCCCTACAGACCAAGCCGGAGATGGTTTTCTTTAAAATGTTGATTTATTATGCTTTTCAGAATCAGAAAAGCGTTTTAATTAAAGCAATTTTGATTATACTAGGAAAACTTGATTTTTCGAAAAATTCGCGTTCAATGCTAATTCTCGTTTGAAACTCATTTTCTGTACAGCCCAAATCAGAGATGATTTAATTTAGAATGTTTAATTATTATACTTTTCTGAGGCTGAAAAGCGTTTTAATTATTACATCTCGCCTATAGAATGAATACTTGATATTTCAAGAAATACGCGTTATATTCTAGTACTCGTTTGAAACTCATTTTCTGTACAGACCAAGCCAGAGATGATTTTCTTTAAAATGTGAAATTATTATGCTTCTCAGAGCCTGAAAAGCGTTTTAATTAATACATTATGACAATAAAAATAATACATTGCCACAACAATATTTGAAAAATGTTAGGCTAAATTCAAAGTTCGACATTTGTGTAATATTTATAATAATTTAGTCATAGTAGTTATTTTTGACTAGTAATATGAAAAACAAATATCTTCCATCATATGTGTTCTTTCAGACAAGATAGATATGATACTTCAAATTTATAATTAAATTAATTGAAATTGTGTACATTTGCATTGGCATCAAGGTTTATATACAAAGGTCAGCTCTTTAAAATTGTTCAATATATAATATGATGTCATACTTGGTATTTTCTATCAACATTCAAAAAATGGTAATAGTAATCATTAGATAAGTATATTGTGGTTGTACATAGTAAAAAAGCTGTAACAGAGCAAATATGTACATTTACTACACAAACATTCAAGCATTGAACGCGTATTTCTTGATTTATCGTGAAATACGCGTTAAATGCTAATTTTCGTTTGAAACTCGTTTTCTCTACAAACCAAGCCAGAGATGATTTTCTTTAAAATGTTGAATTATTATGCTTTACGGAGCTTGAATAGAGCTTTAATTATGACATTTGGACTATAGAATGAATACTTGATTTATCGTGAAAACGCGTTAAATGCTAATTTTCGTTTGAAACTCATTTTCTCTACAGACCATGCCACAGAAAATTTTCTTTAAAATGTTGAATTATTATGCTTGTCAGAGCCTGAAAATCGTTTTAATTATGATATTTGGACTATAGGATGAATACTTGATTTTTCAAGAAATCTGCGTTAAATGGTAGTACTCGTTTGAAACTCATTTCCTGTACAGACAAAGCCAGAGATGATTTTCTTTAAAATGTGGTATTATTATGCTTATCAAAGCCTGAGAAGCGTTTTAATTATTACATTATGACAATAAAAATAATACATTGTCATAACAACACTTGAAAAAGGTTAGGCTAAGTTCAAGTTCCACATTTGTGCAATATTTATAATAATTTAGTCATAGCAGTTATTTTGGACTGGCAATATGTAAAACAAATATCTTCTATCATACGTGTTCTTTCAGACAAGAAAGATACGATACTTCAAATTTATAATTAAATTTATTGAAATTGTGTACATTTGCATTGGCATCAAGGTTTATACCTATACAAAGGTTAACTCTTTAAAATTGTTCAATGTATAATATGATGTCATACTTGGTATTTTGTATCAACATTCAAAAAATGGTAATTTTAATCTTTAGATATGTATATTGTTATGTACATAGTAAAATAGCTGTAACAGAGCAAATATGTACATCTACTACACAAACATTCAAGCATTGAACGCGTATTTCTCGATAAATCAAGTAATCATCCTATAGTCCAAATGTCATAATTAAAAAGCTTTTCAGGCTCTGAAAAGCATAATAATTCAACATTTTATACAAAATCATCTTTGGTTTGGTCTGTAAAGAAAATCAGTTCAAAACGAAAATCAGTAATTAACAAGAATTTCACTAAAAATCAAGTTTTGATCCTATAGGCGAAATGTGATAATTAAAAGGCTTTTAAGACTCTGAGAAGCGTAATAAATCAACATTTTAAAGAAAATCATCTGTGGCATGGTCTGTATAGAAATTTAGTTAGTAATCGTTTGATACTCACTTTCTGTACAGACCTAGCCAGAGAAGATTTTCTATAAAATGTGTAATTATTATACTTTTCAGAGTCTGAGAAGCGTTTTAATTATTACATCTCGCCTATAGGATCAAAACTTGATTTTTCGAGAAATTCGTGTTAAATGCTAATTTTAGTTTGAAACTAATTTTCTCTAAAGACCAAGCCAGAGATGATTTTCTTTAAAATGTTGAATTATTATGCTTCTCAGAGTCTGAAAAGCGTTTTTATTATGACATTTGGACTGTTGGACGAATACTTAATTATTCGAGAAATCTGCGTTCAATGCTAGTACTCGTTTGAAACTAATTTTCCCTACAGACCAAGCTGTGATGATTTTCTTTAAAATGTTGAATTATTATGCTATTCAGAGCCTGAAAAGCGTTTTAATTATTACGTTTCGCATATAGGATCAAGACATGATTTTTCGAGAAATTCGGATTAAATACTAATTTTCGTTTGAAAGTTATTTCCTCCACAGACCAAGGCAGTAATGACTTACATTAAAATGTTGAATTATTATGCTTTTCATAGTCTGAAAAGCGTTTTAATTACGACACCTCGCCTATAGGATTTAAACTTGATTTTTCGAGAAATTCGTGTTAAATGCTAATTTTCGTTTGAAACTCATTTTCTCTAGAGACCAAGCCAGAGATGGTTTTCTTTAAAATGTTGATTTATTATGCTTTTCAGAATCAGAAAAGCGTTTTAATTAAAGCAATTTTGATTATAGGAGGAAAACTTGATTTTTCGAAAAATTCGCGTTCAATGCTAATTCTCGTTTGAAACTCATTTTCTGTACAGCCCAAATCAGAGATGATTTAATTTAAAATGTTTAATTATTATACTTTTCTGAGGCTGAAAAGCGTCTTAATTATTACATCTCGCCTATAGAATGAATACTTGATTTTTCAAGAAATACGCGTTATATTCTAGTACTCGTTTGAAACTCATTTTCTGTACAGACCAAGCCAGAGATGATTTTCTTTAAAATGTGAAATTATTATGCTTCTCAGAGCCTGAAAAGCGTTTTAATTAATACATTATGACAATAAAAATAATACATTGCCACAACAATATTTGAAAAATGTTAGGCTAAATTCAAAGTTCGACATTTGTGCAATATTTATAATAATTTAGTCATAGTAGTTATTTTTGACTAGTAATATGAAAAACAAATATCTTCCATCATATGTGTTCTTTCAGACAAGATAGATATGATACTTCAAATTTATAATTAAATTAATTGAAATTGTGTACATTTGCATTGGCATCAAGGTTTATATACAAAGGTCAGCTCTTTAAAATTGTTCAATATATAATATGATGTCATACTTGGTATTTTCTATCAACATTCAAAAAATGGTAATAGTAATCATTAGATAAGTATATTGTGGTTGTACATAGTAAAAAAGCTGTAACAGAGCAAATATGTACATTTACTACACAAACATTCAAGCATTGAACGCGTATTTATTGATTTATCGTGAAATAGGCGTTAAATGCTAATTTTCGTTTGAAACTCATTTTCTCTTCAGACCAAGCCAGAGATGGTTTTCTTTAAAAGGTTGAATTATTATGCTTTACGGAGCTTGAATAGAGCTTTAATTATGACATTTGGACTATAGAATGAATACTTGATTTATCGTGAAATACGCGTTAAATGCTAATTTTCGTTTGAAACTCATTTTCTCTACAGACCATGCCACAGAAAATTTTCTTTAAAATGTTGAATTATTATGCTTGTCAGAGCCTGAAAATCGTTTTAATTATGATATTTGGACTATAGGATGAATACTTGATTTTTCAAGAAATCTGCGTTAAATGATAGTACTCGTTTGAAACTCATTTCCTGTACAGACAAAGCCAGAGATGATTTTCTTTAAAATGTGGTATTATTATGCTTATCAAAGCCTGAGAAGCGTTTTAATTATTACATTATGACAATAAAAATAATACATTGTCATAACAACACTTGAAAAAGGTTAGGCTAAGTTCAAGTTCCACATTTGTGCAATATTTATAATAATTTAGTCATAGCAGTTATTTTGGACTGGCAATATGTAAAACAAATATCTTCTATCATACGTGTTCTTTCAGACAAGAAAGATACGATACTTCAAATTTATAATTAAATTTATTGAAATTGTGTACATTTGCATTGGCATCAAGGTTTATACCTATACAAAGGTTAACTCTTTAAAATTGTTCAATGTATAATATGATGTCATACTTGGTATTTTGTATCAACATTCAAAAAATGGTAATTTTAATCTTTAGATATGTATATTGTTATGTACATAGTAAAATAGCTGTAACAGAGCAAATATGTACATCTACTACACAAACATTCAAGCATTGAACGCGTATTTCTCGATAAATCAAGTAATCATCCTATAGTCCAAATGTCATAATTAAAAAGCTTTTCAGGCTCTGAAAAGCATAATAATTCAAAATTTTATACAAAATCATCTTTGGTTTGGTCTGTAAAGAAAATCAGTTCAAAACGAAAATCAGTAATTAACAAGAATTTCACTAAAAATCAAGTTTTGATCCTATAGGCGAAATGTGATAATTAAAAGGCTTTTAAGACTCTGAGAAGCGTAATAAATCAACATTTTAAAGAAAATCATCTGTGGCATGGTCTGTATAGAAATTTAGTTAGTAATCGTTTGATACTCACTTTCTGTACAGACCTAGCCAGAGAAGATTTTCTATAAAATGTGTAATTATTATACTTTTCAGAGTCTGAGAAGCGTTTTAATTATTACATCTCGCCTATAGGATCAAAACTTGATTTTTCGAGAAATTCGTGTTAAATGCTAATTTTAGTTTGAAACTAATTTTCTCTAAAGACCAAGCCAGAGATGATTTTCTTTAAAATGTTGAATTATTATGCTTCTCAGAGTCTGAAAAGCGTTTTTATTATGACATTTGGACTGTTGGACGAATACTTAATTATTCGAGAAATCTGCGTTCAATGCTAGTACTCGTTTGAAACTGATTTTCCCTACAGACCAAGCCGTGATGATTTTCTTTAAAATGTTGAATTATTATGCTATTCAGAGCCTGAAAAGCGTTTTAATTATTACGTTTCGCATATAGGATCAAGACATGATTTTTCGAGAAATTCGGATTAAATACTAATTTTCGTTTGAAAGTTATTTCCTCCACAGACCAAGCCAGTAATGACTTACATTAAAATGTTGAATTATTATGCTTTTCATAGTCTGAAAAGCGTTTTAATTACGACACCTCGCCTATAGGATTTAAACTTGATTTTTCGAGAAATTCGTGTTAAATGCTAATTTTCGTTTGAAACTCATTTTCTCTAGAGACCAAGCCAGAGATGGTTTTCTTTAAAATGTTGATTTATTATGCTTTTCAGAATCAGAAAAGCGTTTTAATTAAAGCAATTTTGATTATACTAGGAAAACTTGATTTTTCGAAAAATTCGCGTTCAATGCTAATTCTCGTTTGAAACTCATTTTCTGTACAGCCCAAATCAGAGATGATTTAATTTAGAATGTTTAATTATTATACTTTTCTGAGGCTGAAAAGCGTTTTAATTATTACATCTCGCCTATAGAATGAATACTTGATATTTCAAGAAATACGCGTTATATTCTAGTACTCGTTTGAAACTCATTTTCTGTACAGACCAAGCCAGAGATGATTTTCTTTAAAATGTGAAATTATTATGCTTCTCAGAGCCTGAAAAGCGTTTTAATTAATACATTATGACAATAAAAATAATACATTGCCACAACAATATTTGAAAAATGTTAGGCTAAATTCAAAGTTCGACATTTGTGTAATATTTATAATAATTTAGTCATAGTAGTTATTCTTGACTAGTAATATGAAAAACAAATATCTTCCATCATATGTGTTCTTTCAGACAAGATAGATATGATACTTCAAATTTATAATTAAATTAATTGAAATTGTGTACATTTGCGTTGGCATCAAGGTTTATATACAAAGGTCAGCTCTTTAAAATTGTTCAATATATAATATGATGTCATACTTGGTATTTTCTATCAACATTCAAAAAATGGTAATAGTAATCATTAGATAAGTATATTGTGGTTGAACATAGTAAAAAAGCTGTAACAGAGCAAATATGTACATTTACTACACAAACATTCAAGCATTGAACGCGTATTTCTTGATTTATCGTGAAATACGCGTTAAATGCTAATTTTCGTTTGAAACTCGTTTTCTCTACAAACCAAGCCAGAGATGATTTTCTTTAAAATGTTGAATTATTATGCTTTACGGAGCTTGAATAGAGCTTTAATTATGACATTTGGACTATAGAATGAATACTTGATTTATCGTGAAAACGCGTTAAATGCTAATTTTCGTTTGAAACTCATTTTCTCTACAGACCATGCCACAGAAAATTTTCTTTAAAATGTTGAATTATTATGCTTGTCAGAGCCTGAAAATCGTTTTAATTATGATATTTGGACTATAGGATGAATACTTGATTTTTCAAGAAATCTGCGTTAAATGGTAGTACTCGTTTGAAACTCATTTCCTGTACAGACAAAGCCAGAGATGATTTTCTTTAAAATGTGGTATTATTATGCTTATCAAAGCCTGAGAAGCGTTTTAATTATTACATTATGACAATAAAAATAATACATTGTCATAACAACACTTGAAAAAGGTTAGGCTAAGTTCAAGTTCCACATTTGTGCAATATTTATAATAATTTAGTCATAGCAGTTATTTTGGACTGGCAATATGTAAAACAAATATCTTCTATCATACGTGTTCTTTCAGACAAGAAAGATACGATACTTCAAATTTATAATTAAATTTATTGAAATTGTGTACATTTGCATTGGCATCAAGGTTTATACCTATACAAAGGTTAACTCTTTAAAATTGTTCAATGTATAATATGATGTCATACTTGGTATTTTGTATCAACATTCAAAAAATGGTAATTTTAATCTTTAGATATGTATATTGTTATGTACATAGTAAAATAGCTGTAACAGAGCAAATATGTACATCTACTACACAAACATTCAAGCATTGAACGCGTATTTCTCGATAAATCAAGTAATCATCCTATAGTCCAAATGTCATAATTAAAAAGCTTTTCAGGCTCTGAAAAGCATAATAATTCAACATTTTATACAAAATCATCTTTGGTTTGGTCTGTAAAGAAAATCAGTTCAAAACGAAAATCAGTAATTAACAAGAATTTCACTAAAAATCAAGTTTTGATCCTATAGGCGAAATGTGATAATTAAAAGGCTTTTAAGACTCTGAGAAGCGTAATAAATCAACATTTTAAAGAAAATCATCTGTGGCATGGTCTGTATAGAAATTTAGTTAGTAATCGTTTGATACTCACTTTCTGTACAGACCTAGCCAGAGAAGATTTTCTATAAAATGTGTAATTATTATACTTTTCAGAGTCTGAGAAGCGTTTTAATTATTACATCTCGCCTATAGGATCAAAACTTGATTTTTCGAGAAATTCGTGTTAAATGCTAATTTTAGTTTGAAACTAATTTTCTCTAAAGACCAAGCCAGAGATGATTTTCTTTAAAATGTTGAATTATTATGCTTCTCAGAGTCTGAAAAGCGTTTTTATTATGACATTTGGACTGTTGGACGAATACTTAATTATTCGAGAAATCTGCGTTCAATGCTAGTACTCGTTTGAAACTGATTTTCCCTACAGACCAAGCCGTGATGATTTTCTTTAAAATGTTGAATTATTATGCTATTCAGAGCCTGAAAAGCGTTTTAATTATTACGTTTCGCATATAGGATCAAGACATGATTTTTCGAGAAATTCGGATTAAATACTAATTTTTGTTTGAAAGTTATTTCCTCCACAGACCAAGGCAGTAATGACTTACATTAAAATGTTGAATTATTATGCTTTTCATAGTCTGAAAAGCGTTTTAATTACGACACCTCGCCTATAGGATTTAAACTTGATTTTTCGAGAAATTCGTGTTAAATGCTAATTTTCGTTTGAAACTCATTTTCTCTAGAGACCAAGCCAGAGATGGTTTTCTTTAAAATGTTGATTTATTATGCTTTTCAGAATCAGAAAAGCGTTTTAATTAAAGCAATTTTGATTATAGGAGGAAAACTTTATTTTTCGAAAAATTCGCGTTCAATGCTAATTCTCGTTTGAAACTCATTTTCTGTACAGCCCAAATCAGAGATGATTTAATTTAAAATGTTTAATTATTATACTTTTCTGACGCTGAAAAGCGTTTTAATTATTACATCTCGCCTATAGAATGAATACTTGATTTTTCAAGAAATACGCGTTATATTCTAGTACTCGTTTGAAACTCATTTTCTGTACAGACCAAGCCAGAGATGATTTTCTTTAAAATGTGAAATTATTATGCTTCTCAGAGCCTGAAAAGCGTTTTAATTAATACATTATGACAATAAAAATAATACATTGACACAACAATATTTGAAAAATGTTAGGCTAAATTCAAAGTTCGACATTTGTGCAATATTTATAATAATTTAGTCATAGTAGTTATTTTTGACTAGTAATATGAAAAACAAATATCTTCCATCATATGTGTTCTTTCAGACAAGATAGATATGATACTTCAAATTTATAATTAAATTAATTGAAATTGTGTACATTTGCATTGGCATTAAGGTTTATATACAAAGGTCAGCTCTTTAAAATTGTTCAATATATAATATGATGTCATACTTGGTATTTTCTATCAACATTCAAAAAATGGTAATAGTAATCATTAGATAAGTATATTGTGGTTGTACATAGTAAAAAAGCTGTAACAGAGCAAATATGTACATTTACTACACAAACATTCAAGCATTGAACGCGTATTTATTGATTTATCGTGAAATAGGCGTTAAATGCTAATTTTCGTTTGAAACTCATTTTCTCTTCAGACCAAGCCAGAGATGGTTTTCTTTAAAAGGTTGAATTATTATGCTTGTCATAGCCTGAAAATCGTTTTAATTATGATATTTGGACTATAGGATGAATGCTTGATTTTTCAAGAAATACGCGTTAAATGCTAGTACTCGTTTGAAACTCATTTTCTGTACAGACCAAGCCAGAGATGATTTTCTTTAAAATGTGAAATTATTATGCTTCTCAGAGCCTGAAAAGCGTTTTAATCATTACATTGTGACATTAAAAATAATACATTGCCACAACAATATTTGAAAAAGGTTAGGCTAAGTTCAAAGTTCCACATTTGTGCAATATTTATAATAATTTAATCGTAACAGTTATTTTTGACCAGCTATATGAAAAACAAATATCTTCAATCATATGTGTTCTTTCAGACAAGAAAGATATGATACTTCAAATTTATAATTAAATTTATTGAAATTGTGTACATTTGCACTGGCATCAAGGTTCATATACAAAGATCAACTCTTTAAAATTGTTCAATGTATAATATGATGTCATACTTGGTATTTTGTATCAACATTCAAAAAATGGTAATTGTAATCATTAGATATTGTGATGTACATAGTAAAATAGCTGTAACAGATCAAATATGTACATTTACTACACAAACATTCAAGCTGTTAAGCACTTATTGACAAAAATATAAAACAAAAGCAATTGAAGATAACACATACTAAAAAATCTGGCTTGAACTAGTTGCTTCAATACTAGTTGTCTGTGACCTTTGGGGAATCTCATGATGGATGGAAGATAAGTAAAAATGTGGCTACTGGTGAAGGATTGATATTTGTATAAATCTTGATATTATGAAAGATTATACTTGCATCTGCATTATTTAGCTAGTAGATGAATAATGCTTTACCTCAAATGAATGTTTTGAGAAATAAGACAAAAGTGAGAGAAATATCTTCTGCATTTTGGATATGAATTAACCATATGTAGATTTTTAAAAATTGAAGAATGGAAGCCATCTTGTAAACCTGGTTGAAGAAATTGACATATTGACTATACTCAGATGTAGAACTAATGCCTGCAAAAATTATAAGGAAAAGACTTCCACTACCTCACAAGGAGATAATATAGAAATGTTTTCTTCATATAGATAACATTTATATGTTATGTTATAAATGTTCTTTTAAACAAAGGCATAATTGATGGTTGTTCTTGTAACTATTGTTATCTCTATTTTTATCATTATAATAATTATAAAGGTATTTATTATTGCTTGAAAATAAACACAATTCATCAGAATATGTAAATTGAAATTTCCTTTTCAAATATAGCTACCTATTGTGTGGATACTGAGTTTGAATTCTGTCGCATGGTTTAAACATCTCGCCTATAGGATCAAAACTTGATTCTTCGAGAAATTCTTGTTAATTTCTGATTTCCGTTTTGAACTCATTTTCTTTACAGACCAAACCAGAAATGATTTTCTTTAAAATGTTGAATTATTATGCTTTTCAGAGCCAGAAAAGCGTTTTAATTATGACATTTGAACTATAGGATGAATATTTGTTTTATCGAGAAATACGCGTTCAATGCTAGTACACGTTTGAAACTCATTTTCTGTACAGACCAAAGCAGAGATGATTTTCTTTAAAATGTTGAATTATTATGCTTCTCAGAGTCTGAAAAGCGTTTTTATTATGACATTTGGACTGTTGGACGAATACTTAATTTCTCGAGAAATCTGCGTTCAATGCTAGTACTCGTTTGAAACTCATTTTCCCTACAGACCAAGCCGGAGATGATTTTCTTTAAAATGTTGAATTATTATGCTATTCAGAGCCTTAAAAGCGTTTTAATTATTACGTTTCGCATATAGGATCAAGACATGATATTTCGAGAAATTCGGGTTAAATACTAATTTTCGTTTGAAAGTTATTTCCTCTACAGACCAAGCCAGTGATGACTTACATTAAAATGTTGAATTATTATGCTTTTCATAGTCTGAAAAGCGTTTTAATTACGACACCTCGCCTATAGGATTTAAATTTGATTTTTCGAGAAATTCGTGTTAAATGCTAATTTTCGTTTGAAACTCATTTTCTCTAGAGACCAAGCCAGAGATGGATTTCTTTAAATGGTTGAATTATTATGCTTCTCAGAGTCTAAGAAGTGTTTTAATTAAGACATTTGGACTAAAGGATGAATACTTGATTTTTCGAGAAAATCGTTTTCAACGCTAGTATTCGCTTGAAACTCTTTTGCTCTACAGAACTAGGCAGAGATGATTTAACTTAAAATGTTGAATTATTATGCTTTTCAGAGACTAAAAAGCGTTTTAATTATGACATTTTGATTATAGGAGGAATACTTGATTTTTCGAAAAAATTCGCGTTCAATGCTAATTCTCGTTTGAAACTCATTTTCTCTACAGACAAAGCCAGAAATGATTTTCTTTAAAATGTTGATTATTATGCATGTCAGAGCCTGAAACGTGTTTTAATTATGACATTTGGACTATAGGATGAATACTTGATTTTTCGAGATATTCGCTTCAACTCTAGTATTCGCTTGAAACTCATTAGCTCTACAGAACTAGCCAGAGATGTTTTCCTTTAAAATGTTGAATTATTATGCTTTTCAGAGCCTGAGATACGCTTTAATTATTACATTTCGCCTATACGATGAATACTTGATTTTTTAGAAATACGCGTTCAATGCTAGTATTCGTTTGGAACTTATTTTCTGTACAGACCAAGCCAGAGAAGATTTACTTCAAAATGTTGAATTATTATCCTTTTCAGAGCCTGAAAATATTTTTATTTATAACAATTCGCCTTTAGGATGAATATTAGTTTTTTGAGAAATACGCGTTCATTGATAGTACTCATTTTCTATACAGACCAAGCCAGAGATGATTTTCTTTAAAATGTTGAATTATTATGCTTTTCAGACCCTGAAAAGCGTTTTAATTATTATATCTTGCCTTTACGATGAATACTTTAATTTTTAGAAATACGCGTTCAATGCTAATATTCGTTTGAAACTTATTTTCCATGCGGAACAACCCAGAGATCATTTACTTCAAAATGTTGAATTATTATGCTTTTCAGAACCTGAAAAGCGTTTTAATTATTATATTTTGCCTTTACTTTAATTTTAAGAAATGCGCGTTCAATGCTAGTATTCGTTTGAAACTTATTTTCCATACGGAACAACCCAGAGATGATTTACTTCAAAATGCTGAATTATTATGCTTTTCAGAGAATGACAACCATTTTAATTATGACATTCAGACTGTTGGACGAATACTTGGTTTTTCGAGAAATTAGCGTTCAATGCTAGTACTCGTTTGAAAGTCATTTCGTGTACAGACCAAGCCAGAGATGATTATCTTTAAAATGTTGATTATTATGATTGTCAGAACCTGAAAATAGTTTTAATTATGACATTTGGACTATATGATGAATACATGATTTTTCGAGATATTCGCTTTCAACGCTAGTATTCGCTTGAAACTCATTTGCTCTACAAAACTAGCAAGAGAACTTAAAATGTAGAATTATTAATCTCTCAGAGCCTGAAAAGCGTTTTAATTTTGATGTTTCGAATATGGGATAGAAGCTCGATATTCGCGAAATTTGCGTTCAATGCTAATAGTCACTTAAGACTCATTTCCCTATACAGACCATGCCACAGATAATTTTCTTTAAAATGTTGATTATTATGATTGTCAGAACCTGAAAAGAGTTTTAATTATGACATTTGGACTATAGGATGAATTCTTCATTTATCGAGAAATACGCGTTAAATGCTAATTTTCGTTTCAAACTCATTTTCTCTACAAACCAAGCCAGAGATGTTTTTCTTTAAAATGTTGATTATTATGATTGTCAGAACCTGAATAGAGTTTTAATTATGACATTTGGACTAAAGGATGAATACTTCATTTATCGAGAAATACGCGTTCAATGCTAGTATTCGTTTGAAAGTTATTTTCCATACAGAACAACCCAGAGATGATTTACTTGAAAATGTTGAATTATTATGCTTTTCAGAGCCTGAAAAGCGTTTTAATTATTACATTTCGCGTATAGGATGAATATTTGTTTTTTGAGAAATACGCGTTCAATAATAGTACTTGTTTGAAACTCATTTTCTATACAGACAAACCCAGAGCTGATTGTCTTCAAAATATTGACTTATTATGGTCCAGAGATGATTTTCTTCAAAATGTGGAATTTGTATGTTTTTGAGAGGCTGAAAAGCGTTTTAATTATGACATTTGGACTGTAGGACGAATACTTCATTTTTCGAGAAATCCGCCTTCAATGCTAGTACTTGTTTGAAACTCATTTTCTCTACACACCTAGCCAAAGATGTTTTTCTTTAAAATGTTGAATTATTATGCTGTCCAGAGCCTGAAATGCGTTTTAATTATTACATTTCGCCTATACGTTGAATACTTGATTTTTTCAAATACGCCTTCAATGCTAGTATTCGTTTGGAACTTATTTTCTGTACAGACCAAGCCAGAGATGATTTACTTCAAAATGATGAATTATTATCCTTTTCAGAGCCTGAAAATCGTTTTAATTATGACATTTGAACTATAGGATGAATATTTGTTTTATCGAGAAATACGCGTTCAATGCTAGTACACGTTTGAAACTCATTTTCTGTACAGACCAAACCAGAGATGATTTTCTTTAAAATGTTGAATTATTATGCTTCTCAGAGTATGAAAAGTGTTTTTATTATGACATTTGGACTGTTGGACGAATACTTAATTTTTCGAGAAATCTGCGTTCAATGCTAGCACTCGTTTGAAACTCATTTTCCCTACAGACCAAGCCGGAGATGATTTTCTTTAAAATGTTGAATTATTATGCTATTCAGAGCCTGAAAAGCGTTTTAATTATTACGTTTCGCATATAGGATCAAGACATGATTTTTCGAGAAATTCGGGTTAAATACTAATTTTCGTTTGAAAGTTATTTCCTCTACAGACCAAGCCAGTAATGACTTACATTAAAATGTTGAATTATTATGCTTTTCATAGTCTGAAAAGCGTTATAATTACGACACCTCGCCTATAGGATTTAAACTTGATTTTTCGAGAAATTCGTGTTAAATGCTAATTTTCGTTTGAAACTCATTTTCTCTAGAGACCAAGCCAGAGATGGTTTTCTTTAAAAGGTTGAATTATTATGCTTCTCAGAGTCTAAAAAGCGTTTTAATTAAGACATTTGGAGTAAAGGATGAATACTTGATTTTTCGAGAAAATCGTTTCCAACGCTAGTATTAGCTTGAAACTCTTTTGCTCTACAGAACTAGCCAGAGATGATTTAACTTAAAATGTTGAATTATTATGCTTTTCAGAGACTAAAAAGCGTTTTAATTATGACATTTGGACTATAGGATGAATATTTGTTTTATCGAGAAATACGCGTTCAATGCTAGTACTCGTTTGAAACTCATTTTCTGTACAGCCCAAATCAGAGATGATTTAATTTAAAATGTTTAATTATTATACTTTTCTGAGGCTGAAAAGCGTTTTAATTATTACATCTCGCCTATAGAATGAATACTTGATTTTTCAAGAAATACGCGTTATATTCCAGTACTCGTTTGAAACTCATTTTCTGTACAGACCATGCCAGAGATGATTTTCTTTAAAATGTGGAATTATTATGCTCTTCAGAGCCTGAAAAGCGTTTTAATTAGTACATTATGACAATAAAAATAATACATTGTCATAACAACACTTGAAAAAGGTTAGGCTAAGTTTAAAGTTCCACATTTGTGCAATATTTATAATAATTTAGTCATAGAAGTTATTTTGGACTGGCAATATGTAAAACAAATATCTTCAATCATATGTGTTGTTTCAGACAAGAAAGATATGATACTTCAAATTTATAATTAAATTTATTGAAATTGTGTACATTTGCATTGGCATCAAGGTTTATATACAAAGGTCAACTCTTTAAAATTGTTCAATGTATAATATGATGTCATACTTGGTATTTTGTATCAACATTCAAAAAATGGTAATTGTAATCATTAGATATTGTGATGTACATAGTAGAATAGCTGTAACAGAGCAAATATGTACATTTACTACACAAACATTGAAGCTGTTAAGCACTTATTGACAGAAATATAAAACAAAAACAATTGAAGATAACACATACTGAAAAATCTGGCTTGAACTTGTTGCTCCAATACTAGTTGTCTGTGACCTTTGGGGAATCTCATGATAGATGGAAGATAAGTAAAAATGTGGCTACTGGTGAAGGATTGATATTTGTATAAATCTTGATATTATGAAAGATTATACTTGCATCTGCATTATTTAGCTAGTAGATGAATAATGCTTTACCTCAAATGAATGTTTTGAGAAATAAGACAAAAGTGAGAGAAATATCTTCTACATTTTGGATATGAATTAACCATATGTAGATTTTTAAAAATTGAAGAATGGAAACCATCTTGTAAACCTGGTTGAAGAAATTGACATATTGATTATACTCAGATGTAGAACTAATGCCTGCAAAAATTATAAGGAAAAGACTTACTCTACCTCACAAGGAGATAATATAGAAATGTTTTCTTCATATAGATAACATTTATATGTTATGTTATAAATGTTCTTTTAAACAAATGCATAATTGATGGATGTTCTTGTAACTTTTGTTATCTCTATTTTTATCATTATAATAATTATAAAGGTATTTATTATTGCTTGAACATAAACACAATTCATCAGAATATGTAAATTGAAATTTCCTTTTCAAATATAGCTAGCTACCTATTGTGTGGATACTGAGTTTGAATTATGTCGCATGGTTTTAACATCTCGCCTATAGGATCAAAACTTGATTTTTCGAGAAATTCTTGTTAATTTCTGATTTCCGTTTTGAATTCATTTTCTTTACAGACCAAGCCAGAGATGATTTAATTTAAAATGTTTAATTATTATACTTTTCTGAGGCTGAAAAGCGTTTTAATTATTACATCTCGCCTATAGAATGAATACTTGATTTTTCAAGAAATACGCGTTATATTCTAGTACTCGTTTGAAACTCATTTTCTGTACAGACCAAGCCAGAAATGATTTTCTTTAAAATGTTGAATTATTATGCTTTTCAGAGCCAGAAAAGCGTTTTAATTATGACATCTGAACTATAGGATGAATATTTGTTTTATCGAGAGATACGTGTTCAATACTAGTACACGTTTGAAACTCATTTTCTGTACAGACCAAACCAGAGATGATTTTCTTTAAAATGTTGAATTATTATGCTTTACAGAGCTTGAATAGAGTTTTAATTATGACATTTGGACTATAGAATGAATACTTGATTTTTCGAGAAATTCGCTTTCAACGCTAGTATTCGTTTGAAACTCATTTGCTCTACAGAACTTAAAATCTTCAATTATTATGCTTATCAGAGACTAAAAAGCGTTTTAATTATGACATTTTGATTATAGGAGGAATACTTGATTTTTCGGAAAAATTCGCGTTCAATGCTAATTCTCGTTTGAAACTCATTTTCTCTACAGACAAAGCCAGAAATGATTTTCTTTAAAATGTTGATTTATTATGCTTTTCAGAGTCAGAAAAGCGTTTTAATTATGACATTTGGACTATAGGATGAATATTTGTTTTATCGAGAAATACGCGTTCAATGCTAGTACTCGTTTGAAACTCATTTTCTGTACAGCCCAAATCAGAGATGATTTAATTTAAAATGTTTAATTATTATACTTTTCTGAGGCTGAAAAGCGTTTTAATTATTACATCTCGCCTATAGAATGAATACTTGATTTTTCAAGAAATACGCGTTATATTCTAGTACTCGTTTGAAACTCATTTTCTGTACAGACCAAGCCAGAGATGATTTTCTTTAAAATGTTGAATTATTATGCTTTTCAGAGCCTGAAAAGCGTTTTAATTATTACATTATGACAATAAAAATAATAGATTGTCATAACAACACTTGAAAAAGGTTAGGCTAGGTTTAAAGTTCCACATTTGTGCAATATTTATAATAATTTAGTCATAGCAGTTATTTTGGACTGGTAATATGTAAAACAAATATCTTCAATCATATGTGTTGTTTCAGACAAGAAAGATATGATACTTCAAATTTATAATTAAATTTATTGAAATTGTGTACATTTGCATTGGCATCAAGGTTTATATACAAAGGTCAACTCTTTAAAATTGTTCAATGTATAATATGATGTCATACTTGGTATTTTGTATCAACATTCAAAAAATGGTAATTGTAATCATTAGATATTGTGATGTACATAGTAAAATAGCTGTAACAGAGCAAATATGTACATTTACTACACAAACATTCAAGCTGTTAAGCACTTATTGACAAAAATATAAAACAAAAACAATTGAAGATAACACATACTGAAAAATCTGGCTTGAACTAGTTGCTCCAATACTAGTTGTCTGACCTTTGGGGAATCTCATGATGGATGGAAGATAAGTGAAAATGTGGCTACTGGTGAAGGATTGATATTTGTATAAATCTTGATATTATGAAAGATTATACTTGCATCTGAATTATTTAGCTAGTAGATGAATAATGCTTTACCTCAAATGAATGTTTTGAGAAATAAGACAAAAGTGAGAGAAATATCTTCTGCATTTTGGATATGAATTAACCATATGTAGATTTTTAAAAATTGAAGAATGGAAGCCATCTTGTAAACCTGGTTGAAGAAATAGACATATTGACTATACTCAGATGTAGAACTAATGCCTGCAAAAATTATAAGGAAAAGACTTACTCTACCTCACAAGGAGATAATATAGAAATGTTTTCTTCATATAGATAACATTTATATGTTATAAATGTTCTTTTAAACAAATGCATAATTGATGGATGTTCTTGTAACTTTTGTTATCTCTATTTTTATCATTATAATAATTATAAAGGTATTTATTATTGCTTGAACATAAACACAATTCATCAGAATATGTAAATTGAAATTTCCTTTTCAAATATAGCTACCTATTGTGTGGATACTGAGTTTGAATTCTGACGCATGGTTTTAACATCTCGCCTATAGGATCAAAACTTGATTTTTCGAGAAATTCTTGTTAATTTCTGATTTCCGTTTTGAACTCATTTTCTTTACAGACCAAGCCAGAGATGATTTTGTTTAAAATGTTGAATTATTATGCTTTTCAGAGCCAAAAAAGCGTTTTAATTATGACATTTTGATTATAGGAGGAATACTTGATTTTGCGAAAAATGCGCGTTCAATGATAATTCTCGTTTGAAACTCATTTTGTCTACAGACAAAGCCAGAAATGATTTTCTTTAAAATGTTGAATTATTATGCTTTTCAGAGCCAGAAAAGCGTTTTAATTATGACATTTGGACTATAGGATGAATATTTGTTTTATCGAGAAATACGCGTTCAATGCTAGTACTCGTTTGAAACTCATTTTCTGTACAGCCCAAATCAGAGATGATTTAATTTAAAATGTTTAATTATTATACTTTTCTGAGGCTGAAAAGCGTTTTAATTATTACATCTCGCCTATAGAATGAATACTTGATTTTTCAAGAAATACGCGTTATATTCCAGTACTCGTTTGAAACTCATTTTCTGTACAGACCAAGCCAGAGATGATTTTCTTTAAAATGTGGAATTATTATGCTCTTCAGAGCCTGAAAAGCGTTTTAATTAGTACATTATGACAATAAAAATAATACATTGTCATAACAACACTTGAAAAAGGTTAGGCTAAGTTTAAAGTTCCACATTTGTACAATATTTATAATAATTTAGTCATAGAAGTTATTTTGGACTGGCAATATGTAAAACAAATATCTTCAATCATATGTGTTGTTTCAGACAAGAAAGATATGATACTTCAAATTTATAATTAAATTTATTGAAATTGTGTACATTTGCATTGGCATCAAGGTTTATATACAAAGGTCAACTCTTTAAAATTGTTCAATGTATAATATGATGTCATACTTGGTATTTTGTATCAACATTCAAAAAATGGTAATTGTAATCATTAGATATTGTAATGTACATAGTAAAATAGCTGTAACAGAGCAAATATGTACATTTACTACACAAACATTGAAGCTGTTAAGCACTTATTGACAAAAATATAAAACAAAAACAATTGAAGATAACACATACTGAAAAATCTGGCTTGAACTTGTTGCTCCAATACTAGTTGTCTGTGACCTTTGGGGAATCTCATGATAGATGGAAGATAAGTAAAAATGTGGCTACTGGTGAAGGATTGATATTTGTATAAATCTTGATATTATGAAAGATTATACTTGCATCTGCATTATTTAGCTAGTAGATGAATAATGCTTTACCTCAAATGAATGTTTTGAGAAATAAGACAAAAGTGAGAGAAATATCTTCTGCATTTTGGATATGAATTAACCATATGTAGATTTTTAAAAATTGAAGAATGGAAACCATCTTGTAAACCTGGTTGAAGAAATTGACATATTGATTATACTCAGATGTAGAACTAATGCCTGCAAAAATTATAAGGAAAAGACTTACTCTACCTCACAAGGAGATAATATAGAAATGTTTTCTTCATATAGATAACATTTATATGTTATGTTATAAATGTTCTTTTAAACAAATGCATTATTGATGGATGTTCTTGTAACTTTTGTTATCTCTATTTTTATCATTATAATAATTATAAAGGTATTTATTATTGCTTGAACATAAACACAATTCATCAGAATATGTAAATTGAAATTTCCTTTTCAAATATAGCTAGCTACCTATTGTGTGGATACTGAGTTTGAATTATGTCGCATGGTTTTAACATCTCGCCTATAGGATCAAAACTTGATTTTTCGAGAAATTCTTGTTAATTTCTGATTTCCGTTTTGAATTCATTTTCTTTACAGACCAAGCCAGAGATGATTTTGTTTAAAATGTTGAATTATTATGCTTTTCAGAGACTAAAAAACGTTTTAATTATGACATTTTGATTATAGGAGGAATACTTGATTTTGCGAAAAATGCCCGTTCAATGATAATTCTCGTTTGAAACTCATTTTGTCTACAGACCAAGCCAGAAATGATTTTCTTTAAAATGTTGAATTATTATGCTTCTCAGAGCCAGAAAAGCGTTTTAATTATGACATCTGAACTATAGGATGAATATTTGTTTTATCGAGAGATACGTGTTCAATACTAGTACACGTTTGAAACTCATTTTCTGTACAGACCAAACCAGAGATGATTTTCTTTAAAATGTTGAATTATTATGCTTTACAGAGCTTGAATAGAGTTTTAATTATGACATTTGGACTATAGAATGAATACTTGATTTTTCGAGAAATTCGCTTTCAACGCTAGTATTCGTTTGAAACTCATTTGCTCTACAGAACTTAAAATCTTCAATTATTATGCTTTTCAGAGACTAAAAAGCGTTTTAATTATGACATTTTGATTATAGGAGGAATACTTGATTTTTCGGAAAAATTCGCGTTCAATGCTAATTCTCGTTTGAAACTCATTTTCTCTACAGACAAAGCCAGAAATGATTTTCTTTAAAATGTTGATTTATTATGCTTTTCAGAGTCAGAAAAGCGTTTTAATTATGACATTTGGACTATAGGATGAATATTTGTTTTATCGAGAAATACGCGTTCAATGCTAGTACTCGTTTGAAACTCATTTTCTGTACAGCCCAAATCAGAGATGATTTAATTTAAAATGTTTAATTATTATACTTTTCTGAGGCTGAAAAGCGTTTTAATTATTACATCTCGCCTATAGAATGAATACTTGATTTTTCAAGAAATACGCGTTATATTCTAGTACTCGTTTGAAACTCATTTTCTGTACAGACCAAGCCAGAGATGATTTTCTTTAAAATGTTGAATTATTATGCTTTTCAGAGCCTGAAAAGCGTTTTAATTATTACATTATGACAATAAAAATAATAGATTGTCATAACAACACTTGAAAAAGGTTAGGCTAGGTTTAAAGTTCCACATTTGTGCAATATTTATAATAATTTAGTCATAGCAGTTATTTTGGACTGGTAATATGTAAAACAAATATCTTCAATCATATGTGTTGTTTCAGACAAGAAAGATATGATACTTCAAATTTATAATTAAATTTATTGAAATTGTGTACATTTGCATTGGCATCAAGGTTTATATACAAAGGTCAACTCTTTAAAATTGTTCAATGTATAATATGATGTCATACTTGGTATTTTGTATCAACATTCAAAAAATGGTAATTGTAATCATTAGATATTGTGATGTACATAGTAAAATAGCTATAACAGAGCAAATATGTACATTTACTACACAAACATTCAAGCTGTTAAGCACTTATTGACAAAAATATAAAACAAAAACAATTGAAGATAACACATACTTAAAAATCTGGCTTGAACTTGTTGCTCCAATACTAGTTGTCTGACCTTTGGGGAATCTCATGATGGATGGAAGATAAGTGAAAATGTGGCTACTGGTGAAGGATTGATATTTGTATAAATCTTGATATTATGAAAGATTATACTTGCATCTGAATTATTTAGCTAGTAGATGAATAATGCTTTACCTCAAATGAATGTTTTGAGAAATAAGACAAAAGTGAGAGAAATATATTCTGCATTTTGGATATGAATTAACCATATGTAGATTTTTAAAAATTGAAGAATGGAAGCCATCTTGTAAACCTGGTTGAAGAAATAGACATATTGACTATACTCAGATGTAGAACTAATGCCTGCAAAAATTATAAGGAAAAGACTTACTCTACCTCACAAGGAGATAATATAGAAATGTTTTCTTCATATAGATAACATTTATATGTTATAAATGTTCTTTTAAACAAATGCATAATTGATGGATGTTCTTGTAACTTTTGTTATCTCTATTTTTATCATTATAATAATTATAAAGGTATTTATTATTGCTTGAACATAAACACAATTCATCAGAATATGTAAATTGAAATTTCCTTTTCAAATATAGCTACCTATTGTGTGGATACTGAGTTTGAATTCTGACGCATGGTTTTAACATCTCGCCTATAGGATCAAAACTTGATTTTTCGAGAAATTCTTGTTAATTTATGATTTCCGTTTTGAACTCATTTTCTTTACAGACCAAGCCAGAGATGATTTTGTTTAAAATGTTGAATTATTATGCTTTTCAGAGCCAAAAAAGCGTTTTAATTATGACATTTTGATTATAGGAGGAATACTTGATTTTGCGAAAAATGCGCGTTCAATGATAATTCTCGTTTGAAACTCATTTTGTCTACAGACAAAGCCAGAAATGATTTTCTTTAAAATGTTGAATTATTATGCTTTTCAGAGCCAGAAAAGCGTTTTAATTATGACATTTGAACTATAGGATGAATATTTGTTTTATCGAGAAATACGCGTTCAATGCTAGTACACGTTTGAAACTCATTTTCTGTACAGACCAAACCAGAGATGATTTTCTTTAAAATGTTGAATTATTATGCTTCTCAGAGTATGAAAAGTGTTTTAATTATTACGTTTCGCATATAGGATCAAGACATGATTTTTCGAGAAATTCGGGTTAAATACTAATTTTCGTTTGAAAGTTATTTCCTCTACAGACCAAGCCAGTAATGACTTACATTAAAATGTTGAATTATTATGCTTTTCATAGTCTGAAAAGCGTTTTAATTACGACACCTCGCCTATAGGATTTAAACTTGATTTTTCGAGAAAATCGTGTTAAAAGCTAATTTTCGTTTGAAACTCATTTTCTCTAGAGACCAAGCCAGAGATGGTTTTCTTTAAAAGGTTGAATTATTATGCTTCTCAGAGTCTAAAAAGCGTTTTAATTAAGACATTTGGAGTAAAGGATGAATACTTGATTTTTCGAGAAAATCGTTTCCAACGCTAGTATTAGCTTGAAACTCTTTTGCTCTACAGAACTAGCCAGAGATGATTTAACTTAAAATGTTGAATTATTATGCTTTTCAGAGACTAAAAAGCGTTTTAATTATGACATTTTGATTATAGGAGGAATACTTGATTTTCGAAAAAATTCGCGTTCAATGCTAATTCTCGTTTTAAACTCATTTTCTCTACAGACCAAGCCAGAAATGATTTTCTTTAAAATGTTGATTTATTATGCTTTTCAGAGTCAGAAAAGCGTTTTAATTATGACATTTGGACTATAGGATGAATATTTGTTTTATCGAGAAATACGCGTTCAATGCTAGTACTCGTTTGAAACTCATTTTCTGTACAGCCCAAATCAGAGATGATTTAATTTAAAATGTTTAATTATTATACTTTTCTGAGGCTGAAAAGCGTTTTAATTATTACATCTCGCCTATAGAATGAATACTTGATTTTTCAAGAAATACGCGTTATATTCCAGTACTCGTTTGAAACTCATTTTCTGTACAGACCAAGCCAGAGATGATTTTCTTTAAAATGTGGAATTATTATGCTCTTCAGAGCCTGAAAAGCGTTTTAATTAGTACATTATGACAATAAAAATAATACATTGTCATAACAACACTTGAAAAAGGTTAGGCTAAGTTTAAAGTTCCACATTTGTGCAATATTTATAATAATTTAGTCATAGAAGTTATTTTGGACTGGCAATATGTAAAACAAATATCTTCAATCATATGTGTTGTTTCAGACAAGAAAGATATGATACTTCAAATTTATAATTAAATTTATTGAAATTGTGTACATTTGCATTGGCATCAAGGTTTATATACAAAGGTCAACTCTTTAAAATTGTTCAATGTATAATATGATGTCATACTTGGTATTTTGTATCAACATTCAAAAAATGGTAATTGTAATCATTAGATATTGTGATGTACATAGTAAAATAGCTGTAACAGAGCAAATATGTACATTTACTACACAAACATTGAAGCTGTTAAGCACTTATTGACAAAAATATAAAACAAAAACAATTGAAGATAACACATACTGAAAAATCTGGCTTGAACTTGTTGCTCCAATACTAGTTGTCTGTGACCTTTGGGGAATCTCATGATAGATGGAAGATAAGTAAAAATGTGGCTACTGGTGAAGGATTGATATTTGTATAAATCTTGATATTATGAAAGATTATACTTGCATCTGCATTATTTAGCTAGTAGATGAATAATGCTTTACCTCAAATGAATGTTTTGAGAAATAAGACAAAAGTGAGAGAAATATCTTCTGCATTTTGGATATGAATTAACCATATGTAGATTTTTAAAAATTGAAGAATGGAAACCATCTTGTAAACCTGGTTGAAGAAATTGACATATTGATTATACTCAGATGTAGAACTAATGCCTGCAAAAATTATAAGGAAAAGACTTACTCTACCTCACAAGGAGATAATATAGAAATGTTTTCTTCATATAGATAACATTTATATGTTATGTTATAAATGTTCTTTTAAACAAATGCATAATTGATGGATGTTCTTGTAACTTTTGTTATCTCTATTTTTATCATTATAATAATTATAAAGGTATTTATTATTGCTTGAACATAAACACAATTCATCAGAATATGTAAATTGAAATTTCCTTTTCAAATATAGCTAGCTACCTATTGTGTGGATACTGAGTTTGAATTATGTCGCATGGTTTTAACATCTCGCCTATAGGATCAAAACTTGATTTTTCGAGAAATTCTTGTTAATTTCTGATTTCCGTTTTGAATTCATTTTCTTTACAGACCAAGCCAGAGATGATTTTGTTTAAAATGTTGAATTATTATGCTTTTCAGAGACTAAAAAACGTTTTAATTATGACATTTTGATTATAGGAGGAATACTTGATTTTGCGAAAAATGCCCGTTCAATGATAATTCTCGTTTGAAACTCATTTTGTCTACAGACCAAGCCAGAAATGATTTTCTTTAAAATGTTGAATTATTATGCTTTTCAGAGCCAGAAAAGCGTTTTAATTATGACATCTGAACTATAGGATGAATATTTGTTTTATCGAGAGATACGTGTTCAATACTAGTACACGTTTGAAACTCATTTTCTGTACAGACCAAGCCAGAGATGATTTTCTTTAAAATGTTGAATTATTATGCTTTTCAGAGTCAGAAAAGCGTTTTAATTATGACATTTGGACTATAGAATGAATACTTGATTTTTCGAGAAATTCGCTTTTAACGCTAGTATTCGCTTGAAACTCATTTGCTCTACAGAACTTAAAATCTTGAATTATTAAGCTTTTCAGAGGCTGAAAAGCGTCTTAATTCAGCCGTTACGACTATAGGATCAAATCTCGATTTATCGCGAATATCGCGTTTAATGCTAATAGTCACTTCAGACTCATTTTCTATACAGACCATGCCACAGAAAATTTTCTTTAAAATGTTGAATTATTATGCTTTTCAGAGCCTGAAAAGCGTTTTAATTATTACATTATGACAATAAAAATAATAGATTGTCATAACAACACTTGAAAAAGGTTAGGCTAGGTTTAAAGTTCCACATTTGTGCAATATTTATAATAATTTAGTCATAGCAGTTATTTTGGACTGGTAATATGTAAAACAAATATCTTCAATCATATGTGTTGTTTCAGACAAGAAAGATATGATACTTCAAATTTATAATTAAATTTATTGAAATTGTGTACATTTGCATTGGCATCAAGGTTTATATACAAAGGTCAACTCTTTAAAATTGTTCAATGTATAATATGATGTCATACTTGGTATTTTGTATCAACATTCAAAAAATGGTAAATGTAATCATTAGATATTGTGATGTACATAGTAAAATAGCTGTAACAGAGCAAATATGTACATTTACTACACAAACATTCAAGCTGTTAAGCACTTATTGACAAAAATATAAAACAAAAACAATTGAAGATAACACATACTTAAAAATCTGGCTTGAACTAGTTGCTCCAATACTAGTTGTCTGACCTTTGGGGAATCTCATGATGGATGGAAGATAAGTGAAAATGTGGCTACTGGTGAAGGATTGATATTTGTATAAATCTTGATATTATGAAAGATTATACTTGCATCTGAATTATTTAGCTAGTAGATGAATAATGCTTTACCTCAAATGAATGTTTTGAGAAATAAGACAAAAGTGAGAGAAATATCTTCTGCATTTTGGATATGAATTAACCATATGTAGATTTTTAAAAATTGAAGAATGGAAGCCATCTTGTAAACCTGGTTGAAGAAATAGACATATTGACTATACTCAGATGTAGAACTAATGTCTGCAAAAATTATAAGGAAAAGACTTACTCTACCTCACAAGGAGATAATATAGAAATGTTTTCTTCATATAGATAACATTTATATGTTATAAATGTTCTTTTAAACAAATGCATAATTGATGGTTGTTCTTGTAACTTTTGTTATCTCTATTTTTATCATTATAATAATTATAAAGGTATTTATTATTGCTTGAACATAAACACAATTCATCAGAATATGTAAATTGAAATTTCCTTTTCAAATATAGCTACCTATTGTGTGGATACTGAGTTTGAATTCTGACGCCTATAGGATCAAAACTTGATTTTACGAGAAATTCTTGTTAATTTCTGATTTCCGTTTTGAACTCATTTTCTTTACAGACCAAGCCAGAGATGATTTTGTTTAAAATGTTGAATTATTATGCTTTTCAGAGCCAAAAAAGCGTTTTAATTATGACATTTTGATTATAGGAGGAATACTTGATTTTGCGAAAAATGCGCGTTCAATGATAATTCTCGTTTGAAACTCATTTTGTCTACAGACAAAGCCAGAAATGATTTTCTTTAAAATGTTGAATTATTATGCTTCTCAGAGTCTGAAAAGTGTTTTTATTATGACATTTGGACTGTTGGACGAATACTTAATTTTTCGAGAAATCTGCGTTCAATGCTAGCACTCGTTTGAAACTCATTTTCCCTACAGACCAAGCCGGAGATGATTTTCTTTAAAATGTTGAATTATTATGCTATTCAGAGCCTGAAAAGCGTTTTAATTATTACGTTTCGCATATAGGATCAAGACATGATTTTTCGAGAAATTCGGGTTAAATACTAATTTTCGTTTGAAAGTTATTTCCTCTACAGACCAAGCCAGTAATGACTTACATTAAAATGTTGAATTATTATGCTTTTCATAGTCTGAAAAGCGTTTTAATTACGACACCTCGCCTATAGGATTTAAACTTGATTTTTCGAGAAATTCGTGTTAAATGCTAATTTTCGTTTGAAACTCATTTTCTCTAGAGACCAAGCCAGAGATGGTTTTCTTTAAAAGGTTGAATTATTATGCTTCTCAGAGTCTAAAAAGCGTTTTAATTAAGACATTTGGAGTAAAGGATGAATACTTGATTTTTCGAGAAAATCGTTTCCAACGCTAGTATTAGCTTGAAACTCTTTTGCTCTACAGAACTAGCCAGAGATGATTTAACTTAAAATGTTGAATTATTATGCTTTTCAGAGACTAAAAAGCGTTTTAATTATGACATTTTGATTATAGGAGGAATACTTGATTTTCGAAAAAATTCGCGTTCAATGCTAATTCTCGTTTTAAACTCATTTTCTCTACAGACCAAGCCAGAAATGATTTTCTTTAAAATGTTGATTTATTATGCTTTTCAGAGTCAGAAAAGCGTTTTAATTATGACATTTGGACTATAGGATGAATATTTGTTTTATCGAGAAATACGCGTTCAATGCTAGTACTCGTTTGAAACTCATTTTCTGTACAGCCCAAATCAGAGATGATTTAATTTAAAATGTTTAATTATTATACTTTTCTGAGGCTGAAAAGCGTTTTAATTATTACATCTCGCCTATAGAATGAATACTTGATTTTTCAAGAAATACGCGTTATATTCCAGTACTCGTTTGAAACTCATTTTCTGTACAGACCAAGCCAGAGATGATTTTCTTTAAAATGTGGAATTATTATGCTCTTCAGAGCCTGAAAAGCGTTTTAATTAGTACATTATGACAATAAAAATAATACATTGTCATAACAACACTTGAAAAAGGTTAGGCTAAGTTTAAAGTTCCACATTTGTGCAATATTTATAATAATTTAGTCATAGAAGTTATTTTGGACTGGCAATATGTAAAACAAATATCTTCAATCATATGTGTTGTTTCAGACAAGAAAGATATGATACTTCAAATTTATAATTAAATTTATTGAAATTGTGTACATTTGCATTGGCATCAAGGTTTATATACAAAGGTCAACTCTTTAAAATTGTTCAATGTATAATATGATGTCATACTTGGTATTTTGTATCAACATTCAAAAAATGGTAATTGTAATCATTAGATATTGTGATGTACATAGTAAAATAGCTGTAACAGAGCAAATATGTACATTTACTACACAAACATTGAAGCTGTTAAGCACTTATTGACAAAAATATAAAACAAAAACAATTGAAGATAACACATACTGAAAAATCTGGCTTGAACTTGTTGCTCCAATACTAGTTGTCTGTGACCTTTGGGGAATCTCATGATAGATGGAAGATAAGTAAAAATGTGGCTACTGGTGAAGGATTCATATTTGTATAAATCTTGATATTATGAAAGATTATACTTGCATCTGCATTATTTAGCTAGTAGATGAATAATGCTTTACCTCAAATGAATGTTTTGAGAAATAAGACAAAAGTGAGAGAAATATCTTCTGCATTTTGGATATGAATTAACCATATGTAGATTTTTAAAAATTGAAGAATGGAAACCATCTTGTAAACCTGGTTGAAGAAATTGACATATTGATTATACTCAGATGTAGAACTAATGCCTGCAAAAATTATAAGGAAAAGACTTACTCTACCTCACAAGGAGATAATATAGAAATGTTTTCTTCATATAGATGACATTTATATGTTATGTTATAAATGTTCTTTTAAACAAATGCATAATTGATGGATGTTCTTGTAACTTTTGTTATCTCTATTTTTATCATTATAATAATTATAAAGGTATTTATTATTGCTTGAACATAAACACAATTCATCAGAATATGTAAATTGAAATTTCCTTTTCAAATATAGCTAGCTACCTATTGTGTGGATACTGAGTTTGAATTATGTCGCATGGTTTTAACATCTCGCCTATAGGATCAAAACTTGATTTTTCGAGAAATTCTTGTTAATTTCTGATTTCCGTTTTGAATTCATTTTCTTTACAGACCAAGCCAGAGATGATTTTGTTTAAAATGTTGAATTATTATGCTTTTCAGAGACTAAAAAACGTTTTAATTATGACATTTTGATTATAGGAGGAATACTTGATTTTGCGAAAAATGCCCGTTCAATGATAATTCTCGTTTGAAACTCATTTTGTCTACAGACCAAGCCAGAAATGATTTTCTTTAAAATGTTGAATTATTATGCTTTTCAGAGCCAGAAAAGCGTTTTAATTATGACATCTGAACTATAGGATGAATATTTGTTTTATCGAGAGATACGTGTTCAATACTAGTACACGTTTGAAACTCATTTTCTGTACAGACCAAACCAGAGATGATTTTCTTTAAAATGTTGAATTATTATGCTTTACAGAGCTTGAATAGAGTTTTAATTATGACATTTGGACTATAGAATGAATACTTGATTTTTCGAGAAATTCGCTTTCAACGCTAGTATTCGTTTGAAACTCATTTGCTCTACAGAACTTAAAATCTTCAATTATTATGCTTTTCAGAGACTAAAAAGCGTTTTAATTATGACATTTTGATTATAGGAGGAATACTTGATTTTTCGGAAAAATTCGCGTTCAATGCTAATTCTCGTTTGAAACTCATTTTCTCTACAGACAAAGCCAGAAATGATTTTCTTTAAAATGTTGATTTATTATGCTTTTCAGAGTCAGAAAAGCGTTTTAATTATGACATTTGGACTATAGGATGAATATTTGTTTTATCGAGAAATACGCGTTCAATGCTAGTACTCGTTTGAAACTCATTTTCTGTACAGCCCAAATCAGAGATGATTTAATTTAAAATGTTTAATTATTATACTTTTCTGAGGCTGAAAAGCGTTTTAATTATTACATCTCGCCTATAGAATGAATACTTGATTTTTCAAGAAATACGCGTTATATTCTAGTACTCGTTTGAAACTCATTTTCTGTACAGACCAAGCCAGAGATGATTTTCTTTAAAATGTTGAATTATTATGCTTTTCAGAGTCAGAAAAGCGTTTTAATTATGACATTTGGACTATAGAATGAATACTTGATTTTTCGAGAAATTCGCTTTTAACGCTAGTATTCGCTTGAAACTCATTTGCTCTACAGAACTTAAAATCTTGAATTATTAAGCTTTTCAGAGGCTGAAAAGCGTCTTAATTCAGCCGTTACGACTATAGGATCAAATCTCGATTTATCGCGAATATCGCGTTTAATGCTAATAGTCACTTCAGACTCATTTTCTATACAGACCATGCCACAGAAAATTTTCTTTAAAATGTTGAATTATTATGCTTTTCAGAGCCTGAAAAGCGTTTTAATTATTACATTATGACAATAAAAATAATAGATTGTCATAACAACACTTGAAAAAGGTTAGGCTAGGTTTAAAGTTCCACATTTGTGCAATATTTATAATAATTTAGTCATAGCAGTTATTTTGGACTGGTAATATGTAAAACAAATATCTTCAATCATATGTGTTGTTTCAGACAAGAAAGATATGATACTTCAAATTTATAATTAAATTTATTGAAATTGTGTACATTTGCATTGGCATCAAGGTTTATATACAAAGGTCAACTCTTTAAAATTGTTCAATGTATAATATGATGTCATACTTGGTATTTTGTATCAACATTCAAAAAATGGTAATTGTAATCATTAGATATTGTGATGTACATAGTAAAATAGCTGTAACAGAGCAAATATGTACATTTACTACACAAACATTCAAGCTGTTAAGCACTTATTGACAAAAATATAAAACAAAAACAATTGAAGATAACACATACTTAAAAATCTGGCTTGAACTAGTTGCTCCAATACTAGTTGTCTGACCTTTGGGGAATCTCATGATGGATGGAAGATAAGTGAAAATGTGGCTACTGGTGAAGGATTGATATTTGTATAAATCTTGATATTATGAAAGATTATACTTGCATCTGAATTATTTAGCTAGTAGATGAATAATGCTTTACCTCAAATGAATGTTTTGAGAAATAAGACAAAAGTGAGAGAAATATCTTCTGCATTTTGGATATGAATTAACCATATGTAGATTTTTAAAAATTGAAGAATGGAAGCCATCTTGTAAACCTGGTTGAAGAAATAGACATATTGACTATACTCAGATGTAGAACTAATGCCTGCAAAAATTATAAGGAAAAGACTTACTCTACCTCACAAGGAGATAATATAGAAATGTTTTCTTCATATAGATAACATTTATATGTTATAAATGTTCTTTTAAACAAATGCATAATTGATGGTTGTTCTTGTAACTTTTGTTATCTCTATTTTTATCATTATAATAATTATAAAGGTATTTATTATTGCTTGAACATAAACACAATTCATCAGAATATGTAAATTGAAATTTCCTTTTCAAATATAGCTACCTATTGTGTGGATACTGAGTTTGAATTCTGACGCCTATAGGATCAAAACTTGATTTTACGAGAAATTCTTGTTAATTTCTGATTTCCGTTTTGAACTCATTTTCTTTACAGACCAAGCCAGAGATGATTTTGTTTAAAATGTTGAATTATTATGCTTTTCAGAGCCAAAAAAGCGTTTTAATTATGACATTTTGATTATAGGAGGAATACTTGATTTTGCGAAAAATGCGCGTTCAATGATAATTCTCGTTTGAAACTCATTTTGTCTACAGACAAAGCCAGAAATAATTTTCTTTAAAATGTTGAATTATTATGCTTTTCAGAGCCAGAAAAGCGTTTTAATTATGACATTTGAACTATAGGATGAATATTTGTTTTATCGAGAAATACGCGTTCAATGCTAGTACACGTTTGAAACTCATTTTCTGTACAGACCAAACCAGAGATGATTTTCTTTAAAATGTTGAATTATTATGCTTCTCAGAGTCTGAAAAGTGTTTTTATTATGACATTTGGACTGTTGGACGAATACTTAATTTTTCGAGAAATCTGCGTTCAATGCTAGCACTCGTTTGAAACTCATTTTCCCTACAGACCAAGCCGGAGATGATTTTCTTTAAAATGTTGAATTATTATGCTATTCAGAGCCTGAAAAGCGTTTTAATTATTACGTTTCGCATATAGGATCAAGACATGATTTTTCGAGATATTCGGGTTAAATACTAATTTTCGTTTGAAAGTTATTTCCTCTACAGACCAAGCCAGTAATGACTTACATTAAAATGTTGAATTATTATGCTTTTCATAGTCTGAAAAGCGTTTTAATTACGACACCTCGCCTATAGGATTTAAACTTGATTTTTCGAGAAATTCGTGTTAAATGCTAATTTTCGTTTGAAACTCATTTTCTCTAGAGACCAAGCCAGAGATGGTTTTCTTTAAAAGGTTGAATTATTATGCTTCTCAGAGTCTAAAAAGCGTTTTAATTAAGACATTTGGAGTAAAGGATGAATACTTGATTTTTCGAGAAAATCGTTTCCAACGCTAGTATTAGCTTGAAACTCTTTTGCTCTACAGAACTAGCCAGAGATGATTTAACTTAAAATGTTGAATTATTATGCTTTTCAGAGACTAAAAAGCGTTTTAATTATGACATTTTGATTATAGGAGGAATACTTGATTTTCGAAAAAATTCGCGTTCAATGCTAATTCTCGTTTTAAACTCATTTTCTCTACAGACCAAGCCAGAAATGATTTTCTTTAAAATGTTGATTTATTATGCTTTTCAGAGTCAGAAAAGCGTTTTAATTATGACATTTGGACTATAGGATGAATATTTGTTTTATCGAGAAATACGCGTTCAATGCTAGTACTCGTTTGAAACTCATTTTCTGTACAGCCCAAATCAGAGATGATTTAATTTAAAATGTTTAATTATTATACTTTTCTGAGGCTGAAAAGCGTTTTAATTATTACATCTCGCCTATAGAATGAATACTTGATTTTTCAAGAAATACGCGTTATATTCCAGTACTCGTTTGAAACTCATTTTCTGTACAGACCAAGCCAGAGATGATTTTCTTTAAAATGTGGAATTATTATGCTCTTCAGAGCCTGAAAAGCGTTTTAATTAGTACATTATGACAATAAAAATAATACATTGTCATAACAACACTTGAAAAAGGTTAGGCTAAGTTTAAAGTTCCACATTTGTGCAATATTTATAATAATTTAGTCATAGAAGTTATTTTGGACTGGCAATATGTAAAACAAATATCTTCAATCATATGTGTTGTTTCAGACAAGAAAGATATGATACTTCAAATTTATAATTAAATTTATTGAAATTGTGTACATTTGCATTGGCATCAAGGTTTATATACAAAGGTCAACTCTTTAAAATTGTTCAATGTATAATATGATGTCATACTTGGTATTTTGTATCAACATTCAAAAAATGGTAATTGTAATCATTAGATATTGTGATGTACATAGTAAAATAGCTGTAACAGAGCAAATATGTACATTTACTACACAAACATTGAAGCTGTTAAGCACTTATTGACAAAAATATAAAACAAAAACAATTGAAGATAACACATACTGAAAAATCTGGCTTGAACTTGTTGCTCCAATACTAGTTGTCTGTGACCTTTGGGGAATCTCATGATAGATGGAAGATAAGTAAAAATGTGGCTACTGGTGAAGGATTCATATTTGTATAAATCTTGATATTATGAAAGATTATACTTGCATCTGCATTATTTAGCTAGTAGATGAATAATGCTTTACCTCAAATGAATGTTTTGAGAAATAAGACAAAAGTGAGAGAAATATCTTCTGCATTTTGGATATGAATTAACCATATGTAGATTTTTAAAAATTGAAGAATGGAAACCATCTTGTAAACCTGGTTGAAGAAATTGACATATTGATTATACTCAGATGTAGAACTAATGCCTGCAAAAATTATAAGGAAAAGACTTACTCTACCTCACAAGGAGATAATATAGAAATGTTTTCTTCATATAGATGACATTTATATGTTATGTTATAAATGTTCTTTTAAACAAATGCATAATTGATGGATGTTCTTGTAACTTTTGTTATCTCTATTTTTATCATTATAATAATTATAAAGGTATTTATTATTGCTTGAACATAAACACAATTCATCAGAATATGTAAATTGAAATTTCCTTTTCAAATATAGCTAGCTACCTATTGTGTGGATACTGAGTTTGAATTATGTCGCATGGTTTTAACATCTCGCCTATAGGATCAAAACTTGATTTTTCGAGAAATTCTTGTTAATTTCTGATTTCCGTTTTGAATTCATTTTCTTTACAGAGCAAACCAGAGATGATTTTGTTTAAAATGTTGAATTATTATGCTTTTCAGAGACTAAAAAACGTTTTAATTATGACATTTTGATTATAGGAGGAATACTTGATTTTGCGAAAAATGCCCGTTCAATGATAATTCTCGTTTGAAACTCATTTTGTCTACAGACCAAGCCAGAAATGATTTTCTTTAAAATGTTGAATTATTATGCTTTTCAGAGCCAGAAAAGCGTTTTAATTATGACATCTGAACTATAGGATGAATATTTGTTTTATCGAGAGATACGTGTTCAATACTAGTACACGTTTGAAACTCATTTTCTGTACAGACCAAACCAGAGATGATTTTCTTTAAAATGTTGAATTATTATGCTTTACAGAGCTTGAATAGAGTTTTAATTATGACATTTGGACTATAGAATGAATACTTGATTTTTCGAGAAATTCGCTTTCAACGCTAGTATTCGTTTGAAACTCATTTGCTCTACAGAACTTAAAATCTTCAATTATTATGCTTTTCAGAGACTAAAAAGCGTTTTAATTATGACATTTTGATTATAGGAGGAATACTTGATTTTTCGGAAAAATTCGCGTTCAATGCTAATTCTCGTTTGAAACTCATTTTCTCTACAGACAAAGCCAGAAATGATTTTCTTTAAAATGTTGATTTATTATGCTTTTCAGAGTCAGAAAAGCGTTTTAATTATGACATTTGGACTATAGGATGAATATTTGTTTTATCGAGAAATACGCGTTCAATGCTAGTACTCGTTTGAAACTCATTTTCTGTACAGCCCAAATCAGAGATGATTTAATTTAAAATGTTTAATTATTATACTTTTCTGAGGCTGAAAAGCGTTTTAATTATTACATCTCGCCTATAGAATGAATACTTGATTTTTCAAGAAATACGCGTTATATTCTAGTACTCGTTTGAAACTCATTTTCTGTACAGACCAAGCCAGAGATGATTTTCTTTAAAATGTTGAATTATTATGCTTTTCAGAGTCAGAAAAGCGTTTTAATTATGACATTTGGACTATAGATTGAATACTTGATTTTTCGAGAAATTCGCTTTTAACGCTAGTATTCGCTTGAAACTCATTTGCTCTACAGAACTTAAAATCTTGAATTATTAAGCTTTTCAGAGGCTGAAAAGCGTCTTAATTCAGCCGTTACGACTATAGGATCAAATCTCGATTTATCGCGAATATCGCGTTTAATGCTAATAGTCACTTCAGACTCATTTTCTATACAGACCATGCCACAGAAAATTTTCTTTAAAATGTTGAATTATTATGCTTTTCAGAGCCTGAAAAGCGTTTTAATTATTACATTATGACAATAAAAATAATAGATTGTCATAACAACACTTGAAAAAGGTTAGGCTAGGTTTAAAGTTCCACATTTGTGCAATATTTATAATAATTTAGTCATAGCAGTTATTTTGGACTGGTAATATGTAAAACAAATATCTTCAATCATATGTGTTGTTTCAGACAAGAAAGATATGATACTTCAAATTTATAATTAAATTTATTGAAATTGTGTACATTTGCATTGGCATCAAGGTTTATATACAAAGGTCAACTCTTTAAAATTGTTCAGTGTATAATATGATGTCATACTTGGTATTTTGTATCAACATTCAAAAAATGGTAATTGTAATCATTAGATATTGTGATGTACATAGTAAAATAGCTGTAACAGAGCAAATATGTACATTTACTACACAAACATTCAAGCTGTTAAGCACTTATTGACAAAAATATAAAACAAAAACAATTGAAGATAACACATACTTAAAAATCTGGCTTGAACTAGTTGCTCCAATACTAGTTGTCTGACCTTTGGGGAATCTCATGATGGATGGAAGATAAGTGAAAATGTGGCTACTGGTGAAGGATTGATATTTGTATAAATCTTGATATTATGAAAGATTATACTTGCATCTGAATTATTTAGCTAGTAGATGAATAATGCTTTACCTCAAATGAATGTTTTGAGAAATAAGACAAAAGTGAGAGAAATATCTTCTGCATTTTGGATATGAATTAACCATATGTAGATTTTTAAAAATTGAAGAATGGAAGCCATCTTGTAAACCTGGTTGAAGAAATAGACATATTGACTATACTCAGATGTAGAACTAATGCCTGCAAAAATTATAAGGAAAAGACTTACTCTACCTCACAAGGAGATAATATAGAAATGTTTTCTTCATATAGATAACATTTATATGTTATAAATGTTCTTTTAAACAAATGCATAATTGATGGATGTTCTTGTAACTTTTGTTATCTCTATTTTTATCATTATAATAATTATAAAGGTATTTATTATTGCTTGAACATAAACACAATTCATCAGAATATGTAAATTGAAATTTCCTTTTCAAATATAGCTACCTATTGTGTGGATACTGAGTTTGAATTCTGACGCATGGTTTTAACATCTCGCCTATAGGATCAAAACTTGATTTTTCGAGAAATTCTTGTTAATTTATGATTTCCGTTTTGAACTCATTTTCTTTACAGACCAAGGCAGAGATGATTTTGTTTAAAATGTTGAATTATTATGCTTTTCAGAGCCAAAAAAGCGTTTTAATTATGACATTTTGATTATAGGAGGAATACTTGATTTTGCGAAAAATGCGCGTTCAATGATAATTCTCGTTTGAAACTCATTTTGTCTACAGACAAAGCCAGAAATGATTTTCTTTAAAATGTTGAATTATTATGCTTTTCAGAGCCAGAAAAGCGTTTTAATTATGACATTTGAACTATAGGATGAATATTTGTTTTATCGAGAAATACGCGTTCAATGCTAGTACACGTTTGAAACTCATTTTCTGTACAGACCAAACCAGAGATGATTTTCTTTAAAATGTTGAATTATTATGCTTCTCAGAGTATGAAAAGTGTTTTTATTATGACATTTGGACTGTTGGACGAATACTTAATTTTTCGAGAAATCTGCGTTCAATGCTAGCACTCGTTTGAAACTCATTTTCCCTACAGACCAAGCCGGAGATGATTTTCTTTAAAATGTTGAATTATTATGCTATTCAGAGCCTGAAAAGCGTTTTAATTATTACGTTTCGCATATAGGATCAAGACATGATTTTTCGAGAAATTCGGGTTAAATACTAATTTTCGTTTGAAAGTTATTTCCTCTACAGACCAAGCCAGTAATGACTTACATTAAAATGTTGAATTATTATGCTTTTCATAGTCTGAAAAGCGTTTTAATTACAAAACCTCGCCTATAGGATTTAAGCTTGATTTTTCGAGAAATTCGTGTTAAATGCTAATTTTCGTTTGAAACTCATTTTCTCTAGAGACCAAGCCAGAGATTGGTTTTCTTTAAAAGGTTGAATTATTATGCTTCTCAGAGTCTAAAAAGCGTTTTAATTAAGACATTTGGAGTAAAGGATGAATACTTGATTTTTCGAGAAAATCGTTTCCAACGCTAGTATTAGCTTGAAACTCTTTTGCTCTACAGAACTAGCCAGAGATGATTTAACTTAAAATGTTGAATTATTATGCTTTTCAGAGACTAAAAAGCGTTTTAATTATGACATTTTGATTATAGGAGGAATACTTGATTTTCGAAAAAATTCGCGTTCAATGCTAATTCTCGTTTTAAACTCATTTTCTCTACAGACCAAGCCAGAAATGATTTTCTTTAAAATGTTGATTTATTATGCTTTTCAGAGTCAGAAAAGCGTTTTAATTATGACATTTGGACTATAGGATGAATATTTGTTTTATCGAGAAATACGCGTTCAATGCTAGTACTCGTTTGAAACTCATTTTCTGTACAGCCCAAATCAGAGATGATTTAATTTAAAATGTTTAATTATTATACTTTTCTGAGGCTGAAAAGCGTTTTAATTATTACATCTCGCCTATAGAATGAATACTTGATTTTTCAAGAAATACGCGTTATATTCCAGTACTCGTTTGAAACTCATTTTCTGTACAGACCAAGCCAGAGATGATTTTCTTTAAAATGTGGAATTATTATGCTCTTCAGAGCCTGAAAAGCGTTTTAATTAGTACATTATGACAATAAAAATAATACATTGTCATAACAACACTTGAAAAAGGTTAGGCTAAGTTTAAAGTTCCACATTTGTGCAATATTTATAATAATTTAGTCATAGAAGTTATTTTGGACTGGCAATATGTAAAACAAATATCTTCAATCATATGTGTTGTTTCAGACAAGAAAGATATGATACTTCAAATTTATAATTAAATTTATTGAAATTGTGTACATTTGCATTGGCATCAAGGTTTATATACAAAGGTCAACTCTTTAAAATTGTTCAATGTATAATATGATGTCATACTTGGTATTTTGTATCAACATTCAAAAAATGGTAATTGTAATCATTAGATATTGTGATGTACATAGTAAAATAGCTGTAACAGAGCAAATATGTACATTTACTACACAAACATTGAAGCTGTTAAGCACTTATTGACAAAAATATAAAACAAAAACAATTGAAGATAACACATACTGAAAAATCTGGCTTGAACTTGTTGCTCCAATACTAGTTGTCTGTGACCTTTGGGGAATCTCATGATAGATGGAAGATAAGTAAAAATGTGGCTACTGGTGAAGGATTGATATTTGTATAAATCTTGATATTATGAAAGATTATACTTGCATCTGCATTATTTAGCTAGTAGATGAATAATGCTTTACCTCAAATGAATGTTTTGAGAAATAAGACAAAAGTGAGAGAAATATCTTCTGCATTTTGGATATGAATTAACCATATGTAGATTTTTAAAAATTGAAGAATGGAAACCATCTTGTAAACCTGGTTGAAGAAATTGACATATTGATTATACTCAGATGTAGAACTAATGCCTGCAAAAATTATAAGGAAAAGACTTACTCTACCTCACAAGGAGATAATATAGAAATGTTTTCTTCATATAGATGACATTTATATGTTATGTTATAAATGTTCTTTTAAACAAATGCATAATTGATGGATGTTCTTGTAACTTTTGTTATCTCTATTTTTATCATTATAATAATTATAAAGGTATTTATTATTGCTTGAACATAAACACAATTCATCAGAATATGTAAATTGAAATTTCCTTTTCAAATATAGCTAGCTACCTATTGTGTGGATACTGAGTTTGAATTATGTCGCATGGTTTTAACATCTCGCCTATAGGATCAAAACTTGATTTTTCGAGAAATTCTTGTTAATTTCTGATTTCCGTTTTGAATTCATTTTCTTTACAGACCAAGCCAGAGATGATTTTGTTTAAAATGTTGAATTATTATGCTTTTCAGAGACTAAAAAACGTTTTAATTATGACATTTTGATTATAGGAGGAATACTTGATTTTGCGAGAAATGCCCGTTCAATGATAATTCTCGTTTGAAACTCATTTTGTCTACAGACCAAGCCAGAAATGATTTTCTTTAAAATGTTGAATTATTATGCTTTTCAGAGCCAGAAAAGCGTTTTAATTATGACATCTGAACTATAGGATGAATATTTGTTTTATCGAGAGATACGTGTTCAATACTAGTACACGTTTGAAACTCATTTTCTGTACAGACCAAACCAGAGATGATTTTCTTTAAAATGTTGAATTATTATGCTTTACAGAGCTTGAATAGAGTTTTAATTATGACATTTGGACTATAGAATGAATACTTGATTTTTCGAGAAATTCGCTTTCAACGCTAGTATTCGTTTGAAACTCATTTGCTCTACAGAACTTAAAATCTTCAATTATTATGCTTTTCAGAGACTAAAAAGTGTTTTAATTATGACATTTTGATTATAGGAGGAATACTTGATTTTTCGGAAAAATTCGCGTTCAATGCTAATTCTCGTTTGAAACTCATTTTCTCTACAGACAAAGCCAGAAATGATTTTCTTTAAAATGTTGATTTATTATGCTTTTCAGAGTCAGAAAAGCGTTTTAATTATGACATTTGGACTATAGGATGAATATTTGTTTTATCGAGAAATACGCGTTCAATGCTAGTACTCGTTTGAAACTCATTTTCTGTACAGCCCAAATCAGAGAAGATTTAATTTAAAATGTTTAATTATTATACTTTTCTGAGGCTGAAAAGCGTTTTAATTATTACATCTCGCCTATAGAATGAATACTTGATTTTTCAAGAAATACGCGTTATATTCTAGTACTCGTTTGAAACTCATTTTCTGTACAGACCAAGCCAGAGATGATTTTCTTTAAAATGTTGAATTATTATGCTTTTCAGAGTCAGAAAAGCGTTTTAATTATGACATTTGGACTATAGAATGAATACTTGATTTTTCGAGAAATTCGCTTTTAACGCTAGTATTCGCTTGAAACTCATTTGCTCTACAGAACTTAAAATCTTGAATTATTAAGCTTTTCAGAGGCTGAAAAGCGTCTTAATTCAGCCGTTACGACTATAGGATCAAATCTCGATTTATCGCGAATATCGCGTTTAATGCTAATAGTCACTTCAGACTCATTTTCTATACAGACCATGCCACAGAAAATTTTCTTTAAAATGTTGAATTATTATGCTTTTCAGAGCCTGAAAAGCGTTTTAATTATTACATTATGACAATAAAAATAATAGATTGTCATAACAACACTTGAAAAAGGTTAGGCTAGGTTTAAAGTTCCACATTTGTGCAATATTTATAATAATTTAGTCATAGCAGTTATTTTGGACTGGTAATATGTAAAACAAATATCTTCAATCATATGTGTTGTTTCAGACAAGAAAGATATGATACTTCAAATTTATAATTAAATTTATTGAAATTGTGTACATTTGCATTGGCATCAAGGTTTATATACAAAGGTCAACTCTTTAAAATTGTTCAATGTATAATATGATGTCATACTTGGTATTTTGTATCAACATTCAAAAAATGGTAATTGTAATCATTAGATATTGTGATGTACATAGTAAAATAGCTGTAACAGAGCAAATATGTACATTTACTACACAAACATTCAAGCTGTTAAGCACTTATTGACAAAAATATAAAACAAAAACAATTGAAGATAACACATACTTAAAAATCTGGCTTGAACTAGTTGCTCCAATACTAGTTGTCTGACCTTTGGGGAATCTCATGATGGATGGAAGATAAGTGAAAATGTGGCTACTGGTGAAGGATTGATATTTGTATAAATCTTGATATTATGAAAGATTATACTTGCATCTGAATTATTTAGCTAGTAGATGAATAATGCTTTACCTCAAATGAATGTTTTGAGAAATAAGACAAAAGTGAGAGAAATATCTTCTGCATTTTGGATATGAATTAACCATATGTAGATTTTTAAAAATTGAAGAATGGAAGCCATCTTGTAAACCTGGTTGAAGAAATAGACATATTGACTATACTCAGATGTAGAACTAATGCCTGCAAAAATTATAAGGAAAAGACTTACTCTACCTCACAAGGAGATAATATAGAAATGTTTTCTTCATATAGACAACATTTATATGTTATAAATGTTCTTTTAAACAAATGCATAATTGATGGATGTTCTTGTAACTTTTGTTATCTCTATTTTTATCATTATAATAATTATAAAGGTATTTATTATTGCTTGAACATAAACACAATTCATCAGAATATGTAAATTGAAATTTCCTTTTCAAATATAGCTACCTATTGTGTGGATACTGAGTTTGAATTCTGACGCATGGTTTTAACATCTCGCCTATAGGATCAAAACTTGATTTTTCTAGAAATTCTTGTTAATTTATGATTTCCGTTTTGAACTCATTTTCTTTACAGACCAAGGCAGAGATGATTTTGTTTAAAATGTTGAATTATTATGCTTTTCAGAGCCAAAAAAGCGTTTTAATTATGACATTTTGATTATAGGAGGAATACTTGATTTTGCGAAAAATGCGCGTTCAATGATAATTCTCGTTTGAAACTCATTTTGTCTACAGACAAAGCCAGAAATGATTTTCTTTAAAATGTTGAATTATTATGCTTCTCAGAGCCAGAAAAGCGTTTTAATTATGACATTTGAACTATAGGATGAATATTTGTTTTATCGAGAAATACGCGTTCAATGCTAGTACACGTTTGAAACTCATTTTCTGTACAGACCAAACCAGAGATGATTTTCTTTAAAATGTTGAATTATTATGCTTCTCAGAGTATGAAAAGTGTTTTTATTATGACATTTGGACTGTTGGACGAATACTTAATTTTTCGAGAAATCTGCGTTCAATGCTAGCACTCGTTTGAAACTCATTTTCCCTACAGACCAAGCCGGAGATGATTTTCTTTAAAATGTTGAATTATTATGCTATTCAGAGCCTGAAAAGCGTTTTAATTATTACGTTTCGCATATAGGATCAAGACATGATTTTTCGAGAAATTCGGGTTAAATACTAATTTTCGTTTGAAAGTTATTTCCTCTACAGACCAAGCCAGTAATGATTTACATTAAAATGTTGAATTATTATGCTTTTCATAGTCTGAAAAGCGTTTTAATTACGACACCTCGCCTATAGGATTTAAACTTGATTTTTCGAGAAATTCGTGTTAAATGCTAATTTTCGTTTGAAACTCATTTTCTCTAGAGACCAAGCCAGAGATGGTTTTCTTTAAAAGGTTGAATTATTATGCTTCTCAGAGTCTAAAAAGCGTTTTAATTAAGACATTTGGAGTAAAGGATGAATACTTGATTTTTCGAGAAAATCGTTTCCAACGCCAGTATTAGCTTGAAACTCTTTTGCTCTACAGAACTAGCCAGAGATGATTTAACTTAAAATGTTGAATTATTATGCTTTTCAGAGACTAAAAAGCGTTTTAATTATGACATTTTGATTATAGGAGGAATACTTGATTTTCGAAAAAATTCGCGTTCAATGCTAATTCTCGTTTTAAACTCATTTTCTCTACAGACCAAGCCAGAAATGATTTTCTTTAAAATGTTGATTTATTATGCTTTTCAGAGTCAGAAAAGCGTTTTAATTATGACATTTGGACTATAGGATGAATATTTGTTTTATCGAGAAATACGCGTTCAATGCTAGTACTCGTTTGAAACTCATTTTCTGTACAGCCCAAATCAGAGATGATTTAATTTAAAATGTTTAATTATTATACTTTTCTGAGGCTGAAAAGCGTTTTAATTATTACATCTCGCCTATAGAATGAATACTTGATTTTTCAAGAAATACGCGTTATATTCCAGTACTCGTTTGAAACTCATTTTCTGTACAGACCAAGCCAGAGATGATTTTCTTTAAAATGTTTAATTATTATGCTCTTCAGAGCCTGAAAAGCGTTTTAATTAGTACATTATGACAATAAAAATAATACATTGTCATAACAACACTTGAAAAAGGTTAGGCTAAGTTTGAAGTTCCACATTTGTGCAATATTTATAATAATTTAGTCATAGAAGTTATTTTGGACTGGCAATATGTAAAACAAATATCTTCAATCATATGTGTTGTTTCAGACAAGAAAGATATGATACTTCAAATTTATAATTAAATTTATTGAAATTGTGTACATTTGCATTGGCATCAAGGTTTATATACAAAGGTCAACTCTTTAAAATTGTTCAATGTATAATATGATGTCATACTTGGTATTTTGTATCAACATTCAAAAAATGGTAATTGTAATCATTAGATATTGTGATGTACATAGTAAAATAGCTGTAACAGAGCAAATATGTACATTTACTACACAAACATTGAAGCTGTTAAGCACTTATTGACAAAAATATAAAACAAAAACAATTGAAGATAACACATACTGAAAAATCTGGCTTGAACTTGTTGCTCCAATACTAGTTGTCTGTGACCTTTGGGGAATCTCATGATAGATGGAAGATAAGTAAAAATGTGGCTACTGGTGAAGGATTGATATTTGTATAAATCTTGATATTATGAAAGATTATACTTGCATCTGCATTATTTAGCTAGTAGATGAATAATGCTTTACCTCAAATGAATGTTTTGAGAAATAAGACAAAAGTGAGAGAAATATCTTCTGCATTTTGGATATGAATTAACCATATGTAGATTTTTAAAAATTGAAGAATGGAAACCATCTTGTAAACCTGGTTGAAGAAATTGACATATTGATTATACTCAGATGTAGAACTAATGCCTGCAAAAATTATAAGGAAAAGACTTACTCTACCTCACAAGGAGATAATATAGAAATGTTTTCTTCATATAGATAACATTTATATGTTATGTTATAAATGTTCTTTTAAACAAATGCATAATTGATGGATGTTCTTGTAACTTTTGTTATCTCTATTTTTATCATTATAATAATTATAAAGGTATTTATTATTGCTTGAACATAAACACAATTCATCAGAATATGTAAATTGAAATTTCCTTTTCAAATATAGCTAGCTACCTATTGTGTGGATACTGAGTTTGAATTATGTCGCATGGTTTTAACATCTCGCCTATAGGATCAAAACTTGATTTTTCGAGAAATTCTTGTTAATTTCTGATTTCCGTTTTGAATTCATTTTCTTTACAGACCAAGCCAGAGATGATTTTGTTTAAAATGTTGAATTATTATGCTTTTCAGAGACTAAAAAACGTTTTAATTATGACATTTTGATTATAGGAGGAATACTTGATTTTGCGAAAAATGCCCGTTCAATGATAATTCTCGTTTGAAACTCATTTTGTCTACAGACCAAGCCAGAAATGATTTTCTTTAAAATGTTGAATTATTATGCTTTTCAGAGCCAGAAAAGCGTTTTAATTATGACATCTGAACTATAGGATGAATATTTGTTTTATCGAGAGATACGTGTTCAATACTAGTACACGTTTGAAACTCATTTTCTGTACAGACCAAACCAGAGATGATTTTCTTTAAAATGTTGAATTATTATGCTTTACAGAGCTTGAATAGAGTTTTAATTATGACATTTGGACTATAGAATGAATACTTGATTTTTCGAGAAATTCGCTTTCAACGCTAGTATTCGTTTGAAACTCATTTGCTCTACAGAACTTAAAATCTTCAATTATTATGCTTTTCAGAGACTAAAAAGCGTTTTAATTATGACATTTTGATTATAGGAGGAATACTTGATTTTTCGGAAAAATTCGCGTTCAATGCTAATTCTCGTTTGAAACTCATTTTCTCTACAGACCAAGCCAGAAATGATTTTCTTTAAAATGTTGAATTATTATGCTTTTCAGAGCCAGAAAAGCGTTTTAATTATGACATCTGAACTATAGGATGAATATTTGTTTTATCGAGAGATACGTGCTCAATACTAGTACACGTTTGAAACTCATTTTCTGTACAGACCAAACCAGAGATGATTTTCTTTAAAATGTTGAATTATTATGCTTTACAGAGCTTGAATAGAGTTTTAATTATGACATTTGGACTATAGGATGAATATTTGTTTTATCGAGAAATACGCGTTCAATGCTAGTACTCGTTTGAAACTCATTTTCTGTACAGCCCAAATCAGAGATGATTTAATTTAAAATGTTTAATTATTATACTTTTCTGAGGCTGAAAAGCGTTTTAATTATTACATCTCGCCTATAGAATGAATACTTGATTTTTCAAGAAATACGCGTTATATTCTAGTACTCGTTTGAAACTCATTTTCTGTACAGACCAAGCCAGAGATGATTTTCTTTAAAATGTTAAATTATTATGCTTTTCAGAGTCAGAAAAGCGTTTTAATTATGACATTTGGACTATAGAATGAATACTTGATTTTTCGAGAAATTCGCTTTTAACGCTAGTATTCGCTTGAAACTCATTTGCTCTACAGAACTTGAAATCTTGAATTATTAAGCTTTTCAGAGGCTGAAAAGCGTCTTAATTCAGCCGTTACGACTATAGGATCAAATCTCGATTTATCGCGAATATCGCGTTTAATGCTAATAGTCACTTCAGACTCATTTTCTATACAGACCATGCCACAGAAAATTTTCTTTAAAATGTTGAATTATTATGCTTTTCAGAGCCTGAAAAGCGTTTTAATTATTACATTATGACAATAAAAATAATAGATTGTCATAACAACACTTGAAAAAGGTTAGGCTAGGTTTAAAGTTCCACATTTGTGCAATATTTATAATAATTTAGTCATAGCAGTTATTTTGGACTGGTAATATGTAAAACAAATATCTTCAATCATATGTGTTGTTTCAGACAAGAAAGATATGATACTTCAAATTTATAATTAAATTTATTGAAATTGTGTACATTTGCATTGGCATCAAGGTTTATATACAAAGGTCAACTCTTTAAAATTGTTCAATGTATAATATGATGTCATACTTGGTATTTTGTATCAACATTCAAAAAATGGTAATTGTAATCATTAGATATTGTGATGTACATAGTAAAATAGCTGTAACAGAGCAAATATGTACATTTACTACACAAACATTCAAGCTGTTAAGCACTTATTGACAAAAATATAAAACAAAAACAATTGAAGATAACACATACTTAAAAATCTGGCTTGAACTAGTTGCTCCAATACTAGTTGTCTGACCTTTGGGGAATCTCATGATGGATGGAAGATAAGTGAAAATGTGGCTACTGGTGAAGGATTGATATTTGTATAAATCTTGATATTATGAAAGATTATACTTGCATCTGAATTATTTAGCTAGTAGATGAATAATGCTTTACCTCAAATGAATGTTTTGAGAAATAAGACAAAAGTGAGAGAAATATCTTCTGCATTTTGGATATGAATTAACCATATGTAGATTTTTAAAAATTGAAGAATGGAAGCCATCTTGTAAACCTGGTTGAAGAAATAGACATATTGACTATACTCAGATGTAGAACTAATGCCTGCAAAAATTATAAGGAAAAGACTTACTCTACCTCACAAGGAGATAATATAGAAATGTTTTCTTCATATAGATAACATTTATATGTTATAAATGTTCTTTTAAACAAATGCATAATTGATGGTTGTTCTTGTAACTTTTGTTATCTCTATTTTTATCATTATAATAATTATAAAGGTATTTATTATTGCTTGAACATAAACACAATTCATCAGAATATGTAAATTGAAATTTCCTTTTCAAATATAGCTACCTATTGTGTGGATACTGAGTTTGAATTCTGACGCCTATAGGATCAAAACTTGATTTTACGAGAAATTCTTGTTAATTTCTGATTTCCGTTTTGAACTCATTTTCTTTACAGACCAAGCCAGAGATGATTTTGTTTAAAATGTTGAATTATTATGCTTTTCAGAGACTAAAAAGCGTTTTAATTATGACATTTTGATTATAGGAGGAATACTTGATTTTGCGAAAAATGCGCGTTCAATGATAATTCTCGTTTGAAACTCATTTTGTCTACAGACAAAGCCAGAAATGATTTTCTTTAAAATGTTGAATTATTATGCTTTTCAGAGCCAGAAAAGCGTTTTAATTATGACATTTGAACTATAGGATGAATATTTGTTTTATCGAGAAATACGCGTTCAATGCTAGTACACGTTGGAAACTCATTTTCTGTACAGACCAAACCAGAGATGATTTTCTTTAAAATGTTGAATTATTATGCTTCTCAGAGTCTGAAAAGTGTTTTTATTATGACATTTGGACTGTTGGACGAATACTTAATTTTTCGAGAAATCTGCGTTCAATGCTAGCACTCGTTTGAAACTCATTTTCCCTACAGACCAAGCCGGAGATGATTTTCATTAAAATGTTGAATTATTATGCTATTCAGAGCCTGAAAAGCGTTTTAATTATTACGTTTCGCATATAGGATCAAGACATGATTTTTCGAGAAATTCGGGTTAAATACTAATTTTCGTTTGAAAGTTATTTCCTCTACAGACCAAGCCAGTAATGACTTACATTAAAATGTTGAATTATTATGCTTTTCATAGTCTGAAAAGCGTTTTAATTACGACACCTCGCCTATAGGATTTAAACTTGATTTTTCGAGAAATTCGTGTTAAATGCTAATTTTCGTTTGAAACTCATTTTCTCTAGAGACCAAGCCAGAGATGGTTTTCTTTAAAAGGTTGAATTATTATGCTTCTCAGAGTCTAAAAAGCGTTTTAATTAAGACATTTGGAGTAAAGGATGAATACTTGATTTTTCGAGAAAATCGTTTCCAACGCTAGTATTAGCTTGAAACTCTTTTGCTCTACAGAACTAGCCAGAGATGATTTAACTTAAAATGTTGAATTATTATGCTTTTCAGAGACTAAAAAGCGTTTTAATTAGTACATTATGACAATAAAAATAATACATTGTCATAACAACACTTGAAAAAGGTTAGGCTAAGTTTGAAGTTCCACATTTGTGCAATATTTATAATAATTTAGTCATAGAAGTTATTTTGGACTGGCAATATGTAAAACAAATATCTTCAATCATATGTGTTGTTTCAGACAAGAAAGATATGATACTTCAAATTTATAATTAAATTTATTGAAATTGTGTACATTTGCATTGGCATCAAGGTTTATATACAAAGGTCAACTCTTTAAAATTGTTCAATGTATAATATGATGTCATACTTGGTATTTTGTATCAACATTCAAAAAATGGTAATTGTAATCATTAGATATTGTGATGTACATAGTAAAATAGCTGTAACAGAGCAAATATGTACATTTACTACACAAACATTGAAGCTGTTAAGCACTTATTGACAAAAATATAAAACAAAAACAATTGAAGATAACACATACTGAAAAATCTGGCTTGAACTTGTTGCTCCAATACTAGTTGTCTGTGACCTTTGGGGAATCTCATGATAGATGGAAGATAAGTAAAAATGTGGCTACTGGTGAAGGATTGATATTTGTATAAATCTTGATATTATGAAAGATTATACTTGCATCTGCATTATTTAGCTAGTAGATGAATAATGCTTTACCTCAAATGAATGTTTTGAGAAATAAGACAAAAGTGAGAGAAATATCTTCTGCATTTTGGATATGAATTAACCATATGTAGATTTTTAAAAATTGAAGAATGGAAACCATCTTGTAAACCTGGTTGAAGAAATTGACATATTGATTATACTCAGATGTAGAACTAATGCCTGCAAAAATTATAAGGAAAAGACTTACTCTACCTCACAAGGAGATAATATAGAAATGTTTTCTTCATATAGATAACATTTATATGTTATGTTATAAATGTTCTTTTAAACAAATGCATAATTGATGGATGTTCTTGTAACTTTTGTTATCTCTATTTTTATCATTATAATAATTATAAAGGTATTTATTATTGCTTGAACATAAACACAATTCATCAGAATATGTAAATTGAAATTTCCTTTTCAAATATAGCTAGCTACCTATTGTGTGGATACTGAGTTTGAATTATGTCGCATGGTTTTAACATCTCGCCTATAGGATCAAAACTTGATTTTTCGAGAAATTCTTGTTAATTTCTGATTTCCGTTTTGAATTCATTTTCTTTACAGACCAAGCCAGAGATGATTTTGTTTAAAATGTTGAATTATTATGCTTTTCAGAGACTAAAAAACGTTTTAATTATGACATTTTGATTATAGGAGGAATACTTGATTTTGCGAAAAATGCCCGTTCAATGATAATTCTCGTTTGAAACTCATTTTGTCTACAGACCAAGCCAGAAATGATTTTCTTTAAAATGTTGAATTATTATGCTTTTCAGAGCCAGAAAAGCGTTTTAATTATGACATCTGAACTATAGGATGAATATTTGTTTTATCGAGAGATACGTGTTCAATACTAGTACACGTTTGAAACTCATTTTCTGTACAGACCAAACCAGAGATGATTTTCTTTAAAATGTTGAATTATTATGCTTTACAGAGCTTGAATAGAGTTTTAATTATGACATTTGGACTATAGAATGAATACTTGATTTTTCGAGAAATTCGCTTTCAACGCTAGTATTCGTTTGAAACTCATTTGCTCTACAGAACTTAAAATCTTCAATTATTATGCTTTTCAGAGACTAAAAAGCGTTTTAATTATGACATTTTGATTATAGGAGGAATACTTGATTTTTCGGAAAAATTCGCGTTCAATGCTAATTCTCGTTTGAAACTCATTTTCTCTACAGACCAAGCCAGAAATGATTTTCTTTAAAATGTTGAATTATTATGCTTTTCAGAGCCAGAAAAGCGTTTTAATTATGACATCTGAACTATAGGATGAATATTTGTTTTATCGAGAGATACGTGCTCAATACTAGTACACGTTTGAAACTCATTTTCTGTACAGACCAAACCAGAGATGATTTTCTTTAAAATGTTGAATTATTATGCTTTACAGAGCTTGAATAGAGTTTTAATTATGACATTTGGACTATAGGATGAATATTTGTTTTATCGAGAAATACGCGTTCAATGCTAGTACTCGTTTGAAACTCATTTTCTGTACAGCCCAAATCAGAGATGATTTAATTTAAAATGTTTAATTATTATACTTTTCTGAGGCTGAAAAGCGTTTTAATTATTACATCTCGCCTATAGAATGAATACTTGATTTTTCAAGAAATACGCGTTATATTCTAGTACTCGTTTGAAACTCATTTTCTGTACAGACCAAGCCAGAGATGATTTTCTTTAAAATGTTAAATTATTATGCTTTTCAGAGTCAGAAAAGCGTTTTAATTATGACATTTGGACTATAGAATGAATACTTGATTTTTCGAGAAATTCGCTTTTAACGCTAGTATTCGCTTGAAACTCATTTGCTCTACAGAACTTGAAATCTTGAATTATTAAGCTTTTCAGAGGCTGAAAAGCGTCTTAATTCAGCCGTTACGACTATAGGATCAAATCTCGATTTATCGCGAATATCGCGTTTAATGCTAATAGTCACTTCAGACTCATTTTCTATACAGACCATGCCACAGAAAATTTTCTTTAAAATGTTGAATTATTATGCTTTTCAGAGCCTGAAAAGCGTTTTAATTATTACATTATGACAATAAAAATAATAGATTGTCATAACAACACTTGAAAAAGGTTAGGCTAGGTTTAAAGTTCCACATTTGTGCAATATTTATAATAATTTAGTCATAGCAGTTATTTTGGACTGGTAATATGTAAAACAAATATCTTCAATCATATGTGTTGTTTCAGACAAGAAAGATATGATACTTCAAATTTATAATTAAATTTATTGAAATTGTGTACATTTGCATTGGCATCAAGGTTTATATACAAAGGTCAACTCTTTAAAATTGTTCAATGTATAATATGATGTCATACTTGGTATTTTGTATCAACATTCAAAAAATGGTAATTGTAATCATTAGATATTGTGATGTACATAGTAAAATAGCTGTAACAGAGCAAATATGTACATTTACTACACAAACATTCAAGCTGTTAAGCACTTATTGACAAAAATATAAAACAAAAACAATTGAAGATAACACATACTTAAAAATCTGGCTTGAACTAGTTGCTCCAATACTAGTTGTCTGACCTTTGGGGAATCTCATGATGGATGGAAGATAAGTGAAAATGTGGCTACTGGTGAAGGATTGATATTTGTATAAATCTTGATATTATGAAAGATTATACTTGCATCTGAATTATTTAGCTAGTAGATGAATAATGCTTTACCTCAAATGAATGTTTTGAGAAATAAGACAAAAGTGAGAGAAATATCTTCTGCATTTTGGATATGAATTAACCATATGTAGATTTTTAAAAATTGAAGAATGGAAGCCATCTTGTAAACCTGGTTGAAGAAATAGACATATTGACTATACTCAGATGTAGAACTAATGCCTGCAAAAATTATAAGGAAAAGACTTACTCTACCTCACAAGGAGATAATATAGAAATGTTTTCTTCATATAGATAACATTTATATGTTATAAATGTTCTTTTAAACAAATGCATAATTGATGGTTGTTCTTGTAACTTTTGTTATCTCTATTTTTATCATTATAATAATTATAAAGGTATTTATTATTGCTTGAACATAAACACAATTCATCAGAATATGTAAATTGAAATTTCCTTTTCAAATATAGCTACCTATTGTGTGGATACTGAGTTTGAATTCTGACGCCTATAGGATCAAAACTTGATTTTACGAGAAATTCTTGTTAATTTCTGATTTCCGTTTTGAACTCATTTTCTTTACAGACCAAGCCAGAGATGATTTTGTTTAAAATGTTGAATTATTATGCTTTTCAGAGACTAAAAAGCGTTTTAATTATGACATTTTGATTATAGGAGGAATACTTGATTTTGCGAAAAATGCGCGTTCAATGATAATTCTCGTTTGAAACTCATTTTGTCTACAGACAAAGCCAGAAATGATTTTCTTTAAAATGTTGAATTATTATGCTTTTCAGAGCCAGAAAAGCGTTTTAATTATGACATTTGAACTATAGGATGAATATTTGTTTTATCGAGAAATACGCGTTCAATGCTAGTACACGTTGGAAACTCATTTTCTGTACAGACCAAACCAGAGATGATTTTCTTTAAAATGTTGAATTATTATGCTTCTCAGAGTCTGAAAAGTGTTTTTATTATGACATTTGGACTGTTGGACGAATACTTAATTTTTCGAGAAATCTGCGTTCAATGCTAGCACTCGTTTGAAACTCATTTTCCCTACAGACCAAGCCGGAGATGATTTTCATTAAAATGTTGAATTATTATGCTATTCAGAGCCTGAAAAGCGTTTTAATTATTACGTTTCGCATATAGGATCAAGACATGATTTTTCGAGAAATTCGGGTTAAATACTAATTTTCGTTTGAAAGTTATTTCCTCTACAGACCAAGCCAGTAATGACTTACATTAAAATGTTGAATTATTATGCTTTTCATAGTCTGAAAAGCGTTTTAATTACGACACCTCGCCTATAGGATTTAAACTTGATTTTTCGAGAAATTCGTGTTAAATGCTAATTTTCGTTTGAAACTCATTTTCTCTAGAGACCAAGCCAGAGATGGTTTTCTTTAAAAGGTTGAATTATTATGCTTCTCAGAGTCTAAAAAGCGTTTTAATTAAAACATTTGGAGTAAAGGATGAATACTTGATTTTTCGAGAAAATCGTTTCCAACGCTAGTATTAGCTTGAAACTCTTTTGCTCTACAGAACTAGCCAGAGATGATTTAACTTAAAATGTTGAATTATTATGCTTTTCAGAGACTAAAGAGCGTTTTAATTATGACATTTTGATTATAGGAGGAATACTTGATTTTCGAAAAAATTCGCGTTCAATGCTAATTCTCGTTTTAAACTCATTTTCTCTACAGACCAAGCCAGAAATGATTTTCTTTAAAATGTTGATTTATTATGCTTTTCAGAGTCAGAAAAGCGTTTTAATTATGACATTTGGACTATAGGATGAATATTTGTTTTATCGAGAAATACGCGTTCAATGCTAGTACTCGTTTGACACTCATTTTCTGTACAGCCCAAATCAGAGATGATTTAATTTAAAATGTTTAATTATTATACTTTTCTGAGGCTGAAAAGCGTTTTAATTATTACATCTCGCCTATAGAATGAATACTTGATTTTTCAAGAAATACGCGTTATATTCCAGTACTCGTTTGAAACTCATTTTCTGTACAGACCAAGCCAGAGATGATTTTCTTTAAAATGTGGAATTATTATGCTCTTCAGAGCCTGAAAAGCGTTTTAATTAGTACATTATGACAAAAAAAATAATACATTGTCATAACAACACTTGAAAAAGGTTAGGCTAAGTTTAAAGTTCCACATTTGTGCAATATTTATAATAATTTAGTCATAGAAGTTATTTTGGACTGGCAATATGTAAAACAAATATCTTCAATCATATGTGTTGTTTCAGACAAGAAAGATATGATACTTCAAATTTATAATTAAATTTATTGAAATTGTGTACATTTGCATTGGCATCAAGGTTTATATACAAAGGTCAACTCTTTAAAATTGTTCAATGTATAATATGATGTCATACTTGGTATTTTGTATCAACATTCAAAAAATGGTAATTGTAATCATTAGATATTGTGATGTACATAGTAAAATAGCTGTAACAGAGCAAATATGTACATTTACTACACAAACATTGAAGCTGTTAAGCACTTATTGACAAAAATATAAAACAAAAACAATTGAAGATAACACATACTGAAAAATCTGGCTTGAACTTTTTGCTCCAATACTAGTTGTCTGTGACCTTTGGGGAATCTCATGATAGATGGAAGATAAGTAAAAATGTGGCTACTGGTGAAGGATTGATATTTGTATAAATCTTGATATTATGAAAGATTATACTTGCATCTGCATTATTTAGCTAGTAGATGAATAATGCTTTACCTCAAATGAATGTTTTGAGAAATAAGACAAAAGTGAGAGAAATATCTTCTGCATTTTGGATATGAATTAACCATATGTAGATTTTTAAAAATTGAAGAATGGAAACCATCTTGTAAACCTGGTTGAAGAAATTGGCATATTGATTATACTCAGATGTAGAACTAATGCCTGCAAAAATTATAAGGAAAAGACTTACTCTACCTCACAAGGAGATAATATAGAAATGTTTTCTTCATATAGATGACATTTATATGTTATGTTATAAATGTTCTTTTAAACAAATGCATAATTGATGGATGTTCTTGTAACTTTTGTTATCTCTATTTTTATCATTATAATAATTATAAAGGTATTTATTATTGCTTGAACATAAACACAATTCATCAGAATATGTAAATTGAAATTTCCTTTTCAAATATAGCTAGCTACCTATTGTGTGGATACTGAGTTTGAATTATGTCGCATGGTTTTAACATCTCGCCTATAGGATCAAAACTTGATTTTTCGAGAAATTCTTGTTAATTTCTGATTTCCGTTTTGAATTCATTTTCTTTACAGACCAAGCCAGAGATGATTTTGTTTAAAATGTTGAATTATTATGCTTTTCAGAGACTAAAAAACGTTTTAAATATGACATTTTGATTATAGGAGGAATACTTGATTTTGCGAAAAATGCCCGTTCAATGATAATTCTCGTTTGAAACTCATTTTGTCTACAGACCAAGCCAGAAATGATTTTCTTTAAAATGTTGAATTATTATGCTTTTCAGAGCCAGAAAAGCGTTTTAATTATGACATCTGAACTATAGGATGAATATTTGTTTTATCGAGAGATACGTGTTCAATACTAGTACACGTTTGAAACTCATTTTCTGTACAGACCAAACCAGAGATGATTTTCTTTAAAATGTTGAATTATTATGCTTTACAGAGCTTGAATAGAGTTTTAATTATGACATTTGGACTATAGAATGAATACTTGATTTTTCGAGAAATTCGCTTTCAACGCTAGTATTCGTTTGAAACTCATTTGCTCTACAGAACTTAAAATCTTCAATTATTATGCTTTTCAGAGACTAAAAAGCGTTTTAATTATGACATTTTGATTATAGGAGGAATACTTGATTTTTCGGAAAAATTCGCGTTCAATGCTAATTCTCGTTTGAAACTCATTTTCTCTACAGACAAAGCCAGAAATGATTTTCTTTAAAATGTTGATTTATTATGCTTTTCAGAGTCAGAAAAGCGTTTTAATTATGACATTTGGACTATAGGATGAATATTTGTTTTATCGAGAAATACGCGTTCAATGCTAGTACTCGTTTGAAACTCATTTTCTGTACAGCCCAAATCAGAGATGATTTAATTTAAAATGTTTAATTATTATACTTTTCTGAGGCTGAAAAGCGTTTTAATTATTACATCTCGCCTATAGAATGAATACTTGATTTTTCAAGAAATACGCGTTATATTCTAGTACTCGTTTGAAACTCATTTTCTGTACAGACCAAGCCAGAGATGATTTTCTTTAAAATGTTGAATTATTATGCTTTTCAGAGTCAGAAAAGCGTTTTAATTATGACATTTGGACTATAGAATGAATACTTGATTTTTCGAGAAATTCGCTTTTAACGCTAGTATTCGCTTGAAACTCATTTGCTCTACAGAACTTAAAATCTTGAATTATTAAGCTTTTCAGAGGCTGAAAAGCGTCTTAATTCAGCCGTTACGACTATAGGATCAAATCTCGATTTATCGCGAATATCGCGTTTAATGCTAATAGTCACTTCAGACTCATTTTCTATACAGACCATGCCACAGAAAATTTTCTTTAAAATGTTGAATTATTATGCTTTTCAGAGCCTGAAAAGCGTTTTAATTATTACATTATGACAATAAAAATAATAGATTGTCATAACAACACTTGAAAAAGGTTAGGCTAGGTTTAAAGTTCCACATTTGTGCAATATTTATAATAATTTAGTCATAGCAGTTATTTTGGACTGGTAATATGTAAAACAAATATCTTCAATCATATGTGTTGTTTCAGACAAGAAAGATATGATACTTCAAATTTATAATTAAATTTATTGAAATTGTGTACATTTGCATTGGCATCAAGGTTTATATACAAAGGTCAACTCTTTAAAATTGTTCAATGTATAATATGATGTCATACTTGGTATTTTGTATCAACATTCAAAAAATGGTAATTGTAATCATTAGATATTGTGATGTACATAGTAAAATAGCTGTAACAGAGCAAATATGTACATTTACTACACAAACATTCAAGCTGTTAAGCACTTATTGACAAAAATATAAAACAAAACAATTGAAGATAACACATACTTAAAAATCTGGCTTGAACTAGTTGCTCCAATACTAGTTGTCTGACCTTTGGGGAATCTCATGATGGATGGAAGATAAGTGAAAATGTGGCTACTGGTGAAGGATTGATATTTGTATAAATCTTGATATTATGAAAGATTATACTTGCATCTGAATTATTTAGCTAGTAGATGAATAATGCTTTACCTCAAATGAATGTTTTGAGAAATAAGACAAAAGTGAGAGAAATATCTTCTGCATTTTGGATATGAATTAACCATATGTAGATTTTTAAAAATTGAAGAATGGAAGCCATCTTGTAAACCTGGTTGAAGAAATAGACATATTGACTATACTCAGATGTAGAACTAATGCCTGCAAAAATTATAAGGAAAAGACTTACTCTACCTCACAAGGAGATAATATAGAAATGTTTTCTTCATATAGATAACATTTATATGTTATAAATGTTCTTTTAAACAAATGCATAATTGATGGATGTTCTTGTAACTTTTGTTATCTCTATTTTTATCATTATAATAATTATAAAGGTATTTATTATTGCTTGAACATAAACACAATTCATCAGAATATGTAAATTGAAATTTCCTTTTCAAATATAGCTACCTATTGTGTGGATACTGAGTTTGAATTCTGACGCATGGTTTTAACATCTCGCCTATAGGATCAAAACTTGATTTTTCGAGAAATTCTTGTTAATTTATGATTTCCGTTTTGAACTCATTTTCTTTACAGACCAAGGCAGAGATGATTTTGTTTAAAATGTTGAATTATTATGCTTTTCAGAGCCAAAAAAGCGTTTTAATTATGACATTTTGATTATAGGAGGAATACTTGATTTTGCGAAAAATGCGCGTTCAATGATAATTCTCGTTTGAAACTCATTTTGTCTACAGACAAAGCCAGAAATGATTTTCTTTAAAATGTTGAATTATTATGCTTTTCAGAGCCAGAAAAGCGTTTTAATTATGACATTTGAACTATAGGATGAATATTTGTTTTATCGAGAAATACGCGTTCAATGCTAGTACACGTTTGAAACTCATTTTCTGTACAGACCAAACCAGAGATGATTTTCTTTAAAATGTTGAATTATTATGCTTCTCAGAGTATGAAAAGTGTTTTTATTATGACATTTGGACTGTTGGACGAATACTTAATTTTTCGAGAAATCTGCGTTCAATGCTAGCACTCGTTTGAAACTCATTTTCCCTACAGACCAAGCCGGAGATGATTTTCTTTAAAATGTTGAATTATTATGCTATTCAGAGCCTGAAAAGCGTTTTAATTATTACGTTTCGCATATAGGATCAAGACATGATTTTTCGAGAAATTCGGGTTAAATACTAATTTTCGTTTGAAAGTTATTTCCTCTACAGACCAAGCCAGTAATGACTTACATTAAAATGTTGAATTATTATGCTTTTCATAGTCTGAAAAGCGTTTTAATTACGACACCTCGCCTATAGGATTTAAACTTGATTTTTCGAGAAATTCGTGTTAAATGCTAATTTTCGTTTGAAACTCATTTTCTCTAGAGACCAAGCCAGAGATGGTTTTCTTTAAAAGGTTGAATTATTATGCTTCTCAGAGTCTAAAAAGCGTTTTAATTAAGACATTTGGAGTAAAGGATGAATACTTGATTTTTCGAGAAAATCGTTTCCAACGCTAGTATTAGCTTGAAACTCTTTTGCTCTACAGAACTAGCCAGAGATGATTTAACTTAAAATGTTGAATTATTATGCTTTTCAGAGACTAAAAAGCGTTTTAATTATGACATTTTGATTATAGGAGGAATACTTAATTTTCGAAAAAATTCGCGTTCAATGCTAATTCTCGTTTTAAACTCATTTTCTCTACAGACCAAGCCAGAAATGATTTTCTTTAAAATGTTGATTTATTATGCTTTTCAGAGTCAGAAAAGCGTTTTAATTATGACATTTGGACTATAGGATGAATATTTGTTTTATCGAGAAATACGCGTTCAATGCTAGTACTCGTTTGAAACTCATTTTCTGTACAGCCCAAATCAGAGATGATTTAATTTAAAATGTTTAATTATTATACTTTTCTGAGGCTGAAAAGCGTTTTAATTATTACATCTCGCCTATAGAATGAATACTTGATTTTTCAAGAAATACGCGTTATATTCCAGTACTCGTTTGAAACTCATTTTCTGTACAGACCAAGCCAGAGATGATTTTCTTTAAAATGTGGAATTATTATGCTCTTCAGAGCCTGAAAAGCGTTTTAATTAGTACATTATGACAATAAAAATAATACATTGTCATAACAACACTTGAAAAAGGTTAGGCTAAGTTTAAAGTTCCACATTTGTGCAATATTTATAATAATTTAGTCATAGAAGTTATTTTGGACTGGCAATATGTAAAACAAATATCTTCAATCATATGTGTTGTTTCAGACAAGAAAGATATGATACTTCAAATTTATAATTAAATTTATTGAAATTGTGTACATTTGCATTGGCATCAAGGTTTATATACAAAGGTCAACTCTTTAAAATTGTTCAATGTATAATATGATGTCATACTTGGTATTTTGTATCAACATTCAAAAAATGGTAATTGTAATCATTAGATATTGTGATGTACATAGTAAAATAGCTGTAACAGAGCAAATATGTACATTTACTACACAAACATTGAAGCTGTTAAGCACTTATTGACAAAAATATAAAACAAAAACAATTGAAGATAACACATACTGAAAAATCTGGCTTGAACTTGTTGCTCCAATACTAGTTGTCTGTGACCTTTGGGGAATCTCATGATAGATGGAAGATAAGTAAAAATGTGGCTACTGGTGAAGGATTGATATTTGTATAAATCTTGATATTATGAAAGATTATACTTGCATCTGCATTATTTAGCTAGTAGATGAATAATGCTTTACCTCAAATGAATGTTTTGAGAAATAAGACAAAAGTGAGAGAAATATCTTCTGCATTTTGGATATGAATTAACCATATGTAGATTTTTAAAAATTGAAGAATGGAAACCATCTTGTAAACCTGGTTGAAGAAATTGACATATTGATTATACTCAGATGTAGAACTAATGCCTGCAAAAATTATAAGGAAAAGACTTACTCTACCTCACTAGGAGATAATATAGAAATGTTTTCTTCATATAGATAACATTTATATGTTATGTTATAAATGTTCTTTTAAACAAATGCATAATTGATGGATGTTCTTGTAACTTTTGTTATCTCTATTTTTATCATTATAATAATTATAAAGGTATTTATTATTGCTTGAACATAAACACAATTCATCAGAATATGTAAATTGAAATTTCCTTTTCAAATATAGCTAGCTACCTATTGTGTGGATACTGAGTTTGAATTATGTCGCATGGTTTTAACATCTCGCCTATAGGATCAAAACTTGATTTTTCGAGAAATTCTTGTTAATTTCTGATTTCCGTTTTGAATTCATTTTCTTTACAGACCAAGCCAGAGATGATTTTGTTTAAAATGTTGAATTATTATGCTTTTCAGAGACTAAAAAACGTTTTAATTATGACATTTTGATTATAGGAGGAATACTTGATTTTGCGAAAAATGCCCGTTCAATGATAATTCTCGTTTGAAACTCATTTTGTCTACAGACCAAGCCAGAAATGATTTTCTTTAAAATGTTGAATTATTATGCTTTTCAGAGCCAGAAAAGCGTTTTAATTATGACATCTGAACTATAGGATGAATATTTGTTTTATCGAGAGATACGTGTTCAATACTAGTACACGTTTGAAACTCATTTTCTGTACAGACCAAACCAGAGATGATTTTCTTTAAAATGTTGAATTATTATGCTTTACAGAGCTTGAATAGAGTTTTAATTATGACATTTGGACTATAGAATGAATACTTGATTTTTCGAGAAATTCGCTTTCAACGCTAGTATTCGTTTGAAACTCATTTGCTCTACAGAACTTAAAATCTTCAATTATTATGCTTTTCAGAGACTAAAAAGCGTTTTAATTATGACATTTTGATTATAGGAGGAATACTTGATTTTTCGGAAAAATTCGCGTTCAATGCTAATTCTCGTTTGAAACTCATTTTCTCTACAGACAAAGCCAGAAATGATTTTCTTTAAAATGTTGATTTATTATGCTTTTCAGAGTCAGAAAAGCGTTTTAATTATGACATTTGGACTATAGGATGAATATTTGTTTTATCGAGAAATACGCGTTCAATGCTAGTACTCGTTTGAAACTCATTTTCTGTACAGCCCAAATCAGAGATGATTTAATTTAAAATGTTTAATTATTATACTTTTCTGAGGCTGAAAAGCGTTTTAATTATTACATCTCGCCTATAGAATGAATACTTGATTTTTCAAGAAATACGCGTTATATTCTAGTACTCGTTTGAAACTCATTTTCTGTACAGACCAAGCCAGAGATGATTTTCTTTAAAATGTTGAATTATTATGCTTTTCAGAGTCAGAAAAGCGTTTTAATTATGACATTTGGACTATAGAATGAATACTTGATTTTTCGAGAAATTCGCTTTTAACGCTAGTATTCGCTTGAAACTCATTTGCTCTACAGAACTTAAAATCTTGAATTATTAAGCTTTTCAGAGGCTGAAAAGCGTCTTAATTCAGCCGTTACGACTATAGGATCAAATCTCGATTTATCGCGAATATCGCGTTTAATGCTAATAGTCACTTCAGACTCATTTTCTATACAGACCATGCCACAGAAAATTTTCTTTAAAATGTTGAATTATTATGCTTTTCAGAGCCTGAAAAGCGTTTTAATTATTACATTATGACAATAAAAATAATAGATTGTCATAACAACACTTGAAAAAGGTTAGGCTAGGTTTAAAGTTCCACATTTGTGCAATATTTATAATAATTTAGTCATAGCAGTTATTTTGGACTGGTAATATGTAAAACAAATATCTTCAATCATATGTGTTGTTTCAGACAAGAAAGATATGATACTTCAAATTTATAATTAAATTTATTGAAATTGTGTACATTTGCATTGGCATCAAGGTTTATATACAAAGGTCAACTCTTTAAAATTGTTCAATGTATAATATGATGTCATACTTGGTATTTTGTATCAACATTCAAAAAATGGTAATTGTAATCATTAGATATTGTGATGTACATAGTAAAATAGCTGTAACAGAGCAAATATGTACATTTACTACACAAACATTCAAGCTGTTAAGCACTTATTGACAAAAATATAAAACAAAAACAATTGAAGATAACACATACTTAAAAATCTGGCTTGAACTAGTTGCTCCAATACTAGTTGTCTGACCTTTGGGGAATCTCATGATGGATGGAAGATAAGTGAAAATGTGGCTACTGGTGAAGGATTGATATTTGTATAAATCTTGATATTATGAAAGATTATACTTGCATCTGAATTATTTAGCTAGTAGATGAATAATGCTTTACCTCAAATGAATGTTTTGAGAAATAAGACAAAAGTGAGAGAAATATCTTCTGCATTTTGGATATGAATTAACCATATGTAGATTTTTAAAAATTGAAGAATGGAAGCCATCTTGTAAACCTGGTTGAAGAAATAGACATATTGACTATACTCAGATGTAGAACTAATGCCTGCAAAAATTATAAGGAAAAGACTTACTCTACCTCACAAGGAGATAATATAGAAATGTTTTCTTCATATAGATAACATTTATATGTTATAAATGTTCTTTTAAACAAATGCATAATTGATGGATGTTCTTGTAACTTTTGTTATCTCTATTTTTATCATTATAATAATTATAAAGGTATTTATTATTGCTTGAACATAAACACAATTCATCAGAATATGTAAATTGAAATTTCCTTTTCAAATATAGCTACCTATTGTGTGGATACTGAGTTTGAATTCTGACGCATGGTTTTAACATCTCGCCTATAGGATCAAAACTTGATTTTTCGAGAAATTCTTGTTAATTTATGATTTCCGTTTTGAACTCATTTTCTTTACAGACCAAGGCAGAGATGATTTTGTTTAAAATGTTGAATTATTATGCTTTTCAGAGCCAAAAAAGCGTTTTAATTATGACATTTTGATTATAGGAGGAATACTTGATTTTGCGAAAAATGCGCGTTCAATGATAATTCTCGTTTGAAACTCATTTTGTCTACAGACAAAGCCAGAAATGATTTTCTTTAAAATGTTGAATTATTATGCTTTTCAGAGCCAGAAAAGCGTTTTAATTATGACATTTGAACTATAGGATGAATATTTGTTTTATCGAGAAATACGCGTTCAATGCTAGTACACGTTTGAAACTCATTTTCTGTACAGACCAAACCAGAGATGATTTTCTTTAAAATGTTGAATTATTATGCTTCTCAGAGTATGAAAAGTGTTTTTATTATGACATTTGGACTGTTGGACGAATACTTAATTTTTCGAGAAATCTGCGTTCAATGCTAGCACTCGTTTGAAACTCATTTTCCCTACAGACCAAGCCGGAGATGATTTTCTTTAAAATGTTGAATTATTATGCTATTCAGAGCCTGAAAAGCGTTTTAATTATTACGTTTCGCATATAGGATCAAGACATGATTTTTCGAGAAATTCGGGTTAAATACTAATTTTCGTTTGAAAGTTATTTCCTCTACAGACCAAGCCAGTAATGACTTACATTAAAATGTTGAATTATTATGCTTTTCATAGTCTGAAAAGCGTTTTAATTACGACACCTCGCCTATAGGATTTAAACTTGATTTTTCGAGAAATTCGTGTTAAATGCTAATTTTCGTTTGAAACTCATTTTCTCTAGAGACCAAGCCAGAGATGGTTTTCTTTAAAAGGTTGAATTATTATGCTTCTCAGAGTCTAAAAAGCGTTTTAATTAAGACATTTGGAGTAAAGGATGAATACTTGATTTTTCGAGAAAATCGTTTCCAACGCTAGTATTAGCTTGAAACTCTTTTGCTCTACAGAACTAGCCAGAGATGATTTAACTTAAAATGTTGAATTATTATGCTTTTCAGAGACTAAAAAGCGTTTTAATTATGACATTTTGATTATAGGAGGAATACTTGATTTTCGAAAAAATTCGCGTTCAATGCTAATTCTCGTTTTAAACTCATTTTCTCTACAGACCAAGCCAGAAATGATTTTCTTTAAAATGTTGATTTATTATGCTTTTCAGAGTCAGAAAAGCGTTTTAATTATGACATTTGGACTATAGGATGAATATTTGTTTTATCGAGAAATACGCGTTCAATGCTAGTACTCGTTTGAAACTCATTTTCTGTACAGCCCAAATCAGAGATGATTTAATTTAAAATGTTTAATTATTATACTTTTCTGAGGCTGAAAAGCGTTTTAATTATTACATCTCGCCTATAGAATGAATACTTGATTTTTCAAGAAATACGCGTTATATTCCAGTACTCGTTTGAAACTCATTTTCTGTACAGACCAAGCCAGAGATGATTTTCTTTAAAATGTGGAATTATTATGCTCTTCAGAGCCTGAAAAGCGTTTTAATTAGTACATTATGACAATAAAAATAATACATTGTCATAACAACACTTGAAAAAGGTTAGGCTAAGTTTAAAGTTCCACATTTGTGCAATATTTATAATAATTTAGTCATAGAAGTTATTTTGGACTGGCAATATGTAAAACAAATATCTTCAATCATATGTGTTGTTTCAGACAAGAAAGATATGATACTTCAAATTTATAATTAAATTTATTGAAATTGTGTACATTTGCATTGGCATCAAGGTTTATATACAAAGGTCAACTCTTTAAAATTGTTCAATGTATAATATGATGTCATACTTGGTATTTTGTATCAACATTCAAAAAATGGTAATTGTAATCATTAGATATTGTGATGTACATAGTAAAATAGCTGTAACAGAGCAAATATGTACATTTACTACACAAACATTCAAGCTGTTAAGCACTTATTGACAAAAATATAAAACAAAAACAATTGAAGATAACACATACTTAAAAATCTGGCTTGAACTAGTTGCTCCAATACTAGTTGTCTGACCTTTGGGGAATCTCATGATGGATGGAAGATAAGTGAAAATGTGGCTACTGGTGAAGGATTGATATTTGTATAAATCTTGATATTATGAAAGATTATACTTGCATCTGAATTATTTAGCTAGTAGATGAATAATGCTTTACCTCAAATGAATGTTTTGAGAAATAAGACAAAAGTGAGAGAAATATCTTCTGCATTTTGGATATGAATTAACCATATGTAGATTTTTAAAAATTGAAGAATGGAAGCCATCTTGTAAACCTGGTTGAAGAAATAGACATATTGACTATACTCAGATGTAGAACTAATGCCTGCAAAAATTATAAGGAAAAGACTTACTCTACCTCACAAGGAGATAATATAGAAATGTTTTCTTCATATAGATAACATTTATATGTTATAAATGTTCTTTTAAACAAATGCATAATTGATGGATGTTCTTGTAACTTTTGTTATCTCTATTTTTATCATTATAATAATTATAAAGGTATTTATTATTGCTTGAACATAAACACAATTCATCAGAATATGTAAATTGAAATTTCCTTTTCAAATATAGCTACCTATTGTGTGGATACTGAGTTTGAATTCTGACGCATGGTTTTAACATCTCGCCTATAGGATCAAAACTTGATTTTTCGAGAAATTCTTGTTAATTTATGATTTCCGTTTTGAACTCATTTTCTTTACAGACCAAGGCAGAGATGATTTTGTTTAAAATGTTGAATTATTATGCTTTTCAGAGCCAAAAAAGCGTTTTAATTATGACATTTTGATTATAGGAGGAATACTTGATTTTGCGAAAAATGCGCGTTCAATGATAATTCTCGTTTGAAACTCATTTTGTCTACAGACAAAGCCAGAAATGATTTTCTTTAAAATGTTGAATTATTATGCTTTTCAGAGCCAGAAAAGCGTTTTAATTATGACATTTGAACTATAGGATGAATATTTGTTTTATCGAGAAATACGCGTTCAATGCTAGTACACGTTTGAAACTCATTTTCTGTACAGACCAAACCAGAGATGATTTTCTTTAAAATGTTGAATTATTATGCTTCTCAGAGTATGAAAAGTGTTTTTATTATGACATTTGGACTGTTGGACGAATACTTAATTTTTCGAGAAATCTGCGTTCAATGCTAGCACTCGTTTGAAACTCATTTTCCCTACAGACCAAGCCGGAGATGATTTTCTTTAAAATGTTGAATTATTATGCTATTCAGAGCCTGAAAAGCGTTTTAATTATTACGTTTCGCATATAGGATCAAGACATGATTTTTCGAGAAATTCGGGTTAAATACTAATTTTCGTTTGAAAGTTATTTCCTCTACAGACCAAGCCAGTAATGACTTACATTAAAATGTTGAATTATTATGCTTTTCATAGTCTGAAAAGCGTTTTAATTACGACACCTCGCCTATAGGATTTAAACTTGATTTTTCGAGAAATTCGTGTTAAATGCTAATTTTCGTTTGAAACTCATTTTCTCTAGAGACCAAGCCAGAGATGGTTTTCTTTAAAAGGTTGAATTATTATGCTTCTCAGAGTCTAAAAAGCGTTTTAATTAAGACATTTGGAGTAAAGGATGAATACTTGATTTTTCGAGAAAATCGTTTCCAACGCTAGTATTAGCTTGAAACTCTTTTGCTCTACAGAACTAGCCAGAGATGATTTAACTTAAAATGTTGAATTATTATGCTTTTCAGAGACTAAAAAGCGTTTTAATTATGACATTTTGATTATAGGAGGAATACTTAATTTTCGAAAAAATTCGCGTTCAATGCTAATTCTCGTTTTAAACTCATTTTCTCTACAGACCAAGCCAGAAATGATTTTCTTTAAAATGTTGATTTATTATGCTTTTCAGAGTCAGAAAAGCGTTTTAATTATGACATTTGGACTATAGGATGAATATTTGTTTTATCGAGAAATACGCGTTCAATGCTAGTACTCGTTTGAAACTCATTTTCTGTACAGCCCAAATCAGAGATGATTTAATTTAAAATGTTTAATTATTATACTTTTCTGAGGCTGAAAAGCGTTTTAATTAGTACATTATGACAATAAAAATAATACATTGTCATAACAACACTTGATAAAGGTTAGGCTAAGTTTAAAGTTCCACATTTGTGCAATATTTATAATAATTTAGTCATAGAAGTTATTTTGGACTGGCAATATGTAAAACAAATATCTTCAATCATATGTGTTGTTTCAGACAAGAAAGATATGATACTTCAAATTTATAATTAAATTTATTGAAATTGTGTACATTTGCATTGGCATCAAGGTTTATATACAAAGGTCAACTCTTTAAAATTGTTCAATGTATAATATGATGTCATACTTGGTATTTTGTATCAACATTCAAAAAATGGTAATTGTAATCATTAGATATTGTGATGTACATAGTAAAATAGCTGTAACAGAGCAAATATGTACATTTACTACACAAACATTGAAACTGTTAAGCACTTATTGACAAAAATATAAAACAAAAACAATTGAAGATAACACATACTGAAAAATCTGGCTTGAACTTGTTGCTCCAATACTAGTTGTCTGTGACCTTTGGGGAATCTCATGATAGATGGAAGATAAGTAAAAATGTGGCTACTGGTGAAGGATTGATATTTGTATAAATCTTGATATTATGAAAGATTATACTTGCATCTGCATTATTTAGCTAGTAGATGAATAATGCTTTACCTCAAATGAATGTTTTGAGAAATAAGACAAAAGTGAGAGAAATATCTTCTGCATTTTGGATATGAATTAACCATATGTAGATTTTTAAAAATTGAAGAATGGAAACCATCTTGTAAACCTGGTTGAAGAAATTGACATATTGATTATCCTCAGATGTAGAACTAATGCCTGCAAAAATTATAAGGAAAAGACTTACTCTACCTCACAAGGAGATAATATAGAAATGTTTTCTTCATATAGATAACATTTATATGTTATGTTATAAATGTTCTTTTAAACAAATGCATAATTGATGGATGTTCTTGTAACTTTTGTTATCTCTATTTTTATCATTATAATAATTATAAAGGTATTTATTATTGCTTGAACATAAACACAATTCATCAGAATATGTAAATTGAAATTTCCTTTTCAAATATAGCTAGCTACCTATTGTGTGGATACTGAGTTTGAATTATGTCGCATGGTTTTAACATCTCGCCTATAGGATCAAAACTTGATTTTTCGAGAAATTCTTGTTAATTTCTGATTTCCGTTTTGAATTCATTTTCTTTACAGACCAAGCCAGAGATGATTTTGTTTAAAATGTTGAATTATTATGCTTTTCAGAGACTAAAAAACGTTTTAATTATGACATTTTGATTATAGGAGGAATACTTGATTTTGCGAAAAATGCCCGTTCAATGATAATTCTCGTTTGAAACTCATTTTGTCTACAGACCAAGCCAGAAATGATTTTCTTTAAAATGTTGAATTATTATGCTTTTCAGAGCCAGAAAAGCGTTTTAATTATGACATCTGAACTATAGGATGAATATTTGTTTTATCGAGAGATACGTGTTCAATACTAGTACACGTTTGAAACTCATTTTCTGTACAGACCAAACCAGAGATGATTTTCTTTAAAATGTTGAATTATTATGCTTTACAGAGCTTGAATAGAGTTTTAATTATGACATTTGGACTATAGAATGAATACTTGATTTTTCGAGAAATTCGCTTTCAACGCTAGTATTCGTTTGAAACTCATTTGCTCTACAGAACTTAAAATCTTCAATTATTATGCTTTTCAGAGACTAAAAAGCGTTTTAATTATGACATTTTGATTATAGGAGGAATACTTGATTTTTCGGAAAAATTCGCGTTCAATGCTAATTCTCGTTTGAAACTCATTTTCTCTACAGACAAAGCCAGAAATGATTTTCTTTAAAATGTTGATTTATTATGCTTTTCAGAGTCAGAAAAGCGTTTTAATTATGACATTTGGACTATAGGATGAATATTTGTTTTATCGAGAAATACGCGTTCAATGCTAGTACTCGTTTGAAACTCATTTTCTGTACAGCCCAAATCAGAGATGATTTAATTTAAAATGTTTAATTATTATACTTTTCTGAGGCTGAAAAGCGTTTTAATTATTACATCTCGCCTATAGAATGAATACTTGATTTTTCAAGAAATACGCGTTATATTCTAGTACTCGTTTGAAACTCATTTTCTGTACAGACCAAGCCAGAGATGATTTTCTTTAAAATGTTGAATTATTATGCTTTTCAGAGTCAGAAAAGCGTTTTAATTATGACATTTGGACTATAGAATGAATACTTGATTTTTCGAGAAATTCGCTTTTAACGCTAGTATTCGCTTGAAACTCATTTGCTCTACAGAACTTAAAATCTTGAATTATTAAGCTTTTCAGAGGCTGAAAAGCGTCTTAATTCAGCCGTTACGACTATAGGATCAAATCTCGATTTATCGCGAATATCGCGTTTAATGCTAATAGTCACTTCAGACTCATTTTCTATACAGACCATGCCACAGAAAATTTTCTTTAAAATGTTGAATTATTATGCTTTTCAGAGCCTGAAAAGCGTTTTAATTATTACATTATGACAATAAAAATAATAGATTGTCATAACAACACTTGAAAAAGGTTAGGCTAGGTTTAAAGTTCCACATTTGTGCAATATTTATAATAATTTAGTCATAGCAGTTATTTTGGACTGGTAATATGTAAAACAAATATCTTCAATCATATGTGTTGTTTCAGACAAGAAAGATATGATACTTCAAATTTATAATTAAATTTATTGAAATTGTGTACATTTGCATTGGCATCAAGGTTTATATACAAAGGTCAACTCTTTAAAATTGTTCAATGTATAATATGATGTCATACTTGGTATTTTGTATCAACATTCAAAAAATGGTAATTGTAATCATTAGATATTGTGATGTACATAGTAAAATAGCTGTAACAGAGCAAATATGTACATTTACTACACAAACATTCAAGCTGTTAAGCACTTATTGACAAAAATATAAAACAAAAACAATTGAAGATAACACATACTTAAAAATCTGGCTTGAACTAGTTGCTCCAATACTAGTTGTCTGACCTTTGGGGAATCTCATGATGGATGGAAGATAAGTGAAAATGTGGCTACTGGTGAAGGATTGATATTTGTATAAATCTTGATATTATGAAAGATTATACTTGCATCTGAATTATTTAGCTAGTAGATGAATAATGCTTTACCTCAAATGAATGTTTTGAGAAATAAGACAAAAGTGAGAGAAATATCTTCTGCATTTTGGATATGAATTAACCATATGTAGATTTTTAAAAATTGAAGAATGGAAGCCATCTTGTAAACCTGGTTGAAGAAATAGACATATTGACTATACTCAGATGTAGAACTAATGCCTGCAAAAATTATAAGGAAAAGACTTACTCTACCTCACAAGGAGATAATATAGAAATGTTTTCTTCATATAGATAACATTTATATGTTATAAATGTTCTTTTAAACAAATGCATAATTGATGGATGTTCTTGTAACTTTTGTTATCTCTATTTTTATCATTATAATAATTATAAAGGTATTTATTATTGCTTGAACATAAACACAATTCATCAGAATATGTAAATTGAAATTTCCTTTTCAAATATAGCTACCTATTGTGTGGATACTGAGTTTGAATTCTGACGCATGGTTTTAACATCTCGCCTATAGGATCAAAACTTGATTTTTCGAGAAATTCTTGTTAATTTATGATTTCCGTTTTGAACTCATTTTCTTTACAGACCAAGGCAGAAATGATTTTCTTTAAAATGTTGATTTATTATGCTTTTCAGAGTCAGAAAAGCGTTTTAATTATGACATTTGGACTATAGGATGAATATTTGTTTTATCGAAAAAATACTTAATTTTCGAAAAAATTCGCGTTCAATGCTAATTCTCGTTTTAAACTCATTTTCTCTACAGACCAAGCCAGAAATGATTTTCTTTAAAATGTTGATTTATTATGCTTTTCAGAGTCAGAAAAGCGTTTTAATTATGACATTTGGACTATAGGATGAATATTTGTTTTATCGAGAAATACGCGTTCAATGCTAGTACTCGTTTGAAACTCATTTTCTGTACAGCCCAAATCAGAGATGATTTAATTTAAAATGTTTAATTATTATACTTTTCTGAGGCTGAAAAGCGTTTTAATTATTACATCTCGCCTATAGAATGAATACTTGATTTTTCAAGAAATACGCGTTATATTCCAGTACTCGTTTGAAACTCATTTTCTGTACAGACCAAGCCAGAGATGATTTTCTTTAAAATGTGGAATTATTATGCTCTTCAGAGCCTGAAAAGCGTTTTAATTAGTACATTATGACAATAAAAATAATACATTGTCATAACAACACTTGAAAAAGGTTAGGCTAAGTTTAAAGTTCCACATTTGTGCAATATTTATAATAATTTAGTCATAGAAGTTATTTTGGACTGGCAATATGTAAAACAAATATCTTCAATCATATGTGTTGTTTCAGACAAGAAAGATATGATACTTCAAATTTATAATTAAATTTATTGAAATTGTGTACATTTGCATTGGCATCAAGGTTTATATACAAAGGTCAACTCTTTAAAATTGTTCAATGTATAATATGATGTCATACTTGGTATTTTGTATCAACATTCAAAAAATGGTAATTGTAATCATTAGATATTGTGATGTACATAGTAAAATAGCTGTAACAGAGCAAATATGTACATTTACTACACAAACATTGAAGCTGTTAAGCACTTATTGACAAAAATATAAAACAAAAACAATTGAAGATAACACATACTGAAAAATCTGGCTTGAACTTGTTGCTCCAATACTAGTTGTCTGTGACCTTTGGGGAATCTCATGATAGATGGAAGATAAGTAAAAATGTGGCTACTGGTGAAGGATTGATATTTGTATAAATCTTGATATTATGAAAGATTATACTTGCATCTGCATTATTTAGCTAGTAGATGAATAATGCTTTACCTCAAATGAATGTTTTGAGAAATAAGACAAAAGTGAGAGAAATATCTTCTGCATTTTGGATATGAATTAACCATATGTAGATTTTTAAAAATTGAAGAATGGAAACCATCTTGTAAACCTGGTTGAAGAAATTGACATATTGATTATACTCAGATGTAGAACTAATGCCTGCAAAAATTATAAGGAAAAGACTTACTCTACCTCACTAGGAGATAATATAGAAATGTTTTCTTCATATAGATAACATTTATATGTTATGTTATAAATGTTCTTTTAAACAAATGCATAATTGATGGATGTTCTTGTAACTTTTGTTATCTCTATTTTTATCATTATAATAATTATAAAGGTATTTATTATTGCTTGAACATAAACACAATTCATCAGAATATGTAAATTGAAATTTCCTTTTCAAATATAGCTAGCTACCTATTGTGTGGATACTGAGTTTGAATTATGTCGCATGGTTTTAACATCTCGCCTATAGGATCAAAACTTGATTTTTCGAGAAATTCTTGTTAATTTCTGATTTCCGTTTTGAATTCATTTTCTTTACAGACCAAGCCAGAGATGATTTTGTTTAAAATGTTGAATTATTATGCTTTTCAGAGACTAAAAAACGTTTTAATTATGACATTTTGATTATAGGAGGAATACTTGATTTTGCGAAAAATGCCCGTTCAATGATAATTCTCGTTTGAAACTCATTTTGTCTACAGACCAAGCCAGAAATGATTTTCTTTAAAATGTTGAATTATTATGCTTTTCAGAGCCAGAAAAGCGTTTTAATTATGACATCTGAACTATAGGATGAATATTTGTTTTATCGAGAGATACGTGTTCAATACTAGTACACGTTTGAAACTCATTTTCTGTACAGACCAAACCAGAGATGATTTTCTTTAAAATGTTGAATTATTATGCTTTACAGAGCTTGAATAGAGTTTTAATTATGACATTTGGACTATAGAATGAATACTTGATTTTTCGAGAAATTCGCTTTCAACGCTAGTATTCGTTTGAAACTCATTTGCTCTACAGAACTTAAAATCTTCAATTATTATGCTTTTCAGAGACTAAAAAGCGTTTTAATTATGACATTTTGATTATAGGAGGAATACTTGATTTTTCGGAAAAATTCGCGTTCAATGCTAATTCTCGTTTGAAACTCATTTTCTCTACAGACAAAGCCAGAAATGATTTTCTTTAAAATGTTGATTTATTATGCTTTTCAGAGTCAGAAAAGCGTTTTAATTATGACATTTGGACTATAGGATGAATATTTGTTTTATCGAGAAATACGCGTTCAATGCTAGTACTCGTTTGAAACTCATTTTCTGTACAGCCCAAATCAGAGATGATTTAATTTAAAATGTTTAATTATTATACTTTTCTGAGGCTGAAAAGCGTTTTAATTATTACATCTCGCCTATAGAATGAATACTTGATTTTTCAAGAAATACGCGTTATATTCTAGTACTCGTTTGAAACTCATTTTCTGTACAGACCAAGCCAGAGATGATTTTCTTTAAAATGTTGAATTATTATGCTTTTCAGAGTCAGAAAAGCGTTTTAATTATGACATTTGGACTATAGAATGAATACTTGATTTTTCGAGAAATTCGCTTTTAACGCTAGTATTCGCTTGAAACTCATTTGCTCTACAGAACTTAAAATCTTGAATTATTAAGCTTTTCAGAGGCTGAAAAGCGTCTTAATTCAGCCGTTACGACTATAGGATCAAATCTCGATTTATCGCGAATATCGCGTTTAATGCTAATAGTCACTTCAGACTCATTTTCTATACAGACCATGCCACAGAAAATTTTCTTTAAAATGTTGAATTATTATGCTTTTCAGAGCCTGAAAAGCGTTTTAATTATTACATTATGACAATAAAAATAATAGATTGTCATAACAACACTTGAAAAAGGTTAGGCTAGGTTTAAAGTTCCACATTTGTGCAATATTTATAATAATTTAGTCATAGCAGTTATTTTGGACTGGTAATATGTAAAACAAATATCTTCAATCATATGTGTTGTTTCAGACAAGAAAGATATGATACTTCAAATTTATAATTAAATTTATTGAAATTGTGTACATTTGCATTGGCATCAAGGTTTATATACAAAGGTCAACTCTTTAAAATTGTTCAATGTATAATATGATGTCATACTTGGTATTTTGTATCAACATTCAAAAAATGGTAATTGTAATCATTAGATATTGTGATGTACATAGTAAAATAGCTGTAACAGAGCAAATATGTACATTTACTACACAAACATTCAAGCTGTTAAGCACTTATTGACAAAAATATAAAACAAAAACAATTGAAGATAACACATACTTAAAAATCTGGCTTGAACTAGTTGCTCCAATACTAGTTGTCTGACCTTTGGGGAATCTCATGATGGATGGAAGATAAGTGAAAATGTGGCTACTGGTGAAGGATTGATATTTGTATAAATCTTGATATTATGAAAGATTATACTTGCATCTGAATTATTTAGCTAGTAGATGAATAATGCTTTACCTCAAATGAATGTTTTGAGAAATAAGACAAAAGTGAGAGAAATATCTTCTGCATTTTGGATATGAATTAACCATATGTAGATTTTTAAAAATTGAAGAATGGAAGCCATCTTGTAAACCTGGTTGAAGAAATAGACATATTGACTATACTCAGATGTAGAACTAATGCCTGCAAAAATTATAAGGAAAAGACTTACTCTACCTCACAAGGAGATAATATAGAAATGTTTTCTTCATATAGATAACATTTATATGTTATAAATGTTCTTTTAAACAAATGCATAATTGATGGTTGTTCTTGTAACTTTTGTTATCTCTATTTTTATCATTATAATAATTATAAAGGTATTTATTATTGCTTGAACATAAACACAATTCATCAGAATATGTAAATTGAAATTTCCTTTTCAAATATAGCTACCTATTGTGTGGATACTGAGTTTGAATTCTGACGCATGGTTTTAACATCTCGCCTATAGGATCAAAACTTGATTTTTCGAGAAATTCTTGTTAATTTATGATTTCCGTTTTGAACTCATTTTCTTTACAGACCAAGGCAGAGATGATTTTGTTTAAAATGTTGAATTATTATGCTTTTCAGAGCCAAAAAAGCGTTTTAATTATGACATTTTGATTATAGGAGGAATACTTGATTTTGCGAAAAATGCGCGTTCAATGATAATTCTCGTTTGAAACTCATTTTGTCTACAGACAAAGCCAGAAATGATTTTCTTTAAAATGTTGAATTATTATGCTTTTCAGAGCCAGAAAAGCGTTTTAATTATGACATTTGAACTATAGGATGAATATTTGTTTTATCGAGAAATACGCGTTCAATGCTAGTACACGTTTGAAACTCATTTTCTGTACAGACCAAACCAGAGATGATTTTCTTTAAAATGTTGAATTATTATGCTTCTCAGAGTATGAAAAGTGTTTTTATTATGACATTTGGACTGTTGGACGAATACTTAATTTTTCGAGAAATCTGCGTTCAATGCTAGCACTCGTTTGAAACTCATTTTCCCTACAGACCAAGCCGGAGATGATTTTCTTTAAAATGTTGAATTATTATGCTATTCAGAGCCTGAAAAGCGTTTTAATTATTACGTTTCGCATATAGGATCAAGACATGATTTTTCGAGAAATTCGGGTTAAATACTAATTTTCGTTTGAAAGTTATTTCCTCTACAGACCAAGCCAGTAATGACTTACATTAAAATGTTGAATTATTATGCTTTTCATAGTCTGAAAAGCGTTTTAATTACGACACCTCGCCTATAGGATTTAAACTTGATTTTTCGAGAAATTCGTGTTAAATGCTAATTTTCGTTTGAAACTCATTTTCTCTAGAGACCAAGCCAGAGATGGTTTTCTTTAAAAGGTTGAATTATTATGCTTCTCAGAGTCTAAAAAGCGTTTTAATTAAGACATTTGGAGTAAAGGATGAATACTTGATTTTTCGAGAAAATCGTTTCCAACGCTAGTATTAGCTTGAAACTCTTTTGCTCTACAGAACTAGCCAGAGATGATTTAACTTAAAATGTTGAATTATTATGCTTTTCAGAGACTAAAAAGCGTTTTAATTATGACATTTTGATTATAGGAGGAATACTTGATTTTCGAAAAAATTCGCGTTCAATGCTAATTCTCGTTTTAAACTCATTTTCTCTACAGACCAAGCCAGAAATGATTTTCTTTAAAATGTTGATTTATTATGCTTTTCAGAGTCAGAAAAGCGTTTTAATTATGACATTTGGACTATAGGATGAATATTTGTTTTATCGAGAAATACGCGTTCAATGCTAGTACTAGTTTGAAACTCATTTTCTGTACAGCCCAAATCAGAGATGATTTAATTTAAAATGTTTAATTATTATACTTTTCTGAGGCTGAAAAGCGTTTTAATTATTACATCTCGCCTATAGAATGAATACTTGATTTTTCAAGAAATACGCGTTATATTCCAGTACTCGTTTGAAACTCATTTTCTGTACAGACCAAGCCAGAGATGATTTTCTTTAAAATGTGGAATTATTATGCTCTTCAGAGCCTGAAAAGCGTTTTAATTAGTACATTATGACAATAAAAATAATACATTGTCATAACAACACTTGAAAAAGGTTAGGCTAAGTTTAAAGTTCCACATTTGTGCAATATTTATAATAATTTAGTCATAGAAGTTATTTTGGACTGGCAATATGTAAAACAAATATCTTCAATCATATGTGTTGTTTCAGACAAGAAAGATATGATACTTCAAATTTATAATTAAATTTATTGAAATTGTGTACATTTGCATTGGCATCAAGGTTTATATACAAAGGTCAACTCTTTAAAATTGTTCAATGTATAATATGATGTCATACTTGGTATTTTGTATCAACATTCAAAAAATGGTAATTGTAATCATTAGATATTGTGATGTACATAGTAAAATAGCTGTAACAGAGCAAATATGTACATTTACTACACAAACATTCAAGCTGTTAAGCACTTATTGACAAAAATATAAAACAAAAACAATTGAAGATAACACATACTTAAAAATCTGGCTTGAACTAGTTGCTCCAATACTAGTTGTCTGACCTTTGGGGAATCTCATGATGGATGGAAGATAAGTGAAAATGTGGCTACTGGTGAAGGATTGATATTTGTATAAATCTTGATATTATGAAAGATTATACTTGCATCTGAATTATTTAGCTAGTAGATGAATAATGCTTTACCTCAAATGAATGTTTTGAGAAATAAGACAAAAGTGAGAGAAATATCTTCTGCATTTTGGATATGAATTAACCATATGTAGATTTTTAAAAATTGAAGAATGGAAGCCATCTTGTAAACCTGGTTGAAGAAATAGACATATTGACTATACTCAGATGTAGAACTAATGCCTGCAAAAATTATAAGGAAAAGACTTACTCTACCTCACAAGGAGATAATATAGAAATGTTTTCTTCATATAGATAACATTTATATGTTATAAATGTTCTTTTAAACAAATGCATAATTGATGGATGTTCTTGTAACTTTTGTTATCTCTATTTTTATCATTATAATAATTATAAAGGTATTTATTATTGCTTGAACATAAACACAATTCATCAGAATATGTAAATTGAAATTTCCTTTTCAAATATAGCTACCTATTGTGTGGATACTGAGTTTGAATTCTGACGCATGGTTTTAACATCTCGCCTATAGGATCAAAACTTGATTTTTCGAGAAATTCTTGTTAATTTATGATTTCCGTTTTGAACTCATTTTCTTTACAGACCAAGGCAGAGATGATTTTGTTTAAAATGTTGAATTATTATGCTTTTCAGAGCCAAAAAAGCGTTTTAATTATGACATTTTGATTATAGGAGGAATACTTGATTTTGCGAAAAATGCGCGTTCAATGATAATTCTCGTTTGAAACTCATTTTGTCTACAGACAAAGCCAGAAATGATTTTCTTTAAAATGTTGAATTATTATGCTTTTCAGAGCCAGAAAAGCGTTTTAATTATGACATTTGAACTATAGGATGAATATTTGTTTTATCGAGAAATACGCGTTCAATGCTAGTACACGTTTGAAACTCATTTTCTGTACAGACCAAACCAGAGATGATTTTCTTTAAAATGTTGAATTATTATGCTTCTCAGAGTATGAAAAGTGTTTTTATTATGACATTTGGACTGTTGGACGAATACTTAATTTTTCGAGAAATCTGCGTTCAATGCTAGCACTCGTTTGAAACTCATTTTCCCTACAGACCAAGCCGGAGATGATTTTCTTTAAAATGTTGAATTATTATGCTATTCAGAGCCTGAAAAGCGTTTTAATTATTACGTTTCGCATATAGGATCAAGACATGATTTTTCGAGAAATTCGGGTTAAATACTAATTTTCGTTTGAAAGTTATTTCCTCTACAGACCAAGCCAGTAATGACTTACATTAAAATGTTGAATTATTATGCTTTTCATAGTCTGAAAAGCGTTTTAATTACGACACCTCGCCTATAGGATTTAAACTTGATTTTTCGAGAAATTCGTGTTAAATGCTAATTTTCGTTTGAAACTCATTTTCTCTAGAGACCAAGCCAGAGATGGTTTTCTTTAAAAGGTTGAATTATTATGCTTCTCAGAGTCTAAAAAGCGTTTTAATTAAGACATTTGGAGTAAAGGATGAATACTTGATTTTTCGAGAAAATCGTTTCCAACGCTAGTATTAGCTTGAAACTCTTTTGCTCTACAGAACTAGCCAGAGATGATTTAACTTAAAATGTTGAATTATTATGCTTTTCAGAGACTAAAAAGCGTTTTAATTATGACATTTTGATTATAGGAGGAATACTTAATTTTCGAAAAAATTCGCGTTCAATGCTAATTCTCGTTTTAAACTCATTTTCTCTACAGACCAAGCCAGAAATGATTTTCTTTAAAATGTTGATTTATTATGCTTTTCAGAGTCAGAAAAGCGTTTTAATTATGACATTTGGACTATAGGATGAATATTTGTTTTATCGAGAAATACGCGTTCAATGCTAGTACTCGTTTGAAACTCATTTTCTGTACAGCCCAAATCAGAGATGATTTAATTTAAAATGTTTAATTATTATACTTTTCTGAGGCTGAAAAGCGTTTTAATTAGTACATTATGACAATAAAAATAATACATTGTCATAACAACACTTGATAAAGGTTAGGCTAAGTTTAAAGTTCCACATTTGTGCAATATTTATAATAATTTAGTCATAGAAGTTATTTTGGACTGGCAATATGTAAAACAAATATCTTCAATCATATGTGTTGTTTCAGACAAGAAAGATATGATACTTCAAATTTATAATTAAATTTATTGAAATTGTGTACATTTGCATTGGCATCAAGGTTTATATACAAAGGTCAACTCTTTAAAATTGTTCAATGTATAATATGATGTCATACTTGGTATTTTGTTTCAACATTCAAAAAATGGTAATTGTAATCATTAGATATTGTGATGTACATAGTAAAATAGCTGTAACAGAGCAAATATGTACATTTACTACACAAACATTGAAACTGTTAAGCACTTATTGACAAAAATATAAAACAAAAACAATTGAAGATAACACATACTGAAAAATCTGGCTTGAACTTGTTGCTCCAATACTAGTTGTCTGTGACCTTTGGGGAATCTCATGATAGATGGAAGATAAGTAAAAATGTGGCTACTGGTGAAGGATTGATATTTGTATAAATCTTGATATTATGAAAGATTATACTTGCATCTGCATTATTTAGCTAGTAGATGAATAATGCTTTACCTCAAATGAATGTTTTGAGAAATAAGACAAAAGTGAGAGAAATATCTTCTGCATTTTGGATATGAATTAACCATATGTAGATTTTTAAAAATTGAAGAATGGAAACCATCTTGTAAACCTGGTTGAAGAAATTGACATATTGATTATCCTCAGATGTAGAACTAATGCCTGCAAAAATTATAAGGAAAAGACTTACTCTACCTCACAAGGAGATAATATAGAAATGTTTTCTTCATATAGATAACATTTATATGTTATGTTATAAATGTTCTTTTAAACAAATGCATAATTGATGGATGTTCTTGTAACTTTTGTTATCTCTATTTTTATCATTATAATAATTATAAAGGTATTTATTATTGCTTGAACATAAACACAATTCATCAGAATATGTAAATTGAAATTTCCTTTTCAAATATAGCTAGCTACCTATTGTGTGGATACTGAGTTTGAATTATGTCGCATGGTTTTAACATCTCGCCTATAGGATCAAAACTTGATTTTTCGAGAAATTCTTGTTAATTTCTGATTTCCGTTTTGAATTCATTTTCTTTACAGACCAAGCCAGAGATGATTTTGTTTAAAATGTTGAATTATTATGCTTTTCAGAGACTAAAAAACGTTTTAATTATGACATTTTGATTATTGGAGGAATACTTGATTTTGCGAAAAATGCCCGTTCAATGATAATTCTCGTTTGAAACTCATTTTGTCTACAGACCAAGCCAGAAATGATTTTCTTTAAAATGTTGAATTATTATGCTTTTCAGAGCCAGAAAAGCGTTTTAATTATGACATCTGAACTATAGGATGAATATTTGTTTTATCGAGAGATACGTGTTCAATACTAGTACACGTTTGAAACTCATTTTCTGTACAGACCAAACCAGAGATGATTTTCTTTAAAATGTTGAATTATTATGCTTTACAGAGCTTGAATAGAGTTTTAATTATGACATTTGGACTATAGAATGAATACTTGATTTTTCGAGAAATTCGCTTTCAACGCTAGTATTCGTTTGAAACTCATTTGCTCTACAGAACTTAAAATCTTCAATTATTATGCTTTTCAGAGACTAAAAAGCGTTTTAATTATGACATTTTGATTATAGGAGGAATACTTGATTTTTCGGAAAAATTCGCGTTCAATGCTAATTCTCGTTTGAAACTCATTTTCTCTACAGACAAAGCCAGAAATGATTTTCTTTAAAATGTTGATTTATTATGCTTTTCAGAGTCAGAAAAGCGTTTTAATTATGACATTTGGACTATAGGATGAATATTTGTTTTATCGAGAAATACGCGTTCAATGCTAGTACTCGTTTGAAACTCATTTTCTGTACAGCCCAAATCAGAGATGATTTAATTTAAAATGTTTAATTATTATACTTTTCTGAGGCTGAAAAGCGTTTTAATTATTACATCTCGCCTATAGAATGAATACTTGATTTTTCAAGAAATACGCGTTATATTCTAGTACTCGTTTGAAACTCATTTTCTGTACAGACCAAGCCAGAGATGATTTTCTTTAAAATGTTGAATTATTATGCTTTTCAGAGTCAGAAAAGCGTTTTAATTATGACATTTGGACTATAGAATGAATACTTGATTTTTCGAGAAATTCGCTTTTAACGCTAGTATTCGCTTGAAACTCATTTGCTCTACAGAACTTAAAATCTTGAATTATTAAGCTTTTCAGAGGCTGAAAAGCGTCTTAATTCAGCCGTTACGACTATAGGATCAAATCTCGATTTATCGCGAATATCGCGTTTAATGCTAATAGTCACTTCAGACTCATTTTCTATACAGACCATGCCACAGAAAATTTTCTTTAAAATGTTGAATTATTATGCTTTTCAGAGCCTGAAAAGCGTTTTAATTATTACATTATGACAATAAAAATAATAGATTGTCATAACAACACTTGAAAAAGGTTAGGCTAGGTTTAAAGTTCCACATTTGTGCAATATTTATAATAATTTAGTCATAGCAGTTATTTTGGACTGGTAATATGTAAAACAAATATCTTCAATCATATGTGTTGTTTCAGACAAGAAAGATATGATACTTCAAATTTATAATTAAATTTATTGAAATTGTGTACATTTGCATTGGCATCAAGGTTTATATACAAAGGTCAACTCTTTAAAATTGTTCAATGTATAATATGATGTCATACTTGGTATTTTGTATCAACATTCAAAAAATGGTAATTGTAATCATTAGATATTGTGATGTACATAGTAAAATAGCTGTAACAGAGCAAATATGTACATTTACTACACAAACATTCAAGCTGTTAAGCACTTATTGACAAAAATATAAAACAAAAACAATTGAAGATAACACATACTTAAAAATCTGGCTTGAACTAGTTGCTCCAATACTAGTTGTCTGACCTTTGGGGAATCTCATGATGGATGGAAGATAAGTGAAAATGTGGCTACTGGTGAAGGATTGATATTTGTATAAATCTTGATATTATGAAAGATTATACTTGCATCTGAATTATTTAGCTAGTAGATGAATAATGCTTTACCTCAAATGAATGTTTTGAGAAATAAGACAAAAGTGAGAGAAATATCTTCTGCATTTTGGATATGAATTAACCATATGTAGATTTTTAAAAATTGAAGAATGGAAGCCATCTTGTAAACCTGGTTGAAGAAATAGACATATTGACTATACTCAGATGTAGAACTAATGCCTGCAAAAATTATAAGGAAAAGACTTACTCTACCTCACAAGGAGATAATATAGAAATGTTTTCTTCATATAGATAACATTTATATGTTATAAATGTTCTTTTAAACAAATGCATAATTGATGGATGTTCTTGTAACTTTTGTTATCTCTATTTTTATCATTATAATAATTATAAAGGTATTTATTATTGCTTGAACATAAACACAATTCATCAGAATATGTAAATTGAAATTTCCTTTTCAAATATAGCTACCTATTGTGTGGATACTGAGTTTGAATTCTGACGCATGGTTTTAACATCTCGCCTATAGGATCAAAACTTGATTTTTCGAGAAATTCTTGTTAATTTATGATTTCCGTTTTGAACTCATTTTCTTTACAGACCAAGGCAGAGATGATTTTGTTTAAAATGTTGAATTATTATGCTTTTCAGAGCCAAAAAAGCGTTTTAATTATGACATTTTGATTATAGGAGGAATACTTGATTTTGCGAAAAATGCGCGTTCAATGATAATTCTCGTTTGAAACTCATTTTGTCTACAGACAAAGCCAGAAATGATTTTCTTTAAAATGTTGAATTATTATGCTTTTCAGAGCCAGAAAAGCGTTTTAATTATGACATTTGAACTATAGGATGAATATTTGTTTTATCGAGAAATACGCGTTCAATGCTAGTACACGTTTGAAACTCATTTTCTGTACAGACCAAACCAGAGATGATTTTCTTTAAAATGTTGAATTATTATGCTTCTCAGAGTATGAAAAGTGTTTTTATTATGACATTTGGACTGTTGGACGAATACTTAATTTTTCGAGAAATCTGCGTTCAATGCTAGCACTCGTTTGAAACTCATTTTCCCTACAGACCAAGCCGGAGATGATTTTCTTTAAAATGTTGAATTATTATGCTATTCAGAGCCTGAAAAGCGTTTTAATTATTACGTTTCGCATATATGATCAAGACATGATTTTTCGAGAAATTCGGGTTAAATACTAATTTTCGTTTGAAAGTTATTTCCTCTACAGACCAAGCCAGTAATGACTTACATTAAAATGTTGAATTATTATGCTTTTCATAGTCTGAAAAGCGTTTTAATTACGACACCTCGCCTATAGGATTTAAACTTGATTTTTCGAGAAATTCGTGTTAAATGCTAATTTTCGTTTGAAACTCATTTTCTCTAGAGACCAAGCCAGAGATGGTTTTCTTTAAAAGGTTGAATTATTATGCTTCTCAGAGTCTAAAAAGCGTTTTAATTAAGACATTTGGAGTAAAGGATGAATACTTGATTTTTCGAGAAAATCGTTTCCAACGCTAGTATTAGCTTGAAACTCTTTTGCTCTACAGAACTAGCCAGAGATGATTTAACTTAAAATGTTGAATTATTATGCTTTTCAGAGACTAAAAAGCGTTTTAATTATGACATTTTGATTATAGGAGGAATACTTAATTTTCGAAAAAATTCGCGTTCAATGCTAATTCTCGTTTTAAACTCATTTTCTCTACAGACCAAGCCAGAAATGATTTTCTTTAAAATGTTGATTTATTATGCTTTTCAGAGTCAGAAAAGCGTTTTAATTATGACATTTGGACTATAGGATGAATATTTGTTTTATCGAGAAATACGCGTTCAATGCTAGTACTCGTTTGAAACTCATTTTCTGTACAGCCCAAATCAGAGATGATTTAATTTAAAATGTTTAATTATTATACTTTTCTGAGGCTGAAAAGCGTTTTAATTATTACATCTCGCCTATAGAATGAATACTTGATTTTTCAAGAAATACGCGTTATATTCCAGTACTCGTTTGAAACTCATTTTCTGTACAGACCAAGCCAGAGATGATTTTCTTTAAAATGTGGAATTATTATGCTCTTCAGAGCCTGAAAAGCGTTTTAATTAGTACATTATGACAATAAAAATAATACATTGTCATAACAACACTTGAAAAAGGTTAGGCTAAGTTTAAAGTTCCACATTTGTGCAATATTTATAATAATTTAGTCATAGAAGTTATTTTGGACTGGCAATATGTAAAACAAATATCTTCAATCATATGTGTTGTTTCAGACAAGAAAGATATGATACTTCAAATTTATAATTAAATTTATTGAAATTGTGTACATTTGCATTGGCATCAAGGTTTATATACAAAGGTCAACTCTTTAAAATTGTTCAATGTATAATATGATGTCATACTTGGTATTTTGTATCAACATTCAAAAAATGGTAATTGTAATCATTAGATATTGTGATGTACATAGTAAAATAGCTGTAACAGAGCAAATATGTACATTTACTACACAAACATTCAAGCTGTTAAGCACTTATTGACAAAAATATAAAACAAAAACAATTGAAGATAACACATACTTAAAAATCTGGCTTGAACTAGTTGCTCCAATACTAGTTGTCTGACCTTTGGGGAATCTCATGATGGATGGAAGATAAGTGAAAATGTGGCTACTGGTGAAGGATTGATATTTGTATAAATCTTGATATTATGAAAGATTATACTTGCATCTGAATTATTTAGCTAGTAGATGAATAATGCTTTACCTCAAATGAATGTTTTGAGAAATAAGACAAAAGTGAGAGAAATATCTTCTGCATTTTGGATATGAATTAACCATATGTAGATTTTTAAAAATTGAAGAATGGAAGCCATCTTGTAAACCTGGTTGAAGAAATAGACATATTGACTATACTCAGATGTAGAACTAATGCCTGCAAAAATTATAAGGAAAAGACTTACTCTACCTCACAAGGAGATAATATAGAAATGTTTTCTTCATATAGATAACATTTATATGTTATAAATGTTCTTTTAAACAAATGCATAATTGATGGATGTTCTTGTAACTTTTGTTATCTCTATTTTTATCATTATAATAATTATAAAGGTATTTATTATTGCTTGAACATAAACACAATTCATCAGAATATGTAAATTGAAATTTCCTTTTCAAATATAGCTACCTATTGTGTGGATACTGAGTTTGAATTCTGACGCATGGTTTTAACATCTCGCCTATAGGATCAAAACTTGATTTTTCGAGAAATTCTTGTTAATTTATGATTTCCGTTTTGAACTCATTTTCTTTACAGACCAAGGCAGAGATGATTTTGTTTAAAATGTTGAATTATTATGCTTTTCAGAGCCAAAAAAGCGTTTTAATTATGACATTTTGATTATAGGAGGAATACTTGATTTTGCGAAAAATGCGCGTTCAATGATAATTCTCGTTTGAAACTCATTTTGTCTACAGACAAAGCCAGAAATGATTTTCTTTAAAATGTTGAATTATTATGCTTTTCAGAGCCAGAAAAGCGTTTTAATTATGACATTTGAACTATAGGATGAATATTTGTTTTATCGAGAAATACGCGTTCAATGCTAGTACACGTTTGAAACTCATTTTCTGTACAGACCAAACCAGAGATGATTTTCTTTAAAATGTTGAATTATTATGCTTCTCAGAGTATGAAAAGTGTTTTTATTATGACATTTGGACTGTTGGACGAATACTTAATTTTTCGAGAAATCTGCGTTCAATGCTAGCACTCGTTTGAAACTCATTTTCCCTACAGACCAAGCCGGAGATGATTTTCTTTAAAATGTTGAATTATTATGCTATTCAGAGCCTGAAAAGCGTTTTAATTATTACGTTTCGCATATAGGATCAAGACATGATTTTTCGAGAAATTCGGGTTAAATACTCATTTTCGTTTGAAAGTTATTTCCTCTACAGACCAAGCCAGTAATGACTTACATTAAAATGTTGAATTATTATGCTTTTCATAGTCTGAAAAGCGTTTTAATTACGACACCTCGCCTATAGGATTTAAACTTGATTTTTCGAGAAATTCGTGTTAAATGCTAATTTTCGTTTGAAACTCATTTTCTCTAGAGACCAAGCCAGAGATGGTTTTCTTTAAAAGGTTGAATTATTATGCTTCTCAGAGTCTAAAAAGCGTTTTAATTAAGACATTTGGAGTAAAGGATGAATACTTGATTTTTCGAGAAAATCGTTTCCAACGCTAGTATTAGCTTGAAACTCTTTTGCTCTACAGAACTAGCCAGAGATGATTTAACTTAAAATGTTGAATTATTATGCTTTTCAGAGACTAAAAAGCGTTTTAATTATGACATTTTGATTATAGGAGGAATACTTAATTTTCGAAAAAATTCGCGTTCAATGCTAATTCTCGTTTTAAACTCATTTTCTCTACAGACCAAGCCAGAAATGATTTTCTTTAAAATGTTGATTTATTATGCTTTTCAGAGTCAGAAAAGCGTTTTAATTATGACATTTGGACTATAGGATGAATATTTGTTTTATCGAGAAATACGCGTTCAATGCTAGTACTCGTTTGAAACTCATTTTCTGTACAGCCCAAATCAGAGATGATTTAATTTAAAATGTTTAATTATTATACTTTTCTGAGGCTGAAAAGCGTTTTAATTATTACATCTCGCCTATAGAATGAATACTTGATTTTTCAAGAAATACGCGTTATATTCCAGTACTCGTTTGAAACTCATTTTCTGTACAGACCAAGCCAGAGATGATTTTCTTTAAAATGTGGAATTATTATGCTCTTCAGAGCCTGAAAAGCGTTTTAATTAGTACATTATGACAATAAAAATAATACATTGTCATAACAACACTTGAAAAAGGTTAGGCTAAGTTTAAAGTTCCACATTTGTGCAATATTTATAATAATTTAGTCATAGAAGTTATTTTGGACTGGCAATATGTAAAACAAATATCTTCAATCATATGTGTTGTTTCAGACAAGAAAGATATGATACTTCAAATTTATAATTAAATTTATTGAAATTGTGTACATTTGCATTGGCATCAAGGTTTATATACAAAGGTCAACTCTTTAAAATTGTTCAATGTATAATATGATGTCATACTTGGTATTTTGTATCAACATTCAAAAAATGGTAATTGTAATCATTAGATATTGTGATGTACATAGTAAAATAGCTGTAACAGAGCAAATATGTACATTTACTACACAAACATTGAAGCTGTTAAGCACTTATTGACAAAAATATAAAACAAAAACAATTGAAGATAACACATACTGAAAAATCTGGCTTGAACTTGTTGCTCCAATACTAGTTGTCTGTGACCTTTGGGGAATCTCATGATAGATGGAAGATAAGTAAAAATGTGGCTACTGGTGAAGGATTGATATTTGTATAAATCTTGATATTATGAAAGATTATACTTGCATCTGCATTATTTAGCTAGTAGATGAATAATGCTTTACCTCAAATGAATGTTTTGAGAAATAAGACAAAAGTGAGAGAAATATCTTCTGCATTTTGGATATGAATTAACCATATGTAGATTTTTAAAAATTGAAGAATGGAAACCATCTTGTAAACCTGGTTGAAGAAATTGACATATTGATTATACTCAGATGTAGAACTAATGCCTGCAAAAATTATAAGGAAAAGACTTACTCTACCTCACAAGGAGATAATATAGAAATGTTTTCTTCATATAGATGACATTTATATGTTATGTTATAAATGTTCTTTTAAACAAATGCATAATTGATGGATGTTCTTGTAACTTTTGTTATCTCTATTTTTATCATTATAATAATTATAAAGGTATTTATTATTGCTTGAACATAAACACAATTCATCAGAATATGTAAATTGAAATTTCCTTTTCAAATATAGCTAGCTACCTATTGTGTGGATACTGAGTTTGAATTATGTCGCATGGTTTTAACATCTCGCCTATAGGATCAAAACTTGATTTTTCGAGAAATTCTTGTTAATTTCTGATTTCCGTTTTGAATTCATTTTCTTTACAGACCAAGCCAGAGATGATTTTGTTTAAAATGTTGAATTATTATGCTTTTCAGAGACTAAAAAACGTTTTAATTATGACATTTTGATTATAGGAGGAATACTTGATTTTGCGAAAAATGCCCGTTCAATGATAATTCTCGTTTGAAACTCATTTTGTCTACAGACCAAGCCAGAAATGATTTTCTTTAAAATGTTGAATTATTATGCTTTTCAGAGCCAGAAAAGCGTTTTAATTATGACATCTGAACTATAGGATGAATATTTGTTTTATCGAGAGATACGTGTTCAATACTAGTACACGTTTGAAACTCATTTTCTGTACAGACCAAACCAGAGATGATTTTCTTTAAAATGTTGAATTATTATGCTTTACAGAGCTTGAATAGAGTTTTAATTATGACATTTGGACTATAGAATGAATACTTGATTTTTCGAGAAATTCGCTTTCAACGCTAGTATTCGTTTGAAACTCATTTGCTCTACAGAACTTAAAATCTTCAATTATTATGCTTTTCAGAGACTAAAAAGCGTTTTAATTATGACATTTTGATTATAGGAGGAATACTTGATTTTTCGGAAAAATTCGCGTTCAATGCTAATTCTCGTTTGAAACTCATTTTCTCTACAGACAAAGCCAGAAATGATTTTCTTTAAAATGTTGATTTATTATGCTTTTCAGAGTCAGAAAAGCGTTTTAATTATGACATTTGGACTATAGGATGAATATTTGTTTTATCGAGAAATACGCGTTCAATGCTAGTACTCGTTTGAAACTCATTTTCTGTACAGCCCAAATCAGAGATGATTTAATTTAAAATGTTTAATTATTATACTTTTCTGAGGCTGAAAAGCGTTTTAATTATTACATCTCGCCTATAGAATGAATACTTGATTTTTCAAGAAATACGCGTTATATTCTAGTACTCGTTTGAAACTCATTTTCTGTACAGACCAAGCCAGAGATGATTTTCTTTAAAATGTTGAATTATTATGCTTTTCAGAGTCAGAAAAGCGTTTTAATTATGACATTTGGACTATAGAATGAATACTTGATTTTTCGAGAAATTCGCTTTTAACGCTAGTATTCGCTTGAAACTCATTTGCTCTACAGAACTTAAAATCTTGAATTATTAAGCTTTTCAGAGGCTGAAAAGCGTCTTAATTCAGCCGTTACGACTATAGGATCAAATCTCGATTTATCGCGAATATCGCGTTTAATGCTAATAGTCACTTCAGACTCATTTTCTATACAGACCATGCCACAGAAAATTTTCTTTAAAATGTTGAATTATTATGCTTTTCAGAGCCTGAAAAGCGTTTTAATTATTACATTATGACAATAAAAATAATAGATTGTCATAACAACACTTGAAAAAGGTTAGGCTAGGTTTAAAGTTCCACATTTGTGCAATATTTATAATAATTTAGTCATAGCAGTTATTTTGGACTGGTAATATGTAAAACAAATATCTTCAATCATATGTGTTGTTTCAGACAAGAAAGATATGATACTTCAAATTTATAATTAAATTTATTGAAATTGTGTACATTTGCATTGGCATCAAGGTTTATATACAAAGGTCAACTCTTTAAAATTGTTCAATGTATAATATGATGTCATACTTGGTATTTTGTATCAACATTCAAAAAATGGTAATTGTAATCATTAGATATTGTGATGTACATAGTAAAATAGCTGTAACAGAACAAATATGTACATTTACTACACAAACATTCAAGCTGTTAAGCACTTATTGACAAAAATATAAAACAAAAACAATTGAAGATAACACATACTTAAAAATCTGGCTTGAACTAGTTGCTCCAATACTAGTTGTCTGACCTTTGGGGAATCTCATGATGGATGGAAGATAAGTGAAAATGTGGCTACTGGTGAAGGATTGATATTTGTATAAATCTTGATATTATGAAAGATTATACTTGCATCTGAATTATTTAGCTAGTAGATGAATAATGCTTTACCTCAAATGAATGTTTTGAGAAATAAGACAAAAGTGAGAGAAATATCTTCTGCATTTTGGATATGAATTAACCATATGTAGATTTTTAAAAATTGAAGAATGGAAGCCATCTTGTAAACCTGGTTGAAGAAATAGACATATTGACTATACTCAGATGTAGAACTAATGCCTGCAAAAATTATAAGGAAAAGACTTACTCTACCTCACAAGGAGATAATATAGAAATGTTTTCTTCATATAGATAACATTTATATGTTATAAATGTTCTTTTAAACAAATGCATAATTGATGGATGTTCTTGTAACTTTTGTTATCTCTATTTTTATCATTATAATAATTATAAAGGTATTTATTATTGCTTGAACATAAACACAATTCATCAGAATATGTAAATTGAAATTTCCTTTTCAAATATAGCTACCTATTGTGTGGATACTGAGTTTGAATTCTGACGCATGGTTTTAACATCTCGCCTATAGGATCAAAACTTGATTTTTCGAGAAATTCTTGTTAATTTATGATTTCCGTTTTGAACTCATTTTCTTTACAGACCAAGGCAGAGATGATTTTGTTTAAAATGTTGAATTATTATGCTTTTCAGAGCCAAAAAAGCGTTTTAATTATGACATTTTGATTATAGGAGGAATACTTGATTTTGCGAAAAATGCGCGTTCAATGATAATTCTCGTTTGAAACTCATTTTGTCTACAGACAAAGCCAGAAATGATTTTCTTTAAAATGTTGAATTATTATGCTTTTCAGAGCCAGAAAAGCGTTTTAATTATGACATTTGAACTATAGGATGAATATTTGTTTTATCGAGAAATACGCGTTCAATGCTAGTACACGTTTGAAACTCATTTTCTGTACAGACCAAACCAGAGATGATTTTCTTTAAAATGTTGAATTATTATGCTTCTCAGAGTATGAAAAGTGTTTTTATTATGACATTTGGACTGTTGGACGAATACTTAATTTTTCGAGAAATCTGCGTTCAATGCTAGCACTCGTTTGAAACTCATTTTCCCTACAGACCAAGCCGGAGATGATTTTCTTTAAAATGTTGAATTATTATGCTATTCAGAGCCTGAAAAGCGTTTTAATTATTACGTTTCGCATATAGGATCAAGACATGATTTTTCGAGAAATTCGGGTTAAATACTAATTTTCGTTTGAAAGTTATTTCCTCTACAGACCAAGCCAGTAATGACTTACATTAAAATGTTGAATTATTATGCTTTTCATAGTCTGAAAAGCGTTTTAATTACGACACCTCGCCTATAGGATTTAAACTTGATTTTTCGAGAAATTCGTGTTAAATGCTAATTTTCGTTTGAAACTCATTTTCTCTAGAGACCAAGCCAGAGATGGTTTTCTTTAAAAGGTTGAATTATTATGCTTCTCAGAGTCTAAAAAGCGTTTTAATTAAGACATTTGGAGTAAAGGATGAATACTTGATTTTTCGAGAAAATCGTTTCCAACGCTAGTATTAGCTTGAAACTCTTTTGCTCTACAGAACTAGCCAGAGATGATTTAACTTAAAATGTTGAATTATTATGCTTTTCAGAGACTAAAAAGCGTTTTAATTATGACATTTTGATTATAGGAGGAATACTTGATTTTCGAAAAAATTCGCGTTCAATGCTAATTCTCGTTTTAAACTCATTTTCTCTACAGACCAAGCCAGAAATGATTTTCTTTAAAATGTTGATTTATTATGCTTTTCAGAGTCAGAAAAGCGTTTTAATTATGACATTTGGACTATAGGATGAATATTTGTTTTATCGAGAAATACGCGTTCAATGCTAGTACTAGTTTGAAACTCATTTTCTGTACAGCCCAAATCAGAGATGATTTAATTTAAAATGTTTAATTATTATACTTTTCTGAGGCTGAAAAGCGTTTTAATTATTACATCTCGCCTATAGAATGAATACTTGATTTTTCAAGAAATACGCGTTATATTCCAGTACTCGTTTGAAACTCATTTTCTGTACAGACCAAGCCAGAGATGATTTTCTTTAAAATGTGGAATTATTATGCTCTTCAGAGCCTGAAAAGCGTTTTAATTAGTACATTATGACAATAAAAATAATACATTGTCATAACAACACTTGAAAAAGGTTAGGCTAAGTTTAAAGTTCCACATTTGTGCAATATTTATAATAATTTAGTCATAGAAGTTATTTTGGACTGGCAATATGTAAAACAAATATCTTCAATCATATGTGTTGTTTCAGACAAGAAAGATATGATACTTCAAATTTATAATTAAATTTATTGAAATTGTGTACATTTGCATTGGCATCAAGGTTTATATACAAAGGTCAACTCTTTAAAATTGTTCAATGTATAATATGATGTCATACTTGGTATTTTGTATCAACATTCAAAAAATGGTAATTGTAATCATTAGATATTGTGATGTACATAGTAAAATAGCTGTAACAGAGCAAATATGTACATTTACTACACAAACATTGAAGCTGTTAAGCACTTATTGACAAAAATATAAAACAAAAACAATTGAAGATAACACATACTGAAAAATCTGGCTTGAACTTGTTGCTCCAATACTAGTTGTCTGTGACCTTTGGGGAATCTCATGATAGATGGAAGATAAGTAAAAATGTGGCTACTGGTGAAGGATTGATATTTGTATAAATCTTGATATTATGAAAGATTATACTTGCATCTGCATTATTTAGCTAGTAGATGAATAATGCTTTACCTCAAATGAATGTTTTGAGAAATAAGACAAAAGTGAGAGAAATATCTTCTGCATTTTGGATATGAATTAACCATATGTAGATTTTTAAAAATTGAAGAATGGAAACCATCTTGTAAACCTGGTTGAAGAAATTGACATATTGATTATACTCAGATGTAGATCTAATGCCTGCAAAAATTATAAGGAAAAGACTTACTCTACCTCACAAGGAGATAATATAGAAATGTTTTCTTCATATAGATAACATTTATATGTTATGTTATAAATGTTCTTTTAAACAAATGCATAATTGATGGATGTTCTTGTAACTTTTGTTATCTCTATTTTTATCATTATAATAATTATAAAGGTATTTATTATTGCTTGAACATAAACACAATTCATCAGAATATGTAAATTGAAATTTCCTTTTCAAATATAGCTAGCTACCTATTGTGTGGATACTGAGTTTGAATTATGTCGCATGGTTTTAACATCTCGCCTATAGGATCAAAACTTGATTTTTCGAGAAATTCTTGTTAATTTCTGATTTCCGTTTTGAATTCATTTTCTTTACAGACCAAGCCAGAGATGATTTTGTTTAAAATGTTGAATTATTATGCTTTTCAGAGACTAAAAAACGTTTTAATTATGACATTTTGATTATAGGAGGAATACTTGATTTTGCGAAAAATGCCCGTTCAATGATAATTCTCGTTTGAAACTCATTTTGTCTACAGACCAAGCCAGAAATGATTTTCTTTAAAATGTTGAATTATTATGCTTTTCAGAGCCAGAAAAGCGTTTTAATTATGACATCTGAACTATAGGATGAATATTTGTTTTATCGAGAGATACGTGTTCAATACTAGTACACGTTTGAAACTCATTTTCTGTACAGACCAAACCAGAGATGATTTTCTTTAAAATGTTGAATTATTATGCTTTACAGAGCTTGAATAGAGTTTTAATTATGACATTTGGACTATAGAATGAATACTTGATTTTTCGAGAAATTCGCTTTCAACGCTAGTATTCGTTTGAAACTCATTTGCTCTACAGAACTTAAAATCTTCAATTATTATGCTTTTCAGAGACTAAAAAGCGTTTTAATTATGACATTTTGATTATAGGAGGAATACTTGATTTTTCGGAAAAATTCGCGTTCAATGCTAATTCTCGTTTGAAACTCATTTTCTCTACAGACAAAGCCAGAAATGATTTTCTTTAAAATGTTGATTTATTATGCTTTTCAGAGTCAGAAAAGCGTTTTAATTATGACATTTGGACTATAGGATGAATATTTGTTTTATCGAGAAATACGCGTTCAATGCTAGTACTCGTTTGAAACTCATTTTCTGTACAGCCCAAATCAGAGATGATTTAATTTAAAATGTTTAATTATTATACTTTTCTGAGGCTGAAAAGCGTTTTAATTATTACATCTCGCCTATAGAATGAATACTTGATTTTTCAAGAAATACGCGTTATATTCTAGTACTCGTTTGAAACTCATTTTCTGTACAGACCAAGCCAGAGATGATTTTCTTTAAAATGTTGAATTATTATGCTTTTCAGAGTCAGAAAAGCGTTTTAATTATGACATTTGGACTATAGAATGAATACTTGATTTTTCGAGAAATTCGCTTTTAACGCTAGTATTCGCTTGAAACTCATTTGCTCTACAGAACTTAAAATCTTGAATTATTAAGCTTTTCAGAGGCTGAAAAGCGTCTTAATTCAGCCGTTACGACTATAGGATCAAATCTCGATTTATCGCGAATATCGCGTTTAATGCTAATAGTCACTTCAGACTCATTTTCTATACAGACCATGCCACAGAAAATTTTCTTTAAAATGTTGAATTATTATGCTTTTCAGAGCCTGAAAAGCGTTTTAATTATTACATTATGACAATAAAAATAATAGATTGTCATAACAACACTTGAAAAAGGTTAGGCTAGGTTTAAAGTTCCACATTTGTGCAATATTTATAATAATTTAGTCATAGCAGTTATTTTGGACTGGTAATATGTAAAACAAATATCTTCAATCATATGTGTTGTTTCAGACAAGAAAGATATGATACTTCAAATTTATAATTAAATTTATTGAAATTGTGTACATTTGCATTGGCATCAAGGTTTATATACAAAGGTCAACTCTTTAAAATTGTTCAATGTATAATATGATGTCATACTTGGTATTTTGTATCAACATTCAAAAAATGGTAATTGTAATCATTAGATATTGTGATGTACATAGTAAAATAGCTGTAACAGAGCAAATATGTACATTTACTACACAAACATTCAAGCTGTTAAGCACTTATTGACAAAAATATAAAACAAAAACAATTGAAGATAACACATACTTAAAAATCTGGCTTGAACTAGTTGCTCCAATACTAGTTGTCTGACCTTTGGGGAATCTCATGATGGATGGAAGATAAGTGAAAATGTGGCTACTGGTGAAGGATTGATATTTGTATAAATCTTGATATTATGAAAGATTATACTTGCATCTGAATTATTTAGCTAGTAGATGAATAATGCTTTACCTCAAATGAATGTTTTGAGAAATAAGACAAAAGTGAGAGAAATATCTTCTGCATTTTGGATATGAATTAACCATATGTAGATTTTTAAAAATTGAAGAATGGAAGCCATCTTGTAAACCTGGTTGAAGAAATAGACATATTGACTATACTCAGATGTAGAACTAATGCCTGCAAAAATTATAAGGAAAAGACTTACTCTACCTCACAAGGAGATAATATAGAAATGTTTTCTTCATATAGATAACATTTATATGTTATAAATGTTCTTTTAAACAAATGCATAATTGATGGTTGTTCTTGTAACTTTTGTTATCTCTATTTTTATCATTATATTAATTATAAAGGTATTTATTATTGCTTGAACATAAACACAATTCATCAGAATATGTAAATTGAAATTTCCTTTTCAAATATAGCTACCTATTGTGTGGATACTGAGTTTGAATTCTGACGCCTATAGGATCAAAACTTGATTTTACGAGAAATTCTTGTTAATTTCTGATTTCCGTTTTGAACTCATTTTCTTTACAGACCAAGCCAGAGATGATTTTGTTTAAAATGTTGAATTATTATGCTTTTCAGAGACTAAAAAGCGTTTTAATTATGACATTTTGATTATAGGAGGAATACTTGATTTTGCGAAAAATGCGCGTTCAATGATAATTCTCGTTTGAAACTCATTTTGTCTACAGACAAAGCCAGAAATGATTTTCTTTAAAATGTTGAATTATTATGCTTTTCAGAGCCAGAAAAGCGTTTTAATTATGACATTTGAACTATAGGATGAATATTTTTTTATCGAGAAATACGCGTTCAATGCTAGTACACGTTTGAAACTCATTTTCTGTACAGACCAAACCAGAGATGATTTTCTTTAAAATGTTGAATTATTATGCTTCTCAGAGTATGAAAAGTGTTTTTATTATGACATTTGGACTGTTGGACGAATACTTAATTTTTCGAGAAATCTGCGTTCAATGCTAGCACTCGTTTGAAACTCATTTTCCCTACAGACCAAGCCGGAGATGATTTTCTTTAAAATGTTGAATTATTATGCTATTCAGAGCCTGAAAAGCGTTTTAATTATTACGTTTCGCATATAGGATCAAGACATGATTTTTCGAGAAATTCGGGTTAAATACTAATTTTCGTTTGAAAGTTATTTCCTCTACAGACCAAGCCAGTAATGACTTACATTAAAATGTTGAATTATTATGCTTTTCATAGTCTGAAAAGCGTTTTAATTACGACACCTCGCCTATAGGATTTAAACTTGATTTTTCGAGAAATTCGTGTTAAATGCTAATTTTCGTTTGAAACTCATTTTCTCTAGAGACCAAGCCAGAGATGGTTTTCTTTAAAAGGTTGAATTATTATGCTTCTCAGAGTCTAAAAAGCGTTTTAATTAAGACATTTGGAGTAAAGGATGAATACTTGATTTTTCGAGAAAATCGTTTCCAACGCTAGTATTAGCTTGAAACTCTTTTGCTCTACAGAACTAGCCAGAGATGATTTAACTTAAAATGTTGAATTATTATGCTTTTCAGAGACTAAAAAGCGTTTTAATTATGACATTTTGATTATAGGAGGAATACTTGATTTTCGAAAAAATTCGCGTTCAATGCTAATTCTCGTTTTAAACTCATTTTCTCTACAGACCAAGCCAGAAATGATTTTCTTTAAAATGTTGATTTATTATGCTTTTCAGAGTCAGAAAAGCGTTTTAATTATGACATTTGGACTATAGGATGAATATTTGTTTTATCGAGAAATACGCGTTCAATGCTAGTACTCGTTTGAAACTCATTTTCTGTACAGCCCAAATCAGAGATGATTTAATTTAAAATGTTTAATTATTATACTTTTCTGAGGCTGAAAAGCGTTTTAATTATTACATCTCGCCTATAGAATGAATACTTGATTTTTCAAGAAATACGCGTTATATTCCAGTACTCGTTTGAAACTCATTTTCTGTACAGACCAAGCCAGAGATGATTTTCTTTAAAATGTGGAATTATTATGCTCTTCAGAGCCTGAAAAGCGTTTTAATTAGTACATTATGACAATAAAAATAATACATTGTCATAACAACACTTGAAAAAGGTTAGGCTAAGTTTAATGTTCCACATTTGTGCAATATTTATAATAATTTAGTCATAGAAGTTATTTTGGACTGGCAATATGTAAAACAAATATCTTCAATCATATGTGTTGTTTCAGACAAGAAAGATATGATACTTCAAATTTATAATTAAATTTATTGAAATTGTGTACATTTGCATTGGCATCAAGGTTTATATACAAAGGTCAACTCTTTAAAATTGTTCAATGTATAATATGATGTCATACTTGGTATTTTGTATCAACATTCAAAAAATGGTAATTGTAATCATTAGATATTGTGATGTACATAGTAAAATAGCTGTAACAGAGCAAATATGTACATTTACTACACAAACATTGAAGCTGTTAAGCACTTATTGACAAAAATATAAAACAAAAACAATTGAAGATAACACATACTGAAAAATCTGGCTTGAACTTGTTGCTCCAATACTAGTTGTCTGTGACCTTTGGGGAATCTCATGATGGATGGAAGATAAGTAAAAATGTGGCTACTGGTGAAGTATTGATATTTGTATAAATCTTGATATTATGAAAGATTATACTTGCATCTGCATTATTTAGCTAGTAGATGAATAATGCTTTACCTCAAATGAATGTTTTGAGAAATAAGACAAAAGTGAGAGAAATATCTTCTGCATTTTGGATATGAATTAACCATATGTAGATTTTTAAAAATTGAAGAATGGAAACCATCTTGTAAACCTGGTTGAAGAAATTGACATATTGATTATACTCAGATGTAGAACTAATGCCTGCAAAAATTATAAGGAAAAGACTTACTCTACCTCACAAGGAGATAATATAGAAATGTTTTCTTCATATAGATAACATTTATATGTTATGTTATAAATGTTCTTTTAAACAAATGCATAATTGATGGATGTTCTTGTAACTTTTGTTATCTCTATTTTTATCATTATAATAATTATAAAGGTATTTATTATTGCTTGAACATAAACACAATTCATCAGAATATGTAAATTGAAATTTCCTTTTCAAATATAGCTAGCTACCTATTGTGTGGATACTCAGTTTGAATTATGTCGCATGGTTTTAACATCTCGCCTATAGGATCAAAACTTGATTTTTCGAGAAATTCTTGTTAATTTCTGATTTCCGTTTTGAATTCATTTTCTTTACAGACCAAGCCAGAGATGATTTTGTTTAAAATGTTGAATTATTATGCTTTTCAGAGACTAAAAAACGTTTTAATTATGACATTTTGATTATAGGAGGAATACCTGATTTTGCGAAAAATGCCCGTTCAATGATAATTCTCGTTTGAAACTCATTTTGTCTACAGACCAAGCCAGAAATGATTTTCTTTAAAATGTTGAATTATTATGCTTCTCAGAGCCAGAAAAGCGTTTTAATTATGACATCTGAACTATAGGATGAATATTTGTTTTATCGAGAGATACGTGTTCAATGCTAGTACACGTTTGAAACTCATTTTCTGTACAGACCAAACCAGAGATGATTTTCTTTAAAATGTTGAATTATTATGATTTACAGAGCCTGTATAGAGTTTTAATTATGACATTTGGACTATAGGACGAATACTTGATTTTTCGAGATATTCGGTTTCAACGCTAGTATTCGCTTGAAACTCATTAGCTCTACAGAACTAGCCAGAGATGATTTAACTTAAAATGTTGAATTATTAAGCTCTCAGAGCCTGAAAAGCGTTTAAATTATGACGTTTCGAATATACGATAGAAACTCGATTATTCTCGAAATTTCGTTCAATGCTAATAGTCACTTGAGACTGATCATCTATACAGACCAAGCCACAGATAATTTTCTTTAAAATGTTGATTATTATGCTTGTCAGAGCCTGAAAAGAGTTTTAATTATGACATTTGGACTATAGGATGAATACTTGATTTATAGAAGAATAGGCATTAAATGCTAATTTTCGTCTGAATCTCATTTTCTCTAAAGTCCAAGCCAGGGATAATTTTCTTTAAAATGTTGAATTATTATGCTTTGCAGAGCCTGAATAGCGTTTTGATATTACATTTCTCATATAGCATCAAATCATGATTTTTCAAGAAATTCTGGTTAAATGCTAATTTCCGTTTGAAACTTATTTCCTCTACAGACCAAGCCAGTGATGAACTTCATTAAAAAGTTGAAAAATGATGCTTTTCAGAGCCTGAATAGAATTTTAATTATGACATTTGGACTATAGGATGAATTCTTGATTTTTGGAGATATTCGCTTCAACGCTAGTATTCGCTTGAAACTCATTAGCTCTACAAAACTAGCCAGAGTTGTTTTCCTTTAAAATGTTGATTTATTATGTTATTCAGAGCCTGAGATGCATTTTAATTATTACATTTCGCCTATACGATGAATACTTAAATTTTTTAGAAATACGGGTTCAATGCTAGTATTCGTTTGGAACTTATTTTCTGTACAGACCAAGCCAGAGATGTTTTTCTTTAAAATGTTGAATTATTATGATTGTCAGAAACTAAAAATAGTTCTGATTATGACATTTGGTCTATAGGATGAATACTTGATTTTTCGAGATATTCGCTTTCAACGCTAGTATTCGCTTGAAACTCATTTGCTCTACAAAACTAGCCAGAGAACTTAAAATGTTGATTTATTAATCTTTCAGAGCCTGAAAAGCGTTTTAATTCTGATGTATCGAATATGGGATAGAAGCTCGATTATTCGCGAAATTTGCGTTCAATGCAAATAGTCACTTAAGACTCATTTTCTATACAGACCATGCCAAGGATAATTTTCCTTAAAATGTTGATTATTATGATTGTCAGAACCTGAAAAGAGTTTTAATTATGACATTTGGACTATAGGATGAATACTTGATTTATAGAGAAATACGCGTTAAATGCTAATTTTCGTTTGAAACTCATTTTCTCTACAGACCAAGCCAGAGATGATTTTCTTTACAATGTTGAATTATTTTGCTTTTCAGAGCCTGAAATGCGTTTTAATTATTACATTTCGCCTACTTGATTTTTTAGAAATACGCGTTCTATGCTAGTATTCGTTTGGAACTTATTTTCTATACAGACAAACCCAGAGCTGATTGTCTTCAAAATGTTGACTTATTATGGTCCAGAGATGATTTTCTTCAAAATGTGGAATTTGTATGTTTTCGAGAGGCTGAAAAGCGTTTTAATTATGACATTTGGACTGTAGGACGAATACTTCATTTTTCGAGAATTCCGCGTTCAATGCTAGTTCTTGTTTGAAACTCATTAGCTCTACAGAACTAGCCAGATATGTCTTTCTTTAAAATGTTGAATTATTATGCTTTTCAGAAATTGAAATGCGTTTTAAGTATTACATTTCGCCTATACGATGAATACTTTATTTTTTAGAAATACGCGTTCAATGCTAGTGTTCGTATGAAACTCATTTTCTCTACAGACCAAGCCAGTGATGTTTTTCTATAAAATTTTGAATTATAATGCTTTTCAGAGCCTGAAATGCGTATTAATTATTACATTTCGCCTATACGATGAATACTTGATTTTTTAGAAATACGCGTTCAATGCTAGTATTCGTTTGGAACTTATTTTCTGTACAGACCAAGCCAGAGATGTTTTTCTTTAAAATGTTGAATTATTATGATTGTCAGAAACTGAAAATAGTTCTAATTATGACATTTGGTCTATAGGATGAATACATGATTTTTCGAGATATTCGCTTTCAACGCTAGTATTCGCTTGAAACTCATTTGCTCTACAAAACTAGCCAGAGAACTTAAAATGTTGATTTTAATTATTACATTTCGCCTATTGGATGAATATTAGTTTTTTGAGAAATACGCGTTCAATGATAGTACTTGTTTGAGACTCATTTTCTATACAGACCAAGCCAGAGATGATTGTGCTTAAAATGTTTACTTATTATGGTCCAGAGATGATTTTCTTTAAAATGTTGAAATATTATGCTATTCAGAGCCTGAAATGCGTTTTAATTATTGTATTTCGTCTTTACGATGAATACTTTATTATTTAGAAATACGCCTTCAATGCTAGTATTCATTTGAAACTCATTTTCCATACAGAACAACCCAGAGATGATTTACTTCAAAATGTTGAATTATTATGCTTTTCAGAGCCTGAAAAGCGTTTTAATTATTACATTTCGCCTATAGGATGAATATTTGTTTTTTGAGAAATATTCGTTCAATAATAGTACTTGTTTGAAACTCATTTTCTATACATACCAAGCCAGAGTTGATTGTCTTCAAAATGTTGACTTAATATGGTCCAGAGATGATTTTCTTCAAAATGTGGAATTTGTATGCTTTTCAGAGTCTGAAAAGCGTTTTAGTTATGACATTTGAACTGTAGGACGAATGCTTCATTTTTCGAGAAATCCGCGTTCAATGCTAGTACTCGTTTGAAACTCATTTCCAATACAGACCAAGCCACAGATGATTTTCTTTAAAATGTTGAATTATTATGCTTTACAGAGCCTGAAAAGCGTTATGATTATTACATTTCGCATATAGCATCAAAACATGATTTTTCGAGAAAATCGGGTTAAATGCTAATTTTCGTTTGAAACTTGTTTCCTCTACAGACCAAGCCAGTGATGAACTTCATTAAAATGTTGAATTATCATGCTTCTCAGAGCCATAAAACGTTTTAAATATTACATTTCGCCTATTGGATCAAAATTTGATTTTTCGAGAAATTCGTGTTAATTCCTTATTTTTGTTTTGTACTCATTTTCTTTACAGACCAAGCCAAAGATGATTTTGTTTAAAATGTTGTATTATTATGCTTTTCAGAGACTAAAAAGCGTTTTGATTATTATATTTCGCATATAGCATCAAAACATAATTTTTCGAGAAATTAGGGTTAAATGCTAATTTTCGTTTGAAACTTATTGCCTATACAGACCAAGCCAGTGATGAACTTCATTAAAATGTTTTAATTATGACATTTGGACTATATGATGAATACTTGATTTTTCGAGAAATTCGCTTTCAATGCTATTATTCTTTTGAAAATCATTTGCTCTACAGAACTAGCCAGAGTACATTATCCTTAAAATGTTGAAATATTAAGCTTTTCAGAGGCTGAAAAGTGTCTTAATTCTGAAGTTTCGACAATAGGAGCAAAACTCGATTTTTCGCGAATATCGAATTGAATTGAATACGTTGAATACTTTATTTTTCAAATACGCGTTCAATGCAAGTATTCGTTTGGAACTTATTTTGTGTACAGACCAAGCCAGAGATGTTTTTCTTTAAAATGTTGAATTATTATTCTTTTCAGAGCCTGAGATGCGTTTAATTATTACATTTCGCCTATACGATGAATACTTGATTTTTTAGAAATACGCGTTCAATGCTAGTATTCTTTTGAAACTCATTTCCAATACAGACCATGCCACAGATGATTTTCTTTAAAATGCTGAATTATTATGCTTTTGAGAGCCTGAAAATTGTTTTATTTATTACATTTCGCCTTTAGGATGAATATTAGTTTTTTGAGAAATACGCGTTCATTGATAGTACTTGTTTGAGACTCATTTTCTATACAGACCAGGCCAGAGATGATTGTGCTTAAAACGTTGATTAATTATGGTCCAAAAATTGATTTTCTTTAAAATGTTGAATTATTATGCTTCTCATATTCTGAAAAGCGTTTTAATTATGGGCTTTGGACTGTAGGACGAATACTTCATTTTTCGAGAAATCTTTGCTCAATGCTAGTACTTGTTTGAAACTCATTAGCTCTACAGAACTAGCCAGAAATGATTTAACTTAAAATGTTGAATTATTAAGCTCTCAGAGCCTGAAAAGCGTTTAAATTATGACATTTGGACTATAGGATGAATACTTGACTTATAGAGAAATACGCGTTAAATGCTAATTTTCGTTTGAAACTCATTTTCTCTAAAGACAAAGACAGGGATGATTTTCTTAAAAATGCTGAATTATTATGCTTTTCAGACCCTGAATAGAGTTGACAAGCGTTTTAATTAATACATTTCACCTAAACGATGAATACTTTATTTTTTAGAAATACGCGTTCAATAATAGTACTTTTTTGAAACTTATTTTCTATACAGACCAAGCCAGAGATAATTTTCTTTAATATGTTGAACTAATATGCTATTCAGAACCTGAAAAGCGTTTTAATTATTACGTTTTGCATATAACATCAAGACATAATTTTTCGAGAAATTCGGGTTAAATGCAAATTTTCGTTTGAAAGTTATTTCCTCTGCAGACCAAGCCAGTGATGACTTTCATTAAAATATTAAATTATTATGATTTACAGAGCCTGTTAGCGTTTTAATTAAGACATTTGAACTATAGGATGAATATTTGATTTTTCGATATATTCGCTTTCAAAACTAGTATTCGCTTGAAACTCATTAGCTCTACAGAACTAGCCAGAGATAATTTAACTTAAAATGTTGAATTATTAAGCTCTCAGAGCCTGAAAAGCTTTTTAATTTTGATGTTTCGAATATAGGATAGAAACTCGATTTTTTGCAAAATTCGCTTTCAATGCTAATAATCACTTGAGACTCATTTTCTATACAGACCAAGCCACAGATAATTTTCTTTAAAACGTTGATTATTATGCATGTCAGAGCCTGAAACGAGTTTTAATTATGACATTTGGACTATAGGATGAATACTTGATATATAGAGAAATACGCCCCAAGCCAGAGATGATTTTCTTTAAAATGTTGAATGATTATGCTTTTCAGAGCCTGACAACCATTTTAATTTTGATATTCGGACTGTTGGACGAATACTTGTTTTTTCGAGAAATTAGCGTTCAGTGCTAATACTTGTTTGAAACTCATTAGCTCTGCAGAACTAGCCAGAGATGTTTTTCTTTAAAATGTTGAATTATTATGCTTTTCGGAGCCTGAATAGCGTTATAATTATTACATTTCGCCTATAGGATGAATATTTGTTTTTTGAGAAATACGCGTTCAATAATAGTACTCATTTTCTATACAGACAAACCCAGAGCTGATTGTCTTCAAAATGTAGACATATTATGGTCCAGAGATGATTTTCTTCAAAATGTGGAATTTGTATATTTTTGAGAGGCTGAAAAGCGTTTTAATTATGACATTTGGACTGTAGAACGAATACTTCATTTTTCGAGAAATCCGCGTTTAATGCTAATACTTGTTTGAAACTCATTAGCTCTACAGAACTAGCCAGAGATGTTTTTCTTTAAAATTTTGAATTACTATGCTTTTCAGAGCCTGAAATGAGTTTTAATTATTACATTTCGCCTATACGTTGTATACTTTTTTTTTTCAAATACGCGTTCAATGCTAGTATTCGTTTGGAACTTATTTTCTGTACAGACCAAGCTATAGATGTTTTTCATTTAAAATGTTGAATTATTATGCTTTTCAGAGCCTGAGATGCGTTTTAGCTATTACATTTCGCCTATACGATGAATACTTGATTTTTTAGAAATACGCCTTCAATGCTAGTACTCTTTTGAAACTCATTTCCAATACAGACCAAGCCACAGATGATTTTCTTTAAAATGTTGAATTATTATGCTTTTCAGAGCATGAAAATTGTTTTATTTATTACAATTCGGCTTTAGCATGAATATTAGTTTTTTGAGAATTACGCGTTCATTGATAGTACTTGTTTGAGACTCATTTTCTATACAGACCAAGCCAGAGATGATTGTGCTTAAAATGTTGACTTATTATGGTCCAGACATGATTTTCTTTAAAACGTTGAATTATTATGGTTCTCAGAGTCTGAAAAGCGTTTTAATTATGGGCTTTGGACTGTAGGACGAATACTTCATTTTTCGAGAAATCCGCGTTCAATGCTAGTACTTGTTGGAAACTCATTAGCTCAACAGAACTAGCCAGAAATGATTTAACTTAAAATGTTGAATTATTAAGCTCTCAGAGCCTGAAAAGCGTTTTAATTATTACATTTCGCCTATAAGATAAATACTTTAATTTTTAGAAATACGCGATCAATGCAAGTATTCGTTTGAAACTTATTTTCCATACGGAACAACCCAGAGATGATTTACTTCAGAATGATGAATTATTATGCTTTTCAGAGATTGAAAAGCGTTTTGATTATTGCATTTCGTCTTTACGATTAATAGTTTATTATTTAGAAATACGCTTTCAATGCTAGTAATCGTTTGAAACTCATTTTCCATACAGAACAACCCAGAGATGATTTACTTCAAAATGTTGAATTATTATGCTTTTCAGAGTCTGAAAAGCGTTTTAATGATTACATTTCGCCTATAGGATGAATATTTGTTTTTTGAGAAATATTCGTTCAATAATAGTACTTGTTTGAAACTCATTTTCTATACAGACCAAGCCAGAGTTGATTGTCTTCAAAATGTTGACTTAATATGGTCCAGAGATGATTTTCTTCAATATGTGGAATTTGTATGCTTTTCAGAGTCTGAAAAGCGTTTTAGTTATGACATTTGAACTGTAGGACGAATGCTTCATTTTTCGAGAAATCCGCGTTCAATGCTCGTACTCGTTTGAAACTAATTTCCAATACAGACCAAGCCACAGATGATTTTCTTTAAAATGTTGAATTATTATGCTTTTCAGAGCCTGAAAATCGTTATGATTATTACATTCCGCATATAGCATCAAAACATGATTTTTCGAGAATTCGGGTTAAATGCTAATTTTCGTTTGAAACTTATATCCTCTACAGACCAAGCCAGTGATGAACTTCATTAAAATGTTGAATTATCATGCTTCTCAGAGCCATAAAACGTCTTAAATATTACATTTCGCCTATTGGATCAAAATTTGATTTTTCGAGAAATTCGTGTTAATTCCTTATTTTTGTTTTGTACTCATTTTCTTTACAGACCAAGCCAAAGATGATTTTGTTTAAAATGTTGTATTATTATGCTTTTCAGAGACTAAAAAGCGTTTTGATTATTATATTTCGCATATAGCATCAAAACATAATTTTTCGAGAAATTAGGGTTAAATGCTAATTTTCGTTTGAAACTTATTGCATATACAGACCAAGCCATTGATGAACTTCATTAAAATGTTGAAATATTATGCCTTTCAGAGCTTGAATAGAGTTTTAATTATTACGTTTTGCATATAACATCAAGACTTGATTTTTCGAGAAATTCGGGTTAAATGCAAATTTTCGTTTGAAAGTTATTTCCTCTGCAGACCAAGCCAGTGATGACTTTCATTAAAATATTAAATCATTATGATTTACAACGCCTGTATAGCGTTTTAATTATGACATTTGGACTATAGGATGAATATTTGATTTTTCGATATATTCGCTTTCAAAGCTAGTATTCGCTTTAAACTCATTAGCTCTACAGAACTAGCCAGAGATAATTTAACTTAAAATGTTGAATTATTATAAGCTCTCAGAGCCTGAAAAGCTTTTTAATTTTGATGTTTCGAATACAGGATAGAAACTCGATTTTTCGCGAAATTCGCGTTCAATGCTAATAATCACTTGAGACTCATTTTCTATACAGACCAAGCCACAGATAATTTTCTTTAAAACGTTGATTATTATGCATGTCAGTGTCTGAAACGAGTTTTAATTATGACATTTGGACTATAGGATGAATACTTGATTTATAGAGAAATACGCGTTAAATGCTAGTACTCGTTTGAAACTCATTTTCTGTACAGACCAAGCCAGAGATGATTTTCTTTAAAATGTTGAATGATTATGCTTTTCAGAGCCTGAAAAGCGATTTAAGTATTACATTTCGCCTATACGATGTATACTTTATTTTTTAGAAATACGCGTTCAATGCTAATATTCGTTTGAAACTTATTTTCCATACAGAACAACCCAGAGATGATTTACTTCAAAATGTTGAATAATTATACTTTTCAGAGCCTGAAAAGCGTTTTAATTATTACATTTCGCCTATAGGATGAATATTTGTTTTTTGAGAAATTTTGGTAAAATGCAAATTTTCGTTTGAAACTTATTTCCTCTACAGACCAAGCCATTGATGACTTTCACTAAAATATTATATTATTATGATTTACAGAGCCTGTATAGCGTTTTAATTATGACATTTGGACTATGGGATGAGTTTTTGATTTTTGAGATATTCGCTTTCAACGCTAGTATTCGCTTGAAACTCATTAGCTCTACAGAAATAGCGAGAGTTGATTTAATTTAAAATGTTGAATTATTAAGCTCTCAGAGCCTGAAAAGAGTTTTAATTATCACATTTGGGCTATAGGATGAATAATTGATTTATAGAGAACTACGCATTATATGCTAATTTTCGTTTGAAACTCATTTTCTCTAAAGTCCAAGCCAGGGATGATTTTTATTAAAATGTTGAATTATTATGCCTTTCAGACCCTTACAAGCGTTTTAATTATTACATTTCGCCTATACGATGAATACTTTATTTTTTAGAAATACGCGTTCAATGCTAGTACTTGTTTGAAACTCATTTTCTATACAGACCAAGCCAGAGATAATTTTCTTTAATATGTTGAATTAATATGCTATTCAGAGCCTGAAAAGCGTTTTAATTATTACGTTTTGCATATAACATCAAGACATGATTTTTCGAGAAATTCGGTTTAAATGCAAATTTTCGTTTGAAAGTTATTTCCTCTGCATACCAAGCCAGTGATGACTTTCATTAAAATATTAAATTAATATGATTTACAGAGCCTGTATAGCGTTTTAATTATGACATTTGGACTATAGGATAAATATTTGATTTTTCGATATGTTCGCTTTCAAAGCTAGTATTCGCTTGAAACTCATTAGCTCTACAGAACTAGCCAGAGATAATTTAAATTAAAATGTTGAATTATTAAGCTCTCAGAGGCTGAAAAGCTTTCTAATTTTGATGTTTCGAATATAGGATAGAAACTCGATTTTTCGCGAAATTCGCGTTCAATGCTAATAATCACTCGAGACTCATTTTCTATACAGACCAAGCCACAGATAATTTTCTTTAAAACGTTGATTATTATGCATGTCAGAGCCTGAAACGAGTTTTAATTATGACGTTTGGACTATAGGATGAATACTTGATTTATAGAGAAATACGCGTTAAATGCTAGTACTCGTTAGAAAGTCATTTCCTGTACAGACCAAGCCAGAGATGATTTTCTTTAAAATGTTGATTATTATGATTTTCAGAACCTGAAAAGGGTATTAATTATGACATTTGGTCTATAGGATGAATACTTGATTTATCGAGAAATACGCGTTAAATGCTAATTTTCGTTTGAAACTCATTTTCTCTACTGACCAAGCCTGAGATGTTTTACTTTAAAATGTTGAATTATTATGCTTTTCAAAGCCTGAAATGCGTTTTAATTATTACATTTCGCCTATACGATGAATACTTGATTTTTTAGAAATACGCCTCAATTCTAGTATTCGTTTGGAATTTATTTTCTGTACAGACCATGCCAGAGATGATTTACTTCAAAATGTTGAATTATTATCCTTTTCTGACCCTGAAATTCGTTTTATTTATTACATTTCGCCTATAGGATGAATATTAGTTTTTTGAGAAATACACATTCAATGATAGTACTTGTTTGAGACTCATTTTCTATACAGACCAAGCCAGAGATGATTGTGCTTAAAATGTTTACTTATTATGGCCCAGAGATGATTTTCTTTAAAATGTTGAAATATTATGCTTTTCAGAGCCTGAAATGCGTTTTAATTATTGCATTTCGTCTTTACGATGAATACTTTAATATTTAGAAATACGCTTTCAATGCTAGTATTCGTTTGGAACTTATTTTCTGTACAGACCAAGCCAGAGATGATTTACTTCAAAATGTTGAATTATTATGCTTTTCAGAGCCTGAAAAGCGTTTTAATTATTACATTTCGCCTATAGGATGAATATTTGTTTTTGAGTAATATTCGTTCAATAATAGTACTTGTTTGAAACTCATTTTCTATACAGACCAATCAGAGTTGATTGTCTTCAAAATGTTGACTTAATATGGTCCAGAGATGATTTTCTTCAAAATGTGGAACTTGTATGCTTTTCAGAGCCTGAAAAGCGTTTAAATTATTACGTTTCGCATATAACATCACGACATGATTTTTCGAAAAATTCGGGTTAAATGCAAATTTTCGTTTGAAAGTTATTTCCTCTGCAGACCAAGCCAGTGATGACTTTCATTAAAATATTAAATTAATATGATTTACAGAGCCTGTATAGCGTTTTAATTATGACATTTGGACTATAGGATGAATATTTGATTTTTCGATATGTTCGCTTTCAAAGCTAGTATTCGCTTGAAACTCATTAGCTCTACAGAACTAGCCAGAGATAATTTAAATTAAAATGTTGAATTATTAAGCTCTCAGAGCCTGAAAAGCTTTTTAATTTTGATGTTTCGAATATAGGATAGATACTCGATTTTTCGCGAAATTCGCGTTCAATGCTAATAATCACTTGAGACTCATTTTCTATACAGACCAAGCCACAGATAATTTTCCTTAAATCGTTGATTATTAAGCATGTCAGAGCCTGAAACGAGTTTTAATTATTATATCTTGCCTTTACGATGAATACTTTAATTTTTAGAAATACGCGTTCAATGCTAATATTCGTTTGAAACTTATTTTCCATACGGAACAACCCAGAGATCATTTACTTCAAAATGTTGAATTATTATGCTTTTCAGAACCTGAAAAGCGTTTTAATTATTATATTTTGCCTTTACTTTAATTTTAAGAAATACGCGTTCAATGCTAGTATTCGTTTGAAACTTATTTTCCATACGGAACAACCCAGAGATGATTTACTTCAAAATGCTGAATTATTATGCTTTTCAGAGAATGACAACCATTTTAATTATGACATTCGGACTGTTGGACGAATACTTGGTTTTTCGAGAAATTAGCGTTCAATGCTAGTACTCGTTTGAAAGTCATTTGGTGTACAGACCAAGCCAGAGATGATTATCTTTAAAATGTTGATTATTATGATTGTCAGAACCTGAAAATAGTTTTAATTATGACATTTGGACTATATGATGAATACATGATTTTTCGAGATATTCGCTTTCAACGCTAGTATTCGCTTGAAACTCATTTGCTCTACAAAACTAGCAAGAGAACTTAAAATGTAGAATTATTAATCTCTCAGAGCCTGAAAAGCGTTTTAATTTTGATGTTTCGAATATGGGATAGAAGCTCGATATTCGCGAAATTTGCGTTCAATGCTAATAGTCACTTAAGATTCATTTCCCTATACAGACCATGCCACAGATAATTTTCTTTAAAATGTTGATTATTATGATTGTCAGAACCTGAAAAGAGTTTTAATTATGACATTTGGGCTATAGGATGAATTCTTCATTTATCGAGAAATACGCGTTAAATGCTAATTTTCGTTTCAAACTCATTTTCTCTACAAACCAAGCCAGAGATGTTTTTCTTTAAAATGTTGATTATTATGATTGTCAGAACCTGAATAGAGTTTTAATTATGACATTTGGACTATAGGATGAATACTTCATTTATCGAGAAATACGCGTTCAATGCTAGTATTCGTTTGAAAGTTATTTTCCATACAGAACAACCCAGAGATGATTTACTTGAAAATGTTGAATTATTATGCTTTTCAGAGCCTGAAAAGCGTTTTAATTATTACATTTCGCGTATAGGATGAATATTTGTTTTTTGAGAAATACGCGTTCAATAATAGTACTTGTTTGAAACTCATTTTCTATACAGACAAACCCAGAGCTGATTGTCTTCAAAATATTGACTTATTATGGTCCAGAGATGATTTTCTTCAAAATGTGGAATTTGTATGTTTTTGAGAGGCTGAAAAGCGTTTTAATTATGACATTTGGACTGTAGGACGAATACTTCATTTTTCGAGAAATCCGCCTTCAATGCTAGTACTTGTTTGAAACTCATTAGCTCTACAGAACTAGCCAGAGATGTTTTTCTTTAAAATTTTGAATTATTATGCTTTCCAGAGCCTGAAATGCGTTTTAAGTATTACATTTCTCCTATACGATAAATACTTTATTTTTTAGAAATACGCGTTCAATGCTAGTACTCGTTTGAAACTCATTTTCTCTACACACCTAGCCAAGGATGTTTTTCTTTAAAATGTTGAATTATTATGCTTTTCAGAGCCTGAAATGCGTTTTAATTATTACATTTCGCCTATACGTTGAATACTTGATTTTTTCAAATACGCCTTCAATGCTAGTAATCGTTTGGAACTTATTTTCTGTACAGACCAAGCCAGAGATGTTTTTCTTTAAAATGTTGAATTATTATGTTTGTCAGAAACTAAAAATAGTTCTGATTATGACATTTGGTCTATAGGATGAATACATGATTTTTCGAGATATTCGCTTTCAACGCTAGTATTCGCTTGAAACTCATTTGCTCTACAAAACTAGCCAGAGAACTTAAAATGTTGATTTATTAATCTTTCAGAGCCTGAAAAGCGTTTTAATTCTGATGTATCGAATATGGGATAGAAGCTCGATTATTCGCGAAATTTGGGTTTAATGCTAATAGTCACTTAAGACTCATTTTCTATACAGACCATGCCACAGATAATTTTCCTTAAAATGTTGATTATTATGATTGTCAGAACCTGAAAAGAGTTTTAATTATGACATTTGGACTATAGGATGAATACTTGATTTATAGAGAAATACGCGTTAAATGCTAATTTTCGTTTGAAACTCATTTTCTCTACAGACCAAGCCAGAGATGATTTTCTTTACAATGTTGAATTATTATGCTTTTCAGAGCCTGAAATGCGTTTTAATTATTACATTTCGCCAACTTGATTTTTTAGAAATACGCGTTCTATGCTAGTATTCGTTTGGAACTTATTTTCTATACAGACAAACCCAGAGCTGATTGTCTTCAAAATGTTGACTTATTATGGTCCAGAGATGATTTTCTTCAAAATGTGGAATTTGTATGTTTTTGAGAGGCTGAAAAGCGTTTTAATTATGACATTTGGACTGTAGGACGAATACTTCATTTTCGAGAATTCCGCGTTCAATGCTAGTTCTTGTTTGAAACTCATTAGCTCCACAGAACTAGCCAGAGATGTTTTTCTTTAAAATTTTGAATTATTATGCTTTCCAGAGCCTGAAATGCGTTTTAAGTATTACATTTCTCCTATACGATAAATACTTTATTTTTTAGAAATACGCGTTTAATGCTAGTACTCGTTTGAAACTCATTTTCTCTACACACCTAGCCAAGGATGTTTTTCTTTAAAATGTTGAATTATTATGCTTTTCAGAGCCTGAAATGCGTTTTAATTATTACATTTCGCCTATACGTTGAATACTTGATTTTTTCAAATACGCCTTCAATGCTAGTATTCGTTTGGAACTTATTTTCTGTACAGACCAAGCCAGAGATGATTTACTTCAAAATGATGAATTATTATCCTTTTCAGAGCCTGAAAATCGTTTTAATTATTACGTTTTGCTTATAACATCAAGACATGATTTTTCGAGATATTCGGGTTAAATGCAAATTTTCGTTTGAAAGTTATTTCCTCTGCAGACCAAGCCAGTGATGACTTTCATTAAAATATTAAATTATTATGATTTACAGAGCCTGTATAGAGTTTTAATTATGACATTTGGACTATAGGACGAATACTTGATTTTTCGAGATATTCGGTTTCAACGCTAGTATTCGCTTGAAACTCATTAGCTCTACAGAACTAGCCAGAGATGATTTAACTTAAAATGTTGAATTATTAAGCTCTCAGAGCCTGAAAAGCGTTTAAATTATGACGTTTCGAATATACGATAGAAACTCGATTATTCTCGAAATTTCGTTCAATGATAATAGTCACTTGAGACTGATCATCTATACAGACCAAGCCACAGATAATTTTCTTTAAAATGTTGATTATTATGCTTGTCAGAGCCTGAAAAGAGTTTTAATTATGACATTTGGACTATAGGATGAATACTTGATTTATAGAAGAATAGGCATTAAATGCTAATTTTCGTCTGAATCTCATTTTCTCTAAAGTCCAAGCCAGGGATAATTTTCTTTAAAATGTTGAATTATTATGCTTTGCAGAGCCTGAATAGCGTTTTGATATTACATTTCTCATATAGCATCAAATCATGATTTTTCGAGAAATTCTGGTGAAATGCTAATTTCCGTTTGAAACTTATTTCCTCTACAGACCAAGCCAGTGATGAACTTCATTAAAAAGTTGAAAAATGATGCTTTTCAGAGCCTGAATAGAATTTTAATTATGACATTTGGACTATAGGATGAATTCTTGAATTTTGGAGATATTCGCTTCAACGCTAGTATTCGCTTGAAACTCATTAGCTCTACAAAACTAGCCAGAATTGTTTTCCTTTAAAATGTTGATTTATTATGTTATTCAGAGCCTGAGATGCATTTTAATTATTACATTTCGCCTATACGATGAATACTTGATTTTTTAGAAATACGGGTTCAATGCTAGTATTCGTTTGGAACTTATTTTCTGTACAGACCAAGCCAGAGATGTTTTTCTTTAAAATGTTGAATTATTATGATTGTCAGAAACTAAAAATAGTTCTGATTATGACATTTGGTCTATAGGATGAATACATAATTTTTCGAGATATTCGCTTTCAACGCTAGTATTCGCTTGAAACTCATTTGCTCTACAAAACTAGCCAGAGAACTTAAAATGTTGATTTATTAATCTTTTAGAGCCTGAAAAGCGTTTTAATTCTGATGTATCGAATATGGGATAGAAGCTCGATTATTCGCGAAATTTGCGTTCAATGCTAATAGTCACTTAAGACTCATTTTCTATACAGACCATGCCACAGATAATTTTCCTTAAAATGTTGATTATTATGATTGTCAGAACCTGAAAAGAGTTTTAATTATGACATTTGGACTATAGGATGAATACTTGATTTATAGAGAAATACGCGTTAAATGCTAATTTTCGTTTGAAACTCATTTTCTCTACAGACCAAGCCAGAGATGATTTTCTTTACAATGTTGAATTATTATGCTTTTCAGAGCCTGAAATGCGTTTTAATAATTACATTTCGCCTACTTGATTTTTTAGAAATACGCGTTCTATGCTAGTATTCGTTTGGAACTTATTTTCTATACAGACAAACCCAGAGCTGATTGTCTTCAAAATGTTGACTTATTATGGTCCAGAGATGATTTTCTTCAAAATGTGGAATTTGTATGTTTTTGAGAGGCTGAAAAGCGTTTTAATTATGACATTTGGACTGTAGGACGAATACTTCATTTTTCGAGAATTCCGCGTTCAATGCTAGTTCTTGTTTGAAACTCATTAGCTCTACAGAACTAGCCAGATATGTCTTTCTTTAAAATGTTGAATTATTATGCTTTTCAGAAATTGAAATGCGTTTTAAGTATTACATTTCGCCTATACGATGAATACTTTATTTTTTAGAAATACGCGTTCAATGCTAGTATTCGTATGAAACTCATTTTCTCTACAGACCAAGCCAGTGATGTTTTTCTTTAAAATTTTGAATTATAATGCTTTTCAGAGCCTGAAATGCGTATTAATTATTACATTTCGCCTATACGATGAATACTTGATTTTTTAGAAATACGCGTTCAATGCTAGTATTCGTTTGGAACTTATTTTCTGTACAGACCAAGCCAGAGATGTTTTTCTTTAAAATGTTGAATTATTATGATTGTCAGAAACTGAAAATAGTTCTAATTATGACATTTGGTCTATAGGATGAATACATGATTTTTCGAGATATTCGCTTTCAACGCTAGTATTCGCTTGAAACTCATTTGCTCTACAAAACTAGCCAGAGAACTTAAAATGTTGATTTTAATTATTACATTTCGCCTATTGGATGAATATTAGTTTTTTGAGAAATACGCGTTCAATGATAGTACTTGTTTGAGACTCATTTTCTATACAGACCAAGCCAGAGATGATTGTGCTTAAAATGTTTACTTATTATGGTCCAGAGATGATTTTCTTTAAAATGTTGAAATATTATGCTATTCAGAGCCTGAAATGCGTTTTAATTATTGTATTTCGTCTTTACGATGAATACTTTATTATTTAGAAATACGTCTTCAATGCTAGTATTCATTTGAAACTCATTTTCCATACAGAACAACCCAGAGATGATTTACATCAAAATGTTGAATTATTATGCTTTTCAGAGCCTGAAAAGCGTTTTAATTATTACATTTCGCCTATAGGATGAATATTTGTTTTTTGAGAAATATTCGTTCAATAATAGTACTTGTTTGAAACTCATTTTCTATACATACCAAGCCAGAGTTGATTGTCTTCAAAATGTTGACTTAATATGGTCCAGAGATGATTTTCTTCAAAATGTGGAATTTGTATGCTTTTCAGAGTCTGAAAAGCGTTTTAGTTATGACATTTGAACTGTAGGACGAATGCTTCATTTTTCGAGAAATATTCGTTCAATAATAGTACTCGTTTGAAACTCATTTCCAATACAGACCAAGCCACAGATGATTTTCTTTAAAATGTTGAATTATTATGCTTTACAGAGCCTAAAAAGCGTTATGATTATTACATTTCGCATATAGCATCAAAACATGATTTTTCGAGAAAATCGGGTTAAATGCTAATTTTCGTTTGAAACTTGTTTCCTCTACAGACCAAGCCAGTGATGAACTTCATTAAAATGTTGAATTATCATGCTTCTCAGAGCCATAAAACGTTTTAAATATTACATTTCGCCTATTGGATCAAAATTTGATTTTTCGAGAAATTCGTGTTAATTCCTTATTTTTGTTTTGTACTCATTTTCTTTACAGACCAAGCCAAAGATGATTTTGTTTAAAATGTTGTATTATTATGCTTTTCAGAGACTAAAAAGCGTTTTGATTATTATATTTCGCATATAGCATCAAAACATAATTTTTCGAGAAATTAGGGTTAAATGCTAATTTTCGTTTGAAACTTATTGCCTATACAGACCAAGCCAGTGATGAACTTCATTAAAATTTTCTAATTATGACATTTGGACTATATGATGAATACTTGATTTTTCGAGAAATTCGCTTTCAATGCTATTATTCTTTTGAAAATCATTTGCTCTACAGAACTAGCCAGAGTACATTATCCTTAAAAAGCGTTTTGATTATTGCATTTCGTCTTTACGATTAATAGTTTATTATTTAGAAATACGCGTTCAATGCTAGTATTCGTTTGAAACTCATTTTCCATACAGAACAACCCAGAGATGATTTACTTCAAAATGTTGAATTATTATGCTTTTCAGAGTCTGAAAAGCATTTTAATGATTACATTTCGCCTATAGGATGAATATTTGTTTTTTGAGAAATATTCGTTCAATAATTGTACTTGTTTGAAACTCATTTTCAATACAGACCAAGCCAGAGTTGATTGTCTTCAAAATGTTGACTTAATATGGTCCAGAGATGATTTTCTTCAATATGTGGAATTTGTATGCTTTTCAGAGTCTGAAAAGCGTTTTAGTTATGACATTTGAACTGTAGGACGAATGCTTCATTTTTCGAGAAATCCGCGTTCAATGCTCGTACTCGTTTGAAACTAATTTCCAATACAGACCAAGCCACAGATGATTTTCTTTAAAATGTTGAATTATTATGCTTTTCAGAGCATGAAAATTGTTTTATTTATTACAATTCGGCTTTAGCATGAATATTAGTTTTTTGAGAATTACGCGTTCATTGATAGTACTTGTTTGAGACTCATTTTCTATACAGACCAAGCCAGAGATGATTGTGCTTAAAATGTTGACTTATTATGGTCCAGACATGATTTTCTTTAAAACGTTGAATTATTATGGTTCTCAGAGTCTGAAAAGCGTTTTAATTATGGGCTTTGGACTGTAGGACGAATACTTCATTTTTCGAGAAATCCGCGTTCAATGCTAGTACTTGTTTGAAACTCATTAGCTCAACAGAACTAGCCAGAAATGATTTAACTTAAAATGTTGAATTATTAAGCTCTCAGAGCCTGAAAAGCGTTTTAATTATTACATTTCGCCTATAAGATAAATACTTTAATTTTTAGAAATACGCGATCAATGCAAGTATTCGTTTGAAACTTATTTTCCATACGGAACAACCCAGAGATGATTTACTTCAGAATGATGAATTATTATGCTTTTCAGAGATTGAAAAGCGTTTTGATTATTGCATTTCGTCTTTACGATTAATAGTTTATTATTTAGAAATACGCTTTCAATGCTAGTAATCGTTTGAAACTCATTTTCCATACAGAACAACCCAGAGATGATTTACTTCAAAATGTTGAATTATTATGCTTTTCAGAGTCTGAAAAGCGTTTTAATGATTACATTTCGCCTATAGGATGAATATTTGTTTTTTGAGAAATATTCGTTCAATAATAGTACTTGTTTGAAACTCATTTTCTATACAGACCAAGCCAGAGTTGATTGTCTTCAAAATGTTGACTTAATATGGTCCAGAGATGATTTTCTTCAATATGTGGAATTTGTATGCTTTTCAGAGTCTGAAAAGCGTTTTAGTTATGACATTTGAACTGTAGGACGAATGCTTCATTTTTCGAGAAATCCGCGTTCAATGCTCGTACTCGTTTGAAACTAATTTCCAATACAGACCAAGCCACAGATGATTTTCTTTAAAATGTTGAATTATTATGCTTTTCAGAGCCTGAAAATCGTTATGATTATTACATTCCGCATATAGCATCAAAACATGATTTTTCGAGAATTCGGGTTAAATGCTAATTTTCGTTTGAAACTTATATCCTCTACAGACCAAGCCAGTGATGAACTTCATTAAAATGTTGAATTATCATGCTTCTCAGAGCCATAAAACGTCTTAAATATTACATTTCGCCTATTGGATCAAAATTTGATTTTTCGAGAAATTCGTGTTAATTCCTTATTTTTGTTTTGTACTCATTTTCTTTACAGACCAAGCCAAAGATGATTTTGTTTAAAATGTTGTATTATTATGCTTTTCAGAGACTAAAAAGCGTTTTGATTATTATATTTCGCATATAGCATCAAAACATAATTTTTCGAGAAATTAGGGTTAAATGCTAATTTTCGTTTGAAACTTATTGCATATACAGACCAAGCCATTGATGAACTTCATTAAAATGTTGAAATATTATGCCTTTCAGAGCTTGAATAGAGTTTTAATTATTACGTTTTGCATATAACATCAAGACTTGATTTTTCGAGAAATTCGGGTTAAATGCAAATTTTCGTTTGAAAGTTATTTCCTCTGCAGACCAAGCCAGTGATGACTTTCATTAAAATATTAAATCATTATGATTTACAACGCCTGTATAGCGTTTTAATTATGACATTTGGACTATAGGATGAATATTTGATTTTTCGATATATTCGCTTTCAAAGCTAGTATTCGCTTTAAACTCATTAGCTCTACAGAACTAGCCAGAGATAATTTAACTTAAAATGTTGAATTATTATAAGCTCTCAGAGCCTGAAAAGCTTTTTAATTTTGATGTTTCGAATACAGGATAGAAACTCGATTTTTCGCGAAATTCGCGTTCAATGCTAATAATCACTTGAGACTCATTTTCTATACAGACCAAGCCACAGATAATTTTCTTTAAAACGTTGATTATTATGCATGTCAGTGTCTGAAACGAGTTTTAATTATGACATTTGGACTATAGGATGAATACTTGATTTATAGAGAAATACGCGTTAAATGCTAGTACTCGTTTGAAACTCATTTTCTGTACAGACCAAGCCAGAGATGATTTTCTTTAAAATGTTGAATGATTATGCTTTTCAGAGCCTGAAAAGCGATTTAAGTATTACATTTCGCCTATACGATGTATACTTTATTTTTTAGAAATACGCGTTCAATGCTAATATTCGTTTGAAACTTATTTTCCATACAGAACAACCCAGAGATGATTTACTTCAAAATGTTGAATAATTATACTTTTCAGAGCCTGAAAAGCGTTTTAATTATTACATTTCGCCTATAGGATGAATATTTGTTTTTTGAGAAATTTTGGTAAAATGCAAATTTTCGTTTGAAACTTATTTCCTCTACAGACCAAGCCATTGATGACTTTCACTAAAATATTATATTATTATGATTTACAGAGCCTGTATAGCGTTTTAATTATGACATTTGGACTATGGGATGAGTTTTTGATTTTTGAGATATTCGCTTTCAACGCTAGTATTCGCTTGAAACTCATTAGCTCTACAGAAATAGCGAGAGTTGATTTAATTTAAAATGTTGAATTATTAAGCTCTCAGAGCCTGAAAAGAGTTTTAATTATCACATTTGGGCTATAGGATGAATAATTGATTTATAGAGAACTACGCATTATATGCTAATTTTCGTTTGAAACTCATTTTCTCTAAAGTCCAAGCCAGGGATGATTTTTATTAAAATGTTGAATTATTATGCCTTTCAGACCCTTACAAGCGTTTTAATTATTACATTTCGCCTATACGATGAATACTTTATTTTTTAGAAATACGCGTTCAATGCTAGTACTTGTTTGAAACTCATTTTCTATACAGACCAAGCCAGAGATAATTTTCTTTAATATGTTGAATTAATATGCTATTCAGAGCCTGAAAAGCGTTTTAATTATTACGTTTTGCATATAACATCAAGACATGATTTTTCGAGAAATTCGGTTTAAATGCAAATTTTCGTTTGAAAGTTATTTCCTCTGCATACCAAGCCAGTGATGACTTTCATTAAAATATTAAATTAATATGATTTACAGAGCCTGTATAGCGTTTTAATTATGACATTTGGACTATAGGATAAATATTTGATTTTTCGATATGTTCGCTTTCAAAGCTAGTATTCGCTTGAAACTCATTAGCTCTACAGAACTAGCCAGAGATAATTTAAATTAAAATGTTGAATTATTAAGCTCTCAGAGGCTGAAAAGCTTTCTAATTTTGATGTTTCGAATATAGGATAGAAACTCGATTTTTCGCGAAATTCGCGTTCAATGCTAATAATCACTCGAGACTCATTTTCTATACAGACCAAGCCACAGATAATTTTCTTTAAAACGTTGATTATTATGCATGTCAGAGCCTGAAACGAGTTTTAATTATGACGTTTGGACTATAGGATGAATACTTGATTTATAGAGAAATACGCGTTAAATGCTAGTACTCGTTAGAAAGTCATTTCCTGTACAGACCAAGCCAGAGATGATTTTCTTTAAAATGTTGATTATTATGATTTTCAGAACCTGAAAAGGGTATTAATTATGACATTTGGTCTATAGGATGAATACTTGATTTATCGAGAAATACGCGTTAAATGCTAATTTTCGTTTGAAACTCATTTTCTCTACTGACCAAGCCTGAGATGTTTTACTTTAAAATGTTGAATTATTATGCTTTTCAAAGCCTGAAATGCGTTTTAATTATTACATTTCGCCTATACGATGAATACTTGATTTTTTAGAAATACGCCTCAATTCTAGTATTCGTTTGGAATTTATTTTCTGTACAGACCATGCCAGAGATGATTTACTTCAAAATGTTGAATTATTATCCTTTTCTGACCCTGAAATTCGTTTTATTTATTACATTTCGCCTATAGGATGAATATTAGTTTTTTGAGAAATACACATTCAATGATAGTACTTGTTTGAGACTCATTTTCTATACAGACCAAGCCAGAGATGATTGTGCTTAAAATGTTTACTTATTATGGCCCAGAGATGATTTTCTTTAAAATGTTGAAATATTATGCTTTTCAGAGCCTGAAATGCGTTTTAATTATTGCATTTCGTCTTTACGATGAATACTTTAATATTTAGAAATACGCTTTCAATGCTAGTATTCGTTTGGAACTTATTTTCTGTACAGACCAAGCCAGAGATGATTTACTTCAAAATGTTGAATTATTATGCTTTTCAGAGCCTGAAAAGCGTTTTAATTATTACATTTCGCCTATAGGATGAATATTTGTTTTTGAGTAATATTCGTTCAATAATAGTACTTGTTTGAAACTCATTTTCTATACAGACCAATCAGAGTTGATTGTCTTCAAAATGTTGACTTAATATGGTCCAGAGATGATTTTCTTCAAAATGTGGAACTTGTATGCTTTTCAGAGCCTGAAAAGCGTTTAAATTATTACGTTTCGCATATAACATCACGACATGATTTTTCGAAAAATTCGGGTTAAATGCAAATTTTCGTTTGAAAGTTATTTCCTCTGCAGACCAAGCCAGTGATGACTTTCATTAAAATATTAAATTAATATGATTTACAGAGCCTGTATAGCGTTTTAATTATGACATTTGGACTATAGGATGAATATTTGATTTTTCGATATGTTCGCTTTCAAAGCTAGTATTCGCTTGAAACTCATTAGCTCTACAGAACTAGCCAGAGATAATTTAAATTAAAATGTTGAATTATTAAGCTCTCAGAGCCTGAAAAGCTTTTTAATTTTGATGTTTCGAATATAGGATAGATACTCTATTTTTCGCGAAATTCGCGTTCAATGCTAATAATCACTTGAGACTCATTTTCTATACAGACCAAGCCACAGATAATTTTCCTTAAATCGTTGATTATTAAGCATGTCAGAGCCTGAAACGAGTTTTAATTATTATATCTTGCCTTTACGATGAATACTTTAATTTTTAGAAATACGCGTTCAATGCTAATATTCGTTTGAAACTTATTTTCCATACGGAACAACCCAGAGATCATTTACTTCAAAATGTTGAATTATTATGCTTTTCAGAACCTGAAAAGCGTTTTAATTATTATATTTTGCCTTTACTTTAATTTTAAGAAATACGCGTTCAATGCTAGTATTCGTTTGAAACTTATTTTCCATACGGAACAACCCAGAGATGATTTACTTCAAAATGCTGAATTATTATGCTTTTCAGAGAATGACAACCATTTTAATTATGACATTCGGACTGTTGGACGAATACTTGGTTTTTCGAGAAATTAGCGTTCAATGCTAGTACTCGTTTGAAAGTCATTTCGTGTACAGACCAAGCCAGAGATGATTATCTTTAAAATGTTGATTATTATGATTGTCAGAACCTGAAGATAGTTTTAATTATGACATTTGGACTATATGATGAATACATGATTTTTCGAGATATTCGCTTTCAACGCTAGTATTCGCTTGAAACTCATTTGCTCTACAAAACTAGCAAGAGAACTTAAAATGTAGAATTATTAATCTCTCAGAGCCTGAAAAGCGTTTTAATTTTGATGTTTCGAATATGGGATAGAAGCTCGATATTCGCGAAATTTGCGTTCAATGCTAATAGTCACTTAAGACTCATTTCCCTATACAGACCATGCCACAGATAATTTTCTTTAAAATGTTGATTATTATGATTGTCAGAACCTGAAAAGAGTTTTAATTATGACATTTGGGCTATAGGATGAATTCTTCATTTATCGAGAAATACGCGTTAAATGCTAATTTTCGTTTCAAACTCATTTTCTCTACAAACCAAGCCAGAGATGTTTTTCTTTAAAATGTTGATTATTATGATTGTCAGAACCTGAATAGAGTTTTAATTATGACATTTGGACTATAGGATGAATACTTCATTTATCGAGAAATACGCGTTCAATGCTAGTATTCGTTTGAAAGTTATTTTCCATACAGAACAACCCAGAGATGATTTACTTGAAAATGTTGAATTATTATGCTTTTCAGAGCCTGAAAAGCGTTTTAATTATTACATTTCGCGTATAGGATGAATATTTGTTTTTTGAGAAATACGCGTTCAATAATAGTACTTGTTTGAAACTCATTTTCTATACAGACAAACCCAGAGCTGATTGTCTTCAAAATATTGACTTATTATGGTCCAGAGATGATTTTCTTCAAAATGTGGAATTTGTATGTTTTTGAGAGGCTGAAAAGCGTTTTAATTATGACATTTGGACTGTAGGACGAATACTTCATTTTTCGAGAAATCCGCCTTCAATGCTAGTACTTGTTTGAAACTCATTAGCTCTACAGAACTAGCCAGAGATGTTTTTCTTTAAAATTTTGAATTATTATGCTTTCCAGAGCCTGAAATGCGTTTTAAGTATTACATTTCTCCTATACGATAAATACTTTATTTTTTAGAAATACGCGTTCAATGCTAGTACTCGTTTGAAACTCATTTTCTCTACACACCTAGCCAAGGATGTTTTTCTTTAAAATGTTGAATTATTATGCTTTTCAGAGCCTGAAATGCGTTTTAATTATTACATTTCGCCTATACGTTGAATACTTGATTTTTTCAAATACGCCTTCAATGCTAGTATTCGTTTGGAACTTATTTTCTGTACAGACCAAGCCAGAGATGTTTTTCTTTAAAATGTTGAATTATTATGTTTGTCAGAAACTAAAAATAGTTCTGATTATGACATTTGGTCTATAGGATGAATACATGATTTTTCGAGATATTCGCTTTCAACGCTAGTATTCGCTTGAAACTCATTTGCTCTACAAAACTAGCCAGAGAACTTAAAATGTTGATTTATTAATCTTTCAGAGCCTGAAAAGCGTTTTAATTCTGATGTATCGAATATGGGATAGAAGCTCGATTATTCGCGAAATTTGCGTTTAATGCTAATAGTCACTTAAGACTCATTTTCTATACAGACCATGCCACAGATAATTTTCCTTAAAATGTTGATTATTATGATTGTCAGAACCTGAAAAGAGTTTTAATTATGACATTTGGACTATAGGATGAATACTTGATTTATAGAGAAATACGCGTTAAATGCTAATTTTCGTTTGAAACTCATTTTCTCTACAGACCAAGCCAGAGATGATTTTCTTTACAATGTTGAATTATTATGCTTTTCAGAGCCTGAAATGCGTTTTAATTATTACATTTCGCCAACTTGATTTTTTAGAAATACGCGTTCTATGCTAGTATTCGTTTGGAACTTATTTTCTATACAGACAAACCCAGAGCTGATTGTCTTCAAAATGTTGACTTATTATGGTCCAGAGATGATTTTCTTCAAAATGTGGAATTTGTATGTTTTTGAGAGGCTGAAAAGCGTTTTAATTATGACATTTGGACTGTAGGACGAATACTTCATTTTCGAGAATTCCGCGTTCAATGCTAGTTCTTGTTTGAAACTCATTAGCTCCACAGAACTAGCCAGAGATGTTTTTCTTTAAAATTTTGAATTATTATGCTTTCCAGAGCCTGAAATGCGTTTTAAGTATTACATTTCTCCTATACGATAAATACTTTATTTTTTAGAAATACGCGTTTAATGCTAGTACTCGTTTGAAACTCATTTTCTCTACACACCTAGCCAAGGATGTTTTTCTTTAAAATGTTGAATTATTATGCTTTTCAGAGCCTGAAATGCGTTTTAATTATTACATTTCGCCTATACGTTGAATACTTGATTTTTTCAAATACGCCTTCAATGCTAGTATTCGTTTGGAACTTATTTTCTGTACAGACCAAGCCAGAGATGATTTACTTCAAAATGATGAATTATTATCCTTTTCAGAGCCTGAAAATCGTTTTAATTATTACGTTTTGCTTATAACATCAAGACATGATTTTTCGAGATATTCGGGTTAAATGCAAATTTTCGTTTGAAAGTTATTTCCTCTGCAGACCAAGCCAGTGATGACTTTCATTAAAATATTAAATTATTATGATTTACAGAGCCTGTATAGAGTTTTAATTATGACATTTGGACTATAGGACGAATACTTGATTTTTCGAGATATTCGGTTTCAACGCTAGTATTCGCTTGAAACTCATTAGCTCTACAGAACTAGCCAGAGATGATTTAACTTAAAATGTTGAATTATTAAGCTCTCAGAGCCTGAAAAGCGTTTAAATTATGACGTTTCGAATATACGATAGAAACTCGATTATTCTCGAAATTTCGTTCAATGATAATAGTCACTTGAGACTGATCATCTATACAGACCAAGCCACAGATAATTTTCTTTAAAATGTTGATTATTATGCTTGTCAGAGCCTGAAAAGAGTTTTAATTATGACATTTGGACTATAGGATGAATACTTGATTTATAGAAGAATAGGCATTAAATGCTAATTTTCGTCTGAATCTCATTTTCTCTAAAGTCCAAGCCAGGGATAATTTTCTTTAAAATGTTGAATTATTATGCTTTGCAGAGCCTGAATAGCGTTTTGATATTACATTTCTCATATAGCATCAAATCATGATTTTTCGAGAAATTCTGGTGAAATGCTAATTTCCGTTTGAAACTTATTTCCTCTACAGACCAAGCCAGTGATGAACTTCATTAAAAAGTTGAAAAATGATGCTTTTCAGAGCCTGAATAGAATTTTAATTATGACATTTGGACTATAGGATGAATTCTTGAATTTTGGAGATATTCGCTTCAACGCTAGTATTCGCTTGAAACTCATTAGCTCTACAAAACTAGCCAGAATTGTTTTCCTTTAAAATGTTGATTTATTATGTTATTCAGAGCCTGAGATGCATTTTAATTATTACATTTCGCCTATACGATGAATACTTGATTTTTTAGAAATACGGGTTCAATGCTAGTATTCGTTTGGAACTTATTTTCTGTACAGACCAAGCCAGAGATGTTTTTCTTTAAAATGTTGAATTATTATGATTGTCAGAAACTAAAAATAGTTCTGATTATGACATTTGGTCTATAGGATGAATACATAATTTTTCGAGATATTCGCTTTCAACGCTAGTATTCGCTTGAAACTCATTTGCTCTACAAAACTAGCCAGAGAACTTAAAATGTTGATTTATTAATCTTTTAGAGCCTGAAAAGCGTTTTAATTCTGATGTATCGAATATGGGATAGAAGCTCGATTATTCGCGAAATTTGCGTTCAATGCTAATAGTCACTTAAGACTCATTTTCTATACAGACCATGCCACAGATAATTTTCCTTAAAATGTTGATTATTATGATTGTCAGAACCTGAAAAGAGTTTTAATTATGACATTTGGACTATAGGATGAATACTTGATTTATAGAGAAATACGCGTTAAATGCTAATTTTCGTTTGAAACTCATTTTCTCTACAGACCAAGCCAGAGATGATTTTCTTTACAATGTTGAATTATTATGCTTTTCAGAGCCTGAAATGCGTTTTAATAATTACATTTCGCCTACTTGATTTTTTAGAAATACGCGTTCTATGCTAGTATTCGTTTGGAACTTATTTTCTATACAGACAAACCCAGAGCTGATTGTCTTCAAAATGTTGACTTATTATGGTCCAGAGATGATTTTCTTCAAAATGTGGAATTTGTATGTTTTTGAGAGGCTGAAAAGCGTTTTAATTATGACATTTGGACTGTAGGACGAATACTTCATTTTTCGAGAATTCCGCGTTCAATGCTAGTTCTTGTTTGAAACTCATTAGCTCTACAGAACTAGCCAGATATGTCTTTCTTTAAAATGTTGAATTATTATGCTTTTCAGAAATTGAAATGCGTTTTAAGTATTACATTTCGCCTATACGATGAATACTTTATTTTTTAGAAATACGCGTTCAATGCTAGTATTCGTATGAAACTCATTTTCTCTACAGACCAAGCCAGTGATGTTTTTCTTTAAAATTTTGAATTATAATGCTTTTCAGAGCCTGAAATGCGTATTAATTATTACATTTCGCCTATACGATGAATACTTGATTTTTTAGAAATACGCGTTCAATGCTAGTATTCGTTTGGAACTTATTTTCTGTACAGACCAAGCCAGAGATGTTTTTCTTTAAAATGTTGAATTATTATGATTGTCAGAAACTGAAAATAGTTCTAATTATGACATTTGGTCTATAGGATGAATACATGATTTTTCGAGATATTCGCTTTCAACGCTAGTATTCGCTTGAAACTCATTTGCTCTACAAAACTAGCCAGAGAACTTAAAATGTTGATTTTAATTATTACATTTCGCCTATTGGATGAATATTAGTTTTTTGAGAAATACGCGTTCAATGATAGTACTTGTTTGAGACTCATTTTCTATACAGACCAAGCCAGAGATGATTGTGCTTAAAATGTTTACTTATTATGGTCCAGAGATGATTTTCTTTAAAATGTTGAAATATTATGCTATTCAGAGCCTGAAATGCGTTTTAATTATTGTATTTCGTCTTTACGATGAATACTTTATTATTTAGAAATACGTCTTCAATGCTAGTATTCATTTGAAACTCATTTTCCATACAGAACAACCCAGAGATGATTTACATCAAAATGTTGAATTATTATGCTTTTCAGAGCCTGAAAAGCGTTTTAATTATTACATTTCGCCTATAGGATGAATATTTGTTTTTTGAGAAATATTCGTTCAATAATAGTACTTGTTTGAAACTCATTTTCTATACATACCAAGCCAGAGTTGATTGTCTTCAAAATGTTGACTTAATATGGTCCAGAGATGATTTTCTTCAAAATGTGGAATTTGTATGCTTTTCAGAGTCTGAAAAGCGTTTTAGTTATGACATTTGAACTGTAGGACGAATGCTTCATTTTTCGAGAAATATTCGTTCAATAATAGTACTCGTTTGAAACTCATTTCCAATACAGACCAAGCCACAGATGATTTTCTTTAAAATGTTGAATTATTATGCTTTACAGAGCCTAAAAAGCGTTATGATTATTACATTTCGCATATAGCATCAAAACATGATTTTTCGAGAAAATCGGGTTAAATGCTAATTTTCGTTTGAAACTTGTTTCCTCTACAGACCAAGCCAGTGATGAACTTCATTAAAATGTTGAATTATCATGCTTCTCAGAGCCATAAAACGTTTTAAATATTACATTTCGCCTATTGGATCAAAATTTGATTTTTCGAGAAATTCGTGTTAATTCCTTATTTTTGTTTTGTACTCATTTTCTTTACAGACCAAGCCAAAGATGATTTTGTTTAAAATGTTGTATTATTATGCTTTTCAGAGACTAAAAAGCGTTTTGATTATTATATTTCGCATATAGCATCAAAACATAATTTTTCGAGAAATTAGGGTTAAATGCTAATTTTCGTTTGAAACTTATTGCCTATACAGACCAAGCCAGTGATGAACTTCATTAAAATTTTCTAATTATGACATTTGGACTATATGATGAATACTTGATTTTTCGAGAAATTCGCTTTCAATGCTATTATTCTTTTGAAAATCATTTGCTCTACAGAACTAGCCAGAGTACATTATCCTTAAAAAGCGTTTTGATTATTGCATTTCGTCTTTACGATTAATAGTTTATTATTTAGAAATACGCGTTCAATGCTAGTATTCGTTTGAAACTCATTTTCCATACAGAACAACCCAGAGATGATTTACTTCAAAATGTTGAATTATTATGCTTTTCAGAGTCTGAAAAGCATTTTAATGATTACATTTCGCCTATAGGATGAATATTTGTTTTTTGAGAAATATTCGTTCAATAATTGTACTTGTTTGAAACTCATTTTCAATACAGACCAAGCCAGAGTTGATTGTCTTCAAAATGTTGACTTAATATGGTCCAGAGATGATTTTCTTCAATATGTGGAATTTGTATGCTTTTCAGAGTCTGAAAAGCGTTTTAGTTATGACATTTGAACTGTAGGACGAATGCTTCATTTTTCGAGAAATCCGCGTTCAATGCTCGTACTCGTTTGAAACTAATTTCCAATACAGACCAAGCCACAGATGATTTTCTTTAAAATGTTGAATTATTATGCTTTTCAGAGCATGAAAATTGTTTTATTTATTACAATTCGGCTTTAGCATGAATATTAGTTTTTTGAGAATTACGCGTTCATTGATAGTACTTGTTTGAGACTCATTTTCTATACAGACCAAGCCAGAGATGATTGTGCTTAAAATGTTGACTTATTATGGTCCAGACATGATTTTCTTTAAAACGTTGAATTATTATGGTTCTCAGAGTCTGAAAAGCGTTTTAATTATGGGCTTTGGACTGTAGGACGAATACTTCATTTTTCGAGAAATCCGCGTTCAATGCTAGTACTTGTTTGAAACTCATTAGCTCAACAGAACTAGCCAGAAATGATTTAACTTAAAATGTTGAATTATTAAGCTCTCAGAGCCTGAAAAGCGTTTTAATTATTACATTTCGCCTATAAGATAAATACTTTAATTTTTAGAAATACGCGATCAATGCAAGTATTCGTTTGAAACTTATTTTCCATACGGAACAACCCAGAGATGATTTACTTCAGAATGATGAATTATTATGCTTTTCAGAGATTGAAAAGCGTTTTGATTATTGCATTTCGTCTTTACGATTAATAGTTTATTATTTAGAAATACGCTTTCAATGCTAGTAATCGTTTGAAACTCATTTTCCATACAGAACAACCCAGAGATGATTTACTTCAAAATGTTGAATTATTATGCTTTTCAGAGTCTGAAAAGCGTTTTAATGATTACATTTCGCCTATAGGATGAATATTTGTTTTTTGAGAAATATTCGTTCAATAATAGTACTTGTTTGAAACTCATTTTCTATACAGACCAAGCCAGAGTTGATTGTCTTCAAAATGTTGACTTAATATGGTCCAGAGATGATTTTCTTCAATATGTGGAATTTGTATGCTTTTCAGAGTCTGAAAAGCGTTTTAGTTATGACATTTGAACTGTAGGACGAATGCTTCATTTTTCGAGAAATCCGCGTTCAATGCTCGTACTCGTTTGAAACTAATTTCCAATACAGACCAAGCCACAGATGATTTTCTTTAAAATGTTGAATTATTATGCTTTTCAGAGCCTGAAAATCGTTATGATTATTACATTCCGCATATAGCATCAAAACATGATTTTTCGAGAATTCGGGTTAAATGCTAATTTTCGTTTGAAACTTATATCCTCTACAGACCAAGCCAGTGATGAACTTCATTAAAATGTTGAATTATCATGCTTCTCAGAGCCATAAAACGTCTTAAATATTACATTTCGCCTATTGGATCAAAATTTGATTTTTCGAGAAATTCGTGTTAATTCCTTATTTTTGTTTTGTACTCATTTTCTTTACAGACCAAGCCAAAGATGATTTTGTTTAAAATGTTGTATTATTATGCTTTTCAGAGACTAAAAAGCGTTTTGATTATTATATTTCGCATATAGCATCAAAACATAATTTTTCGAGAAATTAGGGTTAAATGCTAATTTTCGTTTGAAACTTATTGCATATACAGACCAAGCCATTGATGAACTTCATTAAAATGTTGAAATATTATGCCTTTCAGAGCTTGAATAGAGTTTTAATTATTACGTTTTGCATATAACATCAAGACTTGATTTTTCGAGAAATTCGGGTTAAATGCAAATTTTCGTTTGAAAGTTATTTCCTCTGCAGACCAAGCCAGTGATGACTTTCATTAAAATATTAAATCATTATGATTTACAACGCCTGTATAGCGTTTTAATTATGACATTTGGACTATAGGATGAATATTTGATTTTTCGATATATTCGCTTTCAAAGCTAGTATTCGCTTTAAACTCATTAGCTCTACAGAACTAGCCAGAGATAATTTAACTTAAAATGTTGAATTATTATAAGCTCTCAGAGCCTGAAAAGCTTTTTAATTTTGATGTTTCGAATACAGGATAGAAACTCGATTTTTCGCGAAATTCGCGTTCAATGCTAATAATCACTTGAGACTCATTTTCTATACAGACCAAGCCACAGATAATTTTCTTTAAAACGTTGATTATTATGCATGTCAGTGTCTGAAACGAGTTTTAATTATGACATTTGGACTATAGGATGAATACTTGATTTATAGAGAAATACGCGTTAAATGCTAGTACTCGTTTGAAACTCATTTTCTGTACAGACCAAGCCAGAGATGATTTTCTTTAAAATGTTGAATGATTATGCTTTTCAGAGCCTGAAAAGCGATTTAAGTATTACATTTCGCCTATACGATGTATACTTTATTTTTTAGAAATACGCGTTCAATGCTAATATTCGTTTGAAACTTATTTTCCATACAGAACAACCCAGAGATGATTTACTTCAAAATGTTGAATAATTATACTTTTCAGAGCCTGAAAAGCGTTTTAATTATTACATTTCGCCTATAGGATGAATATTTGTTTTTTGAGAAATTTTGGTAAAATGCAAATTTTCGTTTGAAACTTATTTCCTCTACAGACCAAGCCATTGATGACTTTCACTAAAATATTATATTATTATGATTTACAGAGCCTGTATAGCGTTTTAATTATGACATTTGGACTATGGGATGAGTTTTTGATTTTTGAGATATTCGCTTTCAACGCTAGTATTCGCTTGAAACTCATTAGCTCTACAGAAATAGCGAGAGTTGATTTAATTTAAAATGTTGAATTATTAAGCTCTCAGAGCCTGAAAAGAGTTTTAATTATCACATTTGGGCTATAGGATGAATAATTGATTTATAGAGAACTACGCATTATATGCTAATTTTCGTTTGAAACTCATTTTCTCTAAAGTCCAAGCCAGGGATGATTTTTATTAAAATGTTGAATTATTATGCCTTTCAGACCCTTACAAGCGTTTTAATTATTACATTTCGCCTATACGATGAATACTTTATTTTTTAGAAATACGCGTTCAATGCTAGTACTTGTTTGAAACTCATTTTCTATACAGACCAAGCCAGAGATAATTTTCTTTAATATGTTGAATTAATATGCTATTCAGAGCCTGAAAAGCGTTTTAATTATTACGTTTTGCATATAACATCAAGACATGATTTTTCGAGAAATTCGGTTTAAATGCAAATTTTCGTTTGAAAGTTATTTCCTCTGCATACCAAGCCAGTGATGACTTTCATTAAAATATTAAATTAATATGATTTACAGAGCCTGTATAGCGTTTTAATTATGACATTTGGACTATAGGATAAATATTTGATTTTTCGATATGTTCGCTTTCAAAGCTAGTATTCGCTTGAAACTCATTAGCTCTACAGAACTAGCCAGAGATAATTTAAATTAAAATGTTGAATTATTAAGCTCTCAGAGGCTGAAAAGCTTTCTAATTTTGATGTTTCGAATATAGGATAGAAACTCGATTTTTCGCGAAATTCGCGTTCAATGCTAATAATCACTCGAGACTCATTTTCTATACAGACCAAGCCACAGATAATTTTCTTTAAAACGTTGATTATTATGCATGTCAGAGCCTGAAACGAGTTTTAATTATGACGTTTGGACTATAGGATGAATACTTGATTTATAGAGAAATACGCGTTAAATGCTAGTACTCGTTAGAAAGTCATTTCCTGTACAGACCAAGCCAGAGATGATTTTCTTTAAAATGTTGATTATTATGATTTTCAGAACCTGAAAAGGGTATTAATTATGACATTTGGTCTATAGGATGAATACTTGATTTATCGAGAAATACGCGTTAAATGCTAATTTTCGTTTGAAACTCATTTTCTCTACTGACCAAGCCTGAGATGTTTTACTTTAAAATGTTGAATTATTATGCTTTTCAAAGCCTGAAATGCGTTTTAATTATTACATTTCGCCTATACGATGAATACTTGATTTTTTAGAAATACGCCTCAATTCTAGTATTCGTTTGGAATTTATTTTCTGTACAGACCATGCCAGAGATGATTTACTTCAAAATGTTGAATTATTATCCTTTTCTGACCCTGAAATTCGTTTTATTTATTACATTTCGCCTATAGGATGAATATTAGTTTTTTGAGAAATACACATTCAATGATAGTACTTGTTTGAGACTCATTTTCTATACAGACCAAGCCAGAGATGATTGTGCTTAAAATGTTTACTTATTATGGCCCAGAGATGATTTTCTTTAAAATGTTGAAATATTATGCTTTTCAGAGCCTGAAATGCGTTTTAATTATTGCATTTCGTCTTTACGATGAATACTTTAATATTTAGAAATACGCTTTCAATGCTAGTATTCGTTTGGAACTTATTTTCTGTACAGACCAAGCCAGAGATGATTTACTTCAAAATGTTGAATTATTATGCTTTTCAGAGCCTGAAAAGCGTTTTAATTATTACATTTCGCCTATAGGATGAATATTTGTTTTTGAGTAATATTCGTTCAATAATAGTACTTGTTTGAAACTCATTTTCTATACAGACCAATCAGAGTTGATTGTCTTCAAAATGTTGACTTAATATGGTCCAGAGATGATTTTCTTCAAAATGTGGAACTTGTATGCTTTTCAGAGCCTGAAAAGCGTTTAAATTATTACGTTTCGCATATAACATCACGACATGATTTTTCGAAAAATTCGGGTTAAATGCAAATTTTCGTTTGAAAGTTATTTCCTCTGCAGACCAAGCCAGTGATGACTTTCATTAAAATATTAAATTAATATGATTTACAGAGCCTGTATAGCGTTTTAATTATGACATTTGGACTATAGGATGAATATTTGATTTTTCGATATGTTCGCTTTCAAAGCTAGTATTCGCTTGAAACTCATTAGCTCTACAGAACTAGCCAGAGATAATTTAAATTAAAATGTTGAATTATTAAGCTCTCAGAGCCTGAAAAGCTTTTTAATTTTGATGTTTCGAATATAGGATAGATACTCTATTTTTCGCGAAATTCGCGTTCAATGCTAATAATCACTTGAGACTCATTTTCTATACAGACCAAGCCACAGATAATTTTCCTTAAATCGTTGATTATTAAGCATGTCAGAGCCTGAAACGAGTTTTAATTATTATATCTTGCCTTTACGATGAATACTTTAATTTTTAGAAATACGCGTTCAATGCTAATATTCGTTTGAAACTTATTTTCCATACGGAACAACCCAGAGATCATTTACTTCAAAATGTTGAATTATTATGCTTTTCAGAACCTGAAAAGCGTTTTAATTATTATATTTTGCCTTTACTTTAATTTTAAGAAATACGCGTTCAATGCTAGTATTCGTTTGAAACTTATTTTCCATACGGAACAACCCAGAGATGATTTACTTCAAAATGCTGAATTATTATGCTTTTCAGAGAATGACAACCATTTTAATTATGACATTCGGACTGTTGGACGAATACTTGGTTTTTCGAGAAATTAGCGTTCAATGCTAGTACTCGTTTGAAAGTCATTTCGTGTACAGACCAAGCCAGAGATGATTATCTTTAAAATGTTGATTATTATGATTGTCAGAACCTGAAGATAGTTTTAATTATGACATTTGGACTATATGATGAATACATGATTTTTCGAGATATTCGCTTTCAACGCTAGTATTCGCTTGAAACTCATTTGCTCTACAAAACTAGCAAGAGAACTTAAAATGTAGAATTATTAATCTCTCAGAGCCTGAAAAGCGTTTTAATTTTGATGTTTCGAATATGGGATAGAAGCTCGATATTCGCGAAATTTGCGTTCAATGCTAATAGTCACTTAAGACTCATTTCCCTATACAGACCATGCCACAGATAATTTTCTTTAAAATGTTGATTATTATGATTGTCAGAACCTGAAAAGAGTTTTAATTATGACATTTGGGCTATAGGATGAATTCTTCATTTATCGAGAAATACGCGTTAAATGCTAATTTTCGTTTCAAACTCATTTTCTCTACAAACCAAGCCAGAGATGTTTTTCTTTAAAATGTTGATTATTATGATTGTCAGAACCTGAATAGAGTTTTAATTATGACATTTGGACTATAGGATGAATACTTCATTTATCGAGAAATACGCGTTCAATGCTAGTATTCGTTTGAAAGTTATTTTCCATACAGAACAACCCAGAGATGATTTACTTGAAAATGTTGAATTATTATGCTTTTCAGAGCCTGAAAAGCGTTTTAATTATTACATTTCGCGTATAGGATGAATATTTGTTTTTTGAGAAATACGCGTTCAATAATAGTACTTGTTTGAAACTCATTTTCTATACAGACAAACCCAGAGCTGATTGTCTTCAAAATATTGACTTATTATGGTCCAGAGATGATTTTCTTCAAAATGTGGAATTTGTATGTTTTTGAGAGGCTGAAAAGCGTTTTAATTATGACATTTGGACTGTAGGACGAATACTTCATTTTTCGAGAAATCCGCCTTCAATGCTAGTACTTGTTTGAAACTCATTAGCTCTACAGAACTAGCCAGAGATGTTTTTCTTTAAAATTTTGAATTATTATGCTTTCCAGAGCCTGAAATGCGTTTTAAGTATTACATTTCTCCTATACGATAAATACTTTATTTTTTAGAAATACGCGTTCAATGCTAGTACTCGTTTGAAACTCATTTTCTCTACACACCTAGCCAAGGATGTTTTTCTTTAAAATGTTGAATTATTATGCTTTTCAGAGCCTGAAATGCGTTTTAATTATTACATTTCGCCTATACGTTGAATACTTGATTTTTTCAAATACGCCTTCAATGCTAGTATTCGTTTGGAACTTATTTTCTGTACAGACCAAGCCAGAGATGTTTTTCTTTAAAATGTTGAATTATTATGTTTGTCAGAAACTAAAAATAGTTCTGATTATGACATTTGGTCTATAGGATGAATACATGATTTTTCGAGATATTCGCTTTCAACGCTAGTATTCGCTTGAAACTCATTTGCTCTACAAAACTAGCCAGAGAACTTAAAATGTTGATTTATTAATCTTTCAGAGCCTGAAAAGCGTTTTAATTCTGATGTATCGAATATGGGATAGAAGCTCGATTATTCGCGAAATTTGCGTTTAATGCTAATAGTCACTTAAGACTCATTTTCTATACAGACCATGCCACAGATAATTTTCCTTAAAATGTTGATTATTATGATTGTCAGAACCTGAAAAGAGTTTTAATTATGACATTTGGACTATAGGATGAATACTTGATTTATAGAGAAATACGCGTTAAATGCTAATTTTCGTTTGAAACTCATTTTCTCTACAGACCAAGCCAGAGATGATTTTCTTTACAATGTTGAATTATTATGCTTTTCAGAGCCTGAAATGCGTTTTAATTATTACATTTCGCCAACTTGATTTTTTAGAAATACGCGTTCTATGCTAGTATTCGTTTGGAACTTATTTTCTATACAGACAAACCCAGAGCTGATTGTCTTCAAAATGTTGACTTATTATGGTCCAGAGATGATTTTCTTCAAAATGTGGAATTTGTATGTTTTTGAGAGGCTGAAAAGCGTTTTAATTATGACATTTGGACTGTAGGACGAATACTTCATTTTCGAGAATTCCGCGTTCAATGCTAGTTCTTGTTTGAAACTCATTAGCTCCACAGAACTAGCCAGAGATGTTTTTCTTTAAAATTTTGAATTATTATGCTTTCCAGAGCCTGAAATGCGTTTTAAGTATTACATTTCTCCTATACGATAAATACTTTATTTTTTAGAAATACGCGTTTAATGCTAGTACTCGTTTGAAACTCATTTTCTCTACACACCTAGCCAAGGATGTTTTTCTTTAAAATGTTGAATTATTATGCTTTTCAGAGCCTGAAATGCGTTTTAATTATTACATTTCGCCTATACGTTGAATACTTGATTTTTTCAAATACGCCTTCAATGCTAGTATTCGTTTGGAACTTATTTTCTGTACAGACCAAGCCAGAGATGATTTACTTCAAAATGATGAATTATTATCCTTTTCAGAGCCTGAAAATCGTTTTAATTATTACGTTTTGCTTATAACATCAAGACATGATTTTTCGAGATATTCGGGTTAAATGCAAATTTTCGTTTGAAAGTTATTTCCTCTGCAGACCAAGCCAGTGATGACTTTCATTAAAATATTAAATTATTATGATTTACAGAGCCTGTATAGAGTTTTAATTATGACATTTGGACTATAGGACGAATACTTGATTTTTCGAGATATTCGGTTTCAACGCTAGTATTCGCTTGAAACTCATTAGCTCTACAGAACTAGCCAGAGATGATTTAACTTAAAATGTTGAATTATTAAGCTCTCAGAGCCTGAAAAGCGTTTAAATTATGACGTTTCGAATATACGATAGAAACTCGATTATTCTCGAAATTTCGTTCAATGATAATAGTCACTTGAGACTGATCATCTATACAGACCAAGCCACAGATAATTTTCTTTAAAATGTTGATTATTATGCTTGTCAGAGCCTGAAAAGAGTTTTAATTATGACATTTGGACTATAGGATGAATACTTGATTTATAGAAGAATAGGCATTAAATGCTAATTTTCGTCTGAATCTCATTTTCTCTAAAGTCCAAGCCAGGGATAATTTTCTTTAAAATGTTGAATTATTATGCTTTGCAGAGCCTGAATAGCGTTTTGATATTACATTTCTCATATAGCATCAAATCATGATTTTTCGAGAAATTCTGGTGAAATGCTAATTTCCGTTTGAAACTTATTTCCTCTACAGACCAAGCCAGTGATGAACTTCATTAAAAAGTTGAAAAATGATGCTTTTCAGAGCCTGAATAGAATTTTAATTATGACATTTGGACTATAGGATGAATTCTTGAATTTTGGAGATATTCGCTTCAACGCTAGTATTCGCTTGAAACTCATTAGCTCTACAAAACTAGCCAGAATTGTTTTCCTTTAAAATGTTGATTTATTATGTTATTCAGAGCCTGAGATGCATTTTAATTATTACATTTCGCCTATACGATGAATACTTGATTTTTTAGAAATACGGGTTCAATGCTAGTATTCGTTTGGAACTTATTTTCTGTACAGACCAAGCCAGAGATGTTTTTCTTTAAAATGTTGAATTATTATGATTGTCAGAAACTAAAAATAGTTCTGATTATGACATTTGGTCTATAGGATGAATACATGATTTTTCGAGATATTCGCTTTCAACGCTAGTATTCGCTTGAAACTCATTTGCTCTACAAAACTAGCCAGAGAACTTAAAATGTTGATTTATTAATCTTTTAGAGCCTGAAAAGCGTTTTAATTCTGATGTATCGAATATGGGATAGAAGCTCGATTATTCGCGAAATTTGCGTTCAATGCTAATAGTCACTTAAGACTCATTTTCTATACAGACCATGCCACAGATAATTTTCCTTAAAATGTTGATTATTATGATTGTCAGAACCTGAAAAGAGTTTTAATTATGACATTTGGACTATAGGATGAATACTTGATTTATAGAGAAATACGCGTTAAATGCTAATTTTCGTTTGAAACTCATTTTCTCTACAGACCAAGCCAGAGATGATTTTCTTTACAATGTTGAATTATTATGCTTTTCAGAGCCTGAAATGCGTTTTAATAATTACATTTCGCCTACTTGATTTTTTAGAAATACGCGTTCTATGCTAGTATTCGTTTGGAACTTATTTTCTATACAGACAAACCCAGAGCTGATTGTCTTCAAAATGTTGACTTATTATGGTCCAGAGATGATTTTCTTCAAAATGTGGAATTTGTATGTTTTTGAGAGGCTGAAAAGCGTTTTAATTATGACATTTGGACTGTAGGACGAATACTTCATTTTTCGAGAATTCCGCGTTCAATGCTAGTTCTTGTTTGAAACTCATTAGCTCTACAGAACTAGCCAGATATGTCTTTCTTTAAAATGTTGAATTATTATGCTTTTCAGAAATTGAAATGCGTTTTAAGTATTACATTTCGCCTATACGATGAATACTTTATTTTTTAGAAATACGCGTTCAATGCTAGTATTCGTATGAAACTCATTTTCTCTACAGACCAAGCCAGTGATGTTTTTCTTTAAAATTTTGAATTATAATGCTTTTCAGAGCCTGAAATGCGTATTAATTATTACATTTCGCCTATACGATGAATACTTGATTTTTTAGAAATACGCGTTCAATGCTAGTATTCGTTTGGAACTTATTTTCTGTACAGACCAAGCCAGAGATGTTTTTCTTTAAAATGTTGAATTATTATGATTGTCAGAAACTGAAAATAGTTCTAATTATGACATTTGGTCTATAGGATGAATACATGATTTTTCGAGATATTCGCTTTCAACGCTAGTATTCGCTTGAAACTCATTTGCTCTACAAAACTAGCCAGAGAACTTAAAATGTTGATTTTAATTATTACATTTCGCCTATTGGATGAATATTAGTTTTTTGAGAAATACGCGTTCAATGATAGTACTTGTTTGAGACTCATTTTCTATACAGACCAAGCCAGAGATGATTGTGCTTAAAATGTTTACTTATTATGGTCCAGAGATGATTTTCTTTAAAATGTTGAAATATTATGCTATTCAGAGCCTGAAATGCGTTTTAATTATTGTATTTCGTCTTTACGATGAATACTTTATTATTTAGAAATACGTCTTCAATGCTAGTATTCATTTGAAACTCATTTTCCATACAGAACAACCCAGAGATGATTTACATCAAAATGTTGAATTATTATGCTTTTCAGAGCCTGAAAAGCGTTTTAATTATTACATTTCGCCTATAGGATGAATATTTGTTTTTTGAGAAATATTCGTTCAATAATAGTACTTGTTTGAAACTCATTTTCTATACATACCAAGCCAGAGTTGATTGTCTTCAAAATGTTGACTTAATATGGTCCAGAGATGATTTTCTTCAAAATGTGGAATTTGTATGCTTTTCAGAGTCTGAAAAGCGTTTTAGTTATGACATTTGAACTGTAGGACGAATGCTTCATTTTTCGAGAAATATTCGTTCAATAATAGTACTCGTTTGAAACTCATTTCCAATACAGACCAAGCCACAGATGATTTTCTTTAAAATGTTGAATTATTATGCTTTACAGAGCCTAAAAAGCGTTATGATTATTACATTTCGCATATAGCATCAAAACATGATTTTTCGAGAAAATCGGGTTAAATGCTAATTTTCGTTTGAAACTTGTTTCCTCTACAGACCAAGCCAGTGATGAACTTCATTAAAATGTTGAATTATCATGCTTCTCAGAGCCATAAAACGTTTTAAATATTACATTTCGCCTATTGGATCAAAATTTGATTTTTCGAGAAATTCGTGTTAATTCCTTATTTTTGTTTTGTACTCATTTTCTTTACAGACCAAGCCAAAGATGATTTTGTTTAAAATGTTGTATTATTATGCTTTTCAGAGACTAAAAAGCGTTTTGATTATTATATTTCGCATATAGCATCAAAACATAATTTTTCGAGAAATTAGGGTTAAATGCTAATTTTCGTTTGAAACTTATTGCCTATACAGACCAAGCCAGTGATGAACTTCATTAAAATTTTCTAATTATGACATTTGGACTATATGATGAATACTTGATTTTTCGAGAAATTCGCTTTCAATGCTATTATTCTTTTGAAAATCATTTGCTCTACAGAACTAGCCAGAGTACATTATCCTTAAAAAGCGTTTTGATTATTGCATTTCGTCTTTACGATTAATAGTTTATTATTTAGAAATACGCGTTCAATGCTAGTATTCGTTTGAAACTCATTTTCCATACAGAACAACCCAGAGATGATTTACTTCAAAATGTTGAATTATTATGCTTTTCAGAGTCTGAAAAGCATTTTAATGATTACATTTCGCCTATAGGATGAATATTTGTTTTTTGAGAAATATTCGTTCAATAATTGTACTTGTTTGAAACTCATTTTCAATACAGACCAAGCCAGAGTTGATTGTCTTCAAAATGTTGACTTAATATGGTCCAGAGATGATTTTCTTCAATATGTGGAATTTGTATGCTTTTCAGAGTCTGAAAAGCGTTTTAGTTATGACATTTGAACTGTAGGACGAATGCTTCATTTTTCGAGAAATCCGCGTTCAATGCTCGTACTCGTTTGAAACTAATTTCCAATACAGACCAAGCCACAGATGATTTTCTTTAAAATGTTGAATTATTATGCTTTTCAGAGCCTGAAAATCGTTATGATTATTACATTCCGCATATAGCATCAAAACATGATTTTTCGAGAAATTCGGGTTAAATGCTAATTTTCGTTTGAAATTTATATCCTCTACAGACCAAGCCAGTGATGAACTTCATTAAAATTTTGAATTATTATGCTTCTCAGAGCCTGAAAACGTTTTAATTATTACATTTCGCCTATTGGATCAAAATTTGATTTTTCGGGAAATTCGTGTTATTTGCTGATTTTTGTTTTGTACTTATTTTCTTTACAGACCAAGCCAAAGATGATTTTGTTTAAAATGTTGTATTATTATGCTTTTCAGAGACTAAAAAGCGTTTTGATTATTATATTTCGCATATAGGATCAAAACATGATTTTTCGAGAAATTAGGGTTAAATGCTAATTTTCGTTTGAAACTTATTGCATATACAGACCAAGCCATTGATGAACTTCATTAAAATGTTGAAATATTATGCCTTTCAGAGCTTGAATAGAGTTTTAATTATGACATTTGGACTATATGATGAATACTTGATTTTTCGAGAAATTCGCTTTCAATGCTATTATTCGTTTGAAACTCATTTGCTCTACAGAACTAGCCAGAGTACATTATCCTTAAAATGTTGAAATATTAAGCTTTTCAGAGACTGAAAAATGTCTTAATTCTGACGTTTCGACAATAGGAGCAAGACTCGATTTTTCGCGAATATCGAATTCAATGCTAATAGTCACTTGAGACTCATTTTCTATACAGACCATGCCACAGAAAATTTTCTTTAAAATGGTGAATTGTTATGCTTGTCAGAGCCTGAAAATCGTTTTAATTATGATATTTGGACTATAGGATGAATACTTTATTTTTAGAAATACGCGTTAAATGCTAGTATTCGTTTGAAACTTTTTTTCCATACAGAACAACCCAGAGATGATTTACTTCAAAATGTTGACTTATTATGGTCCAGAGATGACTATTTCAAATGTGGAATTTTTATGCTTTTCAGACGCTGAAAAGCGTTTCAATTATGACATTTGGACTGTAGGACGAATACTTGATTTTTCGAGAAATCCGCGATCAATGCTAGTACTCGTTTGAAGCTCATTTCCAATACAGACCAAGGCACAGATAATTTTCTTTAAAATGTTGAATTATTATGTTTTTCAGAACCTGAAAAGCGTTTTGATTATGACATTTGGACTATAGGATGAATACTTGATTTTTCAAGATATTCGCTTTCAACAATAGTATTCGCTTGAAATTCATTAGCTCTACAGAACTAGCCAGAGATTATTAAACTTAAAATGTTGAATTATTTACCTCTCAGAGCCTGAAATACGTTTTAATTTTGACATTCCGAAGATAGGATAGAAACTCGATTTTTCGCGAAATTCGCGTTCAATGCTAATAGTCACTTGAGAATCATATACTGACCAAGCCACAGAAAATTTTCTTTTAAAATGTTGATTATTATGCATGTCAGATCCTGAAACAAGTTTTAATTATGACATTAGGACATTAGGATGAATACTTGATATGTCGTCAAATACACGTTAAATGCTAGTACTCGTTTGAAACTCATTTTCTTTACAGACCAAGCCAGAGATGATTTTCTTTAAAATGTGGAATTATTAAGCTTTTCAGAGGCGGAAAAGCGTCTTAATTCTGACGTTTCGACTATAGGATCAAAACTCGATTTTTCGCGAATATCGATTTCAATGCTAATAGTCACTTGAGACTCATTTTCTATACAGAGCATGTCACAGAAAATTTTCTTTAAAGTGTTGAATTGTTATGCTTGTCAGAGCCTTAAAATCGTTTTAATTATTATATTTGGACTATAGGATGAATACTTGATTTTTCTAGAAATACGCGTTAAATGCTAGTACTCGATTGAACTCATTTTCTCTACAGACCAAGCTAGAGATGATTTAGTTTAAGATGTTGAAATATTATAATTTTCAGAGCTAGAAAAGCGTTTAATTATTACATCTCGTTATTGATCAAAACTTGATTTTTCCAGAAATACGTGTTAAATGCTAATTTTCGTTTGAAACTCATTTTCTCTACAGACCAAGCCACAGATAATTTTCTTTAAAATGTTGAATTATTATAATTTTCAGAGACTAAAAAGCGTTTCAGTTATTACATTTCGCATATAGGATGAATGTTTGAATTTTTAGAAATACGTGTTCAATGCTAGTACTTGTTTGAAACTCATTTTCTATACAGACCAAGCCAGAGATGATTTTCTTTATTATGTTGAATTATTATGCTATTCAGAGCTTGAAAAGCGTTTTAATTATTACGTTTCGCATATAACATCAAGACATGATTTTTCGAGAAATAAGGGTTAAATGCAATTTTTCGTTCGAATGTTATTTCCTCTGCAGACCTGGCCAGTGATGACTTTCATTAAAATATTAAATTATTATGGTTTTCAGAGCCTGTATAGCGTTTTAATTATGACATTTGGACCATAGGATGAATACTTGATTATTCGAGATATTCGCTTTCAAAGATAGTATTCGCCTGAAACTCATTAGCTCTACAGAACTAGCCAGAGATGATTTAACTTAAAATGTAGAATTATTAAGCTCTCAGAGCCTGAAAAGCGTTTAAATTATTACGTTTCGAATATAGGATAGAAACTAGATTTTTCGCGAAATTCGCGTTCAATGTTAATAGTCACTTGAGACAAATCTATACAGACCAAGCCTAGGATGATTTTCTTTAATATGTTGAATTATTATGTTTTTCAGACCCTGAAAAGCGTTTCAATTATTACATTTCGCCTATACGATGAATACTTTAAATTTTAGAAATACGCGTTCAATGCTAGTATTCGTTTGAAACTTATTTTCCATACAGAACAACCCAGAGATGATTTACTTCAAAATGTTGACTTCTTATGGTCCAGAGATGATTTATTTCAAATGTGGAATTTTTATGCTTTTCAGAGCCTGAAAAGCGTTTAAATTATGACATTTGGACTATAGGATGAATACTTGATTTATAGAGAAATACGCCTTAAATGCTAATTTTCGTTTGAAACTCATTTTCTCTAAAGACCAAGCCAGGTTCGATTATCTTTAAAATGCTGAATTATTATGCTCTTCAGACCCTGAAAATCGTTTTAATTATTACATTTTGCCTTTACGATGAATACTTTAATTTTTAGAAATACGCGTTCAATGCTAGTATTCGTTTGAAACTTATTTTCCATACGGAACAACCCAGAGATGATTTTCTTCAAAATGTTGAATTATTATGGTTTTCAGAGCCTGAAAAGCGTTTTAATTATTGCATTTCGTTTATAGGATGAATATTTGTTTTTCGAGAAATCTGCGTTCAATGCTTGTACTCTTTTGAAACTCATTTCCAATACAGACCAAGCCACAGATGATTTTCTTTAAAATGTTGATTTATTATGCTTTTCAGAGCCTGACAACCATTTTAATTATGACATTCGGACTGTTGGACGTATACTTGGTTTTCGAGAAATTTGCGTTCAATCCTAGTACTCGTTTGAAAGTCATTTCCTGTACAGACCAAGTCAGAGATGATTTTCTTTAAAATGTTGATTATTATGATTGTCAGAACCTGAAAATAGTTCTAATTATGACATTTGGACTATAGGATGAATACATGATTTTTCGAGATATTCGCTTTCAACGCTAGTATTCGCTTTAAACTCATTTGCTCTACAAAACTAGCCAGAGAACTTAAAATGTTGAATTATTAATCTCTCAGAGCCTGGAAAGCGTTTTAATTCTGATGTTTCGAATATGGGATAGAAGCTCGATTTTTCGCGCAATTTGCGTTCAATGCCGATAGTCACTTAAGACTCATTTTCTATACAGACCATGCCACAGATAATTTTCTTTAAAATGTTGATTATTATGATTGTCAGAACCTGAAAAGAGTTTTAATTATGACATTTGGACTATAGGATGAATACTTGATTTATCGAGAAATACGCGTTAAATGCTTATTTTCGTTTGAAACTCATTTTCTCTACACACCAAGCCAGAGATGTTTTTCTTTAAAATGTTGAATTATTATGCTTTTCAGAGCCTGAAAAGCGTTTTAAGTATTACTTTTCGCCTATACGATGTATACTTTATTTTTTAGAAATACGCGTTCAATGCTAGTATTCGTTTGAAACTTATTTTCCATACAGAACAACCCAGAGATGATTTACTTCAAAATGTTGAATTATTATGCATTTCGGAGCCTGAAAAGCGTTTTAATTATTACATTTCGCCTATACGATGAATATTTGTTTTTTGAGAAATACGCGTTCAATAATAGTACTTTTTTGAAACTCATTTTCTATACAGACAAACCCAGAGCTGATTGTCTTCAAAATGTTGACTTATTATGGTCCAGAGATGATTTACTTCAAAATGTGGAATTTGTATGTTTTTGAGAGGCTGAAAAGCGTTTTCATTATGACATTTGCACTGGAGGACGAATACTTCATTTTTGGAGAAATCCGCGATCAATGCTAGTACATGTTTGAAACTCATTAGCTCTACAGAACTAGCCAGATATGTTTTTCTTTAAAATTTTGAATTATAATGATTTTCAGAGCCTGAAATGCGTTTTATTTATTACATTTCGCCTATACGTTGGATACTTTTTTTTTCAAATACGCGTTCAATGCTAGTACTTGTTTGAAACTCATTTTGTATACAGACCAAGCCAGAGATAATTTTCTTTAATATGTTGAATTAATATGCTATTCAGAGCCTGAAAAGCGTTTTAATTATTACGTTTTGCATATACCATCAAGACTTGATTTTTCGAGAAATTCGGGTTAAATGCAAATTTTCGTTTGAAAGTTATTTCCTCTGCAGACCAAGCCAGTGATGACTTTCATTAAAATATTAAATCATTATGATTTACAGCGCATGTATAGCGTTTTAGTTATGACATTTGGACTATAGGATGAATATTTGATTTTTCGATATATTCGCTTTCAAAGCTAGTATTCGCTTTAAACTCATTAGCTCTACAGAACTAGCCAGAGATAATTTAACTTAAAATGTTGAATTATTATAAGCTCTCAGAGCCTGAAAAGCTTTTTAATTTTGATGTTTCGAATACAGGATAGAAACTCGATTTTTCGCGAAATTCGCGTTTAATGCTAATAATCACTTGAGACTCATTTTCTATACAGACCAAGCCACAGATAATTTTCTTTAAAACGTTGATTATTATGCATGTCAGTGTCTGAAACGAGTTTTAATTATGACATTTGGACTATAGGATGAATACTTGATTTATAGAGAAATACGCGTTAAATCCTAGTACTCGTTTGAAACTCATTTTCTGTACAGACCAAGCCAGAGATGATTTTCTTTAAAATGTTGAATGATTATGCTTTTCAGAGCCTGAAAAGCGATTTAAGTATTACATTTCGCCTATACGACGTATACTTTATTTTTTAGAAACACGCGTTCAATGCTAGTATTCGTTTGAAACTTATTTTCCATACAGAACAACCCAGAGATGATTTACTTCAAAATGTTGAATAATTATACTTTTCAGAGCCTGAAAAGCGTTTTAATTATTACATTTCGCCTATAGGATGAATATTTGTTTTTTGAGAAATTTTGGTAAAATGCAAATTTTCGTTTGAAACTTATTTCCTCTACAGACCAAGCCATTGATGACTTTCACTAAAATATTATATTATTATGATTTACAGAGCCTGTATAGCGTTTTAATTATGACATTTGGACTATGGGATGAGTTTTTGATTTTTGAGATATTCGCTTTCAACGCTAGTATTCGCTTGAAACTCATTAGCTCTACAGAAATAGCGAGAGTTGATTTAATTTAAAATGTTGAATTATTAAGCTCTCAGAGCCTGAAAAGAGTTTTAATTATCACATTTGGGCTATAGGATGAATAATTGATTTATAGAGAACTACGCATTTTATGCTAATTTTCGTTTGAAACTCATTTTCTCTAAAGTCCAAGCCAGGGATGATTTTTATTAAAATGTTGAATTATTATGCCTTTCAGACCCTTACAAGCGTTTTAATTATTACATTTCGCCTATACGATGAATACTTTAATATTTAGAAATACGCTTTCAATGCTAGTATTCGTTTGGAACTTATTTTCTGTACAGACCAAGCCAGAGATGATTTACTTCAAAATGTTGAATTATTATGCTTTTCAGAGCCTGAAAAGCGTTTTAATTATTACATTTCGCCTATAGGATGAATATTTGTTTTTGAGTAATATTCGTTCAATAATAGTACTTGTTTGAAACTCATTTTCTATACAGACCAATCAGAGTTGATTGTCTTCAAAATGTTGACTTAATATGGTCCAGAGATGATTTTCTTCAAAATGTGGAACTTGTATGCTTTTCAGAGTCTGAAAAGCGTTTTAGTTATGACATTTGAACTGTAGGACGAATGCTTCATTTTTCGAGAAATCCGCGTTCAATGCTAGTACTCGTTTGAAACTCATTTCCAATACAGACCAAGCCACAGATGATTTTCTTTAAAATATTGAATTATTATGCTTTTCAGAACATGAAAAGCGTTTAAATTATTACGTTTCGCATATAACATCACGACATGATTTTTCGAAAAATTCGGGTTAAATGCAAATTTTCGTTTGAAAGTTATTTCCTCTGCAGACCAAGCCAGTGATGACTTTCATTAAAATATTAAATTAATATGATTTACAGAGCCTGTATAGCGTTTTAATTATGACATTTGGACTATAGGATGAATATTTGATTTTTCGATATGTTCGCTTTCAAAGCTAGTATTCGCTTGAAACTCATTAGCTCTACAGAACTAGCCAGAGATAATTTAAATTAAAATGTTGAATTATTAAGCTCTCAGAGCCTGAAAAGCTTTTTAATTTTGATGTTTCGAATATAGGATAGAAACTCGATTTTTCGCGAAATTCGCGTTCAATGCTAATAATCACTTGAGACTCATTTTCTATACAGACCAAGCCACAGATAATTTTCTTTAAATCGTTGATTATTAAGCATGTCAGAGCCTGAAACGAGTTTTAATTATGACGTTTGGACTATAGGATGAATACTTGATTTTTCGAGAAATACGCATTAAAGCTAGTACTCGTTAGAAAGTCATTTCCTGTGCAGACCAAGCCAGAGATGATTTTCTTTAAAATGTTGTTTATTATGATTTTCAGAAACTGAAAAGGGTTTTAATTATGACATTTGGTCTATAAGATGAATACTTGATTTATCGAGAAATACGCGTTAAATGCTCATTTTCGTTTGAAACTCTTTTTCTCTACTGACCAAGCCTGAGATGTTTTTCTTTAAAATGTTGAATTATTATGCTTTTCATAGCCTGAAATGCTTTTTAATTATTACATTTCGCCTATACGATGAATACTTGATTTTTTAGAAATACGCCTCAATGCTAGTATTCGTTTGGAACTTACTTTCTGTACAGACCAAGCCAGAGATGATTTACTTCAAAATGTTGAATTATTATCCTTTTCAGACCCTGAAAATCGTTTTATTTATTACATTTCGCCGATAGGATGAATATTAGTTTTTTGAGAAATACGCATTCAATGATAGTACTTGTTTGAGACTCATTTTCTATACAGACCAAGCCAGAGATGATTGTGCTTAAAATGTTTACTTATTATGGTCCAGAGATGATTTTCTTTAAAATGTTGAAATATTATGCTTTTCAGAGCCTGAAATGCGTTTTAATTATTGCATTTCGTCTTTACGATGAATACTTTAATATTTAGAAATACGCGTTCAATGCTAGTATTCATTTGAAACTCATTTTCTTTAGAGAACAACCCAGAGATGATTTACTTCAAAATATTGAATTATTATGCTCTTCAGAGCCTGAAAAGCGTTTTAATTATTACATTTCGCCTATAGGATGAATATTTGTTTTTTGAGAAATATTCGTTCAATATAGAAACTCATTTTCTCTACAGAACTAGCCAGAGTACATTATCCTTAAAATGTTGAAATATTAAGCTTTTCAGAGGCTGAAAAGTGTCTTAATTCTGACGTTTCGACAATAGGAGCAAAACTCGATTTTTCGCGAATATCGAATTCAATGCTAATAGTCACTTGAGACTCATTTTCTATACAGACCATGCCACAGAAATTTTTTTTAAAATGGTGAATTGTTTTGCTTGTCAGAGCCTGAAAATCGTTTTAATTATGATATTTGGACTATAGGATGAATACTTAATTTTTCGAGAAATACGAGTTAAATGCTAGTACTCGTTTGAAACTCATTTCCTGTACAGACCAAGCCAGAGATGATTTAGTTTAAAATGTTGAATTATTATGGTCCAGAGATGATTTTCTTTAAAATGTTGAATTATTATGTTTCTCAGAGTCTGAAAAGCGTTTTAATTATGGCCTTTGGACTGTAGGACGAATACTTCATTTTTCGAGAAATCCGCGTTTAATGCTAGTACTTGTTTGAAACTCATTAGCTCTACAGAACTAGCCAGAAATGATTTAACTTAAAATGTTGAATTATTAAGCTCTCAGAGCCTGAAAAGCGTTTTAATTATTACATTTCGCCTATAAGATAAATACTTTAATTTTTAGAAATACGCGTTCAATGCTAGTATTCGTTTGAAACTTATTTTCCATACGGAACAACCCAGAGATGATTTACTTCAAAATGTTGAATTATTATACTTTTCAGAGCCTGAAAAGCTTTTTAATTATTACATTTCGCCTATAGGATGAATATTTGTTTTTTGAGAGATTTTGGTAAAATGCAAATTTTCGTTGAAACTTATTTCCTCTACAGACCAAGCCATTGATGACTTTCATTAAAATATTAAATTATTATGATTTACAAAGCCTGTATAGCGTTTTAATTATGACATTTGGACTATAGGATGAATTTTTGATTTTTGAGATATTCGCTTTCAACGCTAGTATTCGCTTGAAACTCATTAGCTCTACAGAACTAGCGAGAGTTGATTTAATTTAAAATGTTGAATTGTTAAGCTCTCAGAGCCTGAAAAGAGTTTTAATTATGACATTTGGACTATAGGATGAATAATTGATTTATAGAGAAATACGCATTAAATGCTAATTTTCGTTTGAAACTCATTCTATCTAAAGTCCAAGCCAGGGATGATTTTTATTAAAATGTTGAATTATTATGCTTTTCAGACCCTGACAAGCGTTTTAATTATTACATTTCGCCTATACGATGAATACTTTATTTTTTAGAAATACGCGTTCAATGCTAGTACTTGTTTGAAACTCATTTTCTATACAGACCAAGCCAGAGATAATTTTCTTTAATATGTTGAATTAATATGCTATTCAGAGCCTGAAAACCGTTTTAATTATTACGTTTTGCATATAACATCAAGACAGGATTTTTCGAGAAATTCGGGTTAAATGCAAATTTTCGTTTGAAAGTTATTTCCTCTGCAGACCAAGCCAGTGATGACTTTCATTAAAATATTAAATTAATATGATTTACAGAGCCTGTATAGCGTTTTAATTATGACATTTGGACTATAGGATAAATATTTGATTTTTCGATATGTTCGCTTTCAAAGCTAGTATTCGCTTGAAACTCATTAGCTCTACAGAACTAGTCAGAGTTAATTTAAATTAAAATGTTGAATTATTAAGCTCTCAGAGCCTGAAAAACTTTATAATTTTGAAGTTTCGAATATAGGATAGAAACTCGATATTTCGCGAAATTCGCGTTCAATGCTAATAATTATTTGAGACTCATTTTCTATACAGACCAAGCCACAGATAATTTTCTTTAAAACGTTGATTATTATGCATTTCAGAGCCTGAAACGAGTTTTAATTATCACGTTTGGACTATAGGATGAATACTGTACAGGAAATGACTTTCTAACGAGTACTATCATTGAATGCGTATTTCTCAAAAAACTAATATTCATCCTATAGGCGAAATGTAATAAAGCCAGAGATGATTTACTTCAAAATGTTGAATTATTATCCTTTTCGGACCCTGAAAATCGTTTTATTTATTACATTTCGCCTATAGGGTGAATATTAGTTTTTTGAGAAATACGCGTTAAATGCTAGTACTCGTTAGAAAGTCATTTCCTGTACAGACCAAGCCAGAGATGATTTTCTTTAAAATGTTGATTATTATGATTTTCAGAACCTGAAAAGGGTTTTAATTATGACATTTGGTCTATAGGATGAATACTTGATTTATCGAGAAATACGCGTTAAATGCTCATTTTCGTTTGAAACTCATTTTCTCTACTGACCAAGCCTGAGATGTTTTTCTTTAAAATGTTGAATTATTATGCTTTTCAAAGCCTGAAATGCGTTTTAATTATTACATTTCGCCTATACGATGAATACTTAATTTTTTAGATATACGCCTCAATACTAGTATTCGTTTGGAACTTATTTTCTGTACAGACCAAGCCAGAGATGATTTACTTCAAAATGTTGAATTATTATCCTTTTCGGACCCTGAAAATCATTTTATTTATTACATTTCGCCTATAGGATGAATATTAGTTTTTTGAGAAATACGCATTCAATGATAGTACTTGTTTGAGACTCATTTTCTATACAGATTAAGCCAGAGATGATTGTGCTTAAAATGTTTACTTATTATGGTCCAGAGATGATTTTCTTTAAAATATTGAAATATTATGCTTTTCAGAGCCTGAAATGCGTTTTAATTATTGCATTTCGTCTTTACGATGAATACTTTAATATTTAGAAATACGCGTTCAATGCTAGTATTCGTTTGAAACTCATTTTCTTTAGAGAACAACCAAGAGATGATTTACTTCAAAATGTTGAATTATTATGCTTTTCAGAGGCTGAAAAGCGTTTTAATTATTACATTTCGCCTATAGGATGAATATTTGTTTTTTGAGAAATATTCGTTCAATAATAGTACTTGTTTGAAACTCATTTTCTATACAGACCAATCAGAGTTGATTGTCTTCAAAATGTTGACTTAAGATGGTCCAGAGATGATTTTCTTCAAAATGTGGAATTTGTATGCTTTTCAGAGTCTGAAAAGCGTTTTAGTTATGACATTTGAACTGTGGGACGAATGCTTCATTTTTCGAGAAATCCGCGTTCAATGCTAGTACTCGTTTGAAACTCATTTCCAATACAGACCAAGCCACAGATGATTTTCTTTAAAATGTTGAATTATTATGCTTCTCAAAGCCTGAAAGCGTTTTAATTATTACATTTCGCCTATTGGATCAAAATTTGATTTTTCGAGAAATCCGCGTTCAATGCTAGTACTTGTTTGAAACTCATTTTCTATACAGACCAAGCCAGAGATAATTTTCTTTAATATGTTGAATTAATATGCTATTCAGAGCCTGAAAAGCGTTTTAATTATTACGTTTTGCATATAACATCAAGACAGGATTTTTCGAGAAAGTCGGGTTAAATGCAAATTTTCGTTTGAAACTTATTTCCTCTGCAGACCAAGCCAGTGATGACTTTCATTAAAATATTAAATTAATATGATTTACAGAGCCTGTTAGCGTTTTAATTATGACATTTGGACTATAGGATGAATATTTGATTTTTCGATATGTTCGCTTTCAAAGCTAGTATTCGCTTGAAACTCATTAGCTCTACAGAACTAGCCAGAGATAATTTAACTTAAAATGTTGAATTATTAAGCTCTCAGAGCCTGAAAAGCTTTTTAATTTTGATGTTTCGAATATAGGATAGAAACTCGATTTTTCGCGAAATTCGCGTTCAATGCTAATAATCACTTGAGACTCATTTTCTATACAGACCAAGCCACAGATAATTTTCTTTAAAACGTTGATTATTATGCATGTCAGAGCCTGAAACGAGTTTAATTATGTCGTTTGGACTATAGGATGAATACTTGATTTATAGAGAAATACGCGTTAAATGCTAGTACTCGTTAGAAAGTCATTTCCTGTACAGACCAAGCCAGAGATGATTTTCTTTAAAATGTTGATTATTATGATTTTGAGAACCTGAAAAGGGTTTTAATTGTGACATTTGGTCTATAGGATGAATACTTGATTTATCGAGAAATACGCGTTAAATGCTCATTTTCGTTTGAAACTCATTTTCTCTACTGACCAAGCCTGAGATGTTTTTCTTTAAAATGTTGAATTATTATGCTTTTCAAAGCCTGAAATGCGTTTTAATTATTACATTTCGCCTATAGGATGAATATTAGTTTTTTGAGAAATACGCATTCAATGATAGTACTTGTTTGAGACTCTTTTTCTATACAGACCAAGCCAGAGATGATTGTGCTTAAAATGTTTACTTATTATGGTCCAGAGATGATTTTCTTTAAAATGTTGAAATATTATGCTTTTCAGAGCCTGAAATGCGTTTTAATTATTGCATTTCGTCTTTACGATGAATACTTTAATATTTAGAAATATTCGTTCAATAATAGTACTTGTTTGAAACTCATTTTCTATACAGACCAATCAGAGTTGATTGTCTTCAAAATGTTGACTTAATATGGTCCAGAGATGATTTTCTTCGAAATGTGGAATTTGTATGCTTTTCAGAGTCTGAAAAGCGTTTTAGTTATGACATTTGAACTGTAGGACGAATGCTTCATTTTTCGAGAAATCCGCGTTCAATGCTAGTACTCGTTTGAAACTCATTTCCAATACAGACCAAGCCACAGATGATTTTCTTTAAAATGTTGAATTATTATGCTTTTCAGAGCCTGAAAAACGTTATGATTATTACATTTCGCATATAGCATCAAAACATGATTTTTCGAGAAATTCGGATTAAATGCTAATTTTCGTTTGAAACTTGTTTCCTCTACAGACCAAGCCAGTGATGAACTTCATTAAAATGTTAAATTATTATGCTTCTCAGAGCCTGAAAAGCGTCTTAATTATTACATTTCGCCTATTGGATCAAAATTTGATTTTTCGAGAAATTCTTGTTAATTGCTGATTTTCGTTTTGTACTCATTTTCTTTACAAACCAAGCCAAAGATGATTTTGTTTAAAATGTTGTATTATTATGCTTTTCAGAGACTAAAAAGCGTTTTGATTATTATATTTCGCATATAGCATCAAAACATGACTTTTCGAGAAATTAGGGTTAAATGCTAATTTTCGTTTGAAACAGACCAAGCCAGTGATGAACTTGATTAAAATGTTGAAATATTATGCCTTTCAGAGCCTGAATAGAGTTTTAATTATCACAATTGGAGTATATGATGAATACTTGATTTTTCGAGAAATTCGCTTTCAAAGCTATTATTCGTTTGAAACTCATTTTCTCTACAGAACTAGCCAGAGTACATTATCCTTAAAATGTTGAAATATTAAGCTTTTCAGAGGCTGAAAAGTGTCTTAATTCTGACGTTTCGACAATAGGAGCAAAACTCGATTTTTCGCGAATATCGAATTCAATGCTAATAGTCACTTGAGACTCATTTTCTATACAGACCATGCCACAGAAAATTTTTTTAAAATGGTGAATTGTTTTGCTTGTCAGAGCCTGAAAATCGTTTTAATTATGATATTTGGACTATAGGATGAATACTTAATTTTTCGAGAAATACGAGTTAAATGCTAGTACTCGTTTGAAACTCATTTTCTGTACAGACCAAGCCAGAGATGATTTAGTTTAAAATGTTGAATTATTATGGTCCAGAGATGATTTTCTTTAAAATGTTGAATTATTATGTTTCTCAGAGTCTGAAAAGCGTTTTAATTATGGCCTTTGGACTGTAGGACGAATACTTCATTTTTCGAGAAATCCGCGTTCAATGCTAGTACTTGTTTGAAACTCATTAGCTCTACAGAACTAGCCAGAAATGATTTAACTTAAAATGTTGAATTATTAAGCTCTCAGAGCCTGAAAAGCGTTTTAATTATTACATTTCGCCTATAAGATAAATACTTTAATTTTTAGAAATACGCGTTCAATGCTAGTATTCGTTTGAAACTTATTTTCCATACGGAACAACCCAGAGATGATTTACTTCAAAATGTTGAATTATTATACTTTTCAGAGCCTGAAAAGCTTTTTAATTATTACATTTCGCCTATAGGATGAATATTTGTTTTTTGAGAGATTTTGGTAAAATGCAAATTTTCGTTTGAAACTTATTTCCTCTACAGACCAAGCCATTGATGACTTTCATTAAAATATTAAATTATTATGATTTTCAAAGCCTGTATAGCGTTTTTATTATGACATTTGGACTATAGGATGAGTTTTTGATTTTTGAGATATTCGCTTTCAACGCTAGTATTCGCTTGAAACTCATTAGCTCTACAGAACTAGCGAGAGTTGATTTAATTTAAAATGTTGAATTGTTAAGCTCTCAGAGCCTGAAAAGAGTTTTAATTATGACATTTGGACTATAGGATGAATAATTGATTTATAGAGAAATACGCATTAAATGCTAATTTTCGTTTGAAACTCATTTTATCTAAAGTCCAAGCCAGGGATGATTTTTATTAAAATGTTGAATTATTATGCTTTTCAGACCCTGACAAGCGTTTTAATTATTACATTTCGCCTATACGATGAATACTTTATTTTTTAGAAATACGCGTTCAATGCTAGTACTTGTTTGAAACTCATTTTCTATACAGACCAAGCCAGAGATAATTTTCTTTAATATGTTGAATTAATATGCTATTCAGAGCCTGAAAACCGTTTTAATTATTACGTTTTGCATATAACATCAAGACAGGATTTTTCGAGAAATTCGGGTTAAATGCAAATTTTCGTTTGAAAGTTATTTCCTCTGCAGACCAAGCCAGTGATGACTTTCATTAAAATATTATATTAATATGATTTACAGAGCCTGTATAGCGTTTTAATTATGACATTTGGACTATAGGATGAATATTTGATTTTTCGAAATGTTCGCTTTCAAAGCTAGTATTCGCTTGAAACTCATTAGCTCTACAGAACTAGTCAGAGTTAATTTAAATTAAAATGTTGAATTATTAAGCTCTCAGAGCCTGAAAAACTTTATAATTTTGATGTTTCGAATATAGGATAGAAACTCGATATTTCGCGAAATTCGCGTTCAATGCTAATAATTTTTGAGACTCATTTTCTATACAGACCAAGCCACAGATAATTTTCTTTAAAACGTTGATTATTATGCATGTCAGAGCCTGAAACGAGTTTTAATTATCACGTTTGGACTATAGGATGAATACTGTACAGGAAATGACTTTCTAACGAGTACTATCATTGAATGCGTATTTCTCAAAAAACTAATATTCATCCTATAGGCGAAATGTAATAAAGCCAGAGATGATTTACTTCAAAATGTTGAATTATTATCCTTTTCGGACCCTGAAAATCGTTTTATTTATTACATTTCGCCTATAGGGTGAATATTAGTTTTTTGAGAAATACGCGTTAAATGCTAGTACTCGTTAGAAAGTCATTTCCTGTACAGACCAAGCCAGAGATGATTTTCTTTAAAATGTTGATTATTATGATTTTCAGAACCTGAAAAGGGTTTTAATTATGACATTTGGTCTATAGGATGAATACTTGATTTATCGAGAAATACGCGTTAAATGCTCATTTTCGTTTGAAACTCATTTTCTCTACTGACCAAGCCTGAGATGTTTTTCTTTAAAATGTTGAATTATTATGCTTTTCAAAGCCTGAAATGCGTTTTAATTATTACATTTCGCCTATACGATGAATACTTGATTTTGTAGATATACGCCTCAATACTAGTATTCGTTTGGAACTTATTTTCTGTACAGACCAAGCCAGAGATGATTTACTTCAAAATGTTGAATTATTATCCTTTTCGGACCCTGAAAATCATTTTATTTATTACATTTCGCCTATAGGATGAATACTAGTTTTTTGAGGAATACGCATTCAATGATAGTACTTGTTTGAGACTCATTTTCTATACAGATTAAGCCAGAGATGATTGTGCTTAAAATGTTTACTTATTATGGTCCAGAGATGATTTTCTTTAAAATATTGAAATATTATGCTTTTCAGAGCCTGAAATGCGTTTTAATTATTGCATTTCGTCTTTACGATGAATACTTTAATATTTAGAAATACGCTTTGAATGCTAGTATTCGTTTGAAACTCATTTTCTTTAGAGAACAACCAAGAGATGATTTACTTCAAAATGTTGAATTATTATGCTTTTCAGAGCCTGAAAAGCGTTTTAATTATTACATTTCGCCTATAGGATGAATATTTGTTTTTTGAGAAATATTCGTTCAATAATAGTACTTGTTTGAAACTCATTTTCTATACAGACCAATCAGAGTTGATTGTCTTCAAAATGTTGACTTAAGATGGTCCAGAGATGATTTTCTTCAAAATGTGGAATTTGTATGCTTTTCAGAGTCTGAAAAGCGTTTTAGTTATGACATTTGAACTGTAGGACGAATGCTTCATTTTTCGAGAAATCCGCGTTCAATGCTAGTACTCGTTTGAAACTCATTTCCAATACAGACCAAGCCACAGATGATTTTCTTTAAAATGTTGAATTATTATGCTTTTCAGAGCCTGAAAAGCGTTATCATTATTACATTTCGCATATAGCATCAAAACATGATTTTTCGAGAAATTCGGATTAAATGCTAATTTTCGTTTGAAACTTGTTTCCTCTACAGACCAAGCCAGTGATGAACTTCATTAAAATGTTGAATTATTATGCTTCTCAAAGCCTGAAAGCGTTTTAATTATTACATTTCGCCTATTGGATCAAAATTTGATTTTTCGAGAAATTCGTGTTAATTGCTGATTTTCGTTTTGTACTCATTTTCTTTACAGACCAAGCCAAAGATGATTTTGTTTAAAATGTTGTATTATTATGCTTTTCAGAGACTAAAAAGCGTTTTGATTATTATATTTCGCATATAGCATCAATACATGATTTTTCGAGAAATTATGGTTAAAGCTCATTTTCGTTTGAAACTTATTGCCTATACAGACCAAGCCAGTGATGAACTTCATTAAAATGTTGAAATATTATGCCTTTCAGAGCCTGAATAGAGTTTTAATTATGACAATTGGACTATATGATGAATACTTGATTTTTCGAGAAATTCGCTTTCAATGCTATTATTCGTTTGAAACTCATTTTCTCTACAGAACTAGCCAGAGTACATTATCCTTAATATGTTGAAATATTAAGCTTTTCAGAGGCTGAAAAGTGTCTTAATTCTGACGTTTCGACAATAGGAACAAAACTCGATTTTTCGCGAATATCGAATTCAATGCTAATAGTCACTTGAGACTCATTTTCTATACAGACCATGCCACAGAAAATTTTCTTTAAAATGGTGAATTGTTATGCTTGTCAGAGCATGAAAATCGTTTTAATTATGATATTTGGACTATAGGATGAATACTTAATTTTTCGAGAAATACGAGTTAAATGCTAGTACTCGTTTGAAACTCATTTTCTGTACAGACCAAGCAAGAGCTGATTTAGTTTAAAATGTTGAATTATTATAATTTTCAGAGCATGAAAAGGTTTTTAATTATTACATTTCGCTTGTACGATGAATACTTTATTTTTTAGTAATACGCGTTCAATAATAGTACTTTTTTGAAACTTATTTTCTATACAGACCAAGCCAGAGATGTCTTTAAAATGTTGACTTATTATGGTCCAGAGATGATTTTCTTCAAAATGTGGAATTTTTATGCTTTTCAGAGTCTGAAAAGAGTTTTAATTATGACATTTTGACTGTAGGCCGATAACTTGATTTTTCGAGAAATCCGCGTTCAATGCTAGTACTTGTTTGAAACTCATTTTCTATACAGACCAAGCCAGAGATAATTTTCTTTAATATGTTGAATTAATATGCTATTCAGAGCCTGAAAAGCGTTTTAATTATTACGTTTTGCATATAACATCAAGACAGGATTTTTCGAGAAAGTCGGGTTAAATGCAAATTTTCGTTTGAAACTTATTTCCTCTGCAGACCAAGCCAGTGATGACTTTCATTAAAATATTAAATTATTATGATTTACAGAGCCTGTTAGCGTTTTAATTATGACATTTGGACTATAGGATGAATATTTGATTTTTCGATATGTTCGCTTTCAAAGCTAGTATTCGCTTGAAACTCATTAGCTCTACAGAACTAGCCAGAGATAATTTAACTTAAAATGTTGAATTATTAAGCTCTCAGAGCCTGAAAAGCTTTTTAATTTTGATGTTTCGAATATAGGATAGAAACTCGATTTTTCGCGAAATTCGCGTTCAATGCTAATAATCACTTGAGACTCATTTTCTATACAGACCAAGCCACAGATAATTTTCTTTAAAACGTTGATTATTATGCATGTCAGGGCCTGAAACGAGTTTTAATTATGACGTTTGGACTATAGGATGAATATTTGATTTATAGAGAAATACGCGTTAAATGCTAGTACTCGTTAGAAAGTCATTTCCTGTACAGACCAAGCCAGAGATGATTTTCTTTAAAATGTTGATTATTATGATTTTGAGAACCTGAAAAGGGTTTTAATTGTGACATTTGGTCTATAGGATGAATACTTGATTTATCGAGAAATACGCGTTAAATGCTCATTTTCGTTTGAAACTCATTTTCTCTACTGACCAAGCCTGAGATGTTTTTCTTTAAAATGTTGAATTATTATGCTTTTCAAAGCCTGAAATGCGTTTTAATTATTACATTTCGCCTATAGGATGAATATTAGTTTTTTGAGAAATACGCATTCAATGATAGTACTTGTTTGAGACTCTTTTTCTATACAGACCAAGCCAGAGATGATTGTGCTTAAAATGTTTACTTATTATGGTCCAGAGATGATTTTCTTTAAAATGTTGAAATATTATGCTTTTCAGAGCCTGAAATGCGTTTTAATTATTGCATTTCGTCTTTACGATGAATACTTTAATATTTAGAAATATTCGTTCAATAATAGTACTTGTTTGAAACTCATTTTCTATACAGACCAATCAGAGTTGATTGTCTTCAAAATGTTGACTTAATATGGTCCAGAGATGATTTTCTTCAAAATGTGGAATTTGTATGCTTTTCAGAGTCTGAAAAGCGTTTTAGTTATGACATTTGAACTGTAGGACGAATGCTTCATTTTTCGAGAAATCCGCGTTCAATGCAAGTACTCGTTTGAAACTCATTTCCAATACAGACCAAGCCACAGATGATTTTCTTTAAAATGTTGAATTATTATGCTTTTCAGAGCCTGAAAAGCGTTATGATTATTACATTTCGCATATAGCATCAAAACATGTTTTTTTCGAGAAATTCGGATTAAATGCTAATTTTCGTTTGAAACTTGTTTCCTCTACAGACCAAGCCAGTGATGAACTTCATTAAAATGTTAAATTATTATGCTTCTCAGAGCCTGAAAAGCGTCTTAATTATTACATTTCGCCTATTGGATCAAAATTTGATTTTTCGAGAAATTCTTGTTAATTGCTGATTTTCGTTTTGTACTCATTTTCTTTACATACCAAGCCAAAGATGATTTTGTTTAAAATGTTGTATTATTATTATGCTTTTCAGAGACTAAAAAGCGTTTTGATTATTATATTTCGCATATAGCATCAAAACATGATTTTTCGAGAAATTAGGGTTAAATGCTAATTTTCGTTTGAAACTTATTGCCTATACAGACCAAGCCAGTGATGAACTTCATCAAAATGTTGAAATATTATGCCTTTCAGAGCCTTAATTATCACAATTGGAGTATATGATGAATACTTGATTTTTCGAGAAATTCGCTTTCAAAGCTATTATTCGTTTGAAACTCATTTTCTCTACAGAACTAGCCAGAGTACATTATCCTTAAAATGTTGAAATATTAAGCTTTTCAGAGGCTCAAAAGTGTCTTAATTCTGACGTTTCGACAATAGGAGCTAAACTCGATTTTTCGCGAATATCGAATTCAATGCTAATAGTCACTTCAGACTCATTTTCTATACAGACCATGCCACAGAAAATTTTTTTAAAATGGTGAATTGTTTTGCTTGTCAGAGCCTGAAAATCGTTTTAATTATGATATTTGGACTATAGGATGAATACTTAATTTTTCGAGAAATACGAGTTAAATGCTAGTACTCGTTTGAAACTCATTTTCTGTACAGACCAAGCCAGAGATGATTTAGTTTAAAATGTTGAATTATTATAATTTTCAGAGCATGAAAAGGGTTTTAATTATTACATTTCGCCTGTACGATGAATACCTTATTTTTTAGAAATACGCGTTCAATAATAGTACTTTTTTGAAACTTATTTTCTATACAGACCAAGCCAGAGATGATTGTCTTTAAAATGTTGAATTAATATGCTATTCAGAGCTTGAAAAGCGTTTTAATTGTTACGTTTTGCATATAACATCAAGACATGATTTTTCGAGAAATTCGGGTTAAATGCAAATTTTCGTTTGAAAGTTATTTCCTCTGCAGACCAAGCCAGTGATGACTTTAATTAAAATATTAAATTAATATGATTAACAGAGCCTGTATAGCGTTTTAATTATGACATTTGGACTATAGGATGAATATTTGATTTTTCGATATGTTCGCTTTCAAATCTAGTATTCGCTTGAAACTCATTAGCTCTACAGAACTAGCCAGAGATAATTTAAATTAAAATGATGAATTATTAAGCTCTCAGAGCCTGAAAAGCTTTTTAATTTTGATGTTTCGAATATAGGATAGAAACTCGATTTTTCGCGAAATTCGCGTTCAATGCTAATAATCACTTGAGACTCATTTTCTATACAGACCAAGCCACAGATAATATTCTTTAAAACGTTGATTATTATGCATGTCAGAGCCTGAAACGAGTTTTAATTATGACGTTTGGACTATAGGATGAATACTTGATTTATAGAGAAATACGCGTTAAATGCTAGTACTCGTTAGAAAGTCATTTCCTGTACAGACCAAGCCAGAGATGATTTTCTTTAAAATGTTGATTATTATGATTTTGAGAACCTGAAAAGGGTTTCAATTGTGACATTTGGTCTATATAATGAATACTTGATTTATCGAGAAATATTATTTCCATTACCATTTTTTGAATGTTGATACAAAATACCAAGTATGACATCATATTATACATTGAACAATTTTAAAGAGCTGACCTTTGTATATAAACCTTGATGCCAATGCAAATGTACACAATTTCAATAAATTTATTTATAAATTTGAAGTATCATATCTATCTTGTCTGAAAGAACACATATGATTGAAGATATTTGTTTTTCATTTTGCTAGTCAAAAATAATCAAATTATTATAAATATTGCACAAATGTGGAACTTTGAACTTAGCCTAACCTTTTTCAAATATTGTTATGACAATGTATTATTTTTATTGTCATAATGTAATAATTAAAACGATTTTCAGGCTATGACAAGCATAATAATTCAACCTTTTAAAGAAAACCATCTCTGGCTTGGTCTGTAGAGAAAATGAGTTTCAAACGAAAATTAGCATTTAACGCGTATTTCACGATAAATCAAGAAATTCGCGTTCAATGCTTGAATGTTTGTGTAGTAAATGTACATATTTGCTCTGTTACAGCTTCTTTACTATGTACAACCACAATATACTTATCTAATGATTATTATTACCATTTTTTGTATGTTGATACAAAATACCAAGTATGACATCATATTATACATTGAACAATTTTAAAGAGCTGACCTTTGTATATAAACTTGATGCCAATGCAAATGTACACAATTTCAATAAATTTAATTATAAATTTGAAGTATCATATCTATCTTGTCTGAAAGAACACATATGATTGAAGATATTTGTTTTTCATATTGCTAGTCAAAAATAACTAAATTATTATAAATATTGCACAAATGTCGAACTTTGAATTTAGCCTAACATTTTTCAAATATTGTTGTGGGAATGTATTATTTTTATTGTCATAATGTAATAATTAAAACGCTTTTCAGGCTCTGAGAAGCATAATAATTCCACATTTTAAAGAAAATCATCTCTGGCTTGGTCTGTACAGAAAATGAGTTTCAAACGAGTACTAGAATATAACGCGTATTTCTTGAAAAATCAAGTATTCATTCTATAGGCGAGATGTAAAAATTAAAACGCTTTTCAGCCTCAGAAAAATATAATAATTAAACATTTTAAATTAAATCATATCTGATTTGGGCTGCACTGAAAATGAGTTTCAAACGAGTACTAGCATTGAACGCATATTTCTCGATAAAACAAATATTCATCCTATAGTCCAAATGTAATAATTAAAACGCTTTTCTGACTCTGAAAAGCATAATAAATCAACATTTTAAAGAAAATCATCTCCGGCTTGGTCTGTAGGTAAAATGAGTTTCAAACGAGTACTAGCATTGAACGCAGATTTCTCGAAAAATTAAGTATTCGTCCAACAGTCCAAATGTCATAAGAAAAACGCTTTTCAGACTCTAAGAAGCATAATAATTCAACATTTTAAAGAAAATCATCTCTGGCTTGGTCTTTAGAGAAAATTAGTTTCAAACTAAAATTAGCATTTAACACGAATTTCTCGAAAAATCAAGTTTTGATCCTATAGGCGAGATGTAATAATTAAAAAGCTTCTCAGACTCTGAAAAGCATATTCATTCCACATGTTAAAGAAAATCATCTCTGGCTTGGTCTGTACAGAAAGTGAGTTTCAAAGGATTACTAACTAAATTTCTATACAGACCAAGCCAGAGATGATTATCTTTAAAATGTTGATTTATTACGCTTCTCAGAGCCTAAAAGCCGTTTAATTATTACATTTCGCCTATAGGATCCAAACTCGATTTTTCGAGAAATTCGTGTTAATTTCTGATTTTTGTTTTGAACTCATTTTTTTACAGACCAAGCCAGACATGATTTTGTTTAAAATGTCGAATTATAATGCTTTTCAGAGACTAAAAAGCATTTTAATTATGACATTTGGACTATAGGATGAATACTTGATTTATCGAGAAATACGCGTTCAATGCTTGAATGTTTGTGTAGTAAATGTACATATTTGCTCTGTTACAGCTATTTTACTATGTACATCACAATATACTTATGTAATGATTACTATTACCATTTTTTGAATGTTGATACAAAATACCAATTATGACATCATATTATACATTGAACAATTTTCAAGTGCTGACCTTTGTATATAAACCTTGATGCCAATGCAAATGTACACAATTTCAATCAATTTAATTATAAATTTGAAGTATCATATCTATCTTGTCTGAAAGAACACATATGATTGAAGATATTTGTTTTTCATATTGCTAGTCAAAAATAACTACTATGACTAAATTATTATAAATATTGCACAAATGTCAAACTTTGAATTTAGCCTAACCATTTTCAAATATTGTTGTGGCAATGTATTATTTTTATTGTCATAATGTAATAATTAAAACGCTTTTCAGGCCCTGAGAAGCATAATAATTCCACATTTTAAAGAAAATCATCTCTGGCTTGGTCTGTACAGAAAATGAGTTTCAAACGAGTACTAGGATTGAACGCGTATTTCTCGATAAAACAAATATTCCTCCTATAATCAAAATTTCATATTTAAACGTTTTTTAGTCTCTGAAAAGCATAATAATTCAACATTTTAAACAAAATCATCTCTGGCTTGGTCTGTAAAGAAAATGAGTTCAAAACGGAAATCAGAAATTAACAAGAATTTCTCGAAAAATCAAGTTTTGATCCTATAGGCGAGATGTTAAAACCATGCGACATAATTCAAACTCAGTATCCACACAATAGTTAGCTATATTTGAAAAGGAAATTTCAATTTACATAATCTGATGAATTGTGTTTATGTTCAAGCAATAATAAATATCTTTATAATTATTATAATGTTAAAAATAGAGATAACAAAAGTTACAAGAACATCCATCAATTATGCATTTGTTTAAAAGAACATTTATAACATAACATATAAATGTTATCTATATGAAGAAAACATTTCTATATTATCTCCTTGTGAGGTAGAGTAAGTCTTTTCCTTATAATTTTTGCAGGCATTAGTTCTACATCTGAGTATAGTCAATATGTCAATTTCTTCAACCAGGTTTACAAGATGGCTTCCATTCTTCAATTTTTAAAAATCTACATATGGTTAATTCATATCCAAAATGCAGAAGATATTTCTCTCGCTTTTGTCTTATTTCTCAAAACATTCATTTGAGGTAAAGCATTATTCATCTACTAGCTAAATAATGCAGATGCAAGTATAATCTTTCATAATATCAAGATTTATACAAATATCAATCCTTCACCAGTAGCCACATTTTTACTTATCTTCCATCCATCATGAGATTCCCCAAAGGTCACAGTCAACTAGTATTGGAGCAACTAGTTCAAGCCAGATTTTTCAGTATGTGTTATCTTCAATTGTTTTTGTTTTATATTTTTGTCAATAAGTGCTTAACAGCTTGAATCTTTGTGTAGTAAATGTACATATTTGCTCTGTTACAGCTATTTTACTATGTACATCACAATATCTAATGATTACAATTACCATTTTTTGAATGTTCATACAAAATACCAAGTATGACATCATATTATACATTGAACAATTTTAAATAGTTGACCTTTGTATATAAACCTTGATGCCAATGCAAATGTACACAATTTCAATAAATTTAATTATAAATTTGAAGTATCATATCTTTCTTGTCTGAAACAACACATATGATTGACGATATTTGTTTTACATATTGCCAGTCCAAAATAACTGCTATGACTAAATTATTATAAATATTGCACAAATGTGGAACTTTAAACTTAGCCTAACCTTTTTCAAGTGTTGTTATGACAATGTATTATTTTTATTGTCATAATGTAATAATTAAAACACTTTTCAGGCTCTGAAAAGCATAATAATTCCACATTTTAAAGAAAATCATCTCTGGCTTGGTCTGTACAGAAAATGAGTTTCAAACGAGTACTAGAATATAACGCGCATTTCTTGAAAAATCATAATTCATCCTATAGTCCAAATGTCATAATTAAAACGCTTTTCTGACTCTGAAAAGCATAATAAATCAACATTTTAAAGAAAATCATTTCTGGCTTGGTCTGTAGAGAAAATGAGTTTCAAACGAGAATTAGCATTGAACGCGAATTTTTTCGAAAATCAAGTTTTCATCCTATAATCAAAATGTCATAATTAAAACGCCTTTTAATCTCTGAAAAGCATAATAATTCAACATTTTAAGTTAAATCATCTCTGGCTAGTTCTGTAGAGCAAAAGAGTTTCAAGCGAACACTAGCGTTGAAAACGATTTTCTCGAGAAATCAAGTATTCATCCTTTAGTCCATATGTCTTAATTAAAACGCTTTTTAGACTCTGAGAAGCATAATAATTCAACCTTTTAAAGAAAACCATCTCTGGCTTGGTCTCTAGAGAAAATGAGTTTCAAACGAAAATTAGCATTTAACACGAATTTCTCGAAAAATCATGTCTTGATCCTATATGCGAAACGTAATAATTAAAACGCTTTTCAGGCTCTGAATAGCATAATATTTCAACATTTTAAAGAAAATCATCTCCGGCTTGGTCTGTAGGGAAAATGAGTTTCAAACGAGTACTAGCATTGAACGCAGATTTCTCGAAAAATTAAGTATTCGTCCAACAGTCCAAATGTCATAATAAAAACGCTTTTCAGACTCTGAGAAGCATAATAATTCAACATTTTAAAGAAAATCATCTCTGGTTTGGTCTGTACAGAAAATGAGTTTCAAACGTGTACTAGCATTGAACGCGTATTTCTCGATAAAACAAATATTCATCCTATAGTTCAAATGTCATAATTAAAACGCTTTTCTGGCTCTGAAAAGCATAATATTTTAACATTTTAAAGAAAATCATTTCTGGTTTGGTCTGTAGACAAAATGAGTTTCAAACGAGAATTATCATTGAACGCGCATTTTTCGCAAAATCAAGTATTCCTCCTATAATCAAAATGTCATAATTAAAACGTTTTTTAGTCTCTGAAAAGCATAATAATTCAACATTTTAAACAAAATCATCTCTGGCTTGGTCTGTAAAGAAAATGAGTTCAAAACGGAAATCAGAAATTAACAAGAATTTCTCGAAAAATCAAGTTTTGATCCTATAGGCGAGATGTTTAAACCATGCGACAGAATTCAAACTCAGTATCCACACAACAGGTAGCTATATTTGAAAAGGAAATTTCAATTTACATATTCTGATGAATTGTGTTTATGTTCAAGCAATAATAAATACCTTTATAATTATTATAATGATAAAAATAGAGATAACAAAAGTTACAAGAACAACCATCAATTATGCATTTGTTTAAAAGAAAATTTATAACATAACATATAAATGTTATCTATATGAAGACAACATTTCTATATTATCTCCTTGTGAGGTAGAGTAAGTCTTTTCCTTATAATTTTTGCAGGCATTAGTTCTACATCTGAGTATAGTCAATATGTCAATTTCTTCAACCAGGTTTACAAGATGGCTTCCATTCTTCAATTTTTAAAAATCTACATATGGTTAATTCATATCCAAAATGCAGAAGATATTTCTCTCACTTTTGTCTTATTTCTCAAAACATTTATTTGAGGTAAAGCATTATTCATCTACTAGCTAAATAATGCAGATGCAAGTATAATCTTTCATAATATCAAGATTTATACAAATATCAATCCTTCACGAGTAGCCACATTTTTACTTATCTTCCATCCATCATGAGATTCCCCAAAGGTCACAGACAACTAGTATTGGAGCAACTAGTTCAAGCCAGATTTTTTAGTATGTGTTATCTTCAATTGTTTTTGTTTTATATTTTTGTCAATAAGTGCTTAACAGCTTGAATGTTTGTGTAGTAAATGTACATATTTGCTCTGTTACAGCTATTTTACTATGTACATCACAATATACTTATGTAATGATTACTATTACCATTTTTTGAATGTTGATACAAAATACCAAGTATGACATCATATTATACATTGAACAATTTTAAAGAGTTGACCTTTGTATATGAACCTTGATGCCAGTGCAAATGTACACATTTTCAATAAATTTAATTATAAATTTGAAGTATCATATCTCTCTTGTCTGAAAGAACACATATGATTGAAGATATTTGTTTTTCATATAGCTAGTCAAAAATAACTGTTATGATATTATAAATATTGCACAAATGTGGAACTTTGAACTTAGCCTAACCTTTTTGAAAAATTGTTATGACAATGTATTATTTTTATTGTCATAATGTAATAATTAAAACACTTTTCAGGCTCTGAAAAGCATAATAATTCCACATTTTAAAGAAAATCATCTCTGGCTTGGTCTGTACAGAAAATGAGTTTCAAACGAGTACTAGCATTTAACGCGTATTTCTTGAAAAATCAAGCATTCATCCTATAGTCCAAATATCATAATTAAAACGATTTTCAGGCTATGAAAAGCATAATAATTCAACCTTTTAAAGAAAACCATCTCTGGCTTGGTCTGTAGAGAAAATGAGTTTCAAACGAAAATTAGCATTTAACGCGTATTTCACGACAAATCAAAAAATACGCGTTCAATGCTTGAATGTTTGTGTAGTAAATGTACATATTTGCTCTGTTACAGCTATTTTACTATCTACATAACAATATACATATCTAAAGATTAAAATTACCATTTTTTGAATGTTCATACAAAATGCCAAGTATGACATCATATTATACATTGAACAATTTTAAAGAGTTAAACTTTGTATAGGTATAAACCTTGATGCCAATGCAAATGTTCACAATTTCAATAAATTTAATTATAAATTTGAAGTATCGTATCTTTCTTGTCTGAAAGAACACGTATGATAGAAGATATTTGTTTTACATATTGTCAGTCCAAAATAACTGCTATGACTAAATTATTATAAATATTGGACAAATGTGGAACTTTGAAATTAGCCTAACCTTTTTCAAGTGTTGTTATGACAATGTATTATTTTTATTGTCATAATGTAATAATTAAAACGCTTCTCAGTCTTTGATAAGCATAATAATACCACATTTTAAAGAAAATCATCTCTGGCTTTGTCTGTACAGGAAATGAGTTTCAAACGAGTACTATCATTTAACGCAGATTTCTTGAAAAATCAAGTATTCATTCTATAGGCGAGATGTAATAATTAAAACGATTTTCAGCCTCAGAAAAGTATAATAATTAAACATTTTAAATTAAATCATCTCTGATTTGGGCTGTACAGAAAATGAGTTTCAAAAGAATACTAGCATTGAACGCGTATTTCTCGATAAAAGAAATATTCATCCTATAGTCCAAAATATCATAATTAAAACGCTTTTCTGACTCTGAAAAGCATAATAAATCAACATTTTAAAGAAAATCATCTCCGGCTTGGTCTGTAGGTAAAATGAGTTTCAAACGAGTACTAGCATTGAACGCAGATTTCTCGAAAAATTAAGTATTCGTCCAACAGTCTAAATGTCATAAGATAAACGCTTTTCAGACTCTAAGAAGCATAATAATTCAACATTTTAAAGAAAATCATCCCTGGCTTGGTCTTTAGAGAAAATTAGTTTCAAACTAAAATTAGCATTTAACCCGAATTTCTCGAAAAATCAAGTTTTGATCCTATAGGCGAGATGTAATAATTAAAAAGCTTCTCAGACTCTGAAAAGCATATTCATTCCACATGTTAAAGAAAATCATCTCTGGCTTGGTCTGTACAGAAAGTGAGTTTCAAACGATTACTAACTAAATTTCTATACAGACCAAGCCAGAGATGATTATCTTTAAAATGTTGATTTATTACGCTTCTCAGAGCCTTAAAAGCCGTTTAATTATTACATTTCGCCTATAGGATCCAAATTCGATTTTTCGAGAAATTCGTGTTAATTTCTGATTTTTGTTTTGAACTCTTTTTTTTTACAGACCAAGCCAGACATGATTTTGTTAAAAATGTCGAATTATAATGCTTTTCAGAGACTAAAAAGCGCTTTAATTAGGACATTTTGACTATAGGATGAATATTAGATTTTCCGAAAAATACGCGTTCAATGTTAAATCTCGTTTGAAACTCATATTCATTACACACCAAGCCAGAGATGATTTTCTTTTAAATGTTGAACGATTATGCCTTTCAGAGCCTGAGAAGCATTTTAATTATGACATTTGGACTATAGGATGAATACTTGATTTATCGAGAAATACGCGTTCAATGCTTGAATGTTTGTGTAGTAAATGTACATATTTGCTCTGTTACAGCTATTTTACTATGTACATCACAATATACTTATGTAATGATTACTATTACGATTTTTTGAATGTTGATACAAAATACCAAGTATGACATCATATTATACATTGAACAATTTTAAAGAGCTGACCTTTGTATATAAACCTTGATGCCAATGCAAATGTACACAATTTCAATCAATTTAATTTTAGTATAGTCAATATGTCAATTTCTTCAACCAGGTTTACAAGATGGCTTCCATTCTTCAATTTTTAAAAATCTACATATGGTTAATTCATATCCAAAATGCAGAAGATATTTCTCTCACTTTTGTCTTATTTCTCAAAACATTCATTTGAGGTAAAGCATTATTCATCTACTAGCTAAATAATGCAGATGCAAGTATAATCTTTCACAATATCAAGATTTATACAAATATCAATCCTTCACGAGTAGCCACATTTTTACTTATCTTCCATCCATCATGAGATTCCCCAAAGGTCACAGACAACTAGTATTGGAGCAACTAGTTCAAGCCAGATTTTTTAGTATGTGTTATCTTCAATTGTTTTTGTTTTATATTTTTGTCAATAAGTGCTTAACAGCTTGAATGTTTGTGTAGTAAATGTACATATTTGCTCTGTTACACTTATTTTACTATGTACATCACAATATACTTATGTAATGATTACTATTACCATTTTTTGAATGCTGATACAAAATACCAAGTATGACATCATATTATACATTGAACAATTTTAAAGAGTTGACCTTTGTATATGAACCTTGATGCTAGTGCAAATGTACACAATTTCAATAAATTTAATTATAAATTTGAAGTATCATATCTTTCTTGTCTGAAAGAACACATATGATTGAAGATATTTGTTTTTCATATAGCTAGTCAAAAATAACTGTTATGATATTATAAATATTGCACAAATGTGGAACTTTGAACTTAGCCTAACCTTTTTGAAATATTGTTATGACAATGTATTATTTTTATTGTCATAATGTAATAATTAAAACACTTTTCAGATTCTGAAAAGCTTAATAATTCCACATTTTAAAGAAAATCATCTCTGACTTGGTCTGTACAGAAAATGAGTTTCAAACGAGTACTAGCATTTAACGCGTATTTCTTGAAAAATCAAGCATTCATCCTATAGTCCAAATATCATAATTAAAACGATTTTCAGGCTATGAAAAGCATAATAATTCAACCTTTTAAAGAAAACCATCTCTGGCTTGGTCTGTAGAGAAAATGAGTTTCAAACGAAAATTAGCATTTAACGCGTATTTCACGATAAATCAAGAAATACGCGTTCAATGCTTGAATGTTTGTGTAGTAAATGTACATATTTGCTCTGTTACAGCTTTTTTACTATGTACAACCACAATATACTTATCTAATGATTACTATTACCATTTTTTGAATGTTGATACAAAATACCAAGTATGACATCATATTATATATTGAACAATTTAAAGAGCTGACCTTTGTATATAAACCTTGATGCCAATGCAAATGTACACAATTTCAATCAATTTAATTATAAATTTGAAGTATCATATCTATCTTGTCTGAAAGAACACATATGATTGAAGATATTTGTTTTTCATATTGCTAGTCAAAAATAACTACTATGACTAAATTATTATAAATATTGCACAAATGTCGAACTCTGAATTTAGCCTAACCATTTTCAAATATTGTTGTGGCAATGTATTAATTTTATTGTCATAATGTAATAATTAAAACGCTTTTCAGGCTCTGAGAAGCATAATAATTCCACATTTTAAAGAAAATCATCTCTGGCTTGGTCTGTACAGAAACTGAGTTTCAAACGAGTACTAGAATATAACGCGTATTTCTTGAAAAATCAAGTATTCATTCTATAGGCGAGATATAATAATTAAAACGCTTTTCAGCCTCAGAAAAGTATAATAATTAAACATTTTAAATTAAATCATCTCTGATTTGAGCTTTACAGAAAATGAGTTTCAAACGAGTACTAGCATTGAACGCGTATTTCTCGATAAAACAAATATTCATCCTATAGTCCAAATGTCATAATTAAAACGCTTTTCTGACTCTGAAAAGGATAATAAATCAACATTTTAGAGAAAATCATTTCTGGCTTGGTCTGTAGAGAAAATGAGTTTCAAACGAGAATTAGCATTGAACCCGAATTTTTCGAGAAATCAAGTATTCCTCCTATAATCAAAATGTCATAATCAAGACGCTTTTCTGACTCTGAAAAGCATAATAAATCAACATTTTAAAGAAAACCATCTCTGGCTTGGTCTCTAGAGAAAATGAGTTTCAAACGAAAATTAGCATTTAACACGAATTTCTCGAAAAATCAAGTTTAAATCCTATAGGCGAGGTGTCGTAATTAAAACGCTTTTCAGGCTCTGAATAGCATAATAATTCAACATTTTAAAGAAAATCATCTCCGGCTTGGTCTGTAGGAAAAATGAGTTTCAAACGAGTACTATCATTGAACGCAGATTTCTCGAATAATTAAGTATTCGTCCAACAGTCCAAATGTCATAATAAAAAAGCTTTTCAGACTCTGAGAAGCATAATAATTCAACATTTTAAAGAAAATCATCTCTGGCTTGGTCTTTAGAGAAAATTAGTTTCAAACTAAAATTAGCATTTAACACGAATTTCTCGAAAAATCAAGTTTTGATCCTATAGGCGAGATGTAATAATTAAAACGCTTCTCAGACTCTGAAAAGTATAATAATTACACATGTAATCTTTTCCGGCTTTGTCTGTACAGAAAGTGAGTTTCAAACGATTACTAACTAAATTTCTATACAGACCATGCCACAGATGATTTTCTTTAAAATGTTGATTTATTACGCTTCTCAGAGTCTTAAGAGCCTTTTAATTATTACATTTCGCCTATAGGATCAAAACTTGATTTTTCGTGAAATTCTTGTTAATTGCTGATTTTCGTTTTGAACTGATTTTCTTTACAGACCAAACCAAAGATGATTTTGTATAAAATGTTGAATTATTATGCTTTTCAGAGCCTGAAAAGCATTTTAATTATGACATTTGGACTATAGGATGATTACTTGATTTATCGAGAAATACGCGTTCAATGCTTGAATGTTTGTGAAGTAAATGTACATATTTGCTCGGTTACAGCTATTTTACTATCTACATAACAATATACATATCTAAAGATTAAAATTACCAAGTATGACATCATATTATACATTGAACAATTTTAAAGAGTTAACCTTTGCATAGGTATAAACCTTGATGCCAATGAAAATGTACACAATTTCAATAAATTTAATTATAAATTTGAAGTATCGTATCTTTCTTGTCTGAAAGAACACGTATGATAGATGATATTTGTTTTACATATTGTCAGTCAAAAATAACTGCTATGACTAAATTATTATAAATATTGGACAAATGTGGAACTTTGAACTTAGCCTAACCTTTTTCAAGTGTTGTTATGACAATGTATTATTTTTATTGTCATAATGTAATAATTAAAACGCTTCTCAGTCTTTGATAAGCATAATAATACCACATTTTAAAGAAAATCATCTCTGGCTTTGTCTGTACAGGAAATGAGTTTCAAACGAGTACTATCATTTAACGCAGATTTCTTGAAAAATCAAGTATTCATAATATAGTCCAAATATCATAATTAAAACGATTTTCAGGCTCTGACAAGCATAATAATTCAACATTTTAAAGAAAATTTTCTGTGGCATGGTCTGTAGAGAAAATGAGTTTTCAAACTAAAATTAGCATTTAACGCGTATTTCACGATAAATCAAGTATTCATTCTATAGTCCAAATGTCATAATTAAAGCTCTATTCAAGCTCCGTAAAGCATAATAATTCAACATTTTAAAGAAAATCATCTCTGGCTTGGTCTGTAGAGAAAATGAGTTTAAAACGAAAATTAGCATTTAACGCGTATTTCACGATAAATCAAGAAATACGCGTTCAATGCTTGAATGTTTGTGTAGTAAATGTACATATTTGCTGTATTATAGATATTTTACTATGTACAACCACAAAATACTTATCTAATGATTACTATTACCATTTTTTGAATGTTGATACAAAATAACAAGTATGACATCATTATTATACATTGAACAATTTTAAAGAGTTGACCTTTGTATATAAACCTTGATGCCAATGCAAATGTACACAATTTCAATAAATTTAATTCTAAATTTGAAGTATCATATCTTTCTTGTCTGAAAGAACACATATGATTGAAGATATTTGTTTTTCATATTGCTAGTCAAAAATAAATACTATGACTAAATTATTATAAATATTGCACAAATGACGAACTTTGAATTTAGCCTAACACTTTTCAAATATTGTTGTGGCAATGTTTTATTTTTATTGTCATAATGTAATAATTAAAACGCTTTTCAGGCTCTGAAAAGCATAATAATTCCAAACGCGTATTTCTTGAAGAATCAAGTATTCATCCTATAGGCGAGATGTAATAATAAAATCGCTTTTCAGCCTCAGAAAAGTGTAATAATTAAACATTTTAAATTAAATCATCTCTGGTTTGGTCTGTACAGAAAATGAGTTTCAAACGTGTACTAGCATTGAACACGTATCTCTCGATAAAACAAATATTCATCCTATAGTTCAGATGTCATAATTAAAACGCTTTTCTGGCTCTGAAAAGCATAATAATTCAACATTTTAAAGAAAATCATTTCTGGCTTGGTCTGTAGACAAAATGAGTTTCAAACGAGAATTATCATTGAACGCGCATTTTTCGCAAAATCAAGTATTCCTCCTATAATCAAAATGTCATATTAAAACGTTTTTTAGTCTCTGAAAAGCATAATAATTCAACATTTTAAACAAAATCATCTCTGGCTTGGTCTGTAAAGAAAATGAGTTCAAAACGGAAATCAGAAATTAACAAGAATTTCTCGAAAAATTAAGTTTTGATCCTATAGGCGAGATGATAAAACCATGCGACATAATTCAAACTCAGTATCCACACAATAGGTAGCTATATTTGAAAAGGAAATTTCAATTTACATATTCTGATGAATTGTGTTTATGTTCAAGCAATAATAAATATCTTTATAATTATTAATATGTTAAAAATAGAGATAACAAAAGTTACAAGAACATCCATCAATTATGCATTTGTTTAAAAGAACATTTATAACATAACATATAATTGTTATCTATATGAAGAAAACATTTCTATATTATCTCCTTGTGAGGTAGAGTAAGTCTTTTCCTTATAATTTTTGCAGGCATTAGTTCTACATCTGGGTATAGTCAATATGTCAATTTCATCAACCAGGTTAACAAGATGGCTTCCATTCTTCAATTTTTAAAAATCTACATATGGTTAATTCATATCCAAAATGCAGAAGATATTTCTCTCGCTTTTTTCTTATTTCTCAAAACATTCATTTGAGGTAAAGCATTATTCATCTACTAGCTAAATAATGCAGATGCAAGTATAATCTTTCATAATATCAAGATTTATACAAATATCAATCCTTCACCAGTAGCCACATTTTTACTTATCTTCCATCCATCATGAGATTCCCCAAAGGTCACAGACAACTAGTATTGGAGCAACTAGTTCAAGCCAGATTTTTCAGTATGTGTTATCTTCAATTGTTTTTGTTTTATATTTTTGTCAATAAGTGCTTAACAGCTTGAATGTTTGTGTAGTAAATGTACATATTTGCTCTGTTACAGCTATTTTACTATGTACATCACAATATCTAATGATTACAATTACCATTTTTTGAATGTTAATACAAAATACCAAGTATGACATCATATTATACATTGAACAATTTTAAAGAGTTGACCTTTGTATATAAACCTTGATGCCAATGCAAATGTACACAATTACAATAAATTTAATTATAAATTTGAAGTATCATATCTTTCTTGTCTGAAACAACACATATGATTGACGATATTTGTTTTACATATTGCCAGTCCAAAATAACTGCTATGACTAAATTATTATAAATATTGCACAAATGTGGAACTTTAAACTTAGCCTAACCTTTTTCAAGTGTTGTTATGACAATGTATTATTTTTATTGTCATAATGTAATAATTAAAACACTTTTCAGGCTCTGAAAAGCATAATAATTCCACATTTTAAAGAAAATCATCTCTGGCTTGGTCTGTACAGAAAATGAGTTTCAAACGAGTACTAGAATATAACGCGTATTTCTTGAAAAATCATAATTCATCCTATAGTCCAAATGTCATAATTAAAACGCTTTTCTGACTCTGAAAAGCATAATAAATCAACATTTTAAAGAAAATCATTTCTGGCTTGGTCTGTAGAGAAAATGAGTTTCAAACGAAAATTAGCATTGAACGCGAATTTTTTCGAAAATCAAGTATTCATCCTATAATCAAAATGTCATAATTGAAACGCCTTTTAGTCTCTGAAAAGCATAATAATTCAACATTTTAAGTTAAATCATCTCTGGCTAGTTCTGTAGAGCAAAAGAGTTTCAAGCGAATACTAGCGTTGAAAACGATTTTCTCGAAAAATCAAGTATTCATCCTTTAGTCCATATGTCTTAATTAAAACGCTTTTTAGACTCTGAGAAGCATAATAATTCAACCTTTTAAAGAAAACCATCTCTGGCTTGGTCTCTAGAGAAAATGAGTTTCAAACGAAAATTAGCATTTAACACGAATTTCTCGAAAAATCAAGTTTAAATCCTATAGGCGAGGTGTCGTAATTAAAACGCTTTTCAGACTATGAAAAGCATAATAATTCAACATTTTAATGTAAGTCATTACTGGCTTGGTCTGTAGAGGAAATAACTTTCAAACGAAAATTAGTATTTAACCCGAATTTCTCGAAAAATCATGTCTTGATCCTATATGCGAAACGTAATAATTAAAACGCTTTTCAGGCTCTGAATAGCATAATAATTCAACATTTTAAAGAAAATCATCTCCGGCTTGGTCTGTAGGGAAAATGAGTTTCAAACGAGTACTAGCATTGAACGCAGATTTCTCGAAAAATTAAGTATTCGTCCAACAGTCCAAATGTCATAATTAAAACGCTTTTCAGACTCTAGAGAAGCATAATAATTCAACATTTTAAAGAAAATCATTTCTGGCTTGGTCTGTAGAGAAAATGAGTTTCAAACGAAAATTAGCATTGAACGCGAATTTTTTCGAAAATCAAGTATTCATCCTATAATCAAAATGTCATAATTGAAACGCCTTTTAGTCTCTGAAAAGCATAATAATTCAACATTTTAAGTTAAATCATCTCTGGCTAGTTCTGTAGAGCAAAAGAGTTTCAAGCGAATACTAGCGTTGAAAACGATTTTCTCGAAAAATCAAGTATTCATCCTTTAGTCCATATGTCTTAATTAAAACGCTTTTTAGACTCTGAGAAGCATAATAATTCAACCTTTTAAAGAAAACCATCTCTGGCTTGGTCTCTAGAGAAAATGAGTTTCAAACGAAAATTAGCATTTAACACGAATTTCTCGAAAAATCAAGTTTAAATCCTATAGGCGAGGTGTCGTAATTAAAACGCTTTTCAGACTATGAAAAGCATAATAATTCAACATTTTAATGTAAGTCATTACTGGCTTGGTCTGTAGAGGAAATAACTTTCAAACGAAAATTAGTATTTAACCCGAATTTCTCGAAAAATCATGTCTTGATCCTATATGCGAAACGTAATAATTAAAACGCTTTTCAGGCTCTGAATAGCATAATAATTCAACATTTTAAAGAAAATCATCTCCGGCTTGGTCTGTACAGAAAATGAGTTTCAAACGTGTACTAGCATTGAACGCGTATTTCCCCTTAAAACAAATATTCATCCTATAGTTCAAATGTCATAATTAAAACGCTTTTCTGGCTCTGAAAAGCATAATAATTCAACATTTTAAAGAAAATCATTTCTGGTTTGGTCTGTAGACAAAATGAGTTTCAAACGAGAATTATCATTGAACGCGCATTTTTCGCAAAATCAAGTATTCCTCCTATAATCAAAATGTCATAATTAAAACGCTTTTTAGTCTCTGAAAAGCATAATAATTCAACATTTTAAACAAAATCATCTCTGGCTTGGTCTGTAAAGAAAATGAGTTCAAAACGGAAATCAGAAATTAACAAGAATTTCTCGAAAAATCAAGTTTTGATCCTATAGGCGAGATGTTAAAACCATGCGTCAGAATTCAAACTCAGTATCCACACAATAGGTAGCTATATTTGTAAAGGAAATTTCAATTTACATATTCTGATGAATTGTGTTTATGTTCAAGCAATAATAAATACCTTTATAATTATTATATTGATAAAAATAGAGATAACAAAAGTTACAAGAACAACCATCAATTATGCATTTGTTTAAAAGAAAATTTATAACATAACATATAAATGTTATCTATATGAAGAAAACATTTCTATATTATCTCCTTGTGAGGTAGAGTAAGTCTTTTCCTTATAATTTTTGCAGGCATTAGTTCTACATCTGAGTATAGTCAATATGTCTATTTCTTCAACCAGGTTTACAAGATGGCTACCATTCTTCAATTTTTAAAAATCTACATATGGTTAATTCATATCCAAAATGCAGAAGATATTTCTCTCACTTTTGTCTTATTTCTCAAAACATTCATTTGAGGTAAAGCATTATTCATCTACTAGCTAAATAATTCAGATGCAAGTATAATCTTTCATAATATCAAGATTTATACAAATATCAATCCTTCACCAGTAGCCACATTTTCACTTATCTTCCATCCATCATGAGATTCCCCAAAGGTCAGACAACTAGTATTCGAGCAACAAGTTCAAGCCAGATTTTTCAGTATGTGTTATCTTCAATTGTTTTTGGTTTATATTTTTGTCAATAAGTGCTTAACAGCTTGAATGTTTGTGTAGTAAATGTACATATTTGCTCTGTTACAGCTATTTTACTATGTACATCTCAATATCTAATGATTACAATTACCATTTTTTGAATGTTGATACAAAATACCAAGTATGACATCATATTATACATTGAACAATTTTAAAGAGTTGACCTTTGTATATAAACCTTGATGCCAATGCAAATGTACACAATTTCAATAAATTTAATTATAAATTTGAAGTATCATATCTTTCTTGTCTGAAACAACACATATGATTGAAGATATTTGTTTTACATATTACCAGTCCAAAATAACTGCTATGACTAAATTATTATAAATATTGGACAAATGTGGAACTTTGAACTTAGCCTAACCTTTTTCAAGTGTTGTTATGACAATGTATTATTTTTATTGTCATAATGTAATAATTAAAACGCTTCTCAGTCTTTGATAAGCATAATAATACCACATTTTAAAGAAAATCATCTCTGGCTTTGTCTGTACAGGAAATGAGTTTCAAACGAGTACTATCATTTAACGCAGATTTCTTGAAAAATCAAGTATTCATAATATAGTCCAAATATCATAATTAAAACGATTTTCAGGCTCTGACAAGCATAATAATTCAACATTTTAAAGAAAATTTTCTGTGGCATGGTCTGTAGAGAAAATGAGTTTTCAAACTAAAATTAGCATTTAACGCGTATTTCACGATAAATCAAGTATTCATTCTATAGTCCAAATGTCATAATTAAAGCTCTATTCAAGCTCCGTAAAGCATAATAATTCAACATTTTAAAGAAAATCATCTCTGGCTTGGTCTGTAGAGAAAATGAGTTTAAAACGAAAATTAGCATTTAACGCGTATTTCACGATAAATCAAGAAATACGCGTTCAATGCTTGAATGTTTGTGTAGTAAATGTACATATTTGCTGTATTATAGATATTTTACTATGTACAACCACAAAATACTTATCTAATGATTACTATTACCATTTTTTGAATGTTGATACAAAATAACAAGTATGACATCATTATTATACATTGAACAATTTTAAAGAGTTGACCTTTGTATATAAACCTTGATGCCAATGCAAATGTACACAATTTCAATAAATTTAATTCTAAATTTGAAGTATCATATCTTTCTTGTCTGAAAGAACACATATGATTGAAGATATTTGTTTTTCATATTGCTAGTCAAAAATAAATACTATGACTAAATTATTATAAATATTGCACAAATGACGAACTTTGAATTTAGCCTAACACTTTTCAAATATTGTTGTGGCAATGTTTTATTTTTATTGTCATAATGTAATAATTAAAACGCTTTTCAGGCTCTGAAAAGCATAATAATTCCAAACGCGTATTTCTTGAAGAATCAAGTATTCATCCTATAGGCGAGATGTAATAATAAAATCGCTTTTCAGCCTCAGAAAAGTGTAATAATTAAACATTTTAAATTAAATCATCTCTGGTTTGGTCTGTACAGAAAATGAGTTTCAAACGTGTACTAGCATTGAACACGTATCTCTCGATAAAACAAATATTCATCCTATAGTTCAGATGTCATAATTAAAACGCTTTTCTGGCTCTGAAAAGCATAATAATTCAACATTTTAAAGAAAATCATTTCTGGCTTGGTCTGTAGACAAAATGAGTTTCAAACGAGAATTATCATTGAACGCGCATTTTTCGCAAAATCAAGTATTCCTCCTATAATCAAAATGTCATATTAAAACGTTTTTTAGTCTCTGAAAAGCATAATAATTCAACATTTTAAACAAAATCATCTCTGGCTTGGTCTGTAAAGAAAATGAGTTCAAAACGGAAATCAGAAATTAACAAGAATTTCTCGAAAAATTAAGTTTTGATCCTATAGGCGAGATGATAAAACCATGCGACATAATTCAAACTCAGTATCCACACAATAGGTAGCTATATTTGAAAAGGAAATTTCAATTTACATATTCTGATGAATTGTGTTTATGTTCAAGCAATAATAAATATCTTTATAATTATTAATGTGTTAAAAATAGAGATAACAAAAGTTACAAGAACATCCATCAATTATGCATTTGTTTAAAAGAACATTTATAACATAACATATAATTGTTATCTATATGAAGAAAACATTTCTATATTATCTCCTTGTGAGGTAGAGTAAGTCTTTTCCTTATAATTTTTGCAGGCATTAGTTCTACATCTGGGTATAGTCAATATGTCAATTTCATCAACCAGGTTAACAAGATGGCTTCCATTCTTCAATTTTTAAAAATCTACATATGGTTAATTCATATCCAAAATGCAGAAGATATTTCTCTCGCTTTTTTCTTATTTCTCAAAACATTCATTTGAGGTAAAGCATTATTCATCTACTAGCTAAATAATGCAGATGCAAGTATAATCTTTCATAATATCAAGATTTATACAAATATCAATCCTTCACCAGTAGCCACATTTTTACTTATCTTCCATCCATCATGAGACTAGTACTCGTTAGAAAGTCATTTCCTGTACAGACCAAGCCAGAGATGATTTTCTTTAAAATGTTGATTATTATGATTTTCAGAACCTGAAAAGGGTTTTAATTGTGACATTTGGTCTATAGGATGAATACTTGATTTATCGAGAAATACGCGTTAAATGCTCATTTTCGTTTGAAACTCATTTTCTCTACTGACCAAGCCTGAGATGTTTTTCTTTAAAATGTTGAATTATTATGCTTTTCAAAGCCTGAAATGCGTTTTAATTATTACATTTCGCCTATACGATGAATACTTGATTTTTTAGATATACGCCTCAATACTAGTATTCGTTTGGAACTTATTTTCTGTACAGACCAAGCCAGAGATGATTTACTTCAAAATGTTGAATTATTATCCTTTTCGGACCCTGAAAATCGTTTTATTTATTACATTTCGCCTATAGGATGAATATTAGTTTTTTGAGAAATACGCATTCAATGATAGTACTTGTTTGAGACTCATTTTCTATACAGATTAAGCCAGAGATGATTGTGCTTAAAATGTTTACTTATTATGGTCCAGAGATGATTTTCTTTAAAATATTGAAATATTATGCTTTTCAGAGCCTGAAATGCGTTTTAATTATTGCATTTCGTCTTTACGATGAATACTTTAATATTTAGAAATACGCGTTCAATGCTAGTATTCGTTTGAAACTCATTTTCTTTAGAGAACAACCCAGAGATGATTTACTTCAAAATGTTGAATTATTATGCTTTTCAGAGCCTGAAAAGCGTTTTAATTATTACATTTCGCCTATAGGATGAATATTTGTTTTTTGAGAAATATTCGTTCAATAATAGTACTTGTTTGAAACTCATTTTCTATACAGACCAATCAGAGTTGATTGTCTTCAAAATGTTGACTTAATGTTGGTCCAGAGATGATTTTCTTCAAAATGTGGAATTTGTATGCTTTTCAGAGTCTGAAAAGCGTTTTAGTTATGACATTTGAACTGTAGGACGAATGCTTCATTTTTCGAGAAATCCGCGTTCAATGCTAGTACTCGTTTGAAACTCATTTCCAATACAGACCAAGCCACAGATGATTTTCTTTAAAATGTTGAATTATTATGTTTTTCAGAGCCTGAAAAGCGTTATGATTATTACATTTCGCATATAGCATCAAAACATGATTTTTCGAGAAATTCGGATTAAATGCTAATTTTCGTTTGAAACTTGTTTCCTCTACAGAACAAGCCAGTGATGAACTTCATTAAAATGTTGAATTATTATGCTTCTCAGAGCCTGAAAAGCGTTTTAATTATTACATTTCGCCTATTGGATCAAAATTTGATTTTTCGAGAAATTCGTGTTAATTGCTGATTTTCGTTTTGTACTCATTTTCTTTACAGACCAAGCCAAAGATGATTTTGTTTAAAATGTTGTATTATTATGCTTTTCAGAGACTAAAAAGCGTTTTGATTATTATATTTCGCATATAGCATCAAAACATGATTTTTCGAGAAATTAGGGTTAAAGCTCGTTTTCGTTTGAAACTTATTGAATATACAGACCAAGCCAGTGATGAACTTCATTAAAATGTTGAAATATTATGCCTTTCAGAGCCTGAATAGAGTTTTAATTATGACAATTGGACTATATGATGAATACTTGATTTTTCGAGAAATTCGCTTTCAATGCTATTATTCGTTTGAAACACATTTTCTCTACAGAACTAGCCAGAGTACATTATCCTTAAAATGTTGAAATATTAAGCTTTTCAGAGGCTGAAAAGTGTCTTAATTCTGACGTTTCGACAATAGGAACAAAACTCGATTTTTCGCGAATATCGAATTCAATGCTAATAGTCACTTGAGACTCATTTTCTATACAGACCATGCCACAGAAAATTTTCTTTAAAATGGTGAATTGTTATGCTTGTCAGAGCATGAAAATCGTTTTAATTATGATATTTGGTCTGTAGGACGATAACTTGATTTTTCGAGAAATCCGCGTTCAATGCTAGTACTTGTTTGAAACTCATTTTCTATACAGACCAAGCCAGAGATAATTTTCTTTAATATGTTGAATTAATATGCTATTCAGAGCCTGAAAAGCGGTTTAATTATTACGTTTTGCATATAACATCAAGACATGATTTTTCGAGAAATTCGGGTTAAATGCAAATTTTCGTTTGAAAGTTATTTCCTCTGCAGACCAAGCCAGTGATGACTTTCATTAAAATATTAAATTAATATGATTTACAGAGCCTGTATAGCGTTTTAATTATGACATTTGGACTATAGGATGAATATTTGATTTTTCGATATGTTCGCTTTCAAAGCTAGTATTCGCTTGAAACTCATTAGCTCTACAGAACTAGCCAGAGATAAATTAAATTAAAATGTTGAATTATTAAGCTCTCAGAGCCTGAAAAGCTTTTTAATTTTGATGTCTCGAATATAGGATAGAAACTCGATTTTCTTTAAAATGTTGATTATTATGATTTTCAGAACCTGAAAAGGGTTTTAATTGTGACATTTGGTCTATAGGATGAATACTTGATTTATCGAGAAATACGCGTTAAATGCTCATTTTCGTTTGAAACTCATTTTCTCTACTGACCAAGCCTGAAATGTTTTTCTTTAAAATGTTGAATTATTATGCTTTTCAAAGCCTGAAATGCGTTTTAATTATTACATTTCGCCTATACGATGAATACTTGATTTTTTAGATATACGCCTCAATACTAGTATTCGTTTGGAACTTATTTTCTGTACAGACCAAGCCAGAGATGATTTACTTCAAAATGTTGAATTATTATCCTTTTCGGACCCTGAAAATCGTTTTATTTATTACATTTCGCCTATAGGATGAATATTAGTTTTTTGAGAAATACGCATTCAATGATAGTACTTGTTTGAGACTCATTTTCTATACAGACCAAGCCAGAGATGATTGTGCTTAAAATGTTTACTTATTATGGTGCAGAGATGATTTTCTTTAAAATGTTGAAATATTATGCTTTTCAGAGCCTGAAATGCGTTTTAATTATTGCATTTCGTCTTTACGATGAATACTTTAATATTTAGAAATACGCTTTCAATGCTAGTATTCATTTGAAACTCATTTTCCATACAGTACAACCCAGAGATGATTTACTTCAAAATGTTGAATTATTATGCTTTTCAAAGCCTGAAATGCGTTTTAATTATTACATTTCGCCTATACGATGAATACTTGATTTTTTAGATATACGCCTCAATACTATATACAAAGGTCAGCTCTTTAAAATTGTTCAATGTATAATATGACGTCATACTTCGTATTTTGTATCAACATTCAAAAAATGTTAATAGTAATCATTAGATCAGTATATTGTGATGTACATAGTAAAATAGCTGTAACTGAGCAAATATGTACATTTACTACACAAACATTCAAGCATTGAACGCGTATTTCTTGATTTATCGTGAAATACGCGTTAAATGCTAATTTTCGTTTGAAACTCATTTTCTCTAGAGAGCAAGCCAGAGATGGTTTTCTTTAAAAGGTTGAATTATTATGCTTGTCATAGCCTGAAAATCGTTTAATTATGATATTTGGACTATAGGATGAATGCTTGATTTTTCAAGAAATACGCGTTAAATGCTAGTACTCGTTTGAAACTCATTTTCTGTACAGACCAAGCCAGAGATGATTTTCTTCAAAATGTGGAATTATTATGCTTTTCAGAGCCTGAAAAGTGTTTTAATTATTACATTATGACAATAAAAATAATACATTGTCATAACACTCTTTGAAAAATGTTAGGCTAAGTTCAAAGTTCCACTTTTGTGCTATATTTATAATAATTTAATCATAACAGTTATTTTTTACTAGCTATATGAAAAACAAATATCTTCAATCATATGTGTTCTTTCAGACAAGAAAGATATGATACTTGAAATTTATAATTAAATTTATTGAAATTGTGTACATTTACACTGGCATCAAGGTTCATATACAAAGGTCAACTCTTTATAATTGTTCAATGTATAATATGATGTCATACTTGGTATTTTGTATCAACATTCAAAAAATGGTAATAGTAATCATTACATAAGTATATTGTGATGTACATAGTAAAATAGCTGTAACAGAGCAGATATGTACATTTACTACACAAACATTCAAGCATTGAACGCGTATTTCTCGATAAATCAAGTGTTCATCCTATAGTCCAAATGTCATAATTAAAATGCTTTTCAGGCTCTGAAAGGCATAATCGTTCAACATTTAAAAGAAAATCATCTCTGGCTTGGTGTGTAATGAATATGAGTTTCAAACGAGAATTAACATTGAACGCGTATTTTTCGGAAAATCTAGTATTCATCCTATAGTCAAAATGTCCTAATTAAAACGCTTTTTAGTCTCTGAAAAGCATTATAATTCGATATTTTATACAAAATCATGTCTGGCTTGGTCTGTAAAAAAAATGAGTTCAAAACAAAAATCAGAAATTAACACGAATTTCTCGAAAAATCGAATTTGGATCCTATAGGCGAAATGTAATAATTAAACGGCTTTTAAGTCTCTGAGAAGATTAATAAATCAACATTTTAAAGATAATCATCTCTGGCTTGGTCTGTATAGAAATTTAGTTAGTAATCGTTTGAAACTCACTTTCTGTACAGACCAAGCCAGAGATGATTTTCTTTAACATGTGGAATGAATATGCTTTTCAGAGTCTGAGAAGCTTTTTAATTATTACATCTCGCCTATAGGATCAAAACTTGATTTTTCGAGAAATTCGTGTTAAATGCTAATTTTAGTTTGAAACTAATTTTCTCTAAAGACCAAGCCAGAGATGATTTTCTTTAAAATGTTGAATTATTATGCTTCTCAGAGTCTGAAAAGCGTTTTTATTATGACATTTGGACTGTTGGACGAATACTTAATTTTTCCAGAAATCTGCGTTCAATGCTAGTACTCGTTTGAAACTCATTTTCCCTACAGACCAAGCCGGAGATGATTTTCTTTAAAATGTTGAATTATTATTCTATTCAGAGCCTGAAAAGCGTTTTAATTATTACGTTTCGCATATAGGATCAAGACATGATTTTTCGAGAAATTCGGGTTAATTACTAATTTTCGTTTGAAAGTTATTTTCTCTACAGACCAAGCCAGTAATGACTTACATTAAAATGTTGAATTATTATGCATTTCATAGTCTGAAAAGCGTTTTAATTACGACACCTCGCCTATAAGATTTAAACTTGATATTTCGAGAAATTCGTGTTAAATGCTAATTTTCGTTTCATTTTCTCTCGAGACCAAGCCAGAGATGGTTTTCTTTAAAAGGTTGAATTATTATGCTTCTCAGAGTCTAAAAAGCGTTTTAATTAAGACATTTGGACTAAAGGATGAATACTAGATATTTCAAGAAAATGGTTTTCAACGCTAGAATTCGCTTGAAACTCTTTTGCTCTACAGAACTAGCCAGAGATGATTTAAATTAAAATGTTGAATTATTATGCTTTTCAGAGTCAGAAAAGCGTTTTAATTATGACATTTGGACTATAGGATGAATATTTGTTTTATCGAGAAATACGCGTTCAATGCTGGTACTCGTTTGAAACTCATTTTCAGTACAGCCCAAATCAGAGATGATTTAATTTAAAATGTTTAATTATTATACTTTTCTGAGGCTGAAAAGCGTTTTAATTTTTCCATCTCGCCTATAGACTGAATAGTTGATTTTTCAAGAAATACGCGTTATATTCTAGTACTCGTTTGAAACTCATTTTCTGTACAGACCAGGCCAGAGATGATTTTGTTTAAAATGTGGAATTATTATGCTTCTCAGAGCCTGAAAAGCGTTTTAATTATTACATTATGACAATAAAAATAATACATTGCCACAACAATATTTGAAAAATGTTAGGCTAAATTCAAAGTTCGACATTTGTGCAATATTTATAATAATTTAGTCATGGTAGTTATTTTTGACTAGCAATATGAAAAACAAATATGTTCAATCATATGTGTTCTTTCAGACAAGATAGATATGATACTTCAAATTTATAATTAAATTTATTGAAATTGTGTACATTTGGATTGGCATCAAGGTTTATATACAAAGGTCAGCTCTTTAAAATTGTTCAATGTATAATATGATGTCATACTTGGTATTTTGTATCAACATTCAAAAAATGGTAATAGTAATCATTAGATAAGTATATTGTGATGTACATAGTAAAATAGCTGTAACAGAGCAAATGTGTGCATTTAGTACACAAACATTCTAGCATTGAACGCGTATTTCTTGATTTATCGTGAAATACGCGTTAAATGCTAATTTTTGTTTGAAACTCATTTTCTCTACAGACCAAGCAAGAGATGGTTTTCTTTAAAAGGTTGAATTATTATGCTTGTCATAGCCTGAAAATCGTTTTAATTATGATATTTGGACTATAGGATGAATGCTTGATTTTTCAAGAAATACGCGTTAAATGCTAGTACTCGTTTGAAACTCATTTTCTGTACAGACCAAGCCAGAGATGATTTTCTTTAAAATGTGGAATTATTATGCTTTTCAGAGCCCGAAAAGTGTTTTAATAATTACATTATGACAATAAAAAAAATACATTGTCATAACAATATTTGAAAAAGGTTAGGCTAAGTTCAAAGTTCCACATTTGAGTTCAAATCAAAAATCAGAAATTAACACGAATTTCTCGAAAAATCGAATTTGGATCCTATAGGCGAAATGTAATAATTAAACGGCTTTTAAGGCTCTGAGAAGCGTAATAAATCAACATTTTAAAGAAAATTATCTCTGGCTTGGTCTGTACAGAAAGTGAGTTTGAAACGATAACTAACTAAATTAAGATAGTAATCGTTTGAAAATCACTTTCTGTACAGACCAAGCCAGAGATGATTTTCTTTAACATGTGGAATGATTATGTTTTTCAGAGTCTGAGAAGCTTTTTAATTATTACATCTCGCCTATAGGATCAAACCTTGATTTTTCGAGAAATTCGTGTTAAATGCTAATTTTAGTTTGAAACTAATTTTCTCTAATGACCAAGCCAGAGATGATTATCTTTAAAATGTTGAATTATTATACTCCTCAGAGTCTGAAAAGCGTTTTTATTATGACATTTGGACTGTTGGACGAATACTTAATTTTTCGAGAAATCTGCTTTCAATGCTAGTACTCGTTTGAAACTCATTTTCCCTACAGACCAAGCCGGAGATGATTTTATTTAAAATGTTGAATTATTATGCTATTCAGAGCCTGAAAAGCGTTTTATTTATTACGTTTCGCATATAGCATCAAGACATGATTTTTCGAGAAATTCGGGTTAATTACTAATTTTCGTTTGAAAGTTATCTCCTCTACAGTCCAAGCCAGTAATGACTTACATTAAAATGTTGAATTATTATGCTTTTCATAGTCTGAAAAGCGTTTTAATTACGACACCTCGCCTATAGGATTTAAACTTGATTTTTCGAGAAATTCGTGTTAAATGCTAATTTTCGTTTGAAACTCATTTTCTCTAGAGACCAAGCCAGAGATGGTTTTCTTTAAAAGGTTGAATTATTATGCTTCTCAGAGTCTAAAAACTATTTTAATTAAGACATTTGGACTAAAGGATGAATACTTGATTTTTCGAGAAAATCGTTTTCAACGCTAGTATTGGCTTGAAACTCTTTTGCTCTACAGAACTAGCCAGAGATGATTTAACTTAAAATGTTGAATAATTATGCTTTTCAGAGACTAAAAAGCGTTTTAATTATGACATTTTGATTATAGGAGGAATAATTGATTTTTCGAAAAATTCGCTTTCAATGCTAATTCTCGTTTGAAAATTATTTTCTCTACAGACCAAGCCAGAAATGATTTTCTTTAAAATGTTGATTTATTATGCTTTTCAGAGTCAGAAAAGCGTTTTAATTATGACATTTGGACTATAGGATGAATATTTGTTTTATCGAGAAATACGCGTTCAATGCTAGTACTCGTTTGAAACTCATTATCACTACAGCCCAAATCAGAGATGATTTAATTTAAAATGTTTAATTATTATACTTTTCTCCGGCTGAAAAGCGTTTTAATTTTTACATCTCGCCTATAGAATGAATACTTGATTTTTCAAGAAATTCGCGTTATATTCTAGTACTCGTTTGAAACTCATTTTCTGTACAGACCAAGCCAGAGATGATTTTCTTTAAAATGTGGAATTATTATGCTTCTCAGAGCCTGAAAAGCGTTTTAATTATTACATTATGACAATAAAAATAATACATTGCCACAACAATATTTGAAAAATGTTAGGCTAAATTCAAAGTTCGACATTTGTGCAATATTTATAATAATTAAATCGTAACAGTTATTTTTGACTAGCTATATGAAAAACAAATATCTTCAATCATATGTGTTCTTTCAGACAAGAAAGATATGATACTTCAAATTTATAATTAAATTTATTGAAATTGTGTACATTTGCACTGGCATCAAGGTTCATATACAAAGGTCAACTCTTTAAAATTGTTCAATGTATAACATGATGTCATACTTGGTATTTTGTATCAACATTCAAAAAATGGTAATAGTAATCATTACATAAGTATAATGTGATGTACATAGTAAAATAGCTGTAACAGAGCAAATATGTACATTTACTACACAAACATTCAAGCATTGAACGCGTATTTCTCAATAAATCAAGTTTTCATCCTATAGTCCAAATGTCATAATTAAAATGCTTTTCAGGCTCTGAAAGGCATAATCGTTCAACATTTAAAAGAAAATCATCTCTGGCTTGGTGTGTAATGAATATGAGTTTCAAACGAGAATTAACATTGAACGCGTATTTTTCGGAAAATCTAGTATTCATCCTATAGTCAAAATTTCCTAATTAAAACGCTTCTGTAAAAAAATGAGTTCAAAACAAAAATCAGAAATTAACACGAATTTCTCGAAAAATCGAATTTGGATCCTATAGGCGAAATGTAATAATTAAACGGCTTTTAAGGCTCTGAGAAGCGTAATAAATCAACATTTTAAAGATAATCATCTCTGGCTTGGTCTGTATAGAAATTTAGTTAGTAATCGTTTGAGACTCACTTTCTGTACAGACCAAGCCAGATATGATTTTCTTTAACATGTGGAATAAATATGCTTTTCAGAGTCTGAGAAGCTTTTTCATTATTACATCTCGCCTATAGGATCAAAACTTGATTTTTCGAGAAATTCGTGTTAAATGCTAATTTTAGTTTGAAATTATAATTTTCTCTAAAAACCAAGCCAGAGATGATTTTCTTTAAAATGTTGAATTATTATGCTTCTCAGAGTCTGAAAAGCGTTTTTATTATGACATTTGGACTGTTGGACGAATACTTAATTTTTCGAGAAATCTGCGTTCAATGCTAGTACTCGTTTGAAACTCATTTTCCCTACAGACCAAGCCGGAGATGATTTTATTTAAAATGTTGAATTATTATGCTATTCAGAGCCTGTAAAGCGTTTTAATTATTACGTTTCGCATATAGGATCAAGACATGATTTTTCGAAAAATTCGGGTTAATTACTAATTTTCGTTTGAAAGTCATTTCCTCTACAGACCAAGCCAGTAATGACTTACATTAAAATGTTGAATTATTATGCTTTTCTAAGTCTGAAAAGCGTTTTAATTACGACACCTCGCCTATAGGATTTAAACTTGATTTTTCGAGAAATTCGTGTTAAATGCTAATTTTCGTTTGAAACTCATTTTCTCTAGAGACCAAGCCAGAGTTGGTTTTCTTTAAAAGGTTGAATTATTATGCTTCTCGGAGTCTAAAAAGCGTTTTAATTAAGACATTTGGACTAAAGGATGAATACTTGATTTTTCGAGAAAATCGTTTTCAACGCTAGTATTCGCTTGAAACTCTTTTGCTCTACAGAACTAGCCAGAGATGATTTAACTTAAAATGTTGAATTATTATGCTTTTCAGAGACTAAAAAGCGTTTTAATTATGACATTTTGATTATAGGATGAATACTTGATTTTTCGATAAATTCGCGTTCAATGCTAATTCTCGTTTGAAAATTATTTTCTCTACAGACCAAGCCAGAAATGATTTTCTTTAAAATGTTGATTTATTATGCTTTTCAGAGTCAGAAAAGCGTTTTAATTATGACATTTGGACTATAGGATGAATATTTGTTTTATCGAGAAATACGCGTTCAATGCTGGTACTCGTTTGAAACTCATTTTCAGTACAGCCCAAATCAGAGATGATTTAATTTAAAATGTTTAATTATTATACTTTTCTGAGGCTGAAAAGCGTTTTAATTTTTCCATCTCGCCTATAGAATGAATAGTTGATTTTTCAAGAAATACGCGTTATATTCTAGTACTCGTTTGAAACTCATTTTCTGTACAGACCAAGCCAGAGATGATTTTCTTTAAAATGTGGAATTATTATGCTTCTCAGAGCCTGAAAAGCGTTTTAATTATTACATTATGACAATAAAAATAATACATTGCCACAACAATATTTGAAAAATGTTAGGCTAAATTCAAAGTTCGACATTTGTGCAATATTTATAATAATTTAGTCATAGTAGTTATTTTTGACTTGCAATATGAAAAACAAATATCTTCAATCATATATGTTCTTTCAGACAAGATAGATATGATACTTCAAATTTATAATTAAATTTATTGAAATTGTGTACATTTGCATTTGCATCAAGGTTTATATACAAAGGTCAGCTCTTTAAAATTGTTCAATGTATAATATGACGTCATACTTCGTATTTTGTATCAACATTCAAAAAATGTTAATAGTAATCATTAGATAAGTATATTGTGATGTACATAGTAAAATAACTGTAACTGAGCAAATATGTACATTTACTACACAAACATTCAAGCATTGAACGCGTATTTGTTGATTTATCGTGAAATACGCGTTAAATGCTAATTTTCGTTTGAAACTCATTTTCTCTACAGACCAAGCCAGATATGGTTTTCTTTAAAAGGTTGAATTATTATGCTTGTCATAGCCTGAAAATCGTTTTAATTATGATATTTGGACTATAGGATGAATGCTTGATTTTTCAAGATATACGCGTTAAATGCTAGTACTCGTTTGAAACTCATTTTCTGTACAGACCAAGCCAGAGATGATTTTCTTCAAAATGTGGAATTATTATGCTTTTCAGAGCCTGAAAAGTGTTTTAATTATTACATTATGACAATAAAAATAATACATTGTCATAACACTCTTTGAAAAATGTTAGGCTAAGTTCAAAGTTCCACTTTTGTGCAATATTTATAATAATTTAATCATAACAGTTATTTTTTACTAGCTATATGAAAAACAAATATCTTCAATCATATGTGTTCTTTCAGACAAGAAAGATATGATACTTGAAATTTATAATTAAATTTATTGAAATTGTGTACATTTGCACTGGCATCAAGGTTCATATACAAAGGTCAACTCTTTATAATTGTTCAATGTATAATATGATGTCATACTTGGTATTTTGTATCAACATTCAAAAAATGGTAATAGTAATCATTACATAAGTATATTGTGATGTACATAGTAAAATAGCTGTAACAGAGCAGATATGTACATTTACTACACAATCATTCAAGCATTGAACGCGTATTTCTCGATAAATCAAGTATTCATCCTATAGTCCAAATGTCATTATTAAAATGCTTTTCAGGCTCTGAAAGGCATAATCGTTCAACATTTAAAAGAAAATCATCTCTGGCTTGGTGTGTAATGAATATGAGTTTCAAACGAGAATTAACATTGAACGCGTATTTTTCGGAAAATCTAGTATTCATCCTATAGTCAAAATGTCCTAATTAAAACGCTTTTTAGTCTCTGAAAAGCATTATAATTCGATATTTTATACAAAATCATGTCTGGCTTGGTCTGTAAAAAAAATGAGTTCAAAACAAAAATCAGAAATTAACACGAATTTCTCGAAAAATCGAATTTGGATCCTATAGGCGAAATGTAATAATTAAACGGCTTTTAAGTCTCTGAGAAGATTAATAAATCAACATTTTAAAGATAATCATCTCTGGCTTGGTCTGTATAGAAATTTAGTTAGTAATCGTTTGAAACTCACTTTCTGTACAGACCAAGCCAGAGATGATTTTCTTTAACATGTGGAATGAATATGCTTTTCAGAGTCTGAGAAGCTTTTTAATTATTACATCTCGCCTATAGGATCAAAACTTGATTTTTCGAGAAATTCGTGTTAAATGCTAATTTTAGTTTGAAACTAATTTTCTCTAAAGACCAAGCCAGAGATGATTTTCTTTAAAATGTTGAATTATTATGCTTCTCAGAGTCTGAAAAGCGTTTTTATTATGACATTTGGACTGTTGGACGAATACTTAATTTTTCGAGAAATCTGCGTTCAATGCTAGTACTCGTTTGAAACTCATTTTCCCTACAGACCAAGCCGGAGATGATTTTCTTTAAAATGTTGAATTATTATGCTATTCAGAGCCTGAAAAGCGTTTTAATTATTACGTTTCGCATATAGGATCAAGACATGATTTTTCGAGAAATTCGGGTTAATTACTAATTTTCGTTTGAAAGTTATTTTCTCTACAGACCAAGCCAGTAATGACTTACATTAAAATGTTGAATTATTATGCTTTTCATAGTCTGAAAAGCGTTTTAATTACGACACCTCGCCTATAAGATTTAAACTTGATATTTCGAGAAATTCGTGTTAAATGCTAATTTTCGTTTGAAACTCATTTTCTCTCGAGACCAAGCCAGAGATGGTTTTCTTTAAAAGGTTGAATTATTATGCTTCTCAGAGTCTAAAAAGTGTTTTAATTAAGACATTTGGACTAAAGGATGAATACTAGATATTTCAAGAAAATGGTTTTCAACGCTAGAATTCGCTTGAAACTCTTTTGCTCTACAAAACTAGCCAGAGATGATTTATCTTAAAATGTTGAATAATTATGCTTTTCAGAGACATTTTGATTATAGGAGGAATACTTGATTTTTCGAAAAATTCACGTTCAATGCTAATTCTCGTTTGAAACTCATTTTCTCTACAGACCAAGCCAGAAATGATTTTCTTTAAAATGTTAATTTATTATCCTTTTCAGGGTCAGAAAAGCGTTTTAATTATGACATTTGGACTATAGGATGAATATTTGTTTTATCGAGAAATACGCGTTCAATGCTAGTACTCGTTTGAAACTCATTTTCACTACAGCCCAAATCAGAGATGATTTAATTTAAAATGTTTAATTATTATACTTTTCTGAGGCTGAAAAGCGTTCTAATTTTTACATCTCGCCTATAGAATGAATACTTGATTTTCTCAAGAAATACGCGTTATATTCTAGTACTCGTTTGAAACTCATTTTCTGTACAGACCAAGCCAGAGATGATTTTCTTTAAAATGTGGAATTATTATGCTTCTCAGAGCCTGAAAAGCGTTTTAATTATTACATTATGACAATAAAAATAATACATTGCCACAACAATATTTGAAAAATGTTAGGCTAAATTCAAAGTTCGACATTTGTGCAATATTTATAATAATTTAGTCATGGTAGTTATTTTTGACTAGCAATATGAAAAACAGATATCTTCAATCATATGTGTTCTTTCAGACAAGATAGATATGATACTTCAAATTTATAATTAAATTTATTGATATTGTGTACATTTGGATTGGCATCAAGGTTTATATACAAAGGTCAGCTCTTTAAAATTGTTCAATGTATAATATGATGTCATACTTGGTATTTTGTATCAACATTCAAAAAATGGTAATAGTAATCATTAGATAAGTATATTGTGATGTACATAGTAAAATAGCTGTAACAGAGCAAATATGTGCATTTAGTACACAAACATTCTAGCATTGAACGCGTATTTCTTGATTTATCGTGAAATACGCGTTAAATGCTAATTTTCGTTTGAAACTCATTTTCTCTACAGACCAAGCCAGAGATGGTTTTCTTTAAAAGGTTGAATTATTATGCTTGTCATAGCCTGAAAATCGTTTTAATTATGATATTTGGACTATAGGATGAATGCTTGATTTTTCAAGAAATACGCGTTAAATGCTAGTACTCGTTTGAAACTCATTTTCTGTACAGACCAAGCCAGAGATGATTTTCTTTAAAATGTGGAATTATTATGCTTTTCAGAGCCTGAAAAGTGTTTTAATAATTACATTATGACAATAAAAATAATACATTGTCATAACAATATTTGAAAAATGTTAGGCTAAGTTCAAAGTTCCACATTTGAGTTCAAATCAAAAATCAGAAATTAACACGAATTTCTCGAAAAATCGAATTTGGATCCTATAGGCGAAATGTAATAATTAAACGGCTTTTAAGGCTCTGAGAAGCGTAATAAATCAACATTTTAAAGAAAATTATCTCTGGCTTGGTCTGTACAGAAAGTGAGTTTCAAACGATTACTAACTAAATTAAGTTAGTAATCGTTTGAAAATCACTTTCTGTACAGACCAAGCCAGAGATGATTTTCTTTAACATGTGGAATGATTATGTTTTTCAGAGTCTGAGAAGCTTTTTAATTATTTCATCTCGCCTATAGGATCAAACCTTGATTTTTCGAGAAATTCGTGTTAAATTCTAATTTTAGTTTGAAACTAATTTTCTCTAATGACCAAGCCAGAGATGATTTTCTTTAAAATGTTGAATTATTATGCTCCTCAGAGTCTTAAAAGCGTTTTTATTATGACATTTGGACTGTTGGACGAATACTTAATTTTTCGAGAAATCTGCTTTCAATGCTAGTACTCGTTTGAAACTCATTTTCCCTACAGACCAAGCCGGAGATGATTTTATTTAAAATGTTGAATTATTATGCTATTCAGAGCCTGAAAAGCGTTTTAATTATTACGTTTCGCGTATAGCATCAAGACATGATTTTTCGAGAAATTCGGGTTAATTACTAATTTTCGTTTGAAAGTTATTTCCTCTACAGTCCAAGCCAGTAATGACTTACAATAAAATGTTGAATTATTATGCTTTTCATAGTCTGAAAAGCGTTTTAATTACGACACCTCGCCTATAGGATTTAAACTTGATTTTTCGAGAAATTCGTGTTAAATGCTAATTTTCGTTTGAAACTCATTTTCTCTAGAGACCAAGCCAGAGATGGTTTTCTTTAAAGGTTGAATTATTATGCTTCTCAGAGTCTAAAAACTATTTTAATTAAGACATTTGGACTAAAGGATGAATACTTGATTTTTCGAGAAAATCGTTTTCAACGCTAGTATTGGCTTGAAACTATTTTGCTCTACAGAACTAGCCAGAGATGATTTAACTTAAAATGTTGAAAAATTATGCTTTTCAGAGACTTAAAAGCGTTTTAATTATGACATTTTGATTATAGGCGGAATAATTGATTTTTCGAAAAATTCGCTTTCAATGCTAATTGTCGTTTGAAAATTATTTTCTCTACAGACCAAGCCAGAAATGATTTTCTTTAAAATGTTGATTTATTATGCTTTTCAGAGTCAGAAAAGCGTTTTAATTATGACATTTGGACTATAGGATGAATATTTGTTTTATCGAGAAATACGCGTTCAATGCTAGTACTCGTTTGAAACTCATTATCACTACAGCCCAAATCAGAGATGATTTAATTTAAAATGTTTAATTATTATACTTTTCTCCGGCTGAAAAGCGTTTTAATTTTTACATCTCGCCTATAGAATGAATACTTGATTTTTCAAGAAATACGCGTTATATTCTAGTACTCGTTTGAAACTCATTTTCTGTTCAGACCAAGCCAGAGATGATTATCTTTAAAATGTGGAATTATTATGCTTCTCAGAGCCTGAAAAGCGTTTTAATTATTACATTATGACAATAAAAATAATACATTGCCACAACAATATTTGAAAAATGTTAGGCTAAATTCAAAGTTCGACATTTGTGCAATATTTATAATAATTAAATCGTAACAATTATTTTTGACTAGCTATATGAAAAACAAATATCTTCAATCATATGTGTTCTTTCAGACAAGAAAGATATGATACTTCAAATTTATAATTAAATTTATTGAAATTGTGTACATTTGCACTGGCAACAAGGTTCATATACAAAGGTCAACTCTTTAAAATTGTTCAATGTATAACATGATGTAATACTTGGTATTTTGTATCAACATTCAAAAAATGGTAATAGTAATCATTACATAAGTATATTGTGATGTACATAGTAAAATAGCTGTAACAGAGCAAATATGTACATTTACTACACAAACATTCAAGCATTGAACGCGTATTTCTCAATAAATCAAGTTTTCATCCTATAGTCCAAATGTCATAATTAAAATGCTTTTCAGGCTCTGAAAGGCATAATCGTTCAACATTTAAAAGAAAATCATCTCTGGCTTGGTGTGTAATGAATATGAGTTTCAAACGAGAATTAACATTGAACGCGTATTTTTCGGAAAATCTAGTATTCATCTTATAGTCAAAATGTCCTAATTAAAACGCTTTTTAGTCTCTGAAAAGCATTATAATTCGATATTTTAAACAAAATCATGTCTGGCTTGGTCTGTAAAAAAAATGAGTTCAAAACAAAAATCAGAAATTAACACGAATTTCTCGAAAAATCGAATTTGGATCCTATATGCGAAATGTAATAATTGAACGGCTTTTAAGGCTCTGAGAAGCGTAATAAATCAACATTTTAAAGACAATCATCTCTGGCTTGGTCTGTATAGAAATTTAGCTAGTAATCGTTTGAGACTCACTTTCTGTACAGACCAAGCCAGAGATGATTTTCTTTAACATGTGGAATGAATATGCTTTTCAGAGTCTGAGAAGCTTTTTCATTATTACATCTCGCCTATAGGATCAAAACTTGATTTTTCGAGAAATTCGTGTTAAATGCTAATTTTAGTTTGAAACTAATTTTCTCTAAAGACCAAGCCAGAGATGATTTTCTTTAAAATGTTGAATTATTATGCTTCTCAGAGTCTGAAAAGCGTTTTTATTATGACATTTGGACTGTTGGACGAATACTTAATTTTTCGAGAAATCTGCGTTCAATGCTAGTGCTTGTTTGAAACTCATTTTCCCTACAGACCAAGCCGGAGATGATTTTATTTAAAATGTTGAATTATTATGCTATTCAGAGCCTGAAAAGCGTTTTAATTATTACGTTTCGCATATAGGATCAAGACATGATTTTTCGAAAAATTCGGGTTAATTACTAATTTTCGTTTGAAAGTCATTTCCTCTACAGACCAAGCCAGTAATGACTTACATTAAAATGTTGAATTATTATGCTTTTCATAGTCTGAAAAGCGTTTTAATTACGACACCTCGCCTATAGGATTTAAACTTGATTTTTCGAGAAATTCGTGTTAAATGCTAATTTTCGTTTGAAACTCATTTTCTCTCGAGACCAAGCCAGAGTTGGTTTTCTTTAAAAGGTTGAATTATTATGCTTCTCGGAGTCTAAAAAGCGTTTTAATTAAGACATTTGGACTAAAGGATGAATACTTGATTTTTCGAGAAAATCGTTTTCAACGCTAGTAATAGCTTGAAACTCTTTTGCTCTACAGAACTAGCCAGAGTTGATTTAACTTAAAATGTTGAATTATTATGCTTTTCAGAGACTAAAAAGCGTTTTAATTATGACATTTTGATTATAGGATGAATACTTGATTTTTCGATAAATTCGCGTTCATTGCTAATTCTCGTTTGAAACTCATTTTCTCTACAGACCAAGCCAGAAATGATTTTCTTTAAAATGTTGATTTATTATGCTTTTCAGAGTCAGAAAAGCGTTTTAATTATGACATTTGGACTATAGGATGAATATTTGTTTTATCGAGAAATACGCGTTCAATGCTGGTACTCGTTTGAAACTCATTTTCAGTACAGCCCAAATCAGAGATGATTTAATTTAAAATGTTTAAATATTATACTTTTCTGAGGCTGAAAAGCGTTTTAATTTTTCCATCTCGCCTATAGAATGAATAGTTGATTTTTCAAGAAATACGCGTTATATTCTAGTACTCGTTTGAAACTCATTTTCTGTACAGACCAAGCCAGAGATGATTTTCTTTAAAATGTGGAATTATTATGCTTCTCAGAGCCTGAAAAGCGTTTTAGTTATTACATTATGACAATAAAAATAATACATTGCCACAACAATATTTGAAAAATGTTAGGCTAAATTCAAAGTTCGACATTTGTGCAATATTTATAATAATTTAGTCATAGTAGTTATTTTTGACTAGCAATATGAAAAACAAATATCTTCAATCATATGTGTTCTTTCAGACAAGATAGATATGATACTTCAAATTTATAATTAAATTTATTGAAATTGTGTACATTTGCATTGGCATCAAGGTTTATATACAAAGTTCAGCTCTTTAAAATTGTTCAATGTATAATATGATGTAATACTTGGTATTTTGTATCAACATTCAAAAAATGTTAATAGTAATCATTAGATAAGTATATTGTGATGTACATAGTAAAATAGCTGTAACTGAGCAAATATGTACATTTACTACACAAACATTCAAGCATTGAACGCGTATTTCTTGATTTATCGTGAAATACGCGTTAAATGCTAATTTTCGTTTGAAACTCATTTTCTCTAGAGAGCAAGCCAGAGATGGTTTTCTTTAAAAGGTTGAATTATTATGCTTGTCATAGCCTGAAAATCGTTTAATTATGATATTTGGACTATAGGATGAATGCTTGATTTTTCAAGAAATACGCGTTAAATGCTAGTACTCGTTTGAAACTCATTTTCTGTACAGACCAAGCCAGAGATGATTTTCTTCAAAATGTGGAATTATTATGCTTTTCAGAGCCTGAAAAGTGTTTTAATTATTACATTATGACAATAAAAATAATACATTGTCATAACACTCTTTGAAAAAGGTTAGGCTAAGTTCAAAGTTCCACTTTTGTGCAATATTTATAATAATTTAATCATAACAGTTATTTTTTACTAGCTATATGAAAAACAAATATCTTCAATCATATGTGTTCTTTCAGACAAGAAAGATATGATACTTCAAATTTATAATTAAATTTATTGAAATTGTGTACATTTGCACTGGCATCAAGGTTCATATACAAAGGTCAACTCTTTATAATTGTTCAATGTATAATATGATGTCATACTTGGTATTTTGTATCAACATTCAAAAAATGGTAATAGTAATCATTACATAAGTATATTGTGATGTACATAGTAAAATAGCTGTAACAGAGCAGATATGTACATTTACTACACAAACATTCAAGCATTGAACGCGTATTTCTCGATAAATCAAGTATTCATCCTATAGTCCAAATGTCATAATTAAAATGCTTTTCAGGCTCTGAAAGGCATAATCGTTCAACATTTAAAAGAAAATCATCTCTGGCTTGGTGTGTAATGAATATGAGTTTCAAACGAGAATTAACATTGAACGCGTATTTTTCGGAAAATCTAGTATTCATCCTATAGTCAAAATGTCCTAATTAAAACGCTTTTTAGTCTCTGAAAAGCATTATAATTCGATATTTTAAACAAAATCATGTCTGGCTTGGTCTGTAGAAAAAATGAGTTCAAAACAAAAATCAGAAATTAACACGAATTTCTCGAAAAATCGAATTTGGATCCTATAGGCGAAATGTAATAATTAAACGGCTTTTAAGTCTCTGAGAAGATTAATAAATCAACATTTTAAAGATAATCATCTCTGGCTTGGTCTGTATAGTAATTTAGTTAGTAATCGTTTGAAACTCACTTTCTGTACAGACCAAGCCAGAGATGATTTTCTTTAACATGTGGAATGAATATGCTTTTCAGAGTCTGAGAAGCTTTTTAATTATTACATCTCGCCTATAGGATCAAAACTTGATTTTTCGAGAAATTCGTGTTAAATGCTAATTTTAGTTTGAAACTAATTTTCTCTAAAGACCAAGCCAGAGATGATTTTCTTTAAAATGTTGAATTATTATGCTTCTCAGAGTCTGAAAAGCGTTTTTATTATGACATATGGACTGTTGGACGAATACTTAATTTTTCGAGAAATCTGCGTTCAATGCTAGTACTCGTTTGAAACTCATTTTCCCTACAGACCAAGCCGGAGATGATTTTCTCTAAAATGTTGAATTATTATGCTATTCAGAGCCTGAAAAGCGTTTCAATTATTACGTTTCGCATATAGGATCAAGACATGATTTTTCGAAAAATTCGGGTTAATTACTAATTTTCGTTTGAAAGTTATTTCCTCTTCTGACCAAGCCAGTAATGACTTACATTAAAATGTTGAATTATTATGCTTTTCATAGTCTGAAAAGCGTTTTAATTACGACACCTCGCCTATAGGATTTAAACATGATTTTTCGAGAAATTCGTGTTAAATGCTAATTTTAGTTTGAAACTAATTTTCTCTAAAGACCAAGCCAGAGATGATTTTCTTTAAAATGTTGAATTATTATGCTTCTCAGAGTTTGAAAAGCGTTTATATTATGACATTTGGACTGTTGGACGAATACTTAATTTTTCGAGAAATCTGCGTTCAATGCTAGTTCTCGTTTGAAACTCATTTTCCCTACAGACCAAGACGGAGATGATTTTCTTTAAAATGTTGAATTATTATGCTATTCAGAGCCTGAAAAGCGTTTTAATTACGACACCTCGCCTATAAGATTTAAACTTGATATTTCGAGAAATTCGTGTTAAATGCTAATTTTCGTTTGAAATCATATTCTCTCGAGACCAAGCCAGACATGGTTTTCTTTAAAAGGTTGCATTATTATGCTTCTCAGAGCCTAAAAAGCGTTTTAATAAAGACATTTGGACTAAAGGATGAATACTAGATATTTCAAGAAAATGGTTTTCAACGCTAGAATTCGCTTGAAACTCTTTTGCTCTACAAAACTAGCCAGAGATGATTTATCTTAAAATGTTGAATAATTATGCTTTTCAGAGACTAAAAAGCGTTTTAATTATGACATTTTGATTATAGGAGGAATACTTGATTTTTCGAAAAATTCACGTTCAATGCTAATTCTCGTTTGAAACTCATTTTCTCTACAGACCAAGCCAGAAATGATTTTCTTTAAAATGTTAATTTATGATCCTTTTCAGGGTCAGAAAAGAGTTTTAATTATGACATTTGGACTATAGGATGAATATTTGTTTTATCGAAAAATTCACGTTCAATGCTAATTCTCGTTTGAAACTCATTTTCCCTACAGACCAAGCCGGAGATGATTTTATTTAAAATGTTGAATTATTATGCTATTCAGAGCCTGAAAAGCGTTTTAATTATTACGTTTCGCATATAGCATCAAGACATGATTTTTCGAGAAATTCGGGTTAATTACTAATTTTCGTTTGAAAGTTATTTCCTCTACAGTCCAAGCCAGTAATGACTTACATTAAAATGTTGAATTATTATGCTTTTCTTAGTCTGAAAAGCTTTTTAATTACGACACCTCGCCTATAGGATTTAAACTTGATTTTTCGAGAAATTCGTGTTAAATGCTAATTTTCGTTTGAAACTCATTTTCTCTAGAGACCAAGCCAGAGATGGTTTTCTTTAAAAGGTTGAATTATTATGCTTCTCAGAGTCTAAAAACCATTTTAATTAAGACATTTGGACTAAAGGATGAATACTTGATTTTTCGAGAAAATCGTTTTCAACGCTAGTATTGGCTTGAAACTCTTTTGCTCTACAGAACTAGCCAGAGATGATTTAACTTAAAATGTTGAATAATTATGCTTTTCAGAGACTAAAAAGCGTTTTAATTATGACATTTTGATTATAGGAGGAATAATTGATTTTTCGAAAAATTCGCTTTCAATGCTAATTCTCGTTTGATAATTATTTTCTCTACAGACCAAGCCAGAAATGATTTTCTTTAAAATGTTGATTTATTATGCTTTTCAGAGTCAGAAAAGCGTTTTAATTATGACATTTGGACTATAGGATGAATATTTGTTCTATCGAGAAATACGCGTTCAATGCTAGTACTCGTTTGAAACTCATTATCACTACAGCCCAAATCAGAGATGATTTAATTTAAAATGTTTAATTATTATACTTTTCTCCGGCTGAAAAGCGTTTTAATTTTTACATCTCGCCTATAGAATGAATACTTGATTTTTCAAGAAATACGCGTTATATTCTAGTACTCGTTTGAAACTCATTTTCTGTACAGACCAAGCCAGAGATGATTTTCTTTAAAATGTGGAATTATTATGCTATTCAGAGCCTGAAAAGCGTTTTAATTATTACGTTTCGCATATAGGATCAAGACATGATTTTTCGAAAAATTCGGGTTAATTACTAATTTTCGTTTGGAAGTTATTTCCTCTTCTGACCAAGCCAGTAATGACTTACATTAAAATGTTGAATTATTATGCTTTTCATAGTCTGAAAAGCGTTTTAATTACGACACCTCGCCTATAGGATTTAAACATGATTTTTCGAGAAATTCGTGTTAAATGCTAATTTTAGTTTGAAACTATAATTTTCTCTAAAGACCAAGCCAGAGATGATTTTCTTTAAAATGTTGAATTATTATGCTTCTCAGAGTCTGAAAAGCGTTTTTATTATGACATTTGGACTGTTGGACGAATACTTAATTTTTCGAGAAATCTGCGTTCAATGCTAGTACTCGTTTGAAACTCATTTTCCCTACAGACCAAGCCGGAGATGATTTTATTTAAAATGTTCAATTATTATGCTATTCAGAGCCTGAAAAGCGTTTTAATTATTACGTTTCGCATATAGGATCAAGACATGATTTTTCGAAAAATTCGGGTTAATTACTAATTTTCGTTTGAAAGTTATTTCGTCTACAGACCAAGCTAGTAATGACTTACATTAAAATGTTGAATTATTATGCTTTTCATAGTGTGAAAAGCGTTTTAATTACGACACCTCGCCTATATAATTTAGACTTGATTTTTCGAGAAATTCGCGTTAAATGCTAATTTTCGTTTGAAACTCATTTTCTCTAGAGACCAAGCCAGAGTTGGTTTTCTTTAAAAGGTTGAATTATTGTGCTTCTCGGAGTCTAAAAAGCGTTTTAATTAAGATATTTGGACTAAAGGATGAATACTTGATTTTTCGAGAAAATCGTTTTCAACGCTAGTATTCGCTTGAAACTCTTTTGCTCTACAGAACTAGCCAGAGATGATTTAAATTAAAATGTTGAATTATTATGCTTTTCAGAGACTAAAAACCGTTTTAATTATGACATTTTGATTATAGGATGTATACTTGATTTTTCGATAAATTCGCGTTCAATGCTAATTCTCGTTTGAAACTCATTTTCTCTACAGACCAAGCCAGAAATGATTTTCTTTAAAATGTTGATTTACTATGCTTTTCAGAGTCAGAAAAGCGTTTTAATTATGACATTTGGACTATAGGATGAATATTTGTTTTATCGAGAAATACGCGTTCAATGCTGGTACTCGTTTGAAACTCATTTTCAGTACAGCCCAAATCAGAGATGATTTAATTTAAAATGTTTAATTATTATACTTTTCTGAGGCTGAAAAGCGTTTTAATTTTTCCATCTCGCCTATAGAATGAATAGTTGATTTTTCAAGAAATACGCGTTATATTCTAGTACTCGTTTGAAACTCATTTTCTGTACAGACCAGGCCAGAGATGATTTTCTTTAAAATGTGGAATTATTATGCTTCTCAGAGCCTGAAAAGCGTTTTAATTATTACATTATGACAATAAAAATAATACATTGCCACAACAATATTTGAAAAATGTTAGGCTAAATTCAAAGTTCGACATTTGTGCAATATTTATAATAATTTAGTCATGGTAGTTATTTTTGACTAGCAATATGAAAAACAAATATCTTCAATCATATGTGTTCTTTCAGACAAGATAGATATGATACTTCAAATTTATAATTAAATTTATTGAAATTGTGTACATTTGGATTGGCATCAAGGTTTATATACAAAGGTCAGCTCTTTAAAATTGTTCAATGTATAATATGATGTCATACTTGGTATTTTGTATCAACATTCAAAAAATGGTAATAGTAATCATTAGATAAGTATATTGTGATGTACATAGTAAAATAGCTGTAACAGAGCAAATATGTGCATTTAGTACACAAACATTCTAGCATTGAACGCGTATTTCTTGATTTATCGAGAAATACGCGTTAAATGCTAGTACTCGTTTGTAACTCATTTTCTGTACAGACCAAGCCAGAGATGATTTTCTTTAAAATGTGGAATTATTATGCTTTCAGAGCCCGAAAAGTGTTTTAATAATTACATTATGACAATAAAAAAAATACATTGTCATAACAATATTTGAAAAAGGTTAGGCTAAGTTCAAAGTTCCACATTTGAGTTCAAATCAAAAATCAGAAATTAACACGAATTTCTCGAAAAATCGAATTTGGATCCTATAGGCGAAATGTCATAATTAAAACGCTTTTTAGTCTCTGAAAAGCATAATTATTCAACATTTTAAGTTAAATCATCTCTGGCTAGTTCTGTAGAGCAAAAGAGTTTCAAGCCAATACTAGCGTTGAAAACGATTTTCTCGAAAAATCAAGTATTCATCCTTTAGTCCAAATGTCTTAATTAAAATGGTTTTTAGACTCTGAGAAGCGTAATAAATCAACATTTTAAAGAAAATTATCTCTGGCTTGGTCTGTACAGAAAGTGAGTTTCAAACAATCACTAACTAAATTAAGTTAGTAATCGTTTGAAAATCACTTTCTGTACAGACCAAGCCAGAGATGATTTTCTTTAACATGTGGAATGATTATGTTTTTCAGAGTCTGAGAAGCTTTTTAATTATTACATCTCGCCTATAGGATCAAACCTTGATTTTTCGAGAAATTCGTGTTAAATGCTAATTTTAGTTTGAAACTAATTTTCTCTAATGACCAAGCCAGAGATGATTATCTTTAAAATGTTGAATTATTATGCTCCTCAGAGTCTGAAAAGCGTTTTTATTATGACATTTGGACTGTTGGACGAATACTTAATTTTTCGAGAAATCTGCTTTCAATGCTAGTACTCGTTTGAAACTCATTTTCCCTACAGACCATGCCGGAGATGATTTTATTTAAAATGTTGAATTATTATGCTATTCAGAGCCTGAAAAGCGTTTTATTTATTACGTTTCGCATATAGCATCAAGACATGATTTTTCGAGAAATTCGGGTTAATTACTAATTTTCGTTTGAAAGTTATTTCCTGTACAGTCCAAGCCAGTAATGACTTACATTAAAATGTTGAATTATTATGCTTTTCATAGTCTGAAAAGCGTTTTAATTACGACACCTCGCCTATAGGATTTAAACTTGATTTTTCGAGAAATTCGTGTTAAATGCTAATTTTCGTTTGAAACTCATTTTCTCTAGAGACCAAGCCAGAGATGGTTTTCTTTAAAAGGTTGAATTATTATGCTTCTCAGAGTCTAAAAACCATTTTAATTAAGACATTTGGACTAAAGGATGAATACTTGATTTTTCGAGAAAATCGTTTTCAACGCTAGTATTGGCTTGAAACTCTTTTGCTCTACAGAACTAGCCAGAGATGATTTAACTTAAAATGTTGAATAATTATGCTTTTCAGAGACTAAAAAGCGTTTTAATTATGACATTTGGACTATAGGATGAATATTTGTTTTATCGAGAAATACGCGTTCAATGCTAGTACTCGTTTGAAACTCATTATCACTACAGCCCAAATCAGAGATGATTTAATTTAAAATGTTTAATTATTATACTTTTCTCCGGCTGAAAAGCGTTTTAATTTTTACATCTCGCCTATAGAATGAATACTTGATTTTTCAAGAAATTCGCGTTATATTCTAGTACTCGTTTGAAACTCATTTTCTGTACAGACCAAGCCAGAGATGATTTTCTTTAAAATGTGGAATTATCATGCTTCTCAGAGCCTGAAAAGCGTTTTAATTATTACATTATGACAATAAAAATAAAACATTGCCACAACAATATTTGAAAAATGTTAGGCTAAATTCAAAGTTCGACATTTGTGCAATATTTATAATAATTAAATCGTAACAGTTATTTTTGACTAGCTATATGAAAAACAAATATCTTCAATCATATGTGTTCTTTCAGACAAGAAAGATATGATACTTCAAATTTATAATTAAATTTATTGAAATTGTGTACATTTGCACTGGATCAAGGTTCATATACAAAGGTCAACTCTTTAAAATTGTTCAATGTATAACATGATGTCATACTTGGTATTTTGTATCAACATTCAAAAAATGGTAATAGTAATCATTACATAAGTATATTGTTTTGTACATAGTAAAATAGCTGTAACAGAGCAAATATGTACATTTACTACACAAACATTCAAGCATTGAACGCGTATTTCTCAATAAATCAAGTTTTCATCCTATAGTCCAAATGTCATAATTAAAATGCTTTTCAGGCTCTGAAAGGCATAATCGTTCAACATTTAAAAGAAAATCATCTCTGGCTTGGTGTGTAATGAATATGAGTTTCAAACGAGAATTAACATTGAACGCGTATTTTTCGGAAAATCTAGTATTCATCCTATAGTCAAAATGTCCTAATTAAAACGCTTTTTAGTCTCTGAAAAGCAAAAAAATTATATATTTTATACAAAATCATGTCTGGCTTGGTCTGTAAAAAAAATGAGTTCAAAACAAAAATCAGAAATTAACACGAATTTCTCGAAAAATCGAATTTGGATCCTATAGGCGAAATGTAATAATTAAACGGCTTTTAAGGCTCTGAGAAGCGTAATAAATCAACATTTTAAAGATAATCATCTCTAGCTTGGTCTGTATAGAAATTTAGTTAGAAATCGTTTGAGACTCACTTTCTGTACAGACCAAGCCAGAGATGATTTTCTTTAACATGTGGAATGAATATGCTTTTCAGAGTCTGAGAAGCTTTTTAATTATTACATCTCGCCTATAGGATCAAAACTTGATTTTTCGAGAAATTCGTGTTAAATGCTAATTTTAGTTTGAAACTAATTTTCTCTAAAGACCAAGCCAGAGAAAAGCTCTGAAAAGCGTTTTTATTATGACATTTGGACTGTTGGACGAATACTTAATTTTTCGAGAAATCTGCGTTCAATGCTAGTACTCGTTTGAAACTCATTTTCCCTACAGACCAAGCCGGAGATGATTTTCTTTAAAATGTTGAATTATTATGCTATTCAGAGCCTGAAAAGCGTTTTAATTATTACGTTTCGCATATAGGATCAAGACATGATTTTTCGAAAAATTCGGGTTAATTACTAATTTTCGTTTGAAAGTTATTTCCTCTTTTGACCAAGCCAGTAATGACTTACATTAAAATGTTGAATTATTATGCTTTTCATATTCTGAAAAGCGTTTTAATTACGACACCTCGCCTATAGGATTTAAACATGATTTTTCGAGAAATTCGTGTTAAATGCTAATTTTAGTTTGAAACTATAATTTTCTCTAAAGACCAAGCCAGAGATGATTTTCTTTAAAATGTTGAATTATTATGCTTCTCAGAGTCTGAAAAGCGTTTTTATTATGACATTTGGACTGTTGGACGAACACTTAATTTTTCGAGAAATCTGCGTTCAATGCTAGTACTCGTTTGAAACTCATTTTCCCTACAGACCAAGCCGGAGATGATTTTATTTAAAATGTTGAATTATTATGCTATTCAGAGCCTGAAAAGCTTTTTAATTATTACGTTTCGCATATAGGATCAAGACATGATTTTTCGAAAAATTCGGGTTAATTACTAATTTTCGTTTGAAAGTTATTTCGTCTACAGACCAAGCCAGTAATGACTTACATTAAAATGTTGAATTATTATGCTTTTCATAGTCTGAAAAGCGTTTTAATTACGACACCTCGCCTATAGGATTTAGACTTGATTTTTCGAGAAATTCGCGTTAAATGCTAATTTTCGTTTGAAACTCATTTTCTCTAGAGACCAAGCCAGAGTTGGTTTTCTTTAAAAGGTTGAATTATTGTGCTTCTCGGAGTCTAAAAAGCGTTTTAATTAACATATTTGGATTAAAGGATGAATACTTGATTTTTCGAGAAAATCGTTTTCAACGCTAGTATTCGCTTGAAACCCTTTTGCTCTACAGAACTAGCCAGAGATGATTTAAATTAAAATGTTGAATTATTATGCTTTTCTGAGACTAAAAAGCGTTTTAATTATGACATTTTGATTATAGGATGTATACTTGATTTTTCGATAAATTCGCGTTCAATGCTAATTCTCGTTTGAAACTCATTTTCTCTACAGACCAAGCCAGAAATGATTTTCTTTAAAATGTTGATTTACTATGATTTTCAGAGTCAGAAAAGCGTTTTAATTATGACATTTGGACTATAGGATGAATATTTGTTTTATCGAGAAATACGCGTTCAATGCTGGTACTCGTTTGAAACTCATTTTCAGTACAGCCCAAATCAGAGATGATTTAATTTAAAATGTTTAATTATTATACTTTTCTGAGGCTGAAAAGCGTTTTAATTTTTCCATCTCGCCTATAGAATGAATAGTTGATTTTTCAAGAAATACGCGTTATATTCTAGTACTCGTTTGAAACTCATTTTCTGTACAGACCAGGCCAGAGATGATTTTCTTTAAAATGTGGAATTATTATGCTTCTCAGAGCCTGAAAAGCGTTTTAATTATTACATTATGACAATAAAAATAATACATTGCCACAACAATATTTGAAAAATGTTAGGCTAAATTCAAAGTTCGACATTTGTGCAATATTTATAATAATTTAGTCATGGTAGTTATTTTTGACTAGCAATATGAAAAACAAATATCTTCAATCATATGTGTTCTTTCAGACAAGATAGATATGATACTTCAAATTTATAATTAAATTTATTGAAATTGTGTACATTTGGATTGGCATCAAGGTTTATATACAAAGGTCAGCTCTTTAAAATTGTTCAATGTATAATATGATGTCATACTTGGTATTTTGTATCAACATTCAAAAAATGGTAATAGTAATCATTAGATAAGTATATTGTGATGTACATAGTAAAATAGCTGTAACAGTGCAAATATGTGCATTTAGTACACAAACATTCTAGCATTGAACGCGTATTTCTTGATTTATCGTGAAATACGCGTTAAATGCTAATTTTCGTTTGAAACTAATTTTCTCTACAGACCAAGCAAGAGATGGTTTTCTTTAAAAGGTTGAATTATTATGCTTGTCATAGCCTGAAAATCGTTTTAATTATGATATTTGGACTATAGGATGAATGCTTGATTTTTCAAGAAATACGCGTTAAATGCTAGTACTCGTTTGAAACTCATTTTCTGTACAGACCAAGCCAGAGATGATTTTCTTTAAAATGTGGAATTATTATGCTTTCAGAGCCCGAAAAGTGTTTTAATAATTACATTATGACAATAAAAAAAATACATTGTCATAACAATATTTGAAAAAGGTTAGGCTAAGTTCAAAGTTCCACATTTGAGTTCAAATCAAAAATCAGAAATGAACACGAATTTCTCGAAAAATCGAATTTGGATCCTATAGGCGAAATGTCATAATTAAAACGCTTTTTAGTCTCTGAAAAGCATAATTATTCAACATTTTAAGTTAAATCATCTCTGGCTAGTTCTGTAGAGCAAAAGAGTTTCAAGCCAATACTAGCGTTGAAAACGATTTTCTCGAAAAATCAAGTATTCATCCTTTAGTCCAAATGTCTTAATTAAAATGGTTTTTAGACTCTGAGAAGCGTAATAAATCAACATTTTAAAGAAAATTATTTCTGGCTTGGTCTGTACAGAAAGTGAGTTTCAAACGATTACTAACTAAATTAAGTTAGTAATCGTTTGAAAATCACTTTCTGTACAGACCAAGCCAGAGATGATTTTCTTTAACATGTGGAATGATTATGTTTTTCAGAGTCTGAGAAGCTTTTCAATTATTACATCTCGCCTATAGGATCAATCCTTGATTTTTCGAGAAATTCGTGTTAAATGCTAATTTTAGTTTGAAACTAATTTTCTCTAATGACCAAGCCAGAGATGATTATCTTTAAAATGTTGAATTATTATGCTCCTCAGAGTCTGAAAAGCGTTTTTATTATGACATTTGGACTGTTGGACGAATACTTAATTTTTCGAGAAATCTGCTTTCAATGCTAGTACTCGTTTGAAACTCATTTTCCCTACAGACCAAGCCGGAGATGATTTTATTTAAAATGTTGAATTATTATGCTATTCAGAGCCTGAAAAGCGTTTTATTTATTACGTTTCGCATATAGCATCAAGACATGATTTTTCGAGAAATTCGGGTTAATTACTAATTTTCGTTTGAAAGTTATTTCCTGTACAGTCCAAGCCAGTAATGACTTACATTAAAATGTTGAATTATTATGCTTTTCATAGTCTGAAAAGCGTTTTAATTACGACACCTCGCCTATAGGATTTAAACTTGATTTTTCGAGAAATTCGTGTTAAATGCTAATTTTCGTTTGAAACTCATTTTCTCTAGAGACCAAGCCAGAGATGGTTTTCTTTAAAAGGTTGAATTATTATGCTTCTCAGAGTCTAAAAACCATTTTAATTAAGACATTTGGACTAAAGGATGAATACTTGATTTTTCGAGAAAATCGTTTTCAACGCTAGTATTGGCTTGAAACTCTTTTGCTCTACAGAACTAGCCAGAGATGATTTAACTTAAAATGTTGAATAATTATGCTTTTCAGAGACTAAAAAGCGTTTTAATTATGACATTTGGACTATAGGATGAATATTTGTTTTATCGAGAAATACGCGTTCAATGCTAGTACTCGTTTGAAACTCATTATCACTACAGCCCAAATCAGAGATGATTTAATTTAAAATGTTTAATTATTATACTTTTCTCCGGCTGAAAAGCGTTTTAATTTTTACATCTCGCCTATAGAATGAATACTTGATTTTTCAAGAAATTCGCGTTATAATCTAGTACTCGTTTGAAACTCATTTTCTGTACAGACCAAGCCAGAGATGATTTTCTTTAAAATGTGGAATTATTATGCTTCTCAGAGCCTGAAAAGCGTTTTAATTATTACATTATGACAATAAAAATAATACATTGCCACAACAATATTTGAAAAATGTTAGGCTAAATTCAAAGTTCGACATTTGTGCAATATTTATAATAATTAAATCGTAACAGTTATTTTTGACTAGCTATATGAAAAACAAATATCTTCAATCATATGTGTTCTTTCAGACAAGAAAGATATGATACTTCAAATTTATAATTAAATTTATTGAAATTGTGTACATTTGCACTGGCATCAAGGTTCATATACAAAGGTCAACTCTTTAAAATTGTTCAATGTATAACATGATGTCATACTTGGTATTTTGTATCAACATTCAAAAAATGGTAATAGTAATCATTACATAAGTATATTGTTTTGTACATAGTAAAATAGCTGTAACAAAGCAAATATGTACATTTACTACACAAACATTCAAGCATTGAACGCGTATTTCTCAATAAATCAAGTTTTCATCCTATAGTCCAAATGTCATAATTAAAATGCTTTTCAGGCTCTGAAAGGCATAATCGTTCAACATTTAAAAGAAAATCATCTCTGGCTTGGTGTGTAATGAATATGAGTTTCAAACGAGAATTAACATTGAACGCGTATTTTTCGGAAAATCTAGTATTCATCCTATAGTCAAAATGTCCTAATTAAAACGCTTTTTAGTCTCTGAAAAGCAAAAAAATTATATATTTTATACAAAATCATGTCTGGCTTGGTCTGTAAAAAAAATGAGTTCAAAACAAAAATCAGAAATTAACACGAATTTCTCGAAAAATCGAATTTGGATCCTTTAGGCGAAATGTAATAATTAAACGGCTTTTAAGGCTCTGAGAAGCGTAATAAATCAACATTTTAAAGATAATCATCTCTGGCTTGGTCTGTATAGAAATTTAGTTAGTAATCGTTTGAGACTCACTTTCTGTACAGACCAAGCCAGAGATGATTTTCTTTAACATGTGGAATGAATATGCTTTTCAGAGTCTGAGAAGCTTTTTAATTATTACATCTCGCCTATAGGATCAAAACTTGATTTTTCGAGAAATTCGTGTTAAATGCTAATTTTAGTTTGAAACTAATTTTCTCTAAAGACCAAGCCAGAGATGATTTTCTTTAAAATGTTGAATTATTATGCTTCTCAGAGTCTGAAAAGCGTTTTTATTATGACATTTGGACTGTTGGACGAATACTTAATTTTTCGAGAAATCTGCGTTCAATGCTAGTACTCGTTTGAAACTCATTTTCCCTACAGACCAAGCCGGAGATGATTTTCTTTAAAATGTTGAATTATTATGCTATTCAGAGCCTGAAAAGCGTTTTAATTATTACGTTTCGCATATAGGATCAAGACATGATTTTTCGAAAACTTCGGGTTAATTACTAATTTTCGTTTGAAAGTTATTTCCTCTTCTGACCAAGCCAGTAATGACTTACATTAAAATGTTGAATTATTATGCTTTTCATATTCTGAAAACCGTTTTAATTACGACACCTCGCCTATAGGATTTAAACATGATTTTTCGAGAAATTCGTGTTAAATGCTAATTTTAGTTTGAAACTATAATTTTCTCTAAAGACCAAGCCAGAGATGATTTTCTTTAAAATGTTGAATTATTATGCTTCTCAGAGTCTGAAAAGCGTTTTTATTATGACATTTGGACTGTTGGACGAACACTTAATTTTTCGAGAAATCTGCGTTCAATGCTAGTACTCGTTTGAAACTCATTTTCCCTACAGACCAAGCCGGAGATGATTTTATTTAAAATGTTGAATTATTATGCTATTCAGAGCCTGAAAACCGTTTTAATTATTACGTTTCGCATATAGGATCAAGACATGATTTTTCGAGAAATTTGGGTTAATTACTAATTTTCGTTTGAAAGTTATTTCGTCTACAGACCAAGCCAGTAATGACTTACATTAAAATGTTGAATTATTATGCTTTTCATAGTCTGAAAAGCGTTTTAATTACGACACCTCGCCTATAGGATTTAGACTTGATTTTTCGAGAAATTCGTGTTAAATGCTAATTTTCGTTTGAAGCTCATTTTCTCTAGAGACCAAGCCAGAGTTGGTTTTCTTTAAAAGGTTGAATTATTGTGCTTCTCGGAGTCTATAAAGCGTTTTAATTAAGATATTTGGACTAAAGAATGAATACTTGATTTTTCGAGAAAATCGTTTTCAACGCTAGTATTCGCTTGAAACTCTTTTGCTCTACAGAACTAGCCAGAGATGATTTAAATTAAAATGTTGAATTATTATGCTTTTCTGAGACCAGAAAGCGTTTTAATTATGACATTTTGATTATAGGATGTATACTTGATTTTTCGATAAATTCGCGTTCAATGCTAATTCTCGTTTGAAACTCATTTTCTCTACAGACCAAGCCAGAAATGATTTTCTTTAAAATGTTGATTTACTATGCTTTTCAGAGTCAGAAAAGCGTTTTAATTATGACATTTGGACTATAGGATGAATATTTGTTTTATCGAGAAATACGCGTTCAATGCTGGTACTCGTTTGAAACTCATTTTCAGTACAGCCCAAATCAGAGATGATTTAATTTAAAATGTTTAATTATTATACTTTTCCGAGGCTGAAAAGCGTTTTAATTTTTCCATCTCGCCTATAGAATGAATAGTTGATTTTTCAAGAAATACGCGTTATATTCTAGTACTCGTTTGAAACTCATTTTCTGTACAGACCAGGCCAGAGATGATTTTCTTTAAAATGTGGAATTATTATGCTTCTCAGAGCCTGAAAAGCGTTTTAATTATTACATTATGACAATAAAAATAATACATTGCCACAACAATATTTGAAAAATGTTAGGCTAAATTCAAAGTTCGACATTTGTGCAATATTTATAATAATTTAGTCATGGTAGTTATTTTTGACTAGCAATATGAAAAACAAATATCTTCAATCATATGTGTTCTTTCAGACAAGATAGATATGATACTTCAAATTTATAATTAAATTTATTGAAATTGTGTACATTTGGATTGGCATCAAGGTTTATATACAAAGGTCAGCTCTTTAAAATTGTTCAATGTATAATATGATGTCATACTTGGTATTTTGTATCAACATTCAAAAAATGGTAATAGTAATCATTAGATAAGTATATTGTGATGTACATAGTAAAATAGCTGTAACAGAGCAAATATGTGCATTTAGTACACAAACATTCTAGCATTGAACGCGTATTTCTTGATTTATCGTGAAATACGCGTTAAATGCTAATTTTCGTTTGAAACTCATTTTCTCTACAGACCAAGCAAGAGATGGTTTTCTTTAAAAGGTTGAATTATTATGCTTGTCATAGCCTGAAAATCGTTTTAATTATGATATTTGGACTATAGGATGAATGCTTGATTTTTCAAGAAATACGCGTTAAATGCTAGTACTCGTTTGAAACTCATTTTCTGTACAGACCAAGCCAGAGATGATTTTCTTTAAAATGTGGAATTATTATGCTTTTCAGAGCCCGAAAAGTGATTTAATAATTACATTATGACAATAAAAAAAATACATTGTCATAACAATATTTGAAAAAGGTTAGGCTAAGTTCAAAGTTCCACATTTGAGTTCAAATCAAAAATCAGAAATTAACACGAATTTCTCGAAAAATCGAATTTGGATCCTATAGGCGAAATGTAATAATTAACGGCTTTTAAGGCTCTGAGAAGCGTAATAAATCAACATTTTAAAGAAAATTATCTCTGGCTTGGTCTGTACAGAAAGTGAGTTTCAAACGATTACTAACTAAATTAAGTTAGTAATCGTTTGAAAATCACTTTCTGTACAGACCAAGCCAGAGATGATTTTCTTTAACATGTGGAATGATTATGTTTTTCAGAGTCTGAGAAGCTTTTTAATTATTTCATCTCGCCTATAGGATCAAACCTTGATTTTTCGAGAAATTCGTGTTAAATTCTAATTTTAGTTTGAAACTAATTTTCTCTAATGACCAAGCCAGAGATGATTATCTTTAAAATGTTGAATTATTATGCTCCTCAGAGTCTGAAAAGCGTTTTTATTATGACATTTGGACTGTTGGACGAATACTTAATTTTTCGAGAAATCTGCTTTCAATGCTAGTACTCGTTTGAAACTCATTTTCCCTACAGACCAAGCCGGAGATGATTTTATTTAAAATGTTGAATTATTATGTTATTCAGAGCCTGAAAAGGGTTTTATTTATTACGTTTCGCATATAGCATCAAGACATGATTTTTCGAGAAATTCGGGTTAATTACTAATTTTCGTTTGAAAGTTATTTCCTCTACAGTCCAAGCCAGTAATGACTTACATTAAAATGTTGAATTATTATGCTTTTCATCTGAAAAGCGTTTTAATTACGACACCTCGCCTATAGGATTTAAACTTGATTTTTCGAGAAATTCGTGTTAAATGCTAATTTTCGTTTGAAACTCATTTTCTCTAGAGACCAAGCCAGAGATGGTTTTCTTTAAAAGGTTGAATTATTATGCTTCTCAGATCTAAAAACCATTTTAATTAAGACATTTGGACTCAAGGATGAATACTTGATTTTTCGAGAAAATCGTTTTCAACGCTAGTATTGGCTTGAAACTCTTTTGCTCTACAGAACTAGCCAGAGATGATTTAACTTAAAATGTTGAATAATTATGCTTTTCAGAGACTAAAAAGCGTTTTAATTATGACATTTTGATTATAGGAGGAATAATTGATTTTTCAAAAAATTCGCTTTGAATGCTAATTCTCGTTTGAAAATTATTTTCTCTACAGACCAAGCCAGAAATGATTTTCTTTAAAATGTTGATTTATTATGTTTTCAGAGTCAGAAAAGCGTTTTAATTATGACATTTGGACTATAGGATGAATATTTGTTTTATCGAGAAATACGCGTTCAATGCTAGTACTCGTTTGAAACTCATTATCACTACAGCCCAAATCATAGATGATTTAATTTAAAATGTTTAATTATTATACTTTTCTCCGGCTGAAAAGCGTTTTAATTTTTACATCTCGCCTATAGAATGAATACTTGATTTTTCAAGAAATTCGCGTTATATTCTAGTACTCGTTTGAAACTCATTTTCTGTACAGACCAAGCCAGAGATGATTTTCTTTAAAATGTGGAATTATTATGCTTCTCAGAGCCTGAAAAGCGTTTTAATTATTACATTATGACAATAAAAATAATACATTCCCACAACAATATTTGAAAAATGTTAGGCTAAATTCAAAGTTCGACATTTGTGCAATATTTATAATAATTAAATCGTAACAGTTATTTTTGACTAGCTATATGAAAAACAAATATCTTCAATCATATGTGTTCTTTCAGACAAGAAAGATATGATACTTCAAATTTATAATTAAATTTATTGAAATTGTGTACATTTGCACTGGCATCAAGGTTCATATACAAAGGTCAACTCTTTAAAATTGTTCAATGTATAACATGATGTCATACTTGGTATTTTGTATCAACATTCAAAAAATGGTAATAGTAATCATTACATAAGTATATTGTGATGTACATAGTAAAATAGCTGTAACAGAGCAAATATGTACATTTACTACACAAACATTCAAGCATTGAACGCGTATTTCTCAATAAATCAAGTTTTCATACTATAGTCCAAATGTCATAATTAAAATGCTTTTCAGGCTCTGAAAGGCATAATCGTTCAACATTTAAAAGAAAATCATCTCTGGCTTGGTGTGTAATGAATATGAGTTTCAAACGAGAATTAACATTGAACGCGTACATTTTTTGAAAATCTAGTATTCATCCTATAGTCAAAATGTTATAATTAAAACGCTTTTTAGTCTCTGAAAAGCAAAAAAATTATATATTTTATACAAAATCATGTCTGGCTTGGTCTGTAAAAAAAATGAGTTCAAAACAAAAATCAGAAATTAACACGAATTTCTCGAAAAATCGAATTTGGATCCTATAGGCGAAATGTAATAATTAAACGGCTTTTAAGGCTCTGAGAAGCGTAATAAATCAACATTTTAAAGATAATCATCTCTGGCTTGGTCTGTATAGAAATTTAGTTAGTAATCGTTTGAGACTCACTTTCTGTACAGACCAAGCCAGAGATGATTTTCTTTAACATGTGGAATGAATATGCTTTTCAGAGTCTGAGAAGCTTTTTCATTATTACATCTCGCCTATAGGATCAAAACTTGATTTTTCGAGAAATTCGTGTTAAATGCTAATTTTAGTTTGAAACTAATTTTCTCTAAAGACCTAGCCAGAGATGATTTTCTTTAAAATGTTGAATTATTATGCTTCTCAGAGTCTGAAAAGCGTTTTTATTATGACATTTGGACTGTTGGACGAATACTTAATTTTTCGAGAAATCTGCGTTCAATGCTAGTACTCGTTTGAAACTCATTTTCCCTACAGACCAAGCCGGAGATGATTTTCTTTAAAATGTTGAATTATTATGCTATTCAGAGCCTGAAAAGCGTTTTAATTATTACGTTTCGCATATAGGATCAAGACATGATTTTTCGAAAACTTCGGGTTAATTACTAATTTTCGTTTGAAAGTTATTTCCTCTTCTGACCAAGCCAGTAATGACTTACATTAAATGTTGAATTATTATGCTTTTCATATTCTGAAAACCGTTTTAATTACGACACCTCGCCTATAGGATTTAAACATGATTTTTCGAGAAATTCGTGTTAAATGCTAATTTTAGTTTGAAACTATAATTTTCTCTAAAGACCAAGCCAGAGATGATTTTCTTTAAAATGTTGAATTATTATGCTTCTCAGAGTCTGAAAAGCGTTTTTATTATGACATTTGGACTGTTGGACGAACACTTAATTTTTCGAGAAATCTGCGTTCAATGCTAGTACTCGTTTGAAACTCATTTTCCCTACAGACCAAGCCGGAGATGATTTTATTTAAAATGTTGAATTATTATGCTATTCAGAGCCTGAAAACCGTTTTAATTATTACGTTTCGCATATAGGATCAAGACATGATTTTTCGAGAAATTTGGGTTAATTACTAATTTTCGTTTGAAAGTTATTTCGTCTACAGACCAAGCCAGTAATGACTTACATTAAAATGTTGAATTATTATGCTTTTCATAGTCTGAAAAGCGTTTTAATTACGACACCTCGCCTATAGGATTTAGACTTGATTTTTCGAGAAATTCGTGTTAAATGCTAATTTTCGTTTGAAACTCATTTTCTCTAGAGACCAAGCCAGAGTTGGTTTTCTTTAAAAGGTTGAATTATTGTGCTTCTCGGAGTCTATAAAGCGTTTTAATTAAGATATTTGGACTAAAGAATGAATACTTGATTTTTCGAGAAAATCGTTTTCAACGCTAGTATTCGCTTGAAACTCTTTTGCTCTACAGAACTAGCCAGAGATGATTTAAATTAAAATGTTGAATTATTATGCTTTTCTGAGACCAGAAAGCGTTTTAATTATGACATTTTGATTATAGGATGTATACTTGATTTTTCGATAAATTCGCGTTCAATGCTAATTCTCGTTTGAAACTCATTTTCTCTACAGACCAAGCCAGAAATGATTTTCTTTAAAATGTTGATTTACTATGCTTTTCAGAGTCAGAAAAGCGTTTTAATTATGACATTTGGACTATAGGATGAATATTTGTTTTATCGAGAAATACGCGTTCAATGCTGGTACTCGTTTGAAACTCATTTTCAGTACAGCCCAAATCAGAGATGATTTAATTTAAAATGTTTAATTATTATACTTTTCCGAGGCTGAAAAGCGTTTTAATTTTTCCATCTCGCCTATAGAATGAATAGTTGATTTTTCAAGAAATACGCGTTATATTCTAGTACTCGTTTGAAACTCATTTTCTGTACAGACCAGGCCAGAGATGATTTTCTTTAAAATGTGGAATTATTATGCTTCTCAGAGCCTGAAAAGCGTTTTAATTATTACATTATGACAATAAAAATAATACATTGCCACAACAATATTTGAAAAATGTTAGGCTAAATTCAAAGTTCGACATTTGTGCAATATTTATAATAATTTAGTCATGGTAGTTATTTTTGACTAGCAATATGAAAAACAAATATCTTCAATCATATGTGTTCTTTCAGACAAGATAGATATGATACTTCAAATTTATAATTAAATTTATTGAAATTGTGTACATTTGGATTGGCATCAAGGTTTATATACAAAGGTCAGCTCTTTAAAATTGTTCAATGTATAATATGATGTCATACTTGGTATTTTGTATCAACATTCAAAAAATGGTAATAGTAATCATTAGATAAGTATATTGTGATGTACATAGTAAAATAGCTGTAACAGAGCAAATATGTGCATTTAGTACACAAACATTCTAGCATTGAACGCGTATTTCTTGATTTATCGTGAAATACGCGTTAAATGCTAATTTTCGTTTGAAACTCATTTTCTCTACAGACCAAGCAAGAGATGGTTTTCTTTAAAAGGTTGAATTATTATGCTTGTCATAGCCTGAAAATCGTTTTAATTATGATATTTGGACTATAGGATGAATGCTTGATTTTTCAAGAAATACGCGTTAAATGCTAGTACTCGTTTGAAACTCATTTTCTGTACAGACCAAGCCAGAGATGATTTTCTTTAAAATGTGGAATTATTATGCTTTTCAGAGCCCGAAAAGTGATTTAATAATTACATTATGACAATAAAAAAAATACATTGTCATAACAATATTTGAAAAAGGTTAGGCTAAGTTCAAAGTTCCACATTTGAGTTCAAATCAAAAATCAGAAATTAACACGAATTTCTCGAAAAATCGAATTTGGATCCTATAGGCGAAATGTAATAATTAACGGCTTTTAAGGCTCTGAGAAGCGTAATAAATCAACATTTTAAAGAAAATTATCTCTGGCTTGGTCTGTACAGAAAGTGAGTTTCAAACGATTACTAACTAAATTAAGTTAGTAATCGTTTGAAAATCACTTTCTGTACAGACCAAGCCAGAGATGATTTTCTTTAACATGTGGAATGATTATGTTTTTCAGAGTCTGAGAAGCTTTTTAATTATTTCATCTCGCCTATAGGATCAAACCTTGATTTTTCGAGAAATTCGTGTTAAATTCTAATTTTAGTTTGAAACTAATTTTCTCTAATGACCAAGCCAGAGATGATTATCTTTAAAATGTTGAATTATTATGCTCCTCAGAGTCTGAAAAGCGTTTTTATTATGACATTTGGACTGTTGGACGAATACTTAATTTTTCGAGAAATCTGCTTTCAATGCTAGTACTCGTTTGAAACTCATTTTCCCTACAGACCAAGCCGGAGATGATTTTATTTAAAATGTTGAATTATTATGTTATTCAGAGCCTGAAAAGCGTTTTATTTATTACGTTTCGCATATAGCATCAAGACATGATTTTTCGAGAAATTCGGGTTAATTACTAATTTTCGTTTGAAAGTTATTTCCTCTACAGACCAGGCCAGTAATGACTTACATTAAAATGTTGAATTATTATGCTTTTCATAGTCTGAAAAGCGTTTTAATTACGACACCTCGCCTATAGGATTTAAACTTGATTTTTCGAGAAATTCGTGTTAAATGCTAATTTTCGTTTGAAACTCATTTTCTCTAGAGACCAAGCCAGAGTTGGTTTTCTTTAAAAGGTTGAATTATTATGCTTCTCGGAGTCTAAAAAGCGTTTTAATTAAGACATTTGGACTAAAGGATGAATACTTGATTTTTCGAGAAAATCGTTTTCAACGCTAGTATTCGCTTGAAACTCATTTTCCCCACAGACCAAGCCGGAGATGATTTTCTTTAAAATGTTGAATTATTATGCTATTCAGAGCCTGAAAAGCGTTTTAATTATTACGTTTCGCATATAGGATCAAGACATGATTTTTCGAAAAATTCGGGTTAATTACTAATTTTCGTTTGAAAGTTATTTCCTCTACAGACCAAGCCAGTAATGACTTACATAAAAATGTTGAATTATTATGCTTTTCATAGTCTGAAAAGCGTTTTAATTACGATACCTCGCCTATAAGATTTAAACTTGACATTTCGAGAAATTCGTGTTAAATGCTAATTTTCGTTTGAAATTCATTTTCTCTCGAGACCAAGCCAGAGATGGTTTTCTTTAAAAGGTTGAATTATTATCCTTCTCAGAGTCTAAAAAGCGTTTTAATTAAGACATTTGGACTAAAGGATGAATACTAGATATTTCAAGAAAATGGTTTTCAACGCTAGTATTCGCTTGACACTCTTCTGCTCTACAGAACTAGCCAGAGATGATTTAACTTAAAATGTTGAATAATTATGCTTTTCAGAGACTAAAAAGCTTTTTAATTATGACATTTTGATTATAGGAGGAATACTTGATTTTTCGAAAAATTCGCGTTCAATGCTAATTCTCGTTTGAAACTCATTTTCTCTACAGACCAAGCCAGAAATGATTTTCTTTAAAATGTTAATTTATTATGCTTTTCAGAGTCAGAAAAGCGTTTTAATTATGACATTTGGACTATAGGATGAATATTTGTTTTATCGAGAAATACGCGTTCAATGCTAGTACTCGTTTGAAACTCATTTTCACTACAGCCCAAATCAAAGATGATTTAATTTAAAATGTTTAATTATTATACTTTTCTGAGGCTAAAACATCTCGCCTATAGAATGAATACTTGATTTTTCAAGAAATACGCGTTATATTCTAGTACTCGTTTGAAACTCATTTTCTGTACAGACCAAGCCAGAGATGATTTTCTTTAAAATGTGGAATTATTATGCTTCTCAGAGCCTGAAAAGCGTTTTAATTATTACATTATGACAATAAAAATAATACTTTGCCACAACAATATTTGAAAAATGTTAGGCTAAATTCAAAGTTCGACATTTGTGCAATATTTATAATAATTAAATCGTAACAGTTATTTTTGACTAGCTATATGAAAAACAAATATCTTCAATCATATGTGTTCTTTCAGACAAGAAAGATATGATACTTCAAATTTATAATTAAATTTATTGAAATTGTGTACATTTGCACTGGCATCAAGGTTCATATACAAAGGTCAACTCTTTAAAATTGTTCAATGTATAACATGATGTCATACTTGGTATTTTATATCAACATTCAAAAAATGGTAATAGTTATCATTACATAAGTATATTGTGATGTACATAGTAAAATAGCTGTAACAGAGCAAATATGTACATTTACTACACAAACATTCAAGCATTGAACGCGTATTTCTCAATAAATCAAGTTTTCTTCCTATAGTCCAAATGTCAAAATTAAAATGCTTTTCAGGCTCTGAAAGGCATAATCGTTCAACATTTAAAATCATCTCTGGCTTGGTGTGTAATGAATATGAGTTTCAAACGAGAATTAACATTGAACGCGTATTTTTCGGAAAATCTAGTATTCATCCTATAGTCAAAATGTCCTAATTAAAACGCTTTTTAGTCTCTGAAAAGGATTATAATTCGATATTTTAAACAAAATCATGTCTGGCTTGGTCTGTAAAAAAAATGAGTTCAAAACAAAAATCAGAAATTAACACGAATTTCTCGAAAAATCGAATTTGGATCCTATAGGCGAAATGTAATAATTAAACGGCTTTTAAGGCTCTGAGAAGCGTAATAAATCAACATTTTAAAGATAATCATCTCTGGCTTGGTCTGTATAGAAATTTAGTTAGTAATCGTTTGAGACTCACTTTCTGTACAGACCAAGCCAGAGATGATTTTCTTTAACATGTGGAATGAATATGCTTTTCAGAGTCTGAGAAGCTTTTTAATTATTACATCTCGCCTATAGGATCAAAACTTGATTTTTCGAGAAATTCGTGTTAAATGCTAATTTTAGTTTGAAACTAATTTTCTCTAAAGACCAAGCCAGAGATGATTTTCTTTAAAATGTTGAATTATTATGCTTCTCAGAGTCTGAAAAGCGTTTTTATTATGACATTTGGACTGTTGGACGAATACTTAATTTTTCGAGAAATCTGCGTTCAATGCTAGTGCTCGTTTGAAACTCATTTTCCCTACAGACCAAGCCGGAGATGATTTTCTTTAAAATGTTGAATTATTATGCTATTCAGAGCCTGAAAAGCGTTTTAATTATTACGTTTTGCATATAGGATCAAGACATGAATTTTCGAAAAATTCGGGTTAATTACTAATTTTCGTTTGAAAGTTATTTCCTCTTCTGACCAAGCCAGTAATGACTTACATTAAAATGTTGAATTATTATGCTTTTCATAGTCTGAAAAGCGTTTTAATTACGACACCTCGCCTATAGGATTTAAACATGATTTTTCGAGAAATTCGTGTTAAATGCTAATTTTAGTTTGAAACTAATTTTCTCTAAAGACCAAGCCAGAGATGATTTTCTTTAAAATGTTGAATTATTATGCTTCTCAGAGTCTGAAAAGCGTTTTTATTATGACATTTGGACTGTTGGACGAATACTTAATTTTTCGAGAAATCTGCGTTCAATGCTAGTACTCGTTTGAAACTCATTTTCCCTACAGACCAAGCCGGAGATGATTTTATTTAAAATGTTGAATTATTATGCTATTCAGAGCCTGAAAAGCGTTTTAATTATTACGTTTCGCATATAGGATCAAGACATGATTTTTAGAAAAATTCGGGTTAATTACTAATTTTCGTTTGAAAGTTATTTCCTCTACAGACCAAGCCAGTAATGACTTACATAAAATGTTGAATTATTATGCTTTTCATAGTCAGAAAAGCGTTTTAATTACGACACCTCGCCTATAGGATTTAAACTTGATTTTTCGAGAAATTCGTGTTAAATGCTAATTTTCGTTTGAAACTCATTTTCTCTAGAGACCAAGCCAGAGTTGGTTTTCTTTAAAAGGTTGAATTATTATGCTTCTCGGAGTCTAAGAAGCGTTTTAATTAAGACATTTGGACTAAAGGATGAATACTTGATTTTTCGAGAAAATCGTTTTCAACGCTAGTATTCGCTTGAAACTCTTTTGCTCTACAGAACTAGCCAGAGATGATTTAACTTAAAATGTTGAATTATTATGCTTTTCAGAGACTAAAAAGCGTTTTAATTATGACATTTTGATTATAGGATGAATACTTGATTTTTCGAAAAATTCGCGTTCAATGCTAATTCTCGTTTGAAACTCATTTTCTCTACAGACCAAGCCAGAAATGATTTTCTTTAAAATGTTGATTTATTATGCTTTTCAGAGTCAGAAAAGCGTTTTAATTATGACATTTGGACTATAGGATGAATATTTGTTTTATCGAGAAATACGCGTTCAATGCTGGTACTCGTTTGAAACTCATTTTCAGTACAGCCCAAATCAGAGATGATTTAATTTAAAATGTTTAATTATTATACTTTTCTGAGGCTGAAAAGCGTTTTAATTTTTCCATCTCGCCTATAGAATGAATAGTTGATTTTTCAAGAAATACGCGTTATATTCTAGTACTCGTTTGAAACTCATTTTCTGTACAGACCAAGCCAAAGATGATTTTCTTTAAAATGTGGAATTATTATGCTTCTCAGAGCCTGAAAAGCGTTTTAATTATTACATTATGACAATAAAAATAATACATTGCCACAACAATATTTGAAAAATGTTAGGCTAAATTCAAAGTTCGACATTTGTGCAATATTTATAATAATTTAGTCATAGTAGTTATTTTTGACTAGCAATATGAAAAACAAATATCTTCAATCATATGTGTTCTTTCAGACAAGATAGATATGATACTTCAAATTTATAATTAAATTTATTGAAATTGTGTACATTTGCATTGGCATCAAGGTTTATATACAAAGGTCAGCTCTTTAAAATTGTTCAATGTATAATATGATGTCATACTTCGTATTTTGTATCAACATTCAAAAAATGTTAATAGTAATCATTAGATAAGTATATTGTGATGTACATAGTAAAAAAGCTGTAACTGATCAAATATGTACATTTACTACACAAACATTCAAGCATTGAACGCGTATTTCTCGATAAATCAAGTATTCATCCTATAGTCCAAATGTCATAATTAAAATGCTTTTCAGGCTCTGAAAGGCATAATCGTTCAACATTTAAAAGAAAATCATCTCTGGTTTGGTGTGTAATGAATATGAGTTTCAAACTAGAATTAACATTGAACGCGTATTTTTCGGAAAATCTAATATTCATCCTATAGTCAAAATGTCCTAATTAAAACGCTTTTTAGTCTCTGAAAAGCATTATAATTCGATATTTTAAACAAAATCATGTCTGGCTTGGTCTGTAAAAAAAATGAGTTCAAAACAAAAATCAGAAATTAACACGAATTTCTCGAAAAATCGAATTTGGATCCTATAGGCGAAATGTAATAATTAAACGGCTTTTAAGTCTCTGAGAAGATTAATAAATCAACATTTTAAAGATAATCATCTCTGGCTTGGTCTGTATAGAAATTTAGTTAGTAATCGTTTGAAACTCACTTTCTGTACAGACCAAGCCAGAGATGATTTTCTTTAACATGTGGAATGAATATGCTTTTCAGAGTCTGAGAAGCTTTTTAATTATTACATCTCGCCTATAGGATCAAAACTTGATTTTTCGAGAAATTCGTGTTAAGTGCTAATTTTAGTTTGAAACTAATTTTCCCTAAAGACCAAGCCAGAGATGATTTTCTTTAAAATGTTGAATTATTATCCTATTCAGATCCTGAAAAGCGTATTAATTATAACGTTTCGCATATAGGATCAAGACATGATTTTTCGAAAAATTCGGGTTAATTACTAATTTTCGTATGAAAGTTATTTCCTCTACAGACCAAGCCAGTAATGACTTACATTAAAATGTTGAATTATTATGCTTTTCATAGTCTGAAAAGCGTTTTAATTACGACACCTCGCCTATAGGATTTAAACTTGATTTTTCGAGAAATTCGTGTTAAATGCTAATTTTAGTTTGAAACTAATTTTCTCTAAAGACCAAGCCAGAGATGATTTTCTTTAAAATGTTGAATTATTATGCTTCTCAGAGTCTGAAAAGCGTTTTTATTATGACATTTGGACTGTTGGACGAATACTTAATTTTTCGAGAAATCTGCGTTCAATGCTAGTACTCGTTTGAAACTCATTTTCCCCACAGACCAAGCCGTAGATGATTTTCTTTAAAATGTTGAATTATTATGCTATTCAGAGCCTGAAAAGCGTTTTAATTATTACGTTTCGCATATAGGATCAAGACATGATTTTTCGAGAAAATCGGGTTAATTACTAATTTTCGTTTGAAAGTTATTTCCTCTACAGACCAAGCCAGTAATGACTTACAATAAAATGTTGAATTATTATGCTTTTCATAGTCTGAAAAGCGATTTAATTACGACACCTCGCCTATAAGATTTAAACTTGATATTTCGAGAAATTCGTGTTAAATGCTAATTTTCGTTTGAAATTCATTTTCTCTCGAGACCAAGCCAGAGATGGTTTTCTTTAAAAGGTTGAATTATTATGCTTCTCAGAGACTAAAAAGCTTTTTAATTATGACATTTTGATTATAGGAGGAATACTTGATTTTTCGAAAAAATCGCGTTCAATGCTAATTCTCGTTTGAAACTCATTTTCTCTACAGACCAAGCCAGAAATGATTTTCTTTAAAATGTTGATTTATTATGCTTTTCAGAGTCAGAAAAGCGTTTTAATTATGACATTTGGACTATAGGATGAATATTTGTTTTATCGAGAAATACGCGTTCAATGCTAGTACTCGTTTGAAACTCATTTTCACTACAGCCCAAATCAGAGATGATTTATTTTAAAATGTTTAATTATTATACTTTTCTGAGGCTGAAAAGCGTTTTAATTTTTACATCTCGCCTATAGAATGAATACTTGATTTTTCAAGAAATACGCGTTATATTCTAGTACTCGTTTGAAACTCATTTTCTGTACAGACCAAGCCAGAGATGATTTTCTTTAAAATGTGGAATTATTATGCTTCTCAGAGCCTGAAAAGCGTTTTAATTATTACATTATGACAATAAAAATAATACTTTGCCACAACAATATTTGAAAAATGTTAGGCTAAATTCAAAGTTCGACATTTGTGCAATATTTATAATATTTAAATCGTAACAGTTATTTTTGACTAGCTATATGAAAAACAAATATCTTCAATCATATGTGTTCTTTCAGACAAGAAAGATATGATACTTCAAATTTATAATTAAATTTATTGAAATTGTGTACATTTGCACTGGCATCAAGGTTCATATACAAAGGTCAACTCTTTAAAATTGTTCAATGTATAACATGATGTCATACTTGGTATTTTGTATCAACATTCAAAAAATGGTAATAGTAATCATTACATAAGTATATTGTGATGTACATAGTAAAATAGCTGTAACAGAGCAAATATGTACATTTACTACACAAACATTCAAGCATTGAACGCGTATTTCTCAATAAATCAAGTTTTCATCCTATAGTCCAAATGTCAAAATTAAAATGCTTTTCAGGCTCTGAAAGGCATAATCGTTCAACATTTAAAATCATCTCTGGCTTGGTGTGTAATGAATATGAGTTTCAAACGAGAATTAACATTGAACGCGTATTTTTCGGAAAATCTAGTATTCATCCTATAGTGAAAATGTATTAATTAAAACGCTTTTTACTCTCTGAAAAGCATTATAATTCGATATTTTAAACAAAATCATGTCTGGCTTGGTCTGTAAAAAAAATGAGTTCAAAACAAAAATCAGAAATTAACACGAATTTCTCGAAAAATCGAATTTGGATCCTATAGGCGAAATGTAATAATTAAACGGCTTTTAAGGCTCTGAGAAGCGTAATAAATCAACATTTTAAAGATAATCATCTCTGGCTTGGTCTGTATAGAAATTTAGTTAGTAATCGTTTGAGACTCACTTTCTGTACAGACCAAGCCAGAGATGATTTTCTTTAACATGTGGAATGAATATGCTTTTCAGAGTCTGAGAAGCTTTTTCATTATTACATCTCGCCTATAGGATCAAAACTTGATTTTTCGAGAAATTCGTGTTAAATGCTAATTTTAGTTTGAAACTAATTTTCTCTAAAGACCTAGCCAGAGATGATTTTCTTTAAAATGTTGAATTATTATGCTTCTCAGAGTCTGAAAAGCGTTTTTATTATGACATTTGGACTGTTGGACGAATACTTAATTTTTCGAGAAATCTGCGTTCAATGCTAGTACTCGTTTGAAACTCATTTTCCCTACAGACCAAGCCGGAGATGATTTTCTTTAAAATGTTGAATTATTATGCTATTCAGAGCCTGAAAAGCGTTTTAATTATTACGTTTCGCATATAGGATCAAGACATGATTTTTCGAAAATTTCGGGTTAATTACTAATTTTCGTTTGAAAGTTATTTCCTCTTCTGACCAAGCCAGTAATGACTTACATTAAAATGTTGAATTATTATGCTTTTCATAGTCTGAAAAGCGTTTTAATTACGACACCTCGCCTATAGGATTTAAACATGATTTTTCGAGAAATTCGTGTTAAATGCTAATTTTAGTTTGAAACTATAATTTTCTCTAAAGACCAAGCCAGAGATGATTTTCTTTAAAATGTTGAATTATTATGCTTCTCAGAGTCTGAAAAGCGTTTTTATTATGACATTTGGACTGTTGGACGAATACTTAATTTTTCGAGAAATCTGCGTTCAATGCTAGTACTCGTTTGAAACTCATTTTCCCTACAGACCAAGCCGGAGATGATTTTATTTAAAATGTTGAATTATTATGCTATTCAGAGCCTGAAAAGCGTTTTAATTATTACGTTTCGCATATAGGATCAAGACATGATTTTTCGAAAAATTCGGGTTAATTACTAATTTTCGTTTGAAAGTTATTTCCTCTACAGACCAAGCCAGTAATGACTTACATAAAAATGTTGAATTATTATGCTTTTCATAGTCTGAAAAGCGTTTTAATTACGACACCTCGCCTATAAGATTTAAACTTGATATTTCGAGAAATTCGTGTTAAATGCTAATTTTCGTTTGAAATTCATTTTCTCTCGAGACCAAGCCAGAGATGGTTTTCTTTAAAAGGTTGAATTATTATCCTTCTCAGAGTCTAAAAAGCGTTTTAATTAAGACATTTGGACTAAAGGATGAATACTAGATATTTCAAGAAAATGGTTTTCAACGCTAGTATTCGCTTGACACTCTTCTGCTCTACAGAACTAGCCAGAGATGATTTAACTTAAAATGTTGAATAATTATGCTTTTCAGAGACTAAAAAGCTTTTTAATTATGACATTTTGATTATAGGAGGAATACTTGATTTTTCGAAAAATTCGCGTTCAATGCTAATTCTCGTTTGAAACTCATTTTCTCTACAGACCAAGCCAGAAATGATTTTCTTTAAAATGTTGATTTATTATACTTTTCTGAGGCTGAAAAGCGTTTTAATTTTTCCATCTCGCCTATAGAATGAATAGTTGATTTTTCAAGAAATACGCGTTATATTCTAGTACTCGTTTGAAACTCATTTTCTGTACAGACCAAGCCAAAGATGATTTTCTTTAAAATGTGGAATTATTATGCTTCTCAGAGCCTGAAAAGCGTTTTAATTATTACATTATGACAATAAAAATAATACATTGCCACAACAATATTTGAAAAATGTTAGGCTAAATTCAAAGTTCGACATTTGTGCAATATTTATAATAATTTAGTCATAGTAGTTATTTTTGACTAGCAATATGAAAAACAAATATCTTCAATCATATGTGTTCTTTCAGACAAGATAGATATGATACTTCAAATTTATAATTAAATTTATTGAAATTGTGTACATTTGCATTGGCATCAAGGTTTATATACAAAGGTCAGCTCTTTAAAATTGTTCAATGTATAATATGATGTCATACTTCGTATTTTGTATCAACATTCAAAAAATGTTAATAGTAATCATTAGATAAGTATATTGTGATGTACATAGTAAAAAAGCTGTAACTGATCAAATATGTACATTTACTACACAAACATTCAAGCATTGAACGCGTATTTCTCGATAAATCAAGTATTCATCCTATAGTCCAAATGTCATAATTAAAATGCTTTTCAGGCTCTGAAAGGCATAATCGTTCAACATTTAAAAGAAAATCATCTCTGGTTTGGTGTGTAATGAATATGAGTTTCAAACTAGAATTAACATTGAACGCGTATTTTTCGGAAAATCTAATATTCATCCTATAGTCAAAATGTCCTAATTAAAACGCTTTTTAGTCTCTGAAAAGCATTATAATTCGATATTTTAAACAAAATCATGTCTGGCTTGGTCTGTAAAAAAAATGAGTTCAAAACAAAAATCAGAAATTAACACGAATTTCTCGAAAAATCGAATTTGGATCCTATAGGCGAAATGTAATAATTAAACGGCTTTTAAGTCTCTGAGAAGATTAATAAATCAACATTTTAAAGATAATCATCTCTGGCTTGGTCTGTATAGAAATTTAGTTAGTAATCGTTTGAAACTCACTTTCTGTACAGACCAAGCCAGAGATGATTTTCTTTAACATGTGGAATGAATATGCTTTTCAGAGTCTGAGAAGCTTTTTAATTATTACATCTCGCCTATAGGATCAAAACTTGATTTTTCGAGAAATTCGTGTTAAGTGCTAATTTTAGTTTGAAACTAATTTTCCCTAAAGACCAAGCCAGAGATGATTTTCTTTAAAATGTTGAATTATTATCCTATTCAGATCCTGAAAAGCGTATTAATTATTACGTTTCGCATATTGGATCAAGACATGATTTTTCGAAAAATTCGGGTTAATTACTAATTTTCGTTTGAAAGTTATTTCCTCTACAGACCAAGCCAGTAATGACTTACATTAAAATGTTGAATTATTATGCTTTTCATAGTCTGAAAAGCGTTTTAATTACGACACCTCGCCTATAGGATTTAAACTTGATTTTTCGAGAAATTCGTGTTAAATGCTAATTTTAGTTTGAAACTAATTTTCTCTAAAGACCAAGCCAGAGATGATTTTCTTTAAAATGTTGAATTATTATGCTTCTCAGAGTCTGAAAAGCGTTTTTATTATGACATTTGGACTGTTGGACGAATACTTAATTTTTCGAGAAATCTGCGTTCAATGCTAGTACTCGTTTGAAACTCATTTTCCCCACAGACCAAGCCGTAGATGATTTTCTTTAAAATGTTGAATTATTATGCTATTCAGAGCCTGAAAAGCGTTTTAATTATTACGTTTCGCATATAGGATCAAGACATGATTTTTCGAGAAAATCGGGTTAATTACTAATTTTCGTTTGAAAGTTATTTCCTCTACAGACCAAGCCAGTAATGACTTACAATAAAATGTTGAATTATTATGCTTTTCATAGTCTGAAAAGCGATTTAATTACGACACCTCGCCTATAAGATTTAAACTTGATATTTCGAGAAATTCGTGTTAAATGCTAATTTTCGTTTGAAATTCATTTTCTCTCGAGACCAAGCCAGAGATGGTTTTCTTTAAAAGGTTGAATTATTATGCTTCTCAGAGACTAAAAAGCTTTTTAATTATGACATTTTGATTATAGGAGGAATACTTGATTTTTCGAAAAAATCGCGTTCAATGCTAATTCTCGTTTGAAACTCATTTTCTCTACAGACCAAGCCAGAAATGATTTTCTTTAAAATGTTGATTTATTATGCTTTTCAGAGTCAGAAAAGCGTTTTAATTATGACATTTGGACTATAGGATGAATATTTGTTTTATCGAGAAATACGCGTTCAATGCTAGTACTCGTTTGAAACTCATTTTCACTACAGCCCAAATCAGAGATGATTTATTTTAAAATGTTTAATTATTATACTTTTCTGAGGCTGAAAAGCGTTTTAATTTTTACATCTCGCCTATAGAATGAATACTTGATTTTTCAAGAAATACGCGTTATATTCTAGTACTCGTTTGAAACTCATTTTCTGTACAGACCAAGCCAGAGATGATTTTCTTTAAAATGTGGAATTATTATGCTTCTCAGAGCCTGAAAAGCGTTTTAATTATTACATTATGACAATAAAAATAATACTTTGCCACAACAATATTTGAAAAATGTTAGGCTAAATTCAAAGTTCGACATTTGTGCAATATTTATAATATTTAAATCGTAACAGTTATTTTTGACTAGCTATATGAAAAACAAATATCTTCAATCATATGTGTTCTTTCAGACAAGAAAGATATGATACTTCAAATTTATAATTAAATTTATTGAAATTGTGTACATTTGCACTGGCTTCAAGGTTCATATACAAAGGTCAACTCTTTAAAATTGTTCAATGTATAACATGATGTCATACTTGGTATTTTGTATCAACATTCAAAAAATGGTAATAGTAATCATTACATAAGTATATTGTGATGTACATAGTAAAATAGCTGTAACAGAGCAAATATGTACATTTACTACACAAACATTCAAGCATTGAACGCGTATTTCTCAATAAATCAAGTTTTCATCCTATAGTCCAAATGTCAAAATTAAAATGCTTTTCAGGCTCTGAAAGGCATAATCGTTCAACATTTAAAATCATCTCTGGCTTGGTGTGTAATGAATATGAGTTTCAAACGAGAATTAACATTGAACGCGTATTTTTCGGAAAATCTAGTATTCATCCTATAGTGAAAATGTATTAATTAAAACGCTTTTTACTCTCTGAAAAGCATTATAATTCGATATTTTAAACAAAATCATGTCTGGCTTGGTCTGTAAAAAAAATGAGTTCAAAACAAAAATCAGAAATTAACACGAATTTCTCGAAAAATCGAATTTGGATCCTATAGGCGAAATGTAATAATTAAACGGCTTTTAAGGCTCTGAGAAGCGTAATAAATCAACATTTTAAAGATAATCATCTCTGGCTTGGTCTGTATAGAAATTTAGTTAGTAATCGTTTGAGACTCACTTTCTGTACAGACCAAGCCAGAGATGATTTTCTTTAACATGTGGAATGAATATGCTTTTCAGAGTCTGAGAAGCTTTTTCATTATTACATCTCGCCTATAGGATCAAAACTTGATTTTTCGAGAAATTCGTGTTAAATGCTAATTTTAGTTTGAAACTAATTTTCTCTAAAGACCTAGCCAGAGATGATTTTCTTTAAAATGTTGAATTATTATGCTTCTCAGAGTCTGAAAAGCGTTTTTATTATGACATTTGGACTGTTGGACGAATACTTAATTTTTCGAGAAATCTGCGTTCAATGCTAGTACTCGTTTGAAACTCATTTTCCCTACAGACCAAGCCGGAGATGATTTTCTTTAAAATGTTGAATTATTATGCTATTCAGAGCCTGAAAAGCGTTTTAATTATTACGTTTCGCATATAGGATCAAGACATGATTTTTCGAAAATTTCGGGTTAATTACTAATTTTCGTTTGAAAGTTATTTCCTCTTCTGACCAAGCCAGTAATGACTTACATTAAAATGTTGAATTATTATGCTTTTCATAGTCTGAAAAGCGTTTTAATTACGACACCTCGCCTATAGGATTTAAACATGATTTTTCGAGAAATTCGTGTTAAATGCTAATTTTAGTTTGAAACTATAATTTTCTCTAAAGACCAAGCCAGAGATGATTTTCTTTAAAATGTTGAATTATTATGCTTCTCAGAGTCTGAAAAGCGTTTTTATTATGACATTTGGACTGTTGGACGAATACTTAATTTTTCGAGAAATCTGCGTTCAATGCTAGTACTCGTTTGAAACTCATTTTCCCTACAGACCAAGCCGGAGATGATTTTATTTAAAATGTTGAATTATTATGCTATTCAGAGCCTGAAAAGCGTTTTAATTATTACGTTTCGCATATAGGATCAAGACATGATTTTTCGAAAAATTCGGGTTAATTACTAATTTTTGTTTGAAAGTCATTTCCTCTACAGACCAGGCCAGTAATGACTTACATTAAAATGTTGAATTATTATGCTTTTCATAGTCTGAAAAGCGTTTTAATTACGACACCTCGCCTATAGGATTTAAACTTGATTTTTCGAGAAATTCGTGTTAAATGCTAATTTTCGTTTGAAACTCATTTTCTCTAGAGACCAAGCCAGAGTTGGTTTTCTTTAAAAGGTTGAATTATTATGCTTCTCGGAGTCTAAAAAGCGTTTTAATTAAGACATTTGGACTAAAGGATGAATACTTGATTTTTCGAGAAAATCGTTTTCAACGCTAGTATTCGCTTGAAACTCATTTTCCCCACAGACCAAGCCGGAGATGATTTTCTTTAAAATGTTGAATTATTATGCTATTCAGAGCCTGAAAAGCGTTTTAATTATTACGTTTCGCATATAGGATCAAGACATGATTTTTCGAAAAATTCGGGTTAATTACTAATTTTCGTTTGAAAGTTATTTCCTCTACAGACCAAGCCAGTAATGACTTACATAAAAATGTTGAATTATTATGCTTTTCATAGTCTGAAAAGCGTTTTAATTACGACACCTCGCCTATAAGATTTAAACTTGATATTTCGAGAAATTCGTGTTAAATGCTAATTTTCGTTTGAAATTCATTTTCTCTCGAGACCAAGCCAGAGATGGTTTTCTTTAAAAGGTTGAATTATTATCCTTCTCAGAGTCTAAAAAGCGTTTTAATTAAGACATTTGGACTAAAGGATGAATACTAGATATTTCAAGAAAATGGTTTTCAACGCTAGTATTCGCTTGACACTCTTCTGCTCTACAGAACTAGCCAGAGATGATTTAACTTAAAATGTTGAATAATTATGCTTTTCAGAGACTAAAAAGCTTTTTAATTATGACATTTTGATTATAGGAGGAATACTTGATTTTTCGAAAAATTCGCGTTCAATGCTAATTCTCGTTTGAAACTCATTTTCTCTACAGACCAAGCCAGAAATGATTTTCTATAAAATGTTAATTTATTATGCTTTTCAGAGTCAGAAAAGCGTTTTAATTATGACATTTGGACTATAGGATGAATATTTGTTTTATCGAGAAATACGCGTTCAATGCTAGTACTCGTTTGAAACTCATTTTCACTACAGCCCAAATCAAAGATGATTTAATTTAAAATGTTTAATTATTATACTTTTCTGAGGCTAAAACATCTCGCCTATAGAATGAATACTTGATTTTTCAAGAAATACGCGTTATATTCTAGTACTTGTTTGAAACTCATTTTCTGTACAGACCAAGCCAGAGATGATTTTCTTTAAAATGTGGAATTATTATGCTTCTCAGAGCCTGAAAAGCGTTTTAATTATTACATTATGACAATAAAAATAATACTTTGCCACAACAATATTTGAAAAATGTTAGGCTAAATTCAAAGTTCGACATTTGTGCAATATTTATAATAATTAAATCGTAACAGTTATTTTTGACTAGCTATATGAAAAACAAATATCTTCAATCATATGTGTTCTTTCAGACAAGAAAGATATGATACTTCAAATTTATAATTAAATTTATTGAAATTGTGTACATTTGCACTGGCATCAAGGTTCATATAGAAAGGTCAACTCTTTAAAATTGTTCAATGTATAACATGATGTCATACTTGGTATTTTGTATCAACATTCAAAAAATGGTAATAGTTATCATTACATAAGTATATTGTGATGTACATAGTAAAATAGCTGTAACAGAGCAAATATGTACATTTACTACACAAACATTCAAGCATTGAACGCGTATTTCTCAATAAATCAAGTTTTCTTCCTATAGTCCAAATGTCAAAATTAAAATGCTTTTCAGGCTCTGAAAGGCATAATCGTTCAACATTTAAAATCATCTCTGGCTTGGTGTGTAATGAATATGAGTTTCAAACGAGAATTAACATTGAACGCGTATTTTTCGGAAAATCTAGTATTCATCCTATAGTCAAAATGTCCTAATTAAAACGCTTTTTAGTCTCTGAAAAGGATTATAATTCGATATTTTAAACAAAATCATGTCTGGCTTGGTCTGTAAAAAAAATGAGTTCAAAACAAAAATCAGAAATTAACACGAATTTCTCGAAAAATCGAATTTGGATCCTATAGGCGAAATGTAATAATTAAACGGCTTTTAAGGCTCTGAGAAGCGTAATAAATCAACATTTTAAAGATAATCATCTCTGGCTTGGTCTGTATAGAAATTTAGTTAGTAATCGTTTGAGACTCACTTTCTGTACAGACCAAGCCAGAGATGATTTTCTTTAACATGTGGAATGAATATGCTTTTCAGAGTCTGAGAAGCTTTTTAATTATTACATCTCGCCTATAGGATCAAAACTTGATTTTTCGAGAAATTCGTGTTAAATGCTAATTTTAGTTTGAAACTAATTTTCTCTAAAGACCAAGCCAGAGATGATTTTCTTTAAAATGTTGAATTATTATGCTTCTCAGAGTCTGAAAAGCGTTTTTATTATGACATTTGGACTGTTGGACGAATACTTAATTTTTCGAGAAATCTGCGTTCAATGCTAGTGCTCGTTTGAAACTCATTTTCCCTACAGACCAAGCCGGAGATGATTTTCTTTAAAATGTTGAATTATTATGCTATTCAGAGCCTGAAAAGCGTTTTAATTATTACGTTTTGCATATAGGATCAAGACATGAATTTTCGAAAAATTCGGGTTAATTACTAATTTTCGTTTGAAAGTTATTTCCTCTTCTGACCAAGCCAGTAATGACTTACATTAAAATGTTGAATTATTATGCTTTTCATAGTCTGAAAAGCGTTTTAATTACGACACCTCGCCTATAGGATTTAAACATGATTTTTCGAGAAATTCGTGTTAAATGCTAATTTTAGTTTAAAACTAATTTTCTCTAAAGACCAAGCCAGAGATGATTTTCTTTAAAATGTTGAATTATTATGCTTCTCAGAGTCTGAAAAGCGTTTTTATTATGACATTTGGACTGTTGGACGAATACTTAATTTTTCGAGAAATCTGCGTTCAATGCTAGTACTCGTTTGAAACTCATTTTCCCTACAGACCAAGCCGGAGATGATTTTATTTAAAATGTTGAATTATTATGCTATTCAGAGCCTGAAAAGCGTTTTAATTATTACGTTTCGCATATAGGATCAAGACATGATTTTTAGAAAAATTCGGGTTAATTACTAATTTTCGTTTGAAAGTTATTTCCTCTACAGACCAAGCCAGTAATGACTTACATAAAATGTTGAATTATTATGCTTTTCATAGTCAGAAAAGCGTTTTAATTACGACACCTCGCCTATAGGATTTAAACTTGATTTTTCGAGAAATTCGTGTTAAATGCTAATTTTCGTTTGAAACTCATTTTCTCTAGAGACCAAGCCAGAGTTGGTTTTCTTTAAAAGGATGAATTATTATGCTTCTCGGAGTCTAAGAAGCGTTTTAATTAAGACATTTGGACTAAAGGATGAATACTTGATTTTTCGAGAAAATCGTTTTCAACGCTAGTATTCGCTTGAAACTCTTTTGCTCTACAGAACTAGCCAGAGATGATTTAACTTAAAATGTTGAATTATTATGCTTTTCAGAGACTAAAAAGCGTTTTAATTATGACATTTTGATTATAGGATGAATACTTGATTTTTCGAAAAATTCGCGTTCAATGCTAATTCTCGTTTGAAACTCATTTTCTCTACAGACCAAGCCAGAAATGATTTTCTTTAAAATGTTGATTTATTATGCTTTTCAGAGTCAGAAAAGCGTTTTAATTATGACATTTGGACTATAGGATGAATATTTGTTTTATCGAGAAATACGCGTTCAATGCTGGTACTCGTTTGAAACTCATTTTCAGTACAGCCCAAATCAGAGATGATTTAATTTAAAATGTTTAATTATTATACTTTTCTGAGGCTGAAAAGCGTTTTAATTTTTCCATCTCGCCTATAGAATGAATAGTTGATTTTTCAAGAAATACGCGTTATATTCTAGTACTCGTTTGAAACTCATTTTCTGTACAGACCAAGCCAAAGATGATTTTCTTTAAAATGTGGAATTATTATGCTTCTCAGAGCCTGAAAAGCGTTTTAATTATTACATTATGACAATAAAAATAATACATTGCCACAACAATATTTGAAAAATGTTAGGCTAAATTCAAAGTTCGACATTTGTGCAATATTTATAATAATTTAGTCATAGTAGTTATTTTTGACTAGCAATATGAAAAACAAATATCTTCAATCATATGTGTTCTTTCAGACAAGATAGATATGATACTTCAAATTTATAATTAAATTTATTGAAATTGTGTACATTTGCATTGGCATCAAGGTTTATATACAAAGGTCAGCTCTTTAAAATTGTTCAATGTATAATATGATGTCATACTTCGTATTTTGTATCAACATTCAAAAAATGTTAATAGTAATCATTAGATAAGTATATTGTGATGTACATAGTAAAAAAGCTGTAACTGATCAAATATGTACATTTACTACACAAACATTCAAGCATTGAACGCGTATTTCTCGATAAATCAAGTATTCATCCTATAGTCCAAATGTCATAATTAAAATGCTTTTCAGGCTCTGAAAGGCATAATCGTTCAACATTTAAAAGAAAATCATCTCTGGTTTGGTGTGTAATGAATATGAGTTTCAAACTAGAATTAACATTGAACGCGTATTTTTCGGAAAATCTAATATTCATCCTATAGTCAAAATGTCCTAATTAAAACGCTTTTTAGTCTCTGAAAAGCATTATATTTCGATATTTTAAACAAAATCATGTCTGGCTTGGTCTGTAAAAAAAATGAGTTCAAAACAAAAATCAGAAATTAACACGAATTTCTCGAAAAATCGAATTTGGATCCTATAGGCGAAATGTAATAATTAAACGGCTTTTAAGTCTCTGAGAAGATTAATAAATCAACATTTTAAAGATAATCATCTCTGGCTTGGTCTGTATAGAAATTTAGTTAGTAATCGTTTGAAACTCACTTTCTGTACAGACCAAGCCAGAGATGATTTTCTTTAACATGTGGAATGAATATGCTTTTCAGAGTCTGAGAAGCTTTTTAATTATTACATCTCGCCTATAGGATCAAAACTTGATTTTTCGAGAAATTCGTGTTAAGTGCTAATTTTAGTTTGAAACTAATTTTCCCTAAAGACCAAGCCAGAGATGATTTTCTTTAAAATGTTGAATTATTATCCTATTCAGATCCTGAAAAGCGTATTAATTATTACGTTTCGCATATAGGATCAAGACATGATTTTTCGAAAAATTCGGGTTAATTACTAATTTTCGTTTGAAAGTTATTTCCTCTACAGACCAAGCCAGTAATGACTTACATTAAAATGTTGAATTATTATGCTTTTCATAGTCTGAAAAGCGTTTTAATTACGACACCTCGCCTATAGGATTTAAACTTGATTTTTCGAGAAATTCGTGTTAAATGCTAATTTTAGTTTGAAACTAATTTTCTCTAAAGACCAAGCCAGAGATGATTTTCTTTAAAATGTTGAATTATTATGCTTCTCAGAGTCTGAAAAGCGTTTTTATTATGACATTTGGACTGTTGGACGAATACTTAATTTTTCGAGAAATCTGCGTTCAATGCTAGTACTCGTTTGAAACTCATTTTCCCCACAGACCAAGCCGTAGATGATTTTCTTTAAAATGTTGAATTATTATGCTATTCAGAGCCTGAAAAGCGTTTTAATTATTACGTTTCGCATATAGGATCAAGACATGATTTTTCGAGAAAATCGGGTTAATTACTAATTTTCGTTTGAAAGTTATTTCCTCTACAGACCAAGCCAGTAATGACTTACAATAAAATGTTGAATTATTATGCTTTTCATAGTCTGAAAAGCGATTTAATTACGACACCTCGCCTATAAGATTTAAACTTGATATTTCGAGAAATTCGTGTTAAATGCTAATTTTCGTTTGAAATTCATTTTCTCTCGAGACCAAGCCAGAGATGGTTTTCTTTAAAAGGTTGAATTATTATGCTTCTCAGAGACTAAAAAGCTTTTTAATTATGACATTTTGATTATAGGAGGAATACTTGATTTTTCGAAAAAATCGCGTTCAATGCTAATTCTCGTTTGAAACTCATTTTCTCTACAGACCAAGCCAGAAATGATTTTCTTTAAAATGTTGATTTATTATGCTTTTCAGAGTCAGAAAAGCGTTTTAATTATGACATTTGGACTATAGGATGAATATTTGTTTTATCGAGAAATACGCGTTCAATGCTAGTACTCGTTTGAAACTCATTTTCACTACAGCCCAAATCAGAGATGATTTATTTTAAAATGTTTAATTATTATACTTTTCTGAGGCTGAAAAGCGTTTTAATTTTTACATCTCGCCTATAGAATGAATACTTGATTTTTCAAGAAATACGCGTTATATTCTAGTACTCGTTTGAAACTCATTTTCTGTACAGACCAAGCCAGAGATGATTTTCTTTAAAATGTGGAATTATTATGCTTCTCAGAGCCTGAAAAGCGTTTTAATTATTACATTATGACAATAAAAATAATACTTTGCCACAACAATATTTGAAAAATGTTAGGCTAAATTCAAAGTTCGACATTTGTGCAATATTTATAATATTTAAATCGTAACAGTTATTTTTGACTAGCTATATGAAAAACAAATATCTTCAATCATATGTGTTCTTTCAGACAAGAAAGATATGATACTTCAAATTTATAATTAAATTTATTGAAATTGTGTACATTTGCACTGGCTTCAAGGTTCATATACAAAGGTCAACTCTTTAAAATTGTTCAATGTATAACATGATGTCATACTTGGTATTTTGTATCAACATTCAAAAAATGGTAATAGTAATCATTACATAAGTATATTGTGATGTACATAGTAAAATAGCTGTAACAGAGCAAATATGTACATTTACTACACAAACATTCAAGCATTGAACGCGTATTTCTCAATAAATCAAGTTTTCATCCTATAGTCCAAATGTCAAAATTAAAATGCTTTTCAGGCTCTGAAAGGCATAATCGTTCAACATTTAAAATCATCTCTGGCTTGGTGTGTAATGAATATGAGTTTCAAACGAGAATTAACATTGAACGCGTATTTTTCGGAAAATCTAGTATTCATCCTATAGTGAAAATGTATTATTTAAAACGCTTTTTACTCTCTGAAAAGCATTATAATTCGATATTTTAAACAAAATCATGTCTGGCTTGGTCTGTAAAAAAAATGAGTTCAAAACAAAAATCAGAAATTAACACGAATTTCTCGAAAAATCGAATTTGGATCCTATAGGCGAAAATTAAACGGCTTTTAAGGCTCTGAGAAGCGTAATAAATCAACATTTTAAAGATAATCATCTCTGGCTTGGTCTGTATAGAAATTTAGTTAGTAATCGTTTGAGACTCACTTTCTGTACAGACCAAGCCAGAGATGATTTTCTTTAACATGTGGAATGAATATGCTTTTCAGAGTCTGAGAAGCTTTTTCATTATTACATCTCGCCTATAGGATCAAAACTTGATTTTTCGAGAAATTCGTGTTAAATGCTAATTTTCGTTTGAAATTCATTTTCTCTCGAGACCAAGCCAGAGATGGTTTTCTTTAAAAGGTTGAATTATTATGCTTCTCAGAGACTAAAAAGCTTTTTAATTATGACATTTTGATTATAGGAGGAATACTTGATTTTTCGAAAAAATCGCGTTCAATGCTAATTCTCGTTTGAAACTCATTTTCTCTACAGACCAAGCCAGAAATGATTTTCTTTAAAATGTTGATTTATTATGCTTTTCAGAGTCAGAAAAGCGTTTTAATTATGACATTTGGACTATAGGATGAATATTTGTTTTATCGAGAAATACGCGTTCAATGCTAGTACTCGTTTGAAACTCATTTTCACTACAGCCCAAATCAGAGATGATTTATTTTAAAATGTTTAATTATTATACTTTTCTGAGGCTGAAAAGCGTTTTAATTTTTACATCTCGCCTATAGAATGAATACTTGATTTTTCAAGAAATACGCGTTATATTCTAGTACTCGTTTGAAACTCATTTTCTGTACAGACCAAGCCAGAGATGATTTTCTTTAAAATGTGGAATTATTATGCTTCTCAGAGCCTGAAAAGCGTTTTAATTATTACATTATGACAATAAAAATAATACTTTGCCACAACAATATTTGAAAAATGTTAGGCTAAATTCAAAGTTCGACATTTGTGCAATATTTATAATATTTAAATCGTAACAGTTATTTTTGACTAGCTATATGAAAAACAAATATCTTCAATCATATGTGTTCTTTCAGACAAGAAAGATATGATACTTCAAATTTATAATTAAATTTATTGAAATTGTGTACATTTGCACTGGCTTCAAGGTTCATATACAAAGGTCAACTCTTTAAAATTGTTCAATGTATAACATGATGTCATACTTGGTATTTTGTATCAACATTCAAAAAATGGTAATAGTAATCATTACATAAGTATATTGTGATGTACATAGTAAAATAGCTGTAACAGAGCAAATATGTACATTTACTACACAAACATTCAAGCATTGAACGCGTATTTCTCAATAAATCAAGTTTTCATCCTATAGTCCAAATGTCAAAATTAAAATGCTTTTCAGGCTCTGAAAGGCATAATCGTTCAACATTTAAAATCATCTCTGGCTTGGTGTGTAATGAATATGAGTTTCAAACGAGAATTAACATTGAACGCGTATTTTTCGGAAAATCTAGTATTCATCCTATAGTGAAAATGTATTATTTAAAACGCTTTTTACTCTCTGAAAAGCATTATAATTCGATATTTTAAACAAAATCATGTCTGGCTTGGTCTGTAAAAAAAATGAGTTCAAAACAAAAATCAGAAATTAACACGAATTTCTCGAAAAATCGAATTTGGATCCTATAGGCGAAAATTAAACGGCTTTTAAGGCTCTGAGAAGCGTAATAAATCAACATTTTAAAGATAATCATCTCTGGCTTGGTCTGTATAGAAATTTAGTTAGTAATCGTTTGAGACTCACTTTCTGTACAGACCAAGCCAGAGATGATTTTCTTTAACATGTGGAATGAATATGCTTTTCAGAGTCTGAGAAGCTTTTTCATTATTACATCTCGCCTATAGGATCAAAACTTGATTTTTCGAGAAATTCGTGTTAAATGCTAATTTTAGTTTGAAACTAATTTTCTCTAAAGACCTAGCCAGAGATGATTTTCTTTAAAATGTTGAATTATTATGCTTCTCAGAGTCTGAAAAGCGTTTTTATTATGACATTTGGACTGTTGGACGAATACTTAATTTTTCGAGAAATCTGCGTTCAATGCTAGTACTCGTTTGAAACTCATTTTCCCTACAGACCAAGCCGGAGATGATTTTCTTTAAAATGTTGAATTATTATGCTATTCAGAGCCTGAAAAGCGTTTTAATTATTACGTTTCGCATATAGGATCAAGACATGATTTTTCGAAAATTTCGGGTTAATTACTAATTTTCGTTTGAAAGTTATTTCCTCTTCTGACCAAGCCAGTAATGACTTACATTAAAATGTTGAATTATTATGCTTTTCATAGTCTGAAAAGCGTTTTAATTACGACACCTCGCCTATAGGATTTAAACATGATTTTTCGAGAAATTCGTGTTAAATGCTAATTTTAGTTTGAAACTATAATTTTCTCTAAAGACCAAGCCAGAGATGATTTTCTTTAAAATGTTGAATTATTATGCTTCTCAGAGTCTGAAAAGCGTTTTTATTATGACATTTGGACTGTTGGACGAATACTTAATTTTTCGAGAAATCTGCGTTCAATGCTAGTACTCGTTTGAAACTCATTTTCCCTACAGACCAAGCCGGAGATGATTTTATTTAAAATGTTGAATTATTATGCTATTCAGAGCCTGAAAAGCGTTTTAATTATTACGTTTCGCATATAGGATCAAGACATGATTTTTCGAAAAATTCGGGTTAATTACTAATTTTTGTTTGAAAGTCATTTCCTCTACAGACCAGGCCAGTAATGACTTACATTAAAATGTTGAATTATTATGCTTTTCATAGTCTGAAAAGCGTTTTAATTACGACACCTCGCCTATAGGATTTAAACTTGATTTTTCGAGAAATTCGTGTTAAATGCTAATTTTCGTTTGAAACTCATTTTCTCTAGAGACCAAGCCAGAGTTGGTTTTCTTTAAAAGGTTGAATTATTATGCTTCTCGGAGTCTTAAAAGCGTTTTAATTAAGACATTTGGACTAAAGGATGAATACTTGATTTTTCGAGAAAATCGTTTTCAACGCTAGTATTCGCTTGAAACTCATTTTCCCCACAGACCAAGCCGGAGATGATTTTCTTTAAAATGTTGAATTATTATGCTATTCAGAGCCTGAAAAGCGTTTTAATTATTACGTTTCGCATATAGGATCAAGACATGATTTTTCGAAAAATTCGGGTTAATTACTAATTTTCGTTTGAAAGTTATTTCCTCTACAGACCAAGCCAGTAATGACTTACATAAAAATGTTGAATTATTATGCTTTTCATAGTCTGAAAAGCGTTTTAATTACGACACCTCGCCTATAAGATTTAAACTTGATATTTCGAGAAATTCGTGTTAAATGCTAATTTTCGTTTGAAATTCATTTTCTCTCGAGACCAAGCCAGAGATGGTTTTCTTTAAAAGGTTGAATTATTATCCTTCTCAGAGTCTAAAAAGCGTTTTAATTAAGACATTTGGACTAAAGGATGAATACTAGATATTTCAAGAAAATGGTTTTCAACGCTAGTATTCGCTTGACACTCTTCTGCTCTACAGAACTAGCCAGAGATGATTTAACTTAAAATGTTGAATAATTATGCTTTTCAGAGACTAAAAAGCTTTTTAATTATGACATTTTGATTATAGGAGGAATACTTGATTTTTCGAAAAATTCGCGTTCAATGCTAATTCTCGTTTGAAACTCATTTTCTCTACAGACCAAGCCAGAAATGATTTTCTTTAAAATGTTAATTTATTATGCTTTTCAGAGTCAGAAAAGCGTTTTAATTATGACATTTGGACTATAGGATGAATATTTGTTTTATCGAGAAATACGCGTTCAATGCTAGTACTCGTTTGAAACTCATTTTCACTACAGCCCAAATCAAAGATGATTTAATTTAAAATGTTTAATTATTATACTTTTCTGAGGCTAAAACATCTCGCCTATAGAATGAATACTTGATTTTTCAAGAAATACGCGTTATATTCTAGTACTCGTTTGAAACTCATTTTCTGTACAGACCAAGCCAGAGATGATTTTCTTTAAAATGTGGAATTATTATGCTTCTCAGAGCCTGAAAAGCGTTTTAATTATTACATTATGACAATAAAAATAATACTTTGCCACAACAATATTTGAAAAATGTTAGGCTAAATTCAAAGTTCGACATTTGTGCAATATTTATAATAATTAAATCGTAACAGTTATTTTTGACTAGCTATATGAAAAACAAATATCTTCAATCATATGTGTTCTTTCAGACAAGAAAGATGTGATACTTCAAATTTATAATTAAATTTATTGAAATTGTGTACATTTGCACTGGCATCAAGGTTCATATACAAAGGTCAACTCTTTAAAATTGTTCAATGTATAACATGATGTCATACTTGGTATTTTGTATCAACATTCAAAAAATGGTAATAGTTATCATTACATAAGTATATTGTGATGTACATAGTAAAATAGCTGTAACAGAGCAAATATGTACATTTACTACACAAACATTCAAGCATTGAACGCGTATTTCTCAATAAATCAAGTTTTCTTCCTATAGTCCAAATGTCAAAATTAAAATGCTTTTCAGGCTCTGAAAGGCATAATCGTTCAACATTTAAAATCATCTCTGGCTTGGTGTGTAATGAATATGAGTTTCAAACGAGAATTAACATTGAACGCGTATTTTTCGGAAAATCTAGTATTCATCCTATAGTCAAAATGTCCTAATTAAAACGCTTTTTAGTCTCTGAAAAGGATTATAATTCGATATTTTAAACAAAATCATGTCTGGCTTGGTCTGTAAAAAAAATGAGTTCAAAACAAAAATCAGAAATTAACACGAATTTCTCGAAAAATCGAATTTGGATCCTATAGGCGAAATGTAATAATTAAACGGCTTTTAAGGCTCTGAGAAGCGTAATAAATCAACATTTTAAAGATAATCATCTCTGGCTTGGTCTGTATAGAAATTTAGTTAGTAATCGTTTGAGACTCACTTTCTGTACAGACCAAGCCAGAGATGATTTTCTTTAACATGTGGAATGAATATGCTTTTCAGAGTCTGAGAAGCTTTTTAATTATTACATCTCGCCTATAGGATCAAAACTTGATTTTTCGAGAAATTCGTGTTAAATGCTAATTTTAGTTTGAAACTAATTTTCTCTAAAGACCAAGCCAGAGATGATTTTCTTTAAAATGTTGAATTATTATGCTTCTCAGAGTCTGAAAAGCGTTTTTTTTTTATGACATTTGGACTGTTGGACGAATACTTAATTTTTCGAGAAATCTGCGTTTAATGCTAGTGCTCGTTTGAAACTCATTTTCCCTACAGACCAAGCCGGAGATGATTTTCTTTAAAATGTTGAATTATTATGCTATTCAGAGCCTGAAAAGCGTTTTAATTATTACGTTTTGCATATAGGATCAAGACATGAATTTTCGAAAAATTCGGGTTAATTACTAATTTTCGTTTGAAAGTTATTTCCTCTTCTGACCAAGCCAGTAATGACTTACATTAAAATGTTGAATTATTATGCTTTTCATAGTCTGAAAAGCGTTTTAATTACGACACCTCGCCTATAGGATTTAAACATGATTTTTCGAGAAATTCGTGTTAAATGCTAATTTTAGTTTGAAACTAATTTTCTCTAAAGACCAAGCCAGAGATGATTTTCTTTAAAATGTTGAATTATTATGCTTCTCAGAGTCTGAAAAGCGTTTTTATTATGACATTTGGACTGTTGGACGAATACTTAATTTTTCGAGAAATCTGCGTTCAATGCTAGTACTCGTTTGAAACTCATTTTCCCTACAGACCAAGCCGGAGATGATTTTATTTAAAATGTTGAATTATTATGCTATTCAGAGCCTGAAAAGCGTTTTAATTATTACGTTTCGCATATAGGATCAAGACATGATTTTTAGAAAAATTCGGGTTAATTACTAATTTTCGTTTGAAAGTTATTTCCTCTACAGACCAAGCCAGTAATGACTTACATAAAATGTTGAATTATTATGCTTTTCATAGTCAGAAAAGCGTTTTAATTACGACACCTCGCCTATAGGATTTAAACTTGATTTTTCGAGAAATTCGTGTTAAATGCTAATTTTCGTTTGAAACTCATTTTCTCTAGAGACCAAGCCAGAGTTGGTTTTCTTTAAAAGGTTGAATTATTATGCTTCTCGGAGTCTAAGAAGCGTTTTAATTAAGACATTTGGACTAAAGGATGAATACTTGATTTTTCGAGAAAATCGTTTTCAACGCTAGTATTCGCTTGAAACTCTTTTGCTCTACAGAACTAGCCAGAGATGATTTAACTTAAAATGTTGAATTATTATGCTTTTCAGAGACTAAAAAGCGTTTTAATTATGACATTTTGATTATAGGATGAATACTTGATTTTTCGAAAAATTCGCGTTCAATGCTAATTCTCGTTTGAAACTCATTTTCTCTACAGACCAAGCCAGAAATGATTTTCTTTAAAATGTTGATTTATTATGCTTTTCAGAGTCAGAAAAGCGTTTTAATTATGACATTTGGACTATAGGATGAATATTTGTTTTATCGAGAAATACGCGTTCAATGCTGGTACTCGTTTGAAACTCATTTTCAGTACAGCCCAAATCAGAGATGATTTAATTTAAAATGTTTAATTATTATACTTTTCTGAGGCTGAAAAGCGTTTTAATTTTTCCATCTCGCCTATAGAATGAATAGTTGATTTTTCAAGAAATACGCGTTATATTCTAGAACTCGTTTGAAACTCATTTTCTGTACAGACCAAGCCAAAGATGATTTTCTTTAAAATGTGGAATTATTATGCTTCTCAGAGCCTGAAAAGCGTTTTAATTATTACATTATGACAATAAAAATAATACATTGCCACAACAATATTTGAAAAATGTTAGGCTAAATTCAAAGTTCGACATTTGTGCAATATTTATAATAATTTAGTCATAGTAGTTATTTTTGACTAGCAATATGAAAAACAAATATCTTCAATCATATGTGTTCTTTCAGACAAGATAGATATGATACTTCAAATTTATAATTAAATTTATTGAAATTGTGTACATTTGCATTGGCATCAAGGTTTATATACAAAGGTCAGCTCTTTAAAATTGTTCAATGTATAATATGATGTCATACTTCGTATTTTGTATCAACATTCAAAAAATGTTAATAGTAATCATTAGATAAGTATATTGTGATGTACATAGTAAAAAAGCTGTAACTGATCAAATATGTACATTTACTACACAAACATTCAAGCATTGAACGCGTATTTCTCGATAAATCAAGTATTCATCCTATAGTCCAAATGTCATAATTAAAATGCTTTTCAGGCTCTGAAAATCATAATCGTTCAACATTTAAAAGAAAATCATCTCTGGTTTGGTGTGTAATGAATATGAGTTTCAAACTAGAATTAACATTGAACGCGTATTTTTCGGAAAATCTAATATTCATCCTATAGTCAAAATGTCCTAATTAAAACGCTTTTTAGTCTCTGAAAAGCATTATATTTCGATATTTTAAACAAAATCATGTCTGGCTTGGTCTGTAAAAAAAATGAGTTCAAAACAAAAATCAGAAATTAACACGAATTTCTCGAAAAATCGAATTTGGATCCTATAGGCGAAATGTAATAATTAAACGGCTTTTAAGTCTCTGAGAAGATTAATAAATCAACATTTTAAAGATAATCATCTCTGGCTTGGTCTGTATAGAAATTTAGTTAGTAATCGTTTGAAACTCACTTTCTGTACAGACCAAGCCAGAGATGATTTTCTTTAACATGTGGAATGAATATGCTTTTCAGAGTCTGAGAAGCTTTTTAATTATTACATCTCGCCTATAGGATCAAAACTTGATTTTTCGAGAAATTCGTGTTAAGTGCTAATTTTAGTTTGAAACTAATTTTCCCTAAAGACCAAGCCAGAGATGATTTTCTTTAAAATGTTGAATTATTATCCTATTCAGATCCTGAAAAGCGAATTAATTATTACGTTTCGCATATAGGATCAAGACATGATTTTTCGAAAAATTCGGGTTAATTACTAATTTTCGTTTGAAAGTTATTTCCTCTACAGACCAAGCCAGTAATGACTTACATTAAAATGTTGAATTATTATGCTTTTCATAGTCTGAAAAGCGTTTTAATTACGACACCTCGCCTATAGGATTTAAACTTGATTTTTCGAGAAATTCGTGTTAAATGCTAATTTTAGTTTGAAACTAATTTTCTCTAAAGACCAAGCCAGAGATGATTTTCTTTAAAATGTTGAATTATTATGCTTCTCAGAGTCTGAAAAGCGTTTTTATTATGACATTTGGACTGTTGGACGAATACTTAATTTTTCGAGAAATCTGCGTTCAATGCTAGTACTCGTTTGAAACTCATTTTCCCCACAGACCAAGCCGTAGATGATTTTCTTTAAAATGTTGAATTATTATGCTATTCAGAGCCTGAAAAGCGTTTTAATTATTACGTTTCGCATATAGGATCAAGACATGATTTTTCGAGAAAATCGGGTTAATTACTAATTTTCGTTTGAAAGTTATTTCCTCTACAGACCAAGCCAGTAATGACTTACAATAAAATGTTGAATTATTATGCTTTTCATAGTCTGAAAAGCGATTTAATTACGACACCTCGCCTATAAGATTTAAACTTGATATTTCGAGAAATTCGTGTTAAATGCTAATTTTCGTTTGAAATTCATTTTCTCTCGAGACCAAGCCAGAGATGGTTTTCTTTAAAAGGTTGAATTATTATGCTTCTCAGAGACTAAAAAGCTTTTTAATTATGACATTTTGATTATAGGAGGAATACTTGATTTTTCGAAAAAATCGCGTTCAATGCTAATTCTCGTTTGAAACTCATTTTCTCTACAGACCAAGCCAGAAATGATTTTCTTTAAAATGTTGATTTATTATGCTTTTCAGAGTCAGAAAAGCGTTTTAATTATGACATTTGGACTATAGGATGAATATTTGTTTTATCGAGAAATACGCGTTCAATGCTAGTACTCGTTTGAAACTCATTTTCACTACAGCCCAAATCAGAGATGATTTATTTTAAAATGTTTAATTATTATACTTTTCTGAGGCTGAAAAGCGTTTTAATTTTTACATCTCGCCTATAGAATGAATACTTGATTTTTCAAGAAATACGCGTTATATTCTAGTACTCGTTTGAAACTCATTTTCTGTACAGACCAAGCCAGAGATGATTTTCTTTAAAATGTGGAATTATTATGCTTCTCAGAGCCTGAAAAGCGTTTTAATTATTACATTATGACAATAAAAATAATACTTTGCCACAACAATATTTGAAAAATGTTAGGCTAAATTCAAAGTTCGACATTTGTGCAATATTTATAATATTTAAATCGTAACAGTTATTTTTGACTAGCTATATGAAAAACAAATATCTTCAATCATATGTGTTCTTTCAGACAAGAAAGATATGATACTTCAAATTTATAATTAAATTTATTGAAATTGTGTACATTTGCACTGGCATCAAGGTTCATATACAAAGATCAACTCTTTAAAATTGTTCAATGTATAACATGATGTCATACTTGGTATTTTGTATCAACATTCAAAAAATGGTAATAGTAATCATTACATAAGTATATTGTGATGTACATAGTAAAATAGCTGTAACAGAGCAAATATGTACATTTACTACACAAACATTCAAGCATTGAACGCGTATTTCTCAATAAATCAAGTTTTCATCCTATAGTCCAAATGTCAAAATTAAAATGCTTTTCAGGCTCTGAAAGGCATAATCGTTCAACATTTAAAATCATCTCTGGCTTGGTGTGTAATGAATATGAGTTTCAAACGAGAATTAACATTGAACGCGTATTTTTCGGAAAATCTAGTATTCATCCTATAGTGAAAATGTATTAATTAAAACGCTTTTTACTCTCTGAAAAGCATTATAATTCGATATTTTAAACAAAATCATGTCTGGCTTGGTCTGTAAAAAAAATGAGTTCAAAACAAAAATCAGAAATTAACACGAATTTCTCGAAAAATCGAATTTGGATCCTATAGGCGAAATGTAATAATTAAACGGCTTTTAAGGCTCTGAGAAGCGTAATAAATCAACATTTTAAAGATAATCATCTCTGGCTTGGTCTGTATAGAAATTTAGTTAGTAATCGTTTGAGACTCACTTTCTGTACAGACCAAGCCAGAGATGATTTTCTTTAACATGTGGAATGAATATGCTTTTCAGAATCTGAGAAGCTTTTTAATTATTACATCTCGCCTATAGGATCAAAACTTGATTTTTCGAGAAATTCGTGTTAAATGCTAATTTTAGTTTGAAACTAATTTTCTCTAAAGACCAAGCCAGAGATGATTTTCTTTAAAATGTTGAATTATTATGCTTCTCAGAGTCTGAAAAGCGTTTTTATTATAACATTTGGACTGTTGGACGAATACTTAATTTTTCGAGAAATCTGCGTTCAATGCTAGTGCTCGTTTGAAACTCATTTTCCCTACAGACCAAGCCGGAGATGATTTTATTTAAAATGTTGAATTATTATGCTATTCAGAGCCTGAAAAGCGTTTTAATTATTACGTTTCGCATATAGGATCAAGACATGATTTTTCGAAAAATTCGGGTTAATTACTAATTTTCGTTTGAAAGTTATTTCCTCTACAGACCAACCCAGTAATGACTTACATAAAATGTTGAATTATTATCCTTTTCATAGTCTGAAAAGCGTTTTAATTACGACACCTCGCCTATAGGATTTAAACTTGATTTTTCGAGAAATTCGTGTTAAATGCTAATTTTCGTTTGAAACTCATTTTCTCTAGAGACCAAGCCAGAGTTGGTTTTCTTTAAAAGGTTGAATTATTATGCTTCTCGGAGTCTAAAAAGCGTTTTAATTAAGACATTTGGAATAAAGGATGAATACTTGATTTTTCGAGAAAATCGTTTTCAACGCTAGTATTCGCTTGAAACTCTTTTGCTCTACAGAACTAGCCAGAGATGATTTAACTTAAAATGTTGAATTATTATGCTTTTCAGAGACTAAAAAGCGTTTTAATTATGACATTTTGATTATAGGATGAATACTTGATTTTTCGATAAATTCGCGTTCAATGCTAAAATCTCGTTTGAAACTCATTTTCTCTACAGACCAAGCCAGAAATGATTTTCTTTAAAATGTTGATTTATTATGCTTTTCAGAGTCAGAAATGCGTTTTAATTATGACATTTGGACTATAGGATGAATATTTGTTTTATCGAGAAATACGCGTTCAATGCTGGTACTCGTTTGAAACTCATTTTCAGTACAACCCAAATCAGAGATGATTTAATTTAAAATGTTTAATTATTATACTTTTCTGAGGCTGAAAAGCGTTTTAATTTTTCCATCTCGCCTATAGAATGAATAGTTGATTTTTCAAGAAATACGCGTTATATTCTAGTACTCGTTTGAAACTCATTTTCTGTACAGACCAAGCCAAAGATGATTTTCTTTAAAATGTGGAATTATTATGCTTCTCAGAGCCTGAAAAGCGTTTTAATTATTACATTATGACAATAAAAATAATACATTGCCACAACAATATTTGAAAAATGTTAGGCTAAATTCAAAGTTCGACATTTGTGCAATATTTATAATAATTTAGTCATAGTAGTTATTTTTGACTAGCAATATGAAAAACAAATATCTTCAATCATATGTGTTCTTTCAGACAAGAAAGATATGATACTTCAAATTTATAATTAAATTTATTGAAATTGTGTACATTTGCATTGGCATCAAGGTTTATATACAAAGGTCAGCTCTTTAAAATTGTTCAATGTATAATATGATGTCATACTTCGTATTTTGTATCAACATTCAAAAAATGTTAATAGTAATCATTAGATAAGTATATTGTGATGTACATAGTAAAATAGCTGTAACTGATCAAATATGTACATTTACTACACAAACATTCAAGCATTGAACGGGTATTTCTCGATAAATCAAGTATTCATCCTGTAGTCCAAATGTCATAATTAAAATGCTTTTCAGGCTCTGAAAGGCATAATCGTTCAACATTTAAAAGAAAATCATCTCTGGTTTGGTGTGTAATGAATATGAGTTTCAAACGAGAATTAACATTGAACGCGTATTTTTCGGAAAATCTAGTATTCATCCTATAGTCAAAATGTCCTAATTAAAACGCTTTTTAGTCTCTGAAAAGCATTATAATTCGATATTTTAAACAGATTAATGTCTGGCTTGGTCTGTAAAAAAAATGAGTTCAAAACAAAAATCAGAAATTAACACGAATTTCTCGAAAAATTGAATTTGGATCCTATAGGCGAAATGTAATAATTAAACGGCTTTTAAGTCTCTGAGAAGATTAATAAATCAACATTTTAAAGATAATCATCTCTGGCTTGGTCTGTATAGAAATTTAGTTAGTAATCGTTTGAAACTCACTTTCTGTACAGACCAAGCCAGAGATGATTTTCTTTAACATGTGGAATGAATATGCTTTTCAGAGTCTGAGAAGCTTTTTAATTATTACATCTCGCCTATAGGATCAAAACTTGATTTTTCGAGAAATTCGTGTTAAATGCTAATTTTAGTTTGAAACTAATTTTCCCTAAAGACCAAGCCAGAGATGATTTTCTTTAAAATGTTGAATTATTATCCTATTCAGATCCTGAAAAGCGTATTAATTATTACGTTTCGCATATAGGATCAAGACATGATTTTTCGAAAAATTCGGGTTAATTACTAATTTTCGTTTGAAAGTTATTTCCTCTACAGACCAAGCCAGTAATGACTTACATTAAAATGTTGAATTATTATGCTTTTCATAGTCTGAAAAGCGTTTTAATTACGACACCTCGCCTATAGGATTTAAACTTGATTTTTCGAGAAATTCGTGTTAAATGCTAATTTTAGTTTGAAACTCAATTTCTCTAGAGACCAAGCCAGAGTTGGTTTTCTTTAAAAGGTTGAATTATTATGCTTCTCGGAGTCTAAAAAGCGTTTTAATTAAGACATTTGGACTAAAGAATGAATACTTGATTTTTCGAGAAAATCTTTTTCAACGCTAGTATTCGCTTGAAACTCTTTTGCTCTACAGAACTAGCCAGAGATGATTTAACTTAAAATGTTGAATTATTATGCTTTTCAGAGACTAAAAGCGTTTTAATTATGACATTTTGATTATAGGATGAATACTTGATTTTTCGATAAATTCGCGTTCAATGCTAATTCTCGTTTGAAACTCATTTTCTCTACAGACAAAGCCAGAAATGATTTTCTTTAAAATGTTGATTTATTATGCTTTTCAGAGTCAGAAAAGCGTTTTAATTATGACATTTGGACTATAGGATGAATATTTGTTTTATCGAGAAATACGCGTTCAATGCTGGTACTCGTTTGAAACTCATTTTCAGTACAGCCCAAATCAGAGATGATTTAATTTAAAATGTTTAATTATTATACTTTTCTGAGGCTGAAAAGCGTTTTAATTTTTACATCTCGCCTATAGAATGAATACTTGATTTTTCAAGAAATACGCGTTATATTCTAGTACTCGTTTGAAACTCATTTTCTGTACAGACCAAGCCAGAGATGATTTTCTTTAAAATGTGGAATTATTATGCTTCTCAGAGCCTGAAAAGCGTTATAATTATTACATTATGACAATAAAAATAATACATTGCCACAACAATATTTGAAAAATGTTAGGCTAAATTCAAAGTTCGACATTTGTGCAATATTTATAATAATTTAGTCATAGTAGTTATTTTTGACTAGCAATATGAAAAACAAATATCTTCAATCATATGTGTTCTTTCAGACAAGATAGATATGACACTTCAAATTTATAATTAAATTTATTGAAATTGTGTACATTTGCATTGGCATTAAGGTTTATATACAAAGGTCAGCTCTTTAGAATTGTTCAATGTATAATATGATGTCATACTTCGTATTTTGTATCAACATTCAAAAAATGTTAATAGTAATCATTAGATAAGTATATTGTGATGTACATAGTAAAATAGCTGTAACTGAGCAAATATGTACATTTACTACACAAACATTCAAGCATTGAACGCGTATTTCTCGATAAATCAAGTATTCATCCTATAGTCCAAATGTCATAATTAAAATGCTTTTCAGGCTCTGAAAGGCATAATCGTTCAACATTTAAAAGAAAATCATCTCTGGCTTGGTGTGTAATGAATATGAGTTTCAAACGAGAATTAACATTGAACGCGTATTTTTCGGAAAATCTAGTATTCATCCTATAGTCAAAATGTCCTAATTAAAACGCTTTTTAGTCTCTGAAAAGCATTTTAATTCGATATTTTAAACAAAATCATGTCTGGCTTGGTCTGTAAAAAAAATGAGTTCAAAGCAAAAATCAGAAATTAACACGAATTTCTCGAAAAATCGAATTTGGATCCTATAGGTGAAATGTAATAATTAAACGGCTTTTAAGGCTCTGAGAAGATTAATAAATCAACATTTTAAAGATAATCATCTCTGGCTTGGTCTGTATAGAAATTTAGTTAGTAATCGTTTGAAACTCACTTTCTGTACAGACCAAGCCAGAGATGATTTTCTTTAACATGTGGAATGAATATGCTTTTCAGAGTCTGAGAAGCTTTTTAATTATTACATCTCGCCTATAGGATCAAAACTTGATTTTTCGAGAAATTCGTGTTAAATGCTAATTTTAGTTTGAAACTAATTTTCTCTAAAGACCAAGCCAGAGATGATTTTCTTTAAAATGTTGAATTATTATGCTTCTCAAAGTCTGAAAAGCGTTTTTATTATGACATTTGGACTGTTGGACGAATACTTAATTTTTCGAGAAATCTGCGTTCAATGCTAGTACTCGTTTGAAACTCATTTTCCCTACAGACCAAGCCGGAGATGATTTTATTTAAAATGTTGAATTATTATGCTATTCAGAGCCTGAAAAGCGTTTTAATTATTACGTTTCGCATATAGGATCAAGACATGATTTTTCGAAAAATTCGGGTTAATTACCAATTTTCGTTTGAAAGTTATTTCCTCTACAGACCAAGCCAGTAATGACTTACATTAAAATGTTGAATTATTATGCTTTTCATAGTCTGAAAGGCGTTTTAATTACGGCACCTCGCCTATAGGATCAAGACATGATTTTTCGAGAAATTCGGGTTAACCCGGTACCGCATGTTGTGCCATATCTGGGACATACCGTTTTTTCCGTTCTAGGGTTTTCACCTTTTACCTCTCTTCAACTACATGTGCATGAGGCTGTTCGTTATGAATGTGTTACTCGGTCCGCAGGAACTGGTGCCACCTTGTGGCTAATTTCTGAATTACAGCGCGCCAAATGTTCTGTTGTGCTCTTCGTGTGGACGTGAAGTTGATGGACAAAAATAATAGATTTTTTTTTCAGTGATTATTTATTTCTGACCAATAAGAACTATATACATTTTGTTCCTGAACATTCTTGTTCGATTTACAATTGTTTTATACAATTATTTGTTACGCATAGTGTGAGAACTTGGTTTTCTGTGTTTGTGCCACATGTGGCACATTGTGCAATAGAGGTCATGGATCCAAATTCCTTTTATGGGCGAAAGAATCTCCCTAGAACATTTTCAAATGAGTGGCAACTGCCGAGTAGCAGTTAAGATTCTGACTTGTCTTGCTCTGATGATGATCCTGAATGTAAGTATAATTTTATTTATTTTGTATATTGTTGTATAATCATGATAAAAGTAATAGAAATACCACAATGAAAACCATTGCAATCACAAAACGATAAATTGTCATCAAATATAAATGATTAAGTATGCAGTTGTCCTTCCTAGGTTTATAGAAATGATGAAATTTATCATATTATGATAATGATATGATATAATATTATCACTGATAATTATATCAAATTTGTAAAGCATGGTGGAATTTATTATTTGCAGGTTATACAAATAATAATAATAATAGTAATTCCACTCAGGTAAAACAGCGATAGCAAAAAATCAGGCGAGGCTAGGCTGACTCGGTAGCTTAGTGGTTAGAGTAATGGCACGGTATGCCAGAGACCCGGGTTCGAGTTCTGGTCGAGCCTGCATTTTTCGCTGAAAATTTCTACGTAGGACATCTCCTGTGCGTGCCTATCTAAAATAATTTCATATTGATTGAAATTACGTTGCTTTCAAATTTTTTGCATGTTTAGAAAATATAAATCCTAATTACTCGTATTCTTTATTCCAGATGTACCTGAAAATGATGACTGTACTAGCAGTGATGATGATTCACAAAGTATGGAAGATGTTGAAAGAAAGTCATCCAATGAAGAACCAGCTGCAGGATCTTCCTCCGAGGGTTGTCAACAATCTACAAGAGCTGTAGATGGAAGACGCATAATATGGAAGCACAATTACCTCCAACATTCGGCTAGTGACACATTATTTTCAGGTGTTACAGATTTGCCCCAGTGTGTTTCTGCTCTCAAAAGTCCATTTGATTTCTTTTCCTTTTACTTCACACCTGAACTGATAGAACTGATTGTGGAACAAACACGACTCTATTCAGCACAGAAAAGACCTCAGAAACCAATTGATCTGACAAAAGATGATATGGAAAAGTTTTTAGGTTCTCTTTTGTGGATGTCTATCATCAAACTGCCTAGATCAAGACTATATTGGAACAGCAGTTTCTTCATACCCCAAATTGCCTCCCTGATGCCACTGAACCAGTGGGAAGAATTAAAACAGTTCTTACATTTCAATGATAATTCCACTCAGGTATCTCGGGATCAACCTGGATATGATAAGCAACATAAAATAAGACCACTCTTAGAAAACATAAAAGTTCAATGCCTGAAAGTTCCAATGGAAGAGAATCTGTCTGTAGACGAACAAATATGTGCTTTCAAAGGACGGAGCTCACTAAAACAGTATAATCCCAAAAAGCCTCATCGCTGGGGTTATAAATTGTATGTTATTTCAGGAGTCAGTGGACTTCCATACAATTTTGAACTTTATAGTGGAAAAGCAACTGACACACTTCCTAATGAAATTGACTGTGGTGCATCAGGAAATGTGGTAATTAGATTGACTCAACCAGTCCCAAGGCATGCTAACCATAAGGTATATTTTGACAATTATTTCAACAGCCCTAAATTGCAATGTTACCTTTCAGGTGAGGGAATTTTCAGCATTGGCACAGTCAGAATAAATCGAGTTCCTGGATGTAATTTAGTAAGTGAAAAAGATTTGAAAAAGAAAGGACGGGGTTCATATGATGAAGTTACAGCCACAATAGATGGGACAGAAATATCATGTGTCCGTTGGTTTGATAACAAGACTGTGAACTTGATGTCAACATTTGTGGGAAGTCAACCTGCAGGAAAGGCTAAGAGATGGTTTTCCTCAGAGAAAACATTCAAAGATGTTGACTGCCCAAGTGTAGTTTTGGCTTACAATAAGCACATGGGAGGAGTGGATTTACTAGACTCACTTCTGTCACTGTATAGAATACAACTTCGTTCGAAAAAATGGTATTTCAGGCTATTTACTCACATGCTGGACTTCACAGTTGTCTCTGCATGGATTTTTGTATCGTAGAACTAAGATAGAGCAAGGAATGTCTCCACGTGAAGTACTAAACCTCTTCCAGTTCAAAGCAGAAGTTGCGGAGTGCCTTGCTTTATGCAAAAAGTCGAATATTCGAAAAAAATCTGGTCGTCAGAGTAGAGAAGTTGAACAAGAACTGGAAGCCAAGAGACATAAGGGCCCAAGAGCAGCAGTCCCTGTCTCTGATGTTAGGTTGGATGCGACGAGCCATTGGCCTGAAGTTACTGATGATCGCCAGAGATGTAAGAAACCTAAGTGCAGTGGCAAGTCCTTCATAAAATGTTCTAAATGTTCTGTTCATCTGTGTCTCAAGAAAACAAATAATTGTTTTGTAGAATTTCACACAATGTGACATAAAATAATACAGTATGGTTTGTTAAATATTTACTTCACTATTCACTATAATTAATTCCTTGAGCTTCACATGTGCATATTGTATCATATTTGGAACATATTGTAAGTGACTTGAAAAATGTTCTAAGTGTTCAGTTCAATTTTATCAAAAAAATTATTTGAAAAATTACTTTGCACAATCCCATAGAAACTAATATTGCATGAAATTTGCCCATTTTTACCATTAATGCAAAGGTGCACAACGTGCCATATCTGGCAAATACTGGTATCTCAAATTCAAATAGTGGTAGAAGATTTTAGTTAACATTCTTTCCATATGTACAACCAATTGACAATAAAAACCAAAAATAAATATTTTTTTAGTTTCATTTTCTTAATTCATGCAATGGAGGGTTAATTACTAATTTTCGTTTGAAAGTTATTTCCTCTACAGACCAAGCCAGTAATGACTTACATTAAAATGTTGAATTATTATGCTTTTCATAGTCTGAAAAGCGTTTTAATTACGACACCTCGCCTATAAGATTTAAACTTGATATTTCGAGAAATTCGTGTTAAATGCTAATTTTCGTTTGAAATTCATTTTCTCTCGAGACCAAGCCAGAGATGGTTTTCTTTAAAAGGTTGAATTATTATGCTTCTCAGAGTCTAAAAAGCGTTTTAATTAAGACATTTGGACTAAAGGATGAATACTAGATATTTCAAGAAAAAGGTTTTCAACGCTAGTATTCGCTTGAAACTCTTTTGCTCTACAGAACTAGCCAGAGATGATTTATCTTAAAATGTTGAATAATTATGCTTTTCAGAGACTAAAAAGCGTTTTAATTATAACATTTTGATTATAGGAGGAATACTTGATTTTTCGAAAAATTCGCGTTCAATGCTAATTCTCGTTTGAAACTCATTTTCTCTACAGACCAAGCCAGAAATGATTTTCTTTAAAATGTTAATTTATTATGCTTTTCAGAGTCAGAAAAGCGTTTTAATTATGACATTTGGACTATAGGATGAATATTTGTTTTATCGAGAAATACGCGTTCAATGCTAGTACTCGTTTGAAACTCATTTTCACTACAGCCCAAATCAGAGATGATTTAATTTAAAATGTTTAATTATTATACTTTTCTCCGGCTGAAAAGCGTTTTAATTTTTACATCTCGCCTATAGAATGAATACTTGATTTTTCAAGAAATACGCGTTATATTCTAGTACTCGTTTGAAACTCATTTTCTGTACAGACCAAGCCAGAGATGATTTTCTTTAAAATGTGGAATTATTATGCTTCTCAGAGCCTGAAAAGCGTTTTAATTATTACATTATGACAATAAAAATAATACATTGCCACAACAATATTTGAAAAATGTTAGGCTAAATTCAAAGTTCGACATTTGTGCAATATTTATAATAATTTAATCATAGTAGTTATTTTTGACTAGCAATATGAAAAACAAATATTCAATCATATGTGTTCTTTCAGACAAGATAGATATGATACTTCAAATTTATAAATAAATTTATTGAAATTGTGTACATTTGCATTGGCATCAAGGTTTATATACAAAGGTCAGCTCTTTAAAATTGTTCAATGTATAATATGATGTCATACTTCGTATTTTGTATCAATATTCAAAAAATGGTAATAGTAATCATTAGATAAGTATATTGTGATGTACATAGTAAAATAGCTGTAACAGACCAAATATGTGCATTTAGTACACAAACATCCTAGCATTGAACGCGTATTTCTTGATTTATCGTCAAATACGCGTTAAATGCTAATTTTCGTTTGAAACTCATTTTCTCTACAGACCAAGCCAGAGATGGTTTTCTTTAAAAGGTTGAATTATTATGCTTGTCATAGCCTGAAAATCGTTTTAATTATGATATTTGGACTATAGGATGAATGCTTGATTTTTCAAGAAATACGCGTTAAATGCTAGTACTCGTTTGAAACTCATTTTCTGTACAGACCAAGCCAGAGATGATTTTCTTCAAAATATGGAATTATTATGCTTTTCAGAGCCTGAAAAGTGTTTTAATTATTACATTATGACAATAAAAATAATACATTGTCATAACAATCTTTGAAAAAGGTTAGGCTAAGTTCAAAGTTCCACTTTTGTGCAATATTTATAATAATTTAATCATAACAGTTATTTTTTACTAGCTATATGAAAAACAAATATCTTCAATCATATGTGTTCTTTCAGACAAGAAAGATATGATACTTCAAATTTATAATTAAATTTATTGAAATTGTGTACATTTGCACTGGCATCAAGGTTCATATACAAAGGTCAACTCTTTATAATTGTTCAATGTATAATATGATGTCATACTTGGTATTTTGTATCAACATTCAAAAAATGGTAATAGTAATCATTACATAAGTATATTGTGATGTACATAGTAAAATAGCTGTAACAGAGCAGATATGTACATTTACTACACAAACATTCAAGCATTGAACGCGTATTTCTCCATAAATCAAGTTTTCATCCTATAGTCCAAATGTCATAATTAAAATGCTTTTCAGGCTCTGAAAGGCATAATCGTTCAACATTTAAAAGAAAATCATCTCTGGCTTGGTGTGTAATGAATATGAGTTTCAAACGAGAATTAACATTGAACGCGTATTTTTCGGAAAATCTAGTATTCATCCTATAGTCAAAATGTCCTAATTAAAACGCTTTTTAGTCTCTGAAAAGCATTATAATTCGATATTTTAAACAAAATCATGTCTGGCTTGGTCTGTAAAAAAAATGAGTTCAAAACAAAAATCAGAAATTAACACGAATTTCTCGAGAAATCGAATTTGGATCCAATAGGCGAAATGTATAAATTAAACGGCTTTTAAGGCTCTGAGAAGATTAATAAATCAACATTTTAAAGATAATCATCTCTGGCTTGGTCTGTATAGAAATTTAGTTAGTAATCGTTTGAAACTCACTTTCTGTACAGACCAAGCCAGAGATGATTTTCTTTAACATGTGGAATGAATATGCTTTTCAGAGTCTGAGAAGCTTTTTAATTATTACATCTCGCCTATAGGATCAAAACTTGATTTTTCGAGAAATTCGTGTTAAATGCTAATTTTAGTTTGAAACTAATTTTCTCTAAAGACCAAGCCAGAGATGATTTTCTTTAAAATGTTGAATTATTATGCTTCTCAGAGTCTGAAAAGCGTTTTTATTATGACATTTGGACTGTTGGACGAATACTTAATTTTTCGAGAAATCTGCGTTCAATGCTAGTACTCGTTTGAAACTCATTTTCCCTACAGACCAAGCCGGAGATGATTTTATTTAAAATGTTGAATTATTATGCTATTCAGAGCCTGAAAAGCGTTTTAATTATTACGTTTCGCATATAGGATCAAGACATGATTTTTCGAAAAATTCGGGTTAATTACCAATTTTCGTTTGAAAGTTATTTCCTCTACAGACCAAGCCAGTAATGACTTACATTAAAATGTTGAATTATTATGCTTTTCATAGTCTGAAAGGCGTTTTAATTACGGCACCTCGCCTATAGGATCAAGACATGATTTTTCGAGAAATTCGGGTTAACCCGGTACCGCATGTTGTGCCATATCTGGGACATACCGTTTTTTCCGTTCTAGGGTTTTCACCTTTTACCTCTCTTCAACTACATGTGCATGAGGCTGTTCGTTATGAATGTGTTACTCGGTCCGCAGGAACTGGTGCCACCTTGTGGCTAATTTCTGAATTACAGCGCGCCAAATGTTCTGTTGTGCTCTTCGTGTGGACGTGAAGTTGATGGACAAAAATAATAGATTTTTTTTTCAGTGATTATTTATTTCTGACCTATAAGAACTATATACATTTTGTTCCTGAACATTCTTGTTCGATTTACAATTGTTTTATACAATTATTTGTTACGCATAGTGTGAGAACTTGGTTTTCTGTGTTTGTGCCACATGTGGCACATTGTGCAATAGAGGTCATGGATCCAAATTCCTTTTATGGGCGAAAGAATCTCCCTAGAACATTTTCAAATGAGTGGCAACTGCCGAGTAGCAGTTAAGATTCTGACTTGTCTTGCTCTGATGATGATCCTGAATGTAAGTATAATTTTATTTATTTTGTATATTGTTGTATAATCATGATAAAAGTAATAGAAATACCACAATGAAAACCATTGCAATCACAAAACGATAAATTGTCATCAAATATAAATGATTAAGTATGCAGTTGTCCTTCCTAGGTTTATAGAAATGATGAAATTTATCATATTATGATAATGATATGATATAATATTATCACTGATAATTATATCAAATTTGTAAAGCATGGTGGAATTTATTATTTGCAGGTTATACAAATAATAATAATAATAGTAATTCCACTCAGGTAAAACAGCGATAGCAAAAAATCAGGCGAGGCTAGGCTGACTCGGTAGCTTAGTGGTTAGAGTAATGGCACGGTATGCCAGAGACCCGGGTTCGAGTTCTGGTCGAGCCTGCATTTTTCGCTGAAAATTTCTACGTAGGACATCTCCTGTGCGTGCCTATCTAAAATAATTTCATATTGATTGAAATTACGTTGCTTTCAAATTTTTTGCATGTTTAGAAAATATAAATCCTAATTACTCGTATTCTTTATTCCAGATGTACCTGAAAATGATGACTGTACTAGCAGTGATGATGATTCACAAAGTATGGAAGATGTTGAAAGAAAGTCATCCAATGAAGAACCAGCTGCAGGATCTTCCTCCGAGGGTTGTCAACAATCTACAAGAGCTGTAGATGGAAGACGCATAATATGGAAGCACAATTACCTCCAACATTCGGCTAGTGACACATTATTTTCAGGTGTTACAGATTTGCCCCAGTGTGTTTCTGCTCTCAAAAGTCCATTTGATTTCTTTTCCTTTTACTTCACACCTGAACTGATAGAACTGATTGTGGAACAAACACGACTCTATTCAGCACAGAAAAGACCTCAGAAACCAATTGATCTGACAAAAGATGATATGGAAAAGTTTTTAGGTTCTCTTTTGTGGATGTCTATCATCAAACTGCCTAGATCAAGACTATATTGGAACAGCAGTTTCTTCATACCCCAAATTGCCTCCCTGATGCCACTGAACCAGTGGGAAGAATTAAAACAGTTCTTACATTTCAATGATAATTCCACTCAGGTATCTCGGGATCAACCTGGATATGATAAGCAACATAAAATAAGACCACTCTTAGAAAACATAAAAGTTCAATGCCTGAAAGTTCCAATGGAAGAGAATCTGTCTGTAGACGAACAAATATGTGCTTTCAAAGGACGGAGCTCACTAAAACAGTATAATCCCAAAAAGCCTCATCGCTGGGGTTATAAATTGTATGTTATTTCAGGAGTCAGTGGACTTCCATACAATTTTGAACTTTATAGTGGAAAAGCAACTGACACACTTCCTAATGAAATTGACTGTGGTGCATCAGGAAATGTGGTAATTAGATTGACTCAACCAGTCCCAAGGCATGCTAACCATAAGGTATATTTTGACAATTATTTCAACAGCCCTAAATTGCAATGTTACCTTTCAGGTGAGGGAATTTTCAGCATTGGCACAGTCAGAATAAATCGAGTTCCTGGATGTAATTTAGTAAGTGAAAAAGATTTGAAAAAGAAAGGACGGGGTTCATATGATGAAGTTACAGCCACAATAGATGGGACAGAAATATCATGTGTCCGTTGGTTTGATAACAAGACTGTGAACTTGATGTCAACATTTGTGGGAAGTCAACCTGCAGGAAAGGCTAAGAGATGGTTTTCCTCAGAGAAAACATTCAAAGATGTTGACTGCCCAAGTGTAGTTTTGGCTTACAATAAGCACATGGGAGGAGTGGATTTACTAGACTCACTTCTGTCACTGTATAGAATACAACTTCGTTCGAAAAAATGGTATTTCAGGCTATTTACTCACATGCTGGACTTCACAGTTGTCTCTGCATGGATTTTTGTATCGTAGAACTAAGATAGAGCAAGGAATGTCTCCACGTGAAGTACTAAACCTCTTCCAGTTCAAAGCAGAAGTTGCGGAGTGCCTTGCTTTATGCAAAAAGTCGAATATTCGAAAAAAATCTGGTCGTCAGAGTAGAGAAGTTGAACAAGAACTGGAAGCCAAGAGACATAAGGGCCCAAGAGCAGCAGTCCCTGTCTCTGATGTTAGGTTGGATGCGACGAGCCATTGGCCTGAAGTTACTGATGATCGCCAGAGATGTAAGAAACCTAAGTGCAGTGGCAAGTCCTTCATAAAATGTTCTAAATGTTCTGTTCATCTGTGTCTCAAGAAAACAAATAATTGTTTTGTAGAATTTCACACAATGTGACATAAAATAATACAGTATGGTTTGTTAAATATTTACTTCACTATTCACTATAATTAATTCCTTGAGCTTCACATGTGCATATTGTATCATATTTGGAACATATTGTAAGTGACTTGAAAAATGTTCTAAGTGTTCAGTTCAATTTTATCAAAAAAATTATTTGAAAAATTACTTTGCACAATCCCATAGAAACTAATATTGCATGAAATTTGCCCATTTTTACCATTAATGCAAAGGTGCACAACGTGCCATATCTGGCAAATACTGGTATCTCAAATTCAAATAGTGGTAGAAGATTTTAGTTAACATTCTTTCCATATGTACAACCAATTGACAATAAAAACCAAAAATAAATATTTTTTTAGTTTCATTTTCTTAATTCATGCAATGGAGGGTTAATTACTAATTTTCGTTTGAAAGTTATTTCCTCTACAGACCAAGCCAGTAATGACTTACATTAAAATGTTGAATTATTATGCTTTTCATAGTCTGAAAAGCGTTTTAATTACGACACCTCGCCTATAAGATTTAAACTTGATATTTCGAGAAATTCGTGTTAAATGCTAATTTTCGTTTGAAATTCATTTTCTCTCGAGACCAAGCCAGAGATGGTTTTCTTTAAAAGGTTGAATTATTATGCTTCTCAGAGTCTAAAAAGCGTTTTAATTAAGACATTTGGACTAAAGGATGAATACTAGATATTTCAAGAAAAAGGTTTTCAACGCTAGTATTCGCTTGAAACTCTTTTGCTCTACAGAACTAGCCAGAGATGATTTATCTTAAAATGTTGAATAATTATGCTTTTCAGAGACTAAAAAGCGTTTTAATTATAACATTTTGATTATAGGAGGAATACTTGATTTTTCGAAAAATTCGCGTTCAATGCTAATTCTCGTTTGAAACTCATTTTCTCTACAGACCAAGCCAGAAATGATTTTCTTTAAAATGTTAATTTATTATGCTTTTCAGAGTCAGAAAAGCGTTTTAATTATGACATTTGGACTATAGGATGAATATTTGTTTTATCGAGAAATACGCGTTCAATGCTAGTACTCGTTTGAAACTCATTTTCACTACAGCCCAAATCAGAGATGATTTAATTTAAAATGTTTAATTATTATACTTTTCTCCGGCTGAAAAGCGTTTTAATTTTTACATCTCGCCTATAGAATGAATACTTGATTTTTCAAGAAATACGCGTTATATTCTAGTACTCGTTTGAAACTCATTTTCTGTACAGACCAAGCCAGAGATGATTTTCTTTAAAATGTGGAATTATTATGCTTCTCAGAGCCTGAAAAGCGTTTTAATTATTACATTATGACAATAAAAATAATACATTGCCACAACAATATTTGAAATATGTTAGGCTAAATTCAAAGTTCGACATTTGTGCAATATTTATAATAATTTAGTCATAGTAGTTATTTTTGACTAGCAATATGAAAAACAAATATCTTCAATCATATGTGTTCTTTCAGACAAGATAGATATGATACTTCAAATTTATAAATAAATTTATTGAAATTGTGTACATTTGCATTGGCATCAAGGTTTATATACAAAGGTCAGCTCTTTAAAATTGTTCAATGTATAATATGATGTCATACTTCGTATTTTGTATCAATATTCAAAAAATGGTAATAGTAATCATTAGATAAGTATATTGTGATGTACATAGTAAAATAGCTGTAACAGAGCAGATATGTACATTTACTACACAAACATTCAAGCATTGAACGCGTATTTCTCAATAAATCAAGTTTTCAGCCTATAGTCCAAATGTCATAATTAAAATGCTTTTCAGGCTCTGAAAGGCATAATCGTTCAACATTTAAAAGAAAATCATCTCTGGCTTGGTGTGTAATGAATATGAGTTTCAAACGAGAATTAACATTGAATACGTATTTTTCGGAAAATCTAATATTCATCCTATAGTCAAAATGTCCTAATTAAAACGCTTTTTAGTCTCTGAAAAACATTATAATTCGACATTTTAAACAAAATCATGTCTGGCTTGGTCTGTAAAAAAAATGAGTTCAAAACAAAAATAAGAAATTAACACGAATTTCTCGAAAAATCGAATTTGGATCCTATATGCGAAATGTAATAATTAAACGGCTTTTAAGGCTCTGAGAAGCGTAATAAATCAACATTTTAAAGAAAATCATCTCTGGCTTGATCTGTACAGAAAGTGAGTTTCAAACGATTACTAACTAAATTTAGTTAGTAATCGTTTGAAACTCACTTTCTGTAAAGACCAAGCCAGAGATGATTTTCTTAAACATGTGGAATGATTATGCTTTTCAGAGTCTGAGAAGCGTTTTAATTATTACATCTCGCCTACAGGATCAAAATTTGATTTTTCGAGAAATTCGTGTTAAATGCTAATTTTAGTTTGAAACTAATTTTCTCTAAAGACCAAGCCAGAGATGATTTTCTTTAAAATGTTGAATTATTAGCTTCTCAGAGTCTGAAAAGCGTTTTTATTATGACATTTGGACTGTTGGACGAATACTTAATTTTTCGAGAAATCTGCGTTCAATGCTAGTACTCGTTTGAAACTCATTTTCCCCACAGACCAAGCCGGAGATGATTTTCTTTAAAATGTTGAATTATTATGCTATTCAGAGCCTGAAAAGCGTTTTAATTATTACGTTTCGCATATAGGATCAAGACATGATTTTTCGAGAAATTCGGGTTAATTACTAATTTTCGTTTGAAAGTTATTTCCTCTACAGACCAAGCCAGTAATGACTTACATTATAATGTTGAATTATTATGCTTTTCATAGTCTGAAAAGCGTTTTAATTACGACACCTCGCCTATAAGATTTAAACTTGATATTTCGAGAAATTCGTGTTAAATGCTAATTTTCGTTTGAAATCATTTTCTCTCGAGACCAAGCCAGAGATGGTTTTCTTTAAAATGTTGAATTATTATGCTTCTCAGAGTCTGAAAAGAGTTTTTATTATGACATTTGGACTGTTGGACGAATACTTAATTTTTCGAGAAATCTGCGTTCAATGCTAGTACTCGTTTGAAACTCATTTTCCCTACAGACCAAGCCGGAGATGATTTTATTTAAAATGTTGAATTATTATGCTATTCAGAGCCTGAAAAGCGTTTTAATTATTACGTTTCGCATATAGGATCAAGACATGATTTTTCGAAAAATTCGGGTTAATTACTAATTTTCGTTTGAAAGTTATTTCCTCTTCTGACCAAGCCAGTAATGACTTGCATTAAAATGTTGAATTATTATGCTTTTCATAGTCTGAAAAGCGTTTTAATTACGACACCTCGCCTATAGGATTTAAACATGATTTTTCGAGAAATTCGTGTTAAATGCTAATTTTAGTTTGAAACTAATTTTCTCTAAAGACCAAGCCAGAGATGATTTTCTTTAAAATGTTGAATTATTATGCTTCTCAGAGTCTGAAAAGAGTTTTTATTATGACATTTGGACTGTTGGACGAATACTTAATTTTTCGAGAAATCTGCGTTCAATGCTAGTACTCGTTTGAAACTCATTTTCCCTACAGACCAAGCCGGAGATGATTTTATTTAAAATGTTAAATTATTATGCTATTCAGAGCCTGAAAAGCGTTTTAATTATTACGTTTCGCATATAGGATCAAGACATGATTTTTCGAAAAATTCGGGTTAATTACTAATTTTCGTTTGAAAGTTATTTCCTCTACAGACCAAGCCAGTAATGACTTATATTAAAATGTTGAATTATTATGCTTTTCATAGTCTGAAAAGCGTTTTAATTACGACACCTTGTCTATAGGATTTAAACTTGATTTTTCGAGAAATTCGTGTTAAATGCTAATTTTCGTTTGAAACTCATTTTCTCTAGAGACCAAGCCAGATTTGGTTTTCTTTAAAAGGTTGAATTATTATGCTTCTCGGAGTCTAAAAAGCGTTTTAATTAAGACATTTGGTCTAAAGGATGAATACTTGATTTTTCGAGAAAATCGTTTTCAACGCTAGTATTCGCTTGAAACTCTTTTGCTCTACAGAACTAGCCAGAGATGATTTAACTTAAAATGTTGAATTATTATGCTTTTCAGAGACTAAAAAGCGTTTTAATTATGACATTTTGATTATAGGATGAATACTTGATTTTTCGATAAATTCGCGTTCAATGCTAATTCTCGTTTGAAACTCATTTTCTCTACAGACCAAGCCAGAAATGATTTTCTTTAAAATGTTGATTTATTATGATTTTCAGAGTCAGAAAAGCGTTTTAATTAAGACATTTGGACTAAAGGATGAATACTTGATTTTTCGAGAAAATCGTTTTCAACGCTAGTATTCGCTTGAAACTCTTTTGCTCTACAGAACTAGCCAGAGATGATTTAACTTAAAATGTTGAAATATTATGCTTTTCAGAGACTAAAAAGCGTTTTAATTATGACATTTTGATTATAGGATGAATACTTGATTTTTCGAGAAATACGCGTTCAATGCTGGTACTCGTTTGAAACTCATTTTCAGTACAGCCCAAATCAGAGATGATTTAATTTAAAATGTTTAATTATTATACTTTCCTGAGGCTGAAAAGCGTTTAAATTTTTCCATCTCGCCTATAGAATGAATACTTGATTTTTCAAGAAATACGCGTTATATTCTAGTACTCGTTTGAAACTCATTTTCTGTACAGACCAAGCCAGAGATGATTTTCTTTAAAATGTGGAATTATTATGCTTCTCAGAGCCTGAAAAGCGTTTTAATTATTACATTATGACAATAAAAATAATACATTGCCACAACAATATTTGAAAAATGTTAGGCTAAATTCAAACTTCGACATTTGTGCAATATTTATAATAATTTAGTCATAGTAGTTATTTTTGACTAGCAATATGAAAAACAAATATCTTCAATCATATGTGTTCTTTCAGACAAGATAGATATGATACTTCAAATTTATAATTAAATTTATTGAAATTGTGTACATTTGCATTGGCATCAAGGTTTATATACAAAGGTCAGCTCTTTAAAATTGTTCAATGTATAATATGATGTCATACTTCGTATTTTGTATCAACATTCAAAAAATGTTAATAGTAATCATTAGATAAGTATATTGTGATGTACATAGTAAAATAGCTGTAACTGATCAAATATGTACATTTACTACACAAACATTAAAGCATTGAACGCGTATTTCTCGATAAATCAAGTATTCATCCTATAGTCCAAATGTCATAATTAAAATGCTTTTCAGGCTCTGAAAGGCATAATCGTTCAACATTTAAAAGAAAATCATCTCTGGCTTGGTGTGTAATGAATATGAGTTTCAAACGAGAATTAACATTGAACACGTATTTTTCGGAAAATCTAGTATTCATCCTATAGTCAAAATGTCCTAATTAAAACGCTTTTTAGTCTCTGAAAAGCATTTTAATTCGATATTTTAAACAAAATCATGTCTGGCTTGGTCTGTAAAAAAAATGAGTTCAAAACAAAAATCAGAAATTAACACGAATTTCTCGAAAAATCGAATTTGGATCCTATAGGCGAAATGCAATAATTAAACGGCTTTTAAGGCTCTGAGAAGATTAATAAATCAACATTTTAAAGATAATCATCTCTGGCTTGGTCTGTATAGAAATTTAGTTAGTAATCGTTTGAAACTCACTTTCTGTACAGACCAAGCCAGAGATGATTTTCTTTAACATGTGGAATGAATATGCTTTTCAGAGTCTGAGAAGCTTTTTAATTATTACATCTCGCCTATAGGATCAAAACTTGATTTTTCGAGAAATTCGTGTTAAATGCTAATTTTAGTTTGAAACTAATTTTCTCTAAAGACCAAGCCAGAGATGATTTTCTTTAAAATGTTGAATTATTATGCTTCTCAGAGTCTGAAAAGCGTTTTTATTATGACATTTGGACTGTTGGACGAATACTTAATTTTTCGAGAAATCTGCGTTCAATGCTAGTACTCGTTTGAAACTCATTTTCCCTACAGACCAAGCCGGAGATGATTTTCTTTAAAATGTTGAATTATTATGCTATTCAGATCCTGAAAAGCGTTTTAATTATTATGTTTCGCATATAGGATCAAGACATGATTTTTCGAAAAATTCGGGTTAATTACTAATTTTCGTTGTAAAGTTATTTCCTCTACAGACCAAGCCAGTAATGACTTACATTAAAATGTTGAATTATTATGCTTTTCATAGTCTGAAAAGCGTTTTAATTACGACACCTCGCCTATAGGATTTAAACATGATTTTTCGAGAAATTCGTGTTAAATGCTAATTTTAGTTTGAAACTAATTTTCTCTAAAGACCAAGCCAGAGATGATTTTCTTTAAAATGTTGAATTATTATGCTTCTCAGAGTCTGAAAAGCGTTTCTATTATGACATTTGGACTGTTGGACGAATACTTAATTTTTCGAGAAATCTGCGTTCAATGCTAGTACTCGTTTGAAACTCATTTTCCCCACAGACCAAGCCGGAGATGATTTTCTTTAAAATGTTGAATTATTATGCTATTCAGAGCCTGAAAAGCGTTTTATTTATTACGTTTCGCATATAGGATCAAGACATGATTTTTCGAGAAATTCGGGTTAATTACTAATTTTCGTTTGAAAGTTATTTCCTCTACAGACCAAGCCAGTAATGACTTACATTAAAATGTTGAATTATTATGCTTTTCATAGTCTGAAAAGCGTTTTAATTACGACACCTCGCCTATAAGATTTAAACTTGATATTTCGAGAAATTCGTGTTAAATGCTAATTTTCGTTTGAAATTCATTTTCTCTCGGGACCAAGCCAGAGATGGTTTTCTTTAAAAGGTTGAATTATTATCCTTCTCAGAGTCTAAAAAGCGTTTTAATTAAGACATTTGGACTGAAGGATGAATACTAGATATTTCAAGAAAATGGTTTTCAACGCTACTATTCGCTTGAAACTCTTTTGCTCTACAGAACTAGTCAGAGATGATTTATCTTAAAATGTTGAATAATTATGCTTTTCAGAGACTAAAAAGCGTTTTAATTATGACATTTTGATTATAGGAAAAATACTTGATTTTTCGAAAAATTCGCGTTCAATGCTAATTCTCGTTTGAAACTCATTTTCTCTACAGACCAAGCCAGAAATGATTTTCTTTAAAATGTTAATTTATTATGCTTTTCAGAGTCAGAAAAGCGTTTTAATTATGACATTTGGACTATAGGATGAATATTTGTTTTATCGAGAAATACGCGTTCAATGCTAGTACTCGTTTGAAACTCATTTTCACTACAGCCCAAATCAGAGATGATTTAATTTAAAATGTTTAATTATTATACTTTTCTGAGGCTGAAAAGCGTTTTAATTTTTACATCTCGCATATAGAATGAATACTTGATTTTTCAAGAAATACGTGTTATATTCTAGTACTCGTTTGAAACTCATTTTCTGTACAGACCAAGCCAGAGATGATTTTCTTTAAAATGTGGAATTATTATGCTTCTCAGAGCCTGAAAAGCGTTTTAATTATTACATTATGACAATAAAAATAATACATTGCCACAACAATATTTGAAAAGTGTTAGGCTAAATTCAAAGTTCGACATTTGTGCAATATTTATAATAATTTAGTCATGGTAGTTATTTTTGACTAGCAATATGAAAAACAAATATCTTCAATCATATGTGTTCTTTCAGACAAGATAGATATGATACTTCAAATTTATAATTAAATTTATTGAAATTGTGTACATTTGGATTGGCATCAAGGTTTATATACAAAGGTCAGCTCTTTAAAATTGTTCAATGTATAATATGATGTCATACTTCGTATTTTGTATCAACATTCAAAAAATGGTAATAGTAACCATTAGATAAGTGTATTGTGATGTACATAGTAAAATACCTGTAACAGAGCAAATATGTGCTTTTAGTACACAAACATTCTAGCATTGAACGCGTATTTCTTGATTTGTCGTGAAATACGCGTTAAATACTAATTTTCGTTTGAAACTCATTATCTCTACAGACCAAGCCACAGATGGTTTTCTTTAAAAGGTTGAATTATTATGCTTGTCATAGCCTGAAAATCGTTTTAATTATGATATTTAGACTATAGGATGAATGGTTGTATTTCAAAAAATACGCGTTAAATGCTAGTACTCGTTTGAAACTCATTTTCTGTACAGACCAAGCCAGAGATGATTTTCTTTAAAATGTGGAATTATTATGCTTTTCAGAGCCTGAAAAGTGTTTTAATAATTACATTATGACAATAAAAATAGTAGATTGTCATAACAATATTTGAATAAGGTTAGGCTAAGTTCAAAGTTCCACATTTGAGTTCAAATCAAAAATCAGAAATTAACACGAATTTCTCGAAAAATCGAATTTGGATCCTATAGGCGAAATGTAATAATTAAACGGCTTTTAAGGCTCTGAGAAGCGTAATAAATCAACATTTTAAAGAAAATCATCTCTGGCTTGGTCTGTACAGAAAGTGAGTTTCAAACGATTACTAACCAAATTAAGTTAGTAATCGTTTGAAACTCACTTTCTGTACAGACCAAGCCAGAGATGATTTTCTTTAACATGTGGAATGATTATGTTTTTCAGAGTCTGAGAAGCTTTTTAATTATTACATCTCGCCTATAGGATCAAACCTTGATTTTTCGAGAAATTCGTGTTAAATGCTAATTTTAGTTTGAAACTAATTTTCTCTAATGACCAAGCCAGAGATGATTTTCTTTAAAATGTTGAATTATTATGCTCCTCAGAGTCTGAAAAGCATTTTTATTATGACATTTGGACTGTTGGACGAATACTTAATTTTTCGAGAAATCTGCGTTCAATGCTAGTACTCGTTTGAAACTCATTTTCCCTACAGACCAAGCCGGAGATGATTTTATTTAAAATGTTGAATTATTATGCTTTTCATAGTCTGAAAAGCGTTTTAATTACGACACCTCGCCTATAGGATTTAAACTTGATTTTTCGAGAAATTCGTGTTAAATGCTAATTTTCGTTTGAAACTCATTTTCTCTAGAGACCAAGCCAGAGATGGTTTTCTTTAAAAGGTTGAATTATTATGCTTCTCAGAGTCTAAAAAGCATTTTAATTAAGACATTTGGACTAAAGGATGAAAACTAGATTTTTCGAGAAAATCGTTTTCAACGCTAGTATTGGCTTGAAACTCTTTTGCTCTACAGAACTAGCCAGAGATGATTTAACTTAAAATGTTGAATAATTATGCTTTTCAGAGAATAAAAAGCGTTTTAATTATGACATTTTGATTATTGGAGGATTAATTGATTTTTCGAAAAATTCGCGTTCAATCCTAATTCTCGTTTGAAAATTATTTTCTCTACAGACCAAGCCAGAAATGATTTTCTTTAAAATGTTGATTTATTATGCTTTTCAGAGTCAGAAAAGCGTTTTAATTATGACATTTGGACTATAGGATGAATATTTGTTTTATCGAGAAATACGCGTTCAATGCTAGTACTCGTTTGAAACTCATTTTCACTACAGCCCAAATGAGAGATGATTTAATTTAAATTGTTTAATTATTATACTTTTCTGAGGTTGAAAAGCGTTTTAATTTTTACATCTTGCCTATAGAATGAATACTTGATTTTTCAAGAAATACGCGTTATATTCTAGTACTCGTTTGAAACTCATTTTCTGTACTGACCAAGCCAGAGATAATTTTCTTTAAAATGTGGAATTATTATGCTTCTCAGAGCCTGAAAAGCGTTTTAATTATTACATTATGACAATAAAAATAACACATTGCTACAACAATATTTGAAAAATGTTAGGCTAAATTCAAAGTTCGACATTTGTGCAATATTTATAATAATTAAATCGTAACAGTTATTTTTGACTAGCTTTATGAAAAACAAATATCTTCAATCATATGTGTTCTTTCAGACAAGAAAGATATGATACTTCAAATTTATAATTAAATTTATTGAAATTGTGTACATTTGCATTGGCATCAAGGTTTATATACAAAGGTCAGCTCTTTAAAATTGTTCAATGTATAACATGATGTCATACTTGGTATTTTGTATCAACATTCAAAAAATGGTAATAGTAATCATTAGATAAGTATATTGTGATGTACATAGTAAAATAGCTGTAACAGAGCAAATGTGTACATTTACTACACAAACATTCAAGCATTGAACGCGTATTTCTCAATAAATCAAGTTTTCATCCTATAGTCCAAATGTCATAATTAAAATGCTTTTCAGGCTCTGAAAGACATAATCGTTCAACATTTAAAAGAAAATCATCTCTGGCTTGGTGTGTAATGAATATGAGTTTCAAACGAGAATTAACATTGAATACGTATTTTTCGGAAAATCTAATATTCATCCTATAGTCAAAATGTCCTAATTAAAACGCTTTTTAGTCTCTGAAAAACATTATGATTCGACATTTTAAACAAAATCATGTCTGGCTTGGTCTGTAAAAAAAATGAGTTCAAAACAAAAATCAGAAATTAACACGAATTTCTCGAAAAATCGAATTTGGATCCTATATGCGAAATGTAATAATTAAACGGCTTTTAAGGCTCTGAGAAGCGTAATAAATAAACATTTTAAAGAAAATCATCTCTGGCTTGGTCTGTACAGAAACTGAGTTTCAAACGATTACTAACTAAATTTAGTTAGTAATCGTTTGAAACTCACTTTCTGCAAAGACCAAGCCAGAGATGATTTTCTTAAACATGTGGAATGATTATGCTTTTCAGAGTCTGAGAAGCGTTTTAATTATTACATCTCGCCTATAGGATCAAAACTTGATTTTTCGAGAAATTCGTGTTAAATGCTAATTTTAGTTTGAAACTAATTTTCTCTAAAGACCAAGCCAGAGATGATTTTCTTTAAAATGTTGAATTATTAGCTTCTCAGAGTCTGAAAAGCGTTTTTATTATGACATTTGGACTGTTGGACGAATACTTAATTTTTCGAGAAATCTGCGTTCAATGCTAGTACTCGTTTGAAACTCATTTTCCCCACAGACCAAGCCGGAGATGATTTTATTTAAAATGTTGAATTATTATGCTATTCAGAGCCTGAAAAGCGTTTTAATTATTACGTTTCGCATATAGGATCAAGACATGATTTTTCGAGAAATTCGGGTTAATTACTAATTTTCGTTTGAAAGTTATTTCCTCTACAGACCAAGCCAGTAATGACTTACATTAAAATGTTGAATTATTATGCTTTTCATAGTCTGAAAAGCGTTTTAATTACGACACCTCGCCTATAAGATTTAAACTTGATATTTCGAGAAATTCGTGTTAAATGCTAATTTTCGTTTGAAATCATTTTCTCTCGAGACCAAGCCAGAGATGGTTTTCTTTAAAAGGTTGAATTATTATGCTTCTCAGAGTCTAAAAAGCGTTTTAATTAAGACATTTGGACTAAAGGATGAATACTAGATATTTCAAGAAAATGGTTTTCAACGCTAGAATTCGCTTGAAACTCTTTTGCTCTACAGAACTAGCCAGAGATGATTTATCTTAAAATGTTGAATAATTATGCTTTTCAGAGACTAAAAAGCGTTTTAATTATGACATTTTGATTATAGGAGGAATGCTTGATTTTTCGAAAAATTCGCGTTCAATGCTAATTCTCGTTTGAAACTCATTTTCTCTACAGACCAAGCCAGAAATGATTTTCTTTAAAATGTTAATTTATTATGCTTTTCAGAGTCAGAAAAGCGTTTTAATTATGACATTTGGACTATAGGATGAATATTTGTTTTATCGAGAAATACGCGTTCAATGCTAGTACTCGTTTGAAACTCATTTTCACTACAGCCCAAATCAGAGATGATTTAATTTAAAATGTTTAATTATTATACTTTTCTGAGGCTGAAAAGCGTTTTAATTTTTACATCTCGCCTATAGAATGAATACTTGATTTTTCAAGAAATACGCGTTATATTCTAGTACTCGTTTGAAACTCATTTTCTGTACAGACCAAGCCAGAGATGATTTTTTTTAAAATGTGGAAATATTATGCTTCTAAGAGCCTGAAAAGCGTTTTAATTATTACATTATGACAATAAAAATAATACATTGCCACAACAATATTTGAAAAGTGTTAGGCTAAATTCAAAGTTCGACATTTGTGCAATATTTATAAAAATTTAATCATGGTAGTTATTTTTGACTAGCAATATGAAAAACAAATATCTTCAATCATATGTGTTCTTTCAGACAAGATAGATATGATACTTCAAATTAATAATTAAATTTATTGAAATTGTGTACATTTGCACTGGCATCAAGGTTCATATACAAAGGTCAACTCTTTAAAATTGTTCAATGTATAACATGATGTCATACTTGGTATTTTGTATCAACATTCAAAAAATGGTAATAGTAATCATTACATAAGTATATTGTGATGTACATAGTAAAATAGCTGTAACAGAGCAAATATGTACATTTACTACACAAACATTCAAGCATTGAACGCGTATTTCTCAATAAATCAAGTTTTCATCCTATAGTCCAAATGTCATAATTAAAATGCTTTTCAGGCTCTGAAAGGCATAATTGTTCAACATTTAAAAGAAAATCATCTCTGGCTTGGTGTGTAATGAATATGAGTTTCAAACGAGAATTAACATTGAACGCGTATTTTTCGGAAAATCTAGTATTCATCCTATAGTCAAAATGTCCTAATTAAAACGCTTTTTAGTCTCTGAAAAGCATTATAATTCGATATTTTAAACAAAATCATGTCTGGCTTGGTCTGTAAAAAAAATGAGTTCAAAACAAAAATCAGAAATTAACACGAATTTCTCGAAAAATCGAATTTAGATCCAATAGGCGAAATGTATAAATTAAACGGCTTTTAAGGCTCTGAGAAGCGTAATAAATCAACATTTTAAAGATAATCATCTCTGGCTTGGTCTGTATAGAAATTTAGTTAGTAATTGTTTGAGACTCACTTTCTGTACAGACCAAGCCAGAGATGATTTTCTTTAACATGTGGAATGAATATCCTTTTCAGAGTCTGAGAAGCTTTTTAATTATTACATCTCGCCTATAGGATCAAAACTTGATTTTTCGAGAAATTCGTGTTAAATGCTAATTTTAGTTTGAAACTAATTTTCTCTGAAGACCAAGCCAGAGATGATTTTCTTTAAAATGTTGAATTATTATGCTTCTCAGAGTCTGAAAAGCGTTTTAATTATGACATTTGGACTGTTGGACGAATACTTAATTTTTCGAGAAATCTGCGTTCAATGCTAGTACTCGTTTGAAACTCATTTTCCCTACAGACCAAGCCGGAGATGATTTTATTTAAAATGTTGAATTATTATGCTATTCAGATCTTGAAAAGCGTTTTAATTATTACGTTTCGCATATAGGATCAAGACATGATTTTTCGAAAAATTCGGGTTAATTACTAATTTTCGTTGTAAAGTTATTTCCTCTTCTGACCAAGCCAGTAATGACTTACATTAAAATGTTGAATTATTATGCTTTTCATAGTCTGAAAAGCGTTTTAATTACGACACCTCGCCTATAGGATTTAAACATGATTTTTCGAGAAATTCGTGTTAAATGCTAATTTTAGTTTGAAACTAATTTTCTCTAAAGACCAAGCCAGAGATGATTTTCTTTAAAATTTTGAATTATTATGCTTCTCAGAGTCTGAAAAGCGTTTTTATTATGACATTTGGACTATAGGATGAATATTTGTTTTATCGAGAAATACGCGTTCAATGCTAGTACTCGTTTGAAACTCATTTTCACTACAGCCCAAATCAGAGATGATTTAATTTAAAATGTTTAATTATTATACTTTTCTCCGGCTGAAAAGCGTTTTAATTTTTACATCTCGCCTATAGAATGAATACTTGATTTTTCAAGAAATACGCGTTATATTCTAGTACTCGTTTGAAACTCATTTTCTGTACAGACCAAGCCAGAGATGATTTTCTTTAAAATGTGGAATTATTATGCTTCTCAGAGCCTGAAAAGCGTTTTAATTATTACATTATGACAATAAAAATAATACATTGCCACAACAATATTTGAAATATGTTAGGCTAAATTCAAAGTTCGACATTTGTGCAATATTTATAATAATTTAGTCATAGTAGTTATTTTTGACTAGCAATATGAAAAACAAATATCTTCAATCATATGTGTTCTTTCAGACAAGATAGATATGATACTTCAAATTTATAAATAAATTTATTGAAATTGTGTACATTTGCATTGGCATCAAGGTTTATATACAAAGGTCAGCTCTTTAAAATTGTTCAATGTATAATATGATGTCATACTTCGTATTTTGTATCAATATTCAAAAAATGGTAATAGTAATCATTAGATAAGTATATTGTGATGTACATAGTAAAATAGCTGTAACAGAGCAGATATGTACATTTACTACACAAACATTCAAGCATTGAACGCGTATTTCTCAATAAATCAAGTTTTCAGCCTATAGTCCAAATGTCATAATTAAAATGCTTTTCAGGCTCTGAAAGGCATAATCGTTCAACATTTAAAAGAAAATCATCTCTGGCTTGGTGTGTAATGAATATGAGTTTCAAACGAGAATTAACATTGAATACGTATTTTTCGGAAAATCTAATATTCATCCTATAGTCAAAATGTCCTAATTAAAACGCTTTTTAGTCTCTGAAAAACATTATAATTCGACATTTTAAACAAAATCATGTCTGGCTTGGTCTGTAAAAAAAATGAGTTCAAAACAAAAATAAGAAATTAACACGAATTTCTCGAAAAATCGAATTTGGATCCTATATGCGAAATGTAATAATTAAACGGCTTTTAAGGCTCTGAGAAGCGTAATAAATCAACATTTTAAAGAAAATCATCTCTGGCTTGGTCTGTACAGAAAGTGAGTTTCAAACGATTACTAACTAAATTTAGTTAGTAATCGTTTGAAACTCACTTTCTGTAAAGACCAAGCCAGAGATGATTTTCTTAAACATGTGGAATGATTATGCTTTTCAGAGTCTGAGAAGCGTTTTAATTATTACATCTCGCCTACAGGATCAAAACTTGATTTTTCGAGAAATTCGTGTTAAATGCTAATTTTAGTTTGAAACTAATTTTCTCTAAAGACCAAGCCAGAGATGATTTTCTTTAAAATGTTGAATTATTAGCTTCTCAGAGTCTGAAAAGCGTTTTTATTATGACATTTGGACTGTTGGACGAATACTTAATTTTTCGAGAAATCTGCGTTCAATGCTAGTACTCGTTTGAAACTCATTTTCCCCACAGACCAAGCCGGAGATGATTTTCTTTAAAATGTTGAATTATTATGCTATTCAGAGCCTGAAAAGCGTTTTAATTATTACGTTTCGCATATAGGATCAAGACATGATTTTTCGAGAAATTCGGGTTAATTACTAATTTTCGTTTGAAAGTTATTTCCTCTACAGACCAAGCCAGTAATGACTTACATTATAATGTTGAATTATTATGCTTTTCATAGTCTGAAAAGCGTTTTAATTACGACACCTCGCCTATAAGATTTAAACTTGATATTTCGAGAAATTCGTGTTAAATGCTAATTTTCGTTTGAAATCATTTTCTCTCGAGACCAAGCCAGAGATGGTTTTCTTTAAAATGTTGAATTATTATGCTTCTCAGAGTCTGAAAAGAGTTTTTATTATGACATTTGGACTGTTGGACGAATACTTAATTTTTCGAGAAATCTGCGTTCAATGCTAGTACTCGTTTGAAACTCATTTTCCCTACAGACCAAGCCGGAGATGATTTTCTTTAAAATGTTGAATTATTATGCTATTCAGAGCCTGAAAAGCGTTTTAATTATTACGTTTCGCATATAGGATCAAGACATGATTTTTCGAAAAATTCGATTTAATTACTAATTTTCGTTTGAAAGTTATTTCCTCTTCTGACCAAGCCAGTAATGACTTGCATTAAAATGTTGAATTATTATGCTTTTCATAGTCTGAAAAGCGTTTTAATTACGACACCTCGCCTATAGGATTTAAACATGATTTTTCGAGAAATTCGTGTTAAATGCTAATTTTAGTTTGAAACTAATTTTCTCTAAAGACCAAGCCAGAGATGATTTTCTTTAAAATGTTGAATTATTATGCTTCTCAGAGTCTGAAAAGAGTTTTTATTATGACATTTGGACTGTTGGACGAATACTTAATTTTTCGAGAAATCTGCGTTCAATGCTAGTACTCGTTTGAAACTCATTTTCCCTACAGACCAAGCCGGAGATGATTTTATTTAAAATGTTAAATTATTATGCTATTCAGAGCCTGAAAAGCGTTTTAATTATTACGTTTCGCATATAGGATCAAGACATGATTTTTCGAAAAATTCGGGTTAATTACTAATTTTCGTTTGAAAGTTATTTCCTCTACAGACCAAGCCAGTAATGACTTATATTAAAATGTTGAATTATTATGCTTTTCATAGTCTGAAAAGCGTTTTAATTACGACACCTTGTCTATAGGATTTAAACTTGATTTTTCGAGAAATTCGTGTTAAATGCTAATTTTCGTTTGAAACTCATTTTCTCTAGAGACCAAGCCAGATTTGGTTTTCTTTAAAAGGTTGAATTATTATGCTTCTCGGAGTCTAAAAAGCGTTTTAATTAAGACATTTGGTCTAAAGGATGAATACTTGATTTTTCGAGAAAATCGTTTTCAACGCTAGTATTCGCTTGAAACTCTTTTGCTCTACAGAACTAGCCAGAGATGATTTAACTTAAAATGTTGAATTATTATGCTTTTCAGAGACTAAAAAGCGTTTTAATTATGACATTTTGATTATAGGATGAATACTTGATTTTTCGAGAAATACGCGTTCAATGCTGGTACTCGTTTGAAACTCATTTTCAGTACAGCCCAAATCAGAGATGATTTAATTTAAAATGTTTAATTATTATACTTTCCTGAGGCTGAAAAGCGTTTAAATTTTTCCATCTCGCCTATAGAATGAATACTTGATTTTTCAAGAAATACGCGTTATATTCTAGTACTCGTTTGAAACTCATTTTCTGTACAGACCAAGCCAGAGATGATTTTCTTTAAAATGTGGAATTATTATGCTTCTCAGAGCCTGAAAAGCGTTTTAATTATTACATTATGACAATAAAAATAATACATTGCCACAACAATATTTGAAAAATGTTAGGCTAAATTCAAACTTCGACATTTGTGCAATATTTATAATAATTTAGTCATAGTAGTTATTTTTGACTAGCAATATGAAAAACAAATATCTTCAATCATATGTGTTCTTTCAGACAAGATAGATATGATACTTCAAATTTATAATTAAATTTATTGAAATTGTGTACATTTGCATTGGCATCAAGGTTTATATACAAAGGTCAGCTCTTTAAAATTGTTCAATGTATAATATGATGTCATACTTCGTATTTTGTATCAACATTCAAAAAATGTTAATAGTAATCATTAGATAAGTATATTGTGATGTACATAGTAAAATAGCTGTAACTGATCAAATATGTACATTTACTACACAAACATTAAAGCATTGAACGCGTATTTCTCGATAAATCAAGTATTCATCCTATAGTCCAAATGTCATAATTAAAATGCTTTTCAGGCTCTGAAAGGCATAATCGTTCAACATTTAAAAGAAAATCATCTCTGGCTTGGTGTGTAATGAATATGAGTTTCAAACGAGAATTAACATTGAACACGTATTTTTCGGAAAATCTAGTATTCATCCTATAGTCAAAATGTCCTAATTAAAACGCTTTTTAGTCTCTGAAAAGCATTTTAATTCGATATTTTAAACAAAATCATGTCTGGCTTGGTCTGTAAAAAAAATGAGTTCAAAACAAAAATCAGAAATTAACACGAATTTCTCGAAAAATCGAATTTGGATCCTATAGGCGAAATGTAATAATTAAACGGCTTTTAAGGCTCTGAGAAGCGTAATAAATCAACATTTTAAAGATAATCATCTCTGGCTTGGTCTGTATAGAAATTTAGTTAGTAATCGTTTGAGACTCACTTTCTGTACAGACCAAGCCAGAGATGATTTTCTTTAACATGTGGAATGAATATGCTTTTCAGAGTCTGAGAAGCTTTTTCATTATTACATCTCGCCTATAGGATCAAAACTTGATTTTTCGAGAAATTCGTGTTAAATGCTAATTTTAGTTTGAAACTAATTTTCTCTAAAGACCTAGCCAGAGATGATTTTCTTTAAAATGTTGAATTATTATGCTTCTCAGAGTCTGAAAAGCGTTTTTATTATGACATTTGGACTGTTGGACGAATACTTAATTTTTCGAGAAATCTGCGTTCAATGCTAGTACTCGTTTGAAACTCATTTTCCCTACAGACCAAGCCGGAGATGATTTTCTTTAAAATGTTGAATTATTATGCTATTCAGAGCCTGAAAAGCGTTTTAATTATTACGTTTCGCATATAGGATCAAGACATGATTTTTCGAAAATTTCGGGTTAATTACTAATTTTCGTTTGAAAGTTATTTCCTCTTCTGACCAAGCCAGTAATGACTTACATTAAAATGTTGAATTATTATGCTTTTCATAGTCTGAAAAGCGTTTTAATTACGACACCTCGCCTATAGGATTTAAACATGATTTTTCGAGAAATTCGTGTTAAATGCTAATTTTAGTTTGAAACTATAATTTTCTCTAAAGACCAAGCCAGAGATGATTTTCTTTAAAATGTTGAATTATTATGCTTCTCAGAGTCTGAAAAGCGTTTTTATTATGACATTTGGACTGTTGGACGAATACTTAATTTTTCGAGAAATCTGCGTTCAATGCTAGTACTCGTTTGAAACTCATTTTCCCTACAGACCAAGCCGGAGATGATTTTATTTAAAATGTTGAATTATTATGCTATTCAGAGCCTGAAAAGCGTTTTAATTATTACGTTTCGCATATAGGATCAAGACATGATTTTTCGAAAAATTCGGGTTAATTACTAATTTTCGTTTGAAAGTTATTTCCTCTACAGACCAAGCCAGTAATGACTTACATAAAAATGTTGAATTATTATGCTTTTCATAGTCTGAAAAGCGTTTTAATTACGACACCTCGCCTATAAGATTTAAACTTGATATTTCGAGAAATTCGTGTTAAATGCTAATTTTCGTTTGAAATTCATTTTCTCTCGAGACCAAGCCAGAGATGGTTTTCTTTAAAAGGTTGAATTATTATCCTTCTCAGAGTCTAAAAAGCGTTTTAATTAAGACATTTGGACTAAAGGATGAATACTAGATATTTCAAGAAAATGGTTTTCAACGCTAGTATTCGCTTGACACTCTTCTGCTCTACAGAACTAGCCAGAGATGATTTAACTTAAAATGTTGAATAATTATGCTTTTCAGAGACTAAAAAGCTTTTTAATTATGACATTTTGATTATAGGAGGAATACTTGATTTTTCGAAAAATTCGCGTTCAATGCTAATTCTCGTTTGAAACTCATTTTCTCTACAGACCAAGCCAGAAATGATTTTCTTTAAAATGTTAATTTATTATGCTTTTCAGAGTCAGAAAAGCGTTTTAATTATGACATTTGGACTATAGGATGAATATTTGTTTTATCGAGAAATACGCGTTCAATGCTAGTACTCGTTTGAAACTCATTTTCACTACAGCCCAAATCAAAGATGATTTAATTTAAAATGTTTAATTATTATACTTTTCTGAGGCTAAAACATCTCGCCTATAGAATGAATACTTGATTTTTCAAGAAATACGCGTTATATTCTAGTACTCGTTTGAAACTCATTTTCTGTACAGACCAAGCCAGAGATGATTTTCTTTAAAATGTGGAATTATTATGCTTCTCAGAGCCTGAAAAGCGTTTTAATTATTACATTATGACAATAAAAATAATACTTTGCCACAACAATATTTGAAAAATGTTAGGCTAAATTCAAAGTTCGACATTTGTGCAATATTTATAATAATTAAATCGTAACAGTTATTTTTGACTAGCTATATGAAAAACAAATATCTTCAATCATATGTGTTCTTTCAGACAAGAAAGATATGATACTTCAAATTTATAATTAAATTTATTGAAATTGTGTACATTTGCACTGGCATCAAGGTTCATATACAAAGGTCAACTCTTTAAAATTGTTCAATGTATAACATGATGTCATACTTGGTATTTTGTATCAACATTCAAAAAATGGTAATAGTTATCATTACATAAGTATATTGTGATGTACATAGTAAAATAGCTGTAACAGAGCAAATATGTACATTTACTACACAAACATTCAAGCATTGAACGCGTATTTCTCAATAAATCAAGTTTTCTTCCTATAGTCCAAATGTCAAAATTAAAATGCTTTTCAGGCTCTGAAAGGCATAATCGTTCAACATTTAAAATCATCTCTGGCTTGGTGTGTAATGAATATGAGTTTCAAACGAGAATTAACATTGAACGCGTATTTTTCGGAAAATCTAGTATTCATCCTATAGTCAAAATGTCCTAATTAAAACGCTTTTTAGTCTCTGAAAAGGATTATAATTCGATATTTTAAACAAAATCATGTCTGGCTTGGTCTGTAAAAAAAATGAGTTCAAAACAAAAATCAGAAATTAACACGAATTTCTCGAAAAATCGAATTTGGATCCTATAGGCGAAATGTAATAATTAAACGGCTTTTAAGGCTCTGAGAAGCGTAATAAATCAACATTTTAAAGATAATCATCTCTGGCTTGGTCTGTATAGAAATTTAGTTAGTAATCGTTTGAGACTCACTTTCTGTACAGACCAAGCCAGAGATGATTTTCTTTAACATGTGGAATGAATATGCTTTTCAGAGTCTGAGAAGCTTTTTAATTATTACATCTCGCCTATAGGATCAAAACTTGATTTTTCGAGAAATTCGTGTTAAATGCTAATTTTAGTTTGAAACTAATTTTCTCTAAAGACCAAGCCAGAGATGATTTTCTTTAAAATGTTGAATTATTATGCTTCTCAGAGTCTGAAAAGCGTTTTTATTATGACATTTGGACTGTTGGACGAATACTTAATTTTTCGAGAAATCTGCGTTCAATGCTAGTGCTCGTTTGAAACTCATTTTCCCTACAGACCAAGCCGGAGATGATTTTCTTTAAAATGTTGAATTATTATGCTATTCAGAGCCTGAAAAGCGTTTTAATTATTACGTTTTGCATATAGGATCAAGACATGAATTTTCGAAAAATTCGGGTTAATTACTAATTTTCGTTTGAAAGTTATTTCCTCTTCTGACCAAGCCAGTAATGACTTACATTAAAATGTTGAATTATTATGCTTTTCATAGTCTGAAAAGCGTTTTAATTACGACACCTCGCCTATAGGATTTAAACATGATTTTTCGAGAAATTCGTGTTAAATGCTAATTTTAGTTTGAAACTAATTTTCTCTAAAGACCAAGCCAGAGATGATTTTCTTTAAAATGTTGAATTATTATGCTTCTCAGAGTCTGAAAAGCGTTTTTATTATGACATTTGGACTGTTGGACGAATACTTAATTTTTCGAGAAATCTGCGTTCAATGCTAGTACTCGTTTGAAACTCATTTTCCCTACAGACCAAGCCGGAGATGATTTTATTTAAAATGTTGAATTATTATGCTATTCAGAGCCTGAAAAGCGTTTTAATTATTACTTTTCGCATATAGGATCAAGACATGATTTTTAGAAAAATTCGGGTTAATTACTAATTTTCGTTTGAAAGTTATTTCCTCTACAGACCAAGCCAGTAATGACTTACATAAAATGTTGAATTATTATGCTTTTCATAGTCAGAAAAGCGTTTTAATTACGACACCTCGCCTATAGGATTTAAACTTGATTTTTCGAGAAATTCGTGTTAAATGCTAATTTTCGTTTGAAACTCATTTTCTCTAGAGACAAAGCCAGAGTTGGTTTTCTTTAAAAGGTTGAATTATTATGCTTCTCGGAGTCTAAGAAGCGTTTTAATTAAGACATTTGGACTAAAGGATGAATACTTGATTTTTCGAGAAAATCGTTTTCAACGCTAGTATTCGCTTGAAACTCTTTTGCTCTACAGAACTAGCCAGAGATGATTTAACTTAAAATGTTGAATTATTATGCTTTTCAGAGACTAAAAAGCGTTTTAATTATGACATTTTGATTATAGGATGAATACTTGATTTTTCGAAAAATTCGCGTTCAATGCTAATTCTCGTTTGAAACTCATTTTCTCTACAGACCAAGCCAGAAATGATTTTCTTTAAAATGTTGATTTATTATGCTTTTCAGAGTCAGAAAAGCGTTTTAATTATGACATTTGGACTATAGGATGAATATTTGTTTTATCGAGAAATACGCGTTCAATGCTGGTACTCGTTTGAAACTCATTTTCAGTACAGCCCAAATCAGAGATGATTTAATTTAAAATGTTTAATTATTATACTTTTCTGAGGCTGAAAAGCGTTTTAATTTTTCCATCTCGCCTATAGAATGAATAGTTGATTTTTCAAGAAATACGCGTTATATTCTAGTACTCGTTTGAAACTCATTTTCTGTACAGACCAAGCCAAAGATGATTTTCTTTAAAATGTGGAATTATTATGCTTCTCAGAGCCTGAAAAGCGTTTTAATTATTACATTATGACAATAAAAATAATACATTGCCACAACAATATTTGAAAAATGTTAGGCTAAATTCAAAGTTCGACATTTGTGCAATATTTATAATAATTTAGTCATAGTAGTTATTTTTGACTAGCAATATGAAAAACAAATATCTTCAATCATATGTGTTCTTTCAGACAAGATAGATATGATACTTCAAATTTATAATTAAATTTATTGAAATTGTGTACATTTGCATTGGCATCAAGGTTTATATACAAAGGTCAGCTCTTTAAAATTGTTCAATGTATAATATGATGTCATACTTCGTATTTTGTATCAACATTCAAAAAATGTTAATAGTAATCATTAGATAAGTATATTGTGATGTACATAGTAAAAAAGCTGTAACTGATCAAATATGTACATTTACTACACAAACATTCAAGCATTGAACGCGTATTTCTCGATAAATCAAGTATTCATCCTATAGTCCAAATGTCATAATTAAAATGCTTTTCAGGCTCTGAAAGGCATAATCGTTCAACATTTAAAAGAAAATCATCTCTGGTTTGGTGTGTAATGAATATGAGTTTCAAACTAGAATTAACATTGAACGCGTATTTTTCGGAAAATCTAATATTCATCCTATAGTCAAAATGTCCTAATTAAAACGCTTTTTAGTCTCTGAAAAGCATTATAATTCGATATTTTAAACAAAATCATGTCTGGCTTGGTCTGTAAAAAAAATGAGTTCAAAACAAAAATCAGAAATTAACACGAATTTCTCGAAAAATCGAATTTGGATCCTATAGGCGAAATGTAATAATTAAACGGCTTTTAAGTCTCTGAGAAGATTAATAAATCAACATTTTAAAGATAATCATCTCTGGCTTGGTCTGTATAGAAATTTAGTTAGTAATCGTTTGAAACTCACTTTCTGTACAGACCAAGCCAGAGATGATTTTCTTTAACATGTGGAATGAATATGCTTTTCAGAGTCTGAGAAGCTTTTTAATTATTACATCTCGCCTATAGGATCAAAACTTGATTTTTCGAGAAATTCGTGTTAAGTGCTAATTTTAGTTTGAAACTAATTTTCCCTAAAGACCAAGCCAGAGATGATTTTCTTTAAAATGTTGAATTATTATCCTATTCAGATCCTGAAAAGCGTATTAATTATTACGTTTCGCATATTGGATCAAGACATGATTTTTCGAAAAATTCGGGTTAATTACTAATTTTCGTTTGAAAGTTATTTCCTCTACAGACCAAGCCAGTAATGACTTACATTAAAATGTTGAATTATTATGCTTTTCATAGTCTGAAAAGCGTTTTAATTACGACACCTCGCCTATAGGATTTAAACTTGATTTTTCGAGAAATTCGTGTTAAATGCTAATTTTAGTTTGAAACTAATTTTCTCTAAAGACCAAGCCAGAGATGATTTTCTTTAAAATGTTGAATTATTATGCTTCTCAGAGTCTGAAAAGCGTTTTTATTATGACATTTGGACTGTTGGACGAATACTTAATTTTTCGAGAAATCTGCGTTCAATGCTAGTACTCGTTTGAAACTCATTTTCCCCACAGACCAAGCCGTAGATGATTTTCTTTAAAATGTTGAATTATTATGCTATTCAGAGCCTGAAAAGCGTTTTAATTATTACGTTTCGCATATAGGATCAAGACATGATTTTTCGAGAAAATCGGGTTAATTACTAATTTTCGTTTGAAAGTTATTTCCTCTACAGACCAAGCCAGTAATGACTTACAATAAAATGTTGAATTATTATGCTTTTCATAGTCTGAAAAGCGATTTAATTACGACACCTCGCCTATAAGATTTAAACTTGATATTTCGAGAAATTCGTGTTAAATGCTAATTTTCGTTTGAAATTCATTTTCTCTCGAGACCAAGCCAGAGATGGTTTTCTTTAAAAGGTTGAATTATTATGCTTCTCAGAGACTAAAAAGCTTTTTAATTATGACATTTTGATTATAGGAGGAATACTTGATTTTTCGAAAAAATCGCGTTCAATGCTAATTCTCGTTTGAAACTCATTTTCTCTACAGACCAAGCCAGAAATGATTTTCTTTAAAATGTTGATTTATTATGCTTTTCAGAGTCAGAAAAGCGTTTTAATTATGACATTTGGACTATAGGATGAATATTTGTTTTATCGAGAAATACGCGTTCAATGCTAGTACTCGTTTGAAACTCATTTTCACTACAGCCCAAATCAGAGATGATTTATTTTAAAATGTTTAATTATTATACTTTTCTGAGGCTGAAAAGCGTTTTAATTTTTACATCTCGCCTATAGAATGAATACTTGATTTTTCAAGAAATACGCGTTATATTCTAGTACTCGTTTGAAACTCATTTTCTGTACAGACCAAGCCAGAGATGATTTTCTTTAAAATGTGGAATTATTATGCTTCTCAGAGCCTGAAAAGCGTTTTAATTATTACATTATGACAATAAAAATAATACTTTGCCACAACAATATTTGAAAAATGTTAGGCTAAATTCAAAGTTCGACATTTGTGCAATATTTATAATATTTAAATCGTAACAGTTATTTTTGACTAGCTATATGAAAAACAAATATCTTCAACCATATGTGTTCTTTCAGACAAGAAAGATATGATACTTCAAATTTATAATTAAATTTATTGAAATTGTGTACATTTGCACTGGCTTCAAGGTTCATATACAAAGGTCAACTCTTTAAAATTGTTCAATGTATAACATGATGTCATACTTGGTATTTTGTATCAACATTCAAAAAATGGTAATAGTAATCATTACATAAGTATATTGTGATGTACATAGTAAAATAGCTGTAACAGAGCAAATATGTACATTTACTACACAAACATTCAAGCATTGAACGCGTATTTCTCAATAAATCAAGTTTTCATCCTATAGTCCAAATGTCAAAATTAAAATGCTTTTCAGGCTCTGAAAGGCATAATCGTTCAACATTTAAAATCATCTCTGGCTTGGTGTGTAATGAATATGAGTTTCAAACGAGAATTAACATTGAACGCGTATTTTTCGGAAAATCTAGTATTCATCCTATAGTGAAAATGTATTAATTAAAACGCTTTTTACTCTCTGAAAAGCATTATAATTCGATATTTTAAACAAAATCATGTCTGGCTTGGTCTGTAAAAAAAATGAGTTCAAAACAAAAATCAGAAATTAACACGAATTTCTCGAAAAATCGAATTTGGATCCTATAGGCGAAATGTAATAATTAAACGGCTTTTAAGGCTCTGAGAAGCGTAATAAATCAACATTTTAAAGATAATCATCTCTGGCTTGGTCTGTATAGAAATTTAGTTAGTAATCGTTTGAGACTCACTTTCTGTACAGACCAAGCCAGAGATGATTTTCTTTAACATGTGGAATGAATATGCTTTTCAGAGTCTGAGAAGCTTTTTCATTATTACATCTCGCCTATAGGATCAAAACTTGATTTTTCGAGAAATTCGTGTTAAATGCTAATTTTAGTTTGAAACTAATTTTCTCTAAAGACCTAGCCAGAGATGATTTTCTTTAAAATGTTGAATTATTATGCTTCTCAGAGTCTGAAAAGCGTTTTTATTATGACATTTGGACTGTTGGACGAATACTTAATTTTTCGAGAAATCTGCGTTCAATGCTAGTACTCGTTTGAAACTCATTTTCCCTACAGACCAAGCCGGAGATGATTTTCTTTAAAATGTTGAATTATTATGCTATTCAGAGCCTGAAAAGCGTTTTAATTATTACGTTTCGCATATAGGATCAAGACATGATTTTTCGAAAATTTCGGGTTAATTACTAATTTTCGTTTGAAAGTTATTTCCTCTTCTGACCAAGCCAGTAATGACTTACATTAAAATGTTGAATTATTATGCTTTTCATAGTCTGAAAAGCGTTTTAATTACGACACCTCGCCTATAGGATTTAAACATGATTTTTCGAGAAATTCGTGTTAAATGCTAATTTTAGTTTGAAACTATAATTTTCTCTAAAGACCAAGCCAGAGATGATTTTCTTTAAAATGTTGAATTATTATGCTTCTCAGAGTCTGAAAAGCGTTTTTATTATGACATTTGGACTGTTGGACGAATACTTAATTTTTCGAGAAATCTGCGTTCAATGCTAGTACTCGTTTGAAACTCATTTTCCCTACAGACCAAGCCGGAGATGATTTTATTTAAAATGTTGAATTATTATGCTATTCAGAGCCTGAAAAGCGTTTTAATTATTACGTTTCGCATATAGGATCAAGACATGATTTTTCGAAAAATTCGGGTTAATTACTAATTTTTGTTTGAAAGTCATTTCCTCTACAGACCAGGCCAGTAATGACTTACATTAAAATGTTGAATTATTATGCTTTTCATAGTCTGAAAAGCGTTTTAATTACGACACCTCGCCTATAGGATTTAAACTTGATTTTTCGAGAAATTCGTGTTAAATGCTAATTTTCGTTTGAAACTCATTTTCTCTAGAGACCAAGCCAGAGTTGGTTTTCTTTAAAAGGTTGAATTATTATGCTTCTCGGAGTCTAAAAAGCGTTTTAATTAAGACATTTGGACTAAAGGATGAATACTTGATTTTTCGAGAAAATCGTTTTCAACGCTAGTATTCGCTTGAAACTCATTTTCCCCACAGACCAAGCCGGAGATGATTTTCTTTAAAATGTTGAATTATTATGCTATTCAGAGCCTGAAAAGCGTTTTAATTATTACGTTTCGCATATAGGATCAAGACATGATTTTTCGAAAAATTCGGGTTAATTACTAATTTTCGTTTGAAAGTTATTTCCTCTACAGACCAAGCCAGTAATGACTTACATAAAAATGTTGAATTATTATGCTTTTCATAGTCTGAAAAGCGTTTTAATTACGACACCTCGCCTATAAGATTTAAACTTGATATTTCGAGAAATTCGTGTTAAATGCTAATTTTCGTTTGAAATTCATTTTCTCTCGAGACCAAGCCAGAGATGGTTTTCTTTAAAAGGTTGAATTATTATCCTTCTCAGAGTCTAAAAAGCGTTTTAATTAAGACATTTGGACTAAAGGATGAATACTAGATATTTCAAGAAAATGGTTTTCAACGCTAGTATTCGCTTGACACTCTTCTGCTCTACAGAACTAGCCAGAGATGATTTAACTTAAAATGTTGAATAATTATGCTTTTCAGAGACTAAAAAGCTTTTTAATTATGACATTTTGATTATAGGAGGAATACTTGATTTTTCGAAAAATTCGCGTTCAATGCTAATTCTCGTTTGAAACTCATTTTCTCTACAGACCAAGCCAGAAATGATTTTCTATAAAATGTTAATTTATTATGCTTTTCAGAGTCAGAAAAGCGTTTTAATTATGACATTTGGACTATAGGATGAATATTTGTTTTATCGAGAAATACGCGTTCAATGCTAGTACTCGTTTGAAACTCATTTTCACTACAGCCCAAATCAAAGATGATTTAATTTAAAATGTTTAATTATTATACTTTTCTGAGGCTAAAACATCTCGCCTATAGAATGAATACTTGATTTTTCAAGAAATACGCGTTATATTCTAGTACTTGTTTGAAACTCATTTTCTGTACAGACCAAGCCAGAGATGATTTTCTTTAAAATGTGGAATTATTATGCTTCTCAGAGCCTGAAAAGCGTTTTAATTATTACATTATGACAATAAAAATAATACTTTGCCACAACAATATTTGAAAAATGTTAGGCTAAATTCAAAGTTCGACATTTGTGCAATATTTATAATAATTAAATCGTAACAGTTATTTTTGACTAGCTATATGAAAAACAAATATCTTCAATCATATGTGTTCTTTCAGACAAGAAAGATATGATACTTCAAATTTATAATTAAATTTATTGAAATTGTGTACATTTGCACTGGCATCAAGGTTCATATACAAAGGTCAACTCTTTAAAATTGTTCAATGTATAACATGATGTCATACTTGGTATTTTGTATCAACATTCAAAAAATGGTAATAGTTATCATTACATAAGTATATTGTGATGTACATAGTAAAATAGCTGTAACAGAGCAAATATGTACATTTACTACACAAACATTCAAGCATTGAACGCGTATTTCTCAATAAATCAAGTTTTCTTCCTATAGTCCAAATGTCAAAATTAAAATGCTTTTCAGGCTCTGAAAGGCATAATCGTTCAACATTTAAAATCATCTCTGGCTTGGTGTGTAATGAATATGAGTTTCAAACGAGAATTAACATTGAACGCGTATTTTTCGGAAAATCTAGTATTCATCCTATAGTCAAAATGTCCTAATTAAAACGCTTTTTAGTCTCTGAAAAGGATTATAATTCGATATTTTAAACAAAATCATGTCTGGCTTGGTCTGTAAAAAAAATGAGTTCAAAACAAAAATCAGAAATTAACACGAATTTCTCGAAAAATCGAATTTGGATCCTATAGGCGAAATGTAATAATTAAACGGCTTTTAAGGCTCTGAGAAGCGTAATAAATCAACATTTTAAAGATAATCATCTCTGGCTTGGTCTGTATAGAAATTTAGTTAGTAATCGTTTGAGACTCACTTTCTGTACAGACCAAGCCAGAGATGATTTTCTTTAACATGTGGAATGAATATGCTTTTCAGAGTCTGAGAAGCTTTTTAATTATTACATCTCGCCTATAGGATCAAAACTTGATTTTTCGAGAAATTCGTGTTAAATGCTAATTTTAGTTTGAAACTAATTTTCTCTAAAGACCAAGCCAGAGATGATTTTCTTTAAAATGTTGAATTATTATGCTTCTCAGAGTCTGAAAAGCGTTTTTATTATGACATTTGGACTGTTGGACGAATACTTAATTTTTCGAGAAATCTGCGTTCAATGCTAGTGCTCGTTTGAAACTCATTTTCCCTACAGACCAAGCCGGAGATGATTTTCTTTAAAATGTTGAATTATTATGCTATTCAGAGCCTGAAAAGCGTTTTAATTATTACGTTTTGCATATAGGATCAAGACATGAATTTTCGAAAAATTCGGGTTAATTACTAATTTTCGTTTGAAAGTTATTTCCTCTTCTGACCAAGCCAGTAATGACTTACATTAAAATGTTGAATTATTATGCTTTTCATAGTCTGAAAAGCGTTTTAATTACGACACCTCGCCTATAGGATTTAAACATGATTTTTCGAGAAATTCGTGTTAAATGCTAATTTTAGTTTAAAACTAATTTTCTCTAAAGACCAAGCCAGAGATGATTTTCTTTAAAATGTTGAATTATTATGCTTCTCAGAGTCTGAAAAGCGTTTTTATTATGACATTTGGACTGTTGGACGAATACTTAATTTTTCGAGAAATCTGCGTTCAATGCTAGTACTCGTTTGAAACTCATTTTCCCTACAGACCAAGCCGGAGATGATTTTATTTAAAATGTTGAATTATTATGCTATTCAGAGCCTGAAAAGCGTTTTAATTATTACGTTTCGCATATAGGATCAAGACATGATTTTTAGAAAAATTCGGGTTAATTACTAATTTTCGTTTGAAAGTTATTTCCTCTACAGACCAAGCCAGTAATGACTTACATAAAATGTTGAATTATTATGCTTTTCATAGTCAGAAAAGCGTTTTAATTACGACACCTCGCCTATAGGATTTAAACTTGATTTTTCGAGAAATTCGTGTTAAATGCTAATTTTCGTTTGAAACTCATTTTCTCTAGAGACCAAGCCAGAGTTGGTTTTCTTTAAAAGGATGAATTATTATGCTTCTCGGAGTCTAAGAAGCGTTTTAATTAAGACATTTGGACTAAAGGATGAATACTTGATTTTTCGAGAAAATCGTTTTCAACGCTAGTATTCGCTTGAAACTCTTTTGCTCTACAGAACTAGCCAGAGATGATTTAACTTAAAATGTTGAATTATTATGCTTTTCAGAGACTAAAAAGCGTTTTAATTATGACATTTTGATTATAGGATGAATACTTGATTTTTCGAAAAATTCGCGTTCAATGCTAATTCTCGTTTGAAACTCATTTTCTCTACAGACCAAGCCAGAAATGATTTTCTTTAAAATGTTGATTTATTATGCTTTTCAGAGTCAGAAAAGCGTTTTAATTATGACATTTGGACTATAGGATGAATATTTGTTTTATCGAGAAATACGCGTTCAATGCTGGTACTCGTTTGAAACTCATTTTCAGTACAGCCCAAATCAGAGATGATTTAATTTAAAATGTTTAATTATTATACTTTTCTGAGGCTGAAAAGCGTTTTAATTTTTCCATCTCGCCTATAGAATGAATAGTTGATTTTTCAAGAAATACGCGTTATATTCTAGTACTCGTTTGAAACTCATTTTCTGTACAGACCAAGCCAAAGATGATTTTCTTTAAAATGTGGAATTATTATGCTTCTCAGAGCCTGAAAAGCGTTTTAATTATTACATTATGACAATAAAAATAATACATTGCCACAACAATATTTGAAAAATGTTAGGCTAAATTCAAAGTTCGACATTTGTGCAATATTTATAATAATTTAGTCATAGTAGTTATTTTTGACTAGCAATATGAAAAACAAATATCTTCAATCATATGTGTTCTTTCAGACAAGATAGATATGATACTTCAAATTTATAATTAAATTTATTGAAATTGTGTACATTTGCATTGGCATCAAGGTTTATATACAAAGGTCAGCTCTTTAAAATTGTTCAATGTATAATATGATGTCATACTTCGTATTTTGTATCAACATTCAAAAAATGTTAATAGTAATCATTAGATAAGTATATTGTGATGTACATAGTAAAAAAGCTGTAACTGATCAAATATGTACATTTACTACACAAACATTCAAGCATTGAACGCGTATTTCTCGATAAATCAAGTATTCATCCTATAGTCCAAATGTCATAATTAAAATGCTTTTCAGGCTCTGAAAGGCATAATCGTTCAACATTTAAAAGAAAATCATCTCTGGTTTGGTGTGTAATGAATATGAGTTTCAAACTAGAATTAACATTGAACGCGTATTTTTCGGAAAATCTAATATTCATCCTATAGTCAAAATGTCCTAATTAAAACGCTTTTTAGTCTCTGAAAAGCATTATATTTCGATATTTTAAACAAAATCATGTCTGGCTTGGTCTGTAAAAAAAATGAGTTCAAAACAAAAATCAGAAATTAACACGAATTTCTCGAAAAATCGAATTTGGATCCTATAGGCGAAATGTAATAATTAAACGGCTTTTAAGTCTCTGAGAAGATTAATAAATCAACATTTTAAAGATAATCATCTCTGGCTTGGTCTGTATAGAAATTTAGTTAGTAATCGTTTGAAACTCACTTTCTGTACAGACCAAGCCAGAGATGATTTTCTTTAACATGTGGAATGAATATGCTTTTCAGAGTCTGAGAAGCTTTTTAATTATTACATCTCGCCTATAGGATCAAAACTTGATTTTTCGAGAAATTCGTGTTAAGTGCTAATTTTAGTTTGAAACTAATTTTCCCTAAAGACCAAGCCAGAGATGATTTTCTTTAAAATGTTGAATTATTATCCTATTCAGATCCTGAAAAGCGTATTAATTATTACGTTTCGCATATAGGATCAAGACATGATTTTTCGAAAAATTCGGGTTAATTACTAATTTTCGTTTGAAAGTTATTTCCTCTACAGACCAAGCCAGTAATGACTTACATTAAAATGTTGAATTATTATGCTTTTCATAGTCTGAAAAGCGTTTTAATTACGACACCTCGCCTATAGGATTTAAACTTGATTTTTCGAGAAATTCGTGTTAAATGCTAATTTTAGTTTGAAACTAATTTTCTCTAAAGACCAAGCCAGAGATGATTTTCTTTAAAATGTTGAATTATTATGCTTCTCAGAGTCTGAAAAGCGTTTTTATTATGACATTTGGACTGTTGGACGAATACTTAATTTTTCGAGAAATCTGCGTTCAATGCTAGTACTCGTTTGAAACTCATTTTCCCCACAGACCAAGCCGTAGATGATTTTCTTTAAAATGTTGAATTATTATGCTATTCAGAGCCTGAAAAGCGTTTTAATTATTACGTTTCGCATATAGGATCAAGACATGATTTTTCGAGAAAATCGGGTTAATTACTAATTTTCGTTTGAAAGTTATTTCCTCTACAGACCAAGCCAGTAATGACTTACAATAAAATGTTGAATTATTATGCTTTTCATAGTCTGAAAAGCGATTTAATTACGACACCTCGCCTATAAGATTTAAACTTGATATTTCGAGAAATTCGTGTTAAATGCTAATTTTCGTTTGAAATTCATTTTCTCTCGAGACCAAGCCAGAGATGGTTTTCTTTAAAAGGTTGAATTATTATGCTTCTCAGAGACTAAAAAGCTTTTTAATTATGACATTTTGATTATAGGAGGAATACTTGATTTTTCGAAAAAATCGCGTTCAATGCTAATTCTCGTTTGAAACTCATTTTCTCTACAGACCAAGCCAGAAATGATTTTCTTTAAAATGTTGATTTATTATGCTTTTCAGAGTCAGAAAAGCGTTTTAATTATGACATTTGGACTATAGGATGAATATTTGTTTTATCGAGAAATACGCGTTCAATGCTAGTACTCGTTTGAAACTCATTTTCACTACAGCCCAAATCAGAGATGATTTATTTTAAAATGTTTAATTATTATACTTTTCTGAGGCTGAAAAGCGTTTTAATTTTTACATCTCGCCTATAGAATGAATACTTGATTTTTCAAGAAATACGCGTTATATTCTAGTACTCGTTTGAAACTCATTTTCTGTACAGACCAAGCCAGAGATGATTTTCTTTAAAATGTGGAATTATTATGCTTCTCAGAGCCTGAAAAGCGTTTTAATTATTACATTATGACAATAAAAATAATACTTTGCCACAACAATATTTGAAAAATGTTAGGCTAAATTCAAAGTTCGACATTTGTGCAATATTTATAATATTTAAATCGTAACAGTTATTTTTGACTAGCTATATGAAAAACAAATATCTTCAATCATATGTGTTCTTTCAGACAAGAAAGATATGATACTTCAAATTTATAATTAAATTTATTGAAATTGTGTACATTTGCACTGGCATCAAGGTTCATATACAAAGGTCAACTCTTTAAAATTGTTCAATGTATAACATGATGTCATACTTGGTATTTTGTATCAACATTCAAAAAATGGTAATAGTAATCATTACATAAGTATATTGTGATGTACATAGTAAAATAGCTGTAACAGAGCAAATATGTACATTTACTACACAAACATTCAAGCATTGAACGCGTATTTCTCAAAAAATCAAGTTTTCATCCTATAGTCCAAATGTCAAAATTAAAATGCTTTTCAGGCTCTGAAAGGCATAATCGTTCAACATTTAAAATCATCTCTGGCTTGGTGTGTAATGAATATGAGTTTCAAACGAGAATTAACATTGAACGCGTATTTTTCGGAAAATCTAGTATTCATCCTATAGTGAAAATGTATTAATTAAAACGCTTTTTACTCTCTGAAAAGCATTATAATTCGATATTTTAAACAAAATCATGTCTGGCTTGGTCTGTAAAAAAAATGAGTTCAAAACAAAAATCAGAAATTAACACGAATTTCTCGAAAAATCGAATTTGGATCCTATAGGCGAAATGTAATAATTAAACGGCTTTTAAGGCTCTGAGAAGCGTAATAAATCAACATTTTAAAGATAATCATCTCTGGCTTGGTCTGTATAGAAATTTAGTTAGTAATCGTTTGAGACTCACTTTCTGTACAGACCAAGCCAGAGATGATTTTCTTTAACATGTGGAATGAATATGCTTTTCAGAATCTGAGAAGCTTTTTAATTATTACATCTCGCCTATAGGATCAAAACTTGATTTTTCGAGAAATTCGTGTTAAATGCTAATTTTAGTTTGAAACTAATTTTCTCTAAAGACCAAGCCAGAGATGATTTTCTTTAAAATGTTGAATTATTATGCTTCTCAGAGTCTGAAAAGCGTTTTTATTATAACATTTGGACTGTTGGACGAATACTTAATTTTTCGAGAAATCTGCGTTCAATGCTAGTGCTCGTTTGAAACTCATTTTCCCTACAGACCAAGCCGGAGATGATTTTATTTAAAATGTTGAATTATTATGCTATTCAGAGCCTGAAAAGCGTTTTAATTATTACGTTTCGCATATAGGATCAAGACATGATTTTTCGAAAAATTCGGGTTAATTACTAATTTTCGTTTGAAAGTTATTTCCTCTACAGACCAACCCAGTAATGACTTACATAAAATGTTGAATTATTATCCTTTTCATAGTCTGAAAAGCGTTTTAATTACGACACCTCGCCTATAGGATTTAAACTTGATTTTTCGAGAAATTCGTGTTAAATGCTAATTTTCGTTTGAAACTCATTTTCTCTAGAGACCAAGCCAGAGTTGGTTTTCTTTAAAAGGTTGAATTATTATGCTTCTCGGAGTCTAAAAAGCGTTTTAATTAAGACATTTGGAATAAAGGATGAATACTTGATTTTTCGAGAAAATCGTTTTCAACGCTAGTATTCGCTTGAAACTCTTTTGCTCTACAGAACTAGCCAGAGATGATTTAACTTAAAATGTTGAATTATTATGCTTTTCAGAGACTAAAAAGCGTTTTAATTATGACATTTTGATTATAGGATGAATACTTGATTTTTCGATAAATTCGCGTTCAATGCTAAAATCTCGTTTGAAACTCATTTTCTCTACAGACCAAGCCAGAAATGATTTTCTTTAAAATGTTGATTTATTATGCTTTTCAGAGTCAGAAATGCGTTTTAATTATGACATTTGGACTATAGGATGAATATTTGTTTTATCGAGAAATACGCGTTCAATGCTGGTACTCGTTTGAAACTCATTTTCAGTACAACCCAAATCAGAGATGATTTAATTTAAAATGTTTAATTATTATACTTTTCTGAGGCTGAAAAGCGTTTTAATTTTTCCATCTCGCCTATAGAATGAATAGTTGATTTTTCAAGAAATACGCGTTATATTCTAGTACTCGTTTGAAACTCATTTTCTGTACAGACCAAGCCAAAGATGATTTTCTTTAAAATGTGGAATTATTATGCTTCTCAGAGCCTGAAAAGCGTTTTAATTATTACATTATGACAATAAAAATAATACATTGCCACAACAATATTTGAAAAATGTTAGGCTAAATTCAAAGTTCGACATTTGTGCAATATTTATAATAATTTAGTCATAGTAGTTATTTTTGACTAGCAATATGAAAAACAAATATCTTCAATCATATGTGTTCTTTCAGACAAGAAAGATATGATACTTCAAATTTATAATTAAATTTATTGAAATTGTGTACATTTGCATTGGCATCAAGGTTTATATACAAAGGTCAGCTCTTTAAAATTGTTCAATGTATAATATGATGTCATACTTCGTATTTTGTATCAACATTCAAAAAATGTTAATAGTAATCATTAGATAAGTATATTGTGATGTACATAGTAAAATAGCTGTAACTGATCAAATATGTACATTTACTACACAAACATTCAAGCATTGAACGGGTATTTCTCGATAAATCAAGTATTCATCCTGTAGTCCAAATGTCATAATTAAAATGCTTTTCAGGCTCTGAAAGGCATAATCGTTCAACATTTAAAAGAAAATCATCTCTGGTTTGGTGTGTAATGAATATGAGTTTCAAACTAGAATTAACATTGAACGCGTATTTTTCGGAAAATCTAATATTCATCCTATAGTCAAAATGTCCTAATTAAAACGCTTTTTAGTCTCTGAAAAGCATTATAATTCGATATTTTAAACAAAATCATGTCTGGCTTGGTCTGTAAAAAAAATGAGTTCAAAACAAAAATCAGAAATTAACACGAATTTCTCGAAAAATCGAATTTGGATCCTATAGGCGAAATGTAATAATTAAACGGCTTTTAAGTCTCTGAGAAGATTAATAAATCAACATTTTAAAGATAATCATCTCTGGCTTGGTCTGTATAGAAATTTAGTTAGTAATCGTTTGAAACTCACTTTCTGTACAGACCAAGCCAGAGATGATTTTCTTTAACATGTGGAATGAATATGCTTTTCAGAGTCTGAGAAGCTTTTTAATTATTACATCTCGCCTATAGGATCAAAACTTGATTTTTCGAGAAATTCGTGTTAAGTGCTAATTTTAGTTTGAAACTAATTTTCCCTAAAGACCAAGCCAGAGATGATTTTCTTTAAAATGTTGAATTATTATCCTATTCAGATCCTGAAAAGCGTATTAATTATTACGTTTCGCATATAGGATCAAGACATGATTTTTCGAAAAATTCGGGTTAATTACTAATTTTCGTTTGAAAGTTATTTCCTCTACAGACCAAGCCAGTAATGACTTACATTAAAATGTTGAATTATTATGCTTTTCATAGTCTGAAAAGCGTTTTAATTACGACACCTCGCCTATAGGATTTAAACTTGATTTTTCGAGAAATTCGTGTTAAATGCTAATTTTAGTTTGAAACTAATTTTCTCTAAAGACCAAGCCAGAGATGATTTTCTTTAAAATGTTGAATTATTATGCTTCTCAGAGTCTGAAAAGCGTTTTTATTATGACATTTGGACTGTTGGACGAATACTTAATTTTTCGAGAAATCTGCGTTCAATGCTAGTACTCGTTTGAAACTCATTTTCCCCACAGACCAAGCCGTAGATGATTTTCTTTAAAATGTTGAATTATTATGCTATTCAGAGCCTGAAAAGCGTTTTAATTATTACGTTTCGCATATAGGATCAAGACATGATTTTTCGAGAAAATCGGGTTAATTACTAATTTTCGTTTGAAAGTTATTTCCTCTACAGACCAAGCCAGTAATGACTTACAATAAAATGTTGAATTATTATGCTTTTCATAGTCTGAAAAGCGATTTAATTACGACACCTCGCCTATAAGATTTAAACTTGATATTTCGAGAAATTCGTGTTAAATGCTAATTTTCGTTTGAAATTCATTTTCTCTCGAGACCAAGCCAGAGATGGTTTTCTTTAAAAGGTTGAATTATTATGCTTCTCAGAGACTAAAAAGCTTTTTAATTATGACATTTTGATTATAGGAGGAATACTTGATTTTTCGAAAAAATCGCGTTCAATGCTAATTCTCGTTTGAAACTCATTTTCTCTACAGACCAAGCCAGAAATGATTTTCTTTAAAATGTTGATTTATTATGCTTTTCAGAGTCAGAAAAGCGTTTTAATTATGACATTTGGACTATAGGATGAATATTTGTTTTATCGAGAAATACGCGTTCAATGCTAGTACTCGTTTGAAACTCATTTTCACTACAGCCCAAATCAGAGATGATTTATTTTAAAATGTTTAATTATTATACTTTTCTGAGGCTGAAAAGCGTTTTAATTTTTACATCTCGCCTATAGAATGAATACTTGATTTTTCAAGAAATACGCGTTATATTCTAGTACTCGTTTGAAACTCATTTTCTGTACAGACCAAGCCAGAGATGATTTTCTTTAAAATGTGGAATTATTATGCTTCTCAGAGCCTGAAAAGCGTTTTAATTATTACATTATGACAATAAAAATAATACTTTGCCACAACAATATTTGAAAAATGTTAGGCTAAATTCAAAGTTCGACATTTGTGCAATATTTATAATATTTAAATCGTAACAGTTATTTTTGACTAGCTATATGAAAAACAAATATCTTCAATCATATGTGTTCTTTCAGACAAGAAAGATATGATACTTCAAATTTATAATTAAATTTATTGAAATTGTGTACATTTGCACTGGCTTCAAGGTTCATATACAAAGGTCAACTCTTTAAAATTGTTCAATGTATAACATGATGTCATACTTGGTATTTTGTATCAACATTCAAAAAATGGTAATAGTAATCATTACATAAGTATATTGTGATGTACATAGTAAAATAGCTGTAACAGAGCAAATATGTACATTTACTACACAAACATTCAAGCATTGAACGCGTATTTCTCAATAAATCAAGTTTTCATCCTATAGTCCAAATGTCAAAATTAAAATGCTTTTCAGGCTCTGAAAGGCATAATCGTTCAACATTTAAAATCATCTCTGGCTTGGTGTGTAATGAATATGAGTTTCAAACGAGAATTAACAATGAACGCGTATTTTTCGGAAAATCTAGTATTCATCCTATAGTGAAAATGTATTATTTAAAACGCTTTTTACTCTCTGAAAAGCATTATAATTCGATATTTTAAACAAAATCATGTCTGGCTTGGTCTGTAAAAAAAATGAGTTCAAAACAAAAATCAGAAATTAACACGAATTTCTCGAAAAATCGAATTTGGATCCTATAGGCGAAAATTAAACGGCTTTTAAGGCTCTGAGAAGCGTAATAAATCAACATTTTAAAGATAATCATCTCTGGCTTGGTCTGTATAGAAATTTAGTTAGTAATCGTTTGAGACTCACTTTCTGTACAGACCAAGCCAGAGATGATTTTCTTTAACATGTGGAATGAATATGCTTTTCAGAGTCTGAGAAGCTTTTTCATTATTACATCTCGCCTATAGGATCAAAACTTGATTTTTCGAGAAATTCGTGTTAAATGCTAATTTTAGTTTGAAACTAATTTTCTCTAAAGACCTAGCCAGAGATGATTTTCTTTAAAATGTTGAATTATTATGCTTCTCAGAGTCTGAAAAGCGTTTTTATTATGACATTTGGACTGTTGGACGAATACTTAATTTTTCGAGAAATCTGCGTTCAATGCTAGTACTCGTTTGAAACTCATTTTCCCTACAGACCAAGCCGGAGATGATTTTCTTTAAAATGTTGAATTATTATGCTATTCAGAGCCTGAAAAGCGTTTTAATTATTACGTTTCGCATATAGGATCAAGACATGATTTTTCGAAAATTTCGGGTTAATTACTAATTTTCGTTTGAAAGTTATTTCCTCTTCTGACCAAGCCAGTAATGACTTACATTAAAATGTTGAATTATTATGCTTTTCATAGTCTGAAAAGCGTTTTAATTACGACACCTCGCCTATAGGATTTAAACATGATTTTTCGAGAAATTCGTGTTAAATGCTAATTTTAGTTTGAAACTATAATTTTCTCTAAAGACCAAGCCAGAGATGATTTTCTTTAAAATGTTGAATTATTATGCTTCTCAGAGTCTGAAAAGCGTTTTTATTATGACATTTGGACTGTTGGACGAATACTTAATTTTTCGAGAAATCTGCGTTCAATGCTAGTACTCGTTTGAAACTCATTTTCCCTACAGACCAAGCCGGAGATGATTTTATTTAAAATGTTGAATTATTATGCTATTCAGAGCCTGAAAAGCGTTTTAATTATTACGTTTCGCATATAGGATCAAGACATGATTTTTCGAAAAATTCGGGTTAATTACTAATTTTTGTTTGAAAGTCATTTCCTCTACAGACCAGGCCAGTAATGACTTACATTAAAATGTTGAATTATTATGCTTTTCATAGTCTGAAAAGCGTTTTAATTACGACACCTCGCCTATAGGATTTAAACTTGATTTTTCGAGAAATTCGTGTTAAATGCTAATTTTCGTTTGAAACTCATTTTCTCTAGAGACCAAGCCAGAGTTGGTTTTCTTTAAAAGGTTGAATTATTATGCTTCTCGGAGTCTAAAAAGCGTTTTAATTAAGACATTTGGACTAAAGGATGAATACTTGATTTTTCGAGAAAATCGTTTTCAACGCTAGTATTCGCTTGAAACTCATTTTCCCCACAGACCAAGCCGGAGATGATTTTCTTTAAAATGTTGAATTATTATGCTATTCAGAGCCTGAAAAGCGTTTTAATTATTACGTTTCGCATATAGGATCAAGACATGATTTTTCGAAAAATTCGGGTTAATTACTAATTTTCGTTTGAAAGTTATTTCCTCTACAGACCAAGCCAGTAATGACTTACATAAAAATGTTGAATTATTATGCTTTTCATAGTCTGAAAAGCGTTTTAATTACGACACCTCGCCTATAAGATTTAAACTTGATATTTCGAGAAATTCGTGTTAAATGCTAATTTTCGTTTGAAATTCATTTTCTCTCGAGACCAAGCCAGAGATGGTTTTCTTTAAAAGGTTGAATTATTATCCTTCTCAGAGTCTAAAAAGCGTTTTAATTAAGACATTTGGACTAAAGGATGAATACTAGATATTTCAAGAAAATGGTTTTCAACGCTAGTATTCGCTTGACACTCTTCTGCTCTACAGAACTAGCCAGAGATGATTTAACTTAAAATGTTGAATAATTATGCTTTTCAGAGACTAAAAAGCTTTTTAATTATGACATTTTGATTATAGGAGGAATACTTGATTTTTCGAAAAATTCGCGTTCAATGCTAATTCTCGTTTGAAACTCATTTTCTCTACAGACCAAGCCAGAAATGATTTTCTTTAAAATGTTAATTTATTATGCTTTTCAGAGTCAGAAAAGCGTTTTAATTATGACATTTGGACTATAGGATGAATATTTGTTTTATCGAGAAATACGCGTTCAATGCTAGTACTCGTTTGAAACTCATTTTCACTACAGCCCAAATCAAAGATGATTTAATTTAAAATGTTTAATTATTATACTTTTCTGAGGCTAAAACATCTCGCCTATAGAATGAATACTTGATTTTTCAAGAAATACGCGTTATATTCTAGTACTCGTTTGAAACTCATTTTCTGTACAGACCAAGCCAGAGATGATTTTCTTTAAAATGTGGAATTATTATGCTTCTCAGAGCCTGAAAAGCGTTTTAATTATTACATTATGACAATAAAAATAATACTTTGCCACAACAATATTTGAAAAATGTTAGGCTAAATTCAAAGTTCGACATTTGTGCAATATTTATAATAATTAAATCGTAACAGTTATTTTTGACTAGCTATATGAAAAACAAATATCTTCAATCATATGTGTTCTTTCAGACAAGAAAGATATGATACTTCAAATTTATAATTAAATTTATTGAAATTGTGTACATTTGCACTGGCATCAAGGTTCATATACAAAGGTCAACTCTTTAAAATTGTTCAATGTATAACATGATGTCATACTTGGTATTTTGTATCAACATTCAAAAAATGGTAATAGTTATCATTACATAAGTATATTGTGATGTACATAGTAAAATAGCTGTAACAGAGCAAATATGTACATTTACTACACAAACATTCAAGCATTGAACGCGTATTTCTCAATAAATCAAGTTTTCTTCCTATAGTCCAAATGTCAAAATTAAAATGCTTTTCAGGCTCTGAAAGGCATAATCGTTCAACATTTAAAATCATCTCTGGCTTGGTGTGTAATGAATATGAGTTTCAAACGAGAATTAACATTGAACGCGTATTTTTCGGAAAATCTAGTATTCATCCTATAGTCAAAATGTCCTAATTAAAACGCTTTTTAGTCTCTGAAAAGGATTATAATTCGATATTTTAAACAAAATCATGTCTGGCTTGGTCTGTAAAAAAAATGAGTTCAAAACAAAAATCAGAAATTAACACGAATTTCTCGAAAAATCGAATTTGGATCCTATAGGCGAAATGTAATAATTAAACGGCTTTTAAGGCTCTGAGAAGCGTAATAAATCAACATTTTAAAGATAATCATCTCTGGCTTGGTCTGTATAGAAATTTAGTTAGTAATCGTTTGAGACTCACTTTCTGTACAGACCAAGCCAGAGATGATTTTCTTTAACATGTGGAATGAATATGCTTTTCAGAGTCTGAGAAGCTTTTTAATTATTACATCTCGCCTATAGGATCAAAACTTGATTTTTCGAGAAATTCGTGTTAAATGCTAATTTTAGTTTGAAACTAATTTTCTCTAAAGACCAAGCCAGAGATGATTTTCTTTAAAATGTTGAATTATTATGCTTCTCAGAGTCTGAAAAGCGTTTTTTTTTATGACATTTGGACTGTTGGACGAATACTTAATTTTTCGAGAAATCTGCGTTCAATGCTAGTGCTCGTTTGAAACTCATTTTCCCTACAGACCAAGCCGGAGATGATTTTCTTTAAAATGTTGAATTATTATGCTATTCAGAGCCTGAAAAGCGTTTTAATTATTACGTTTTGCATATAGGATCAAGACATGAATTTTCGAAAAATTCGGGTTAATTACTAATTTTCGTTTGAAAGTTATTTCCTCTTCTGACCAAGCCAGTAATGACTTACATTAAAATGTTGAATTATTATGCTTTTCATAGTCTGAAAAGCGTTTTAATTACGACACCTCGCCTATAGGATTTAAACATGATTTTTCGAGAAATTCGTGTTAAATGCTAATTTTAGTTTGAAACTAATTTTCTCTAAAGACCAAGCCAGAGATGATTTTCTTTAAAATGTTGAATTATTATGCTTCTCAGAGTCTGAAAAGCGTTTTTATTATGACATTTGGACTGTTGGACGAATACTTAATTTTTCGAGAAATCTGCGTTCAATGCTAGTACTCGTTTGAAACTCATTTTCCCTACAGACCAAGCCGGAGATGATTTTATTTAAAATGTTGAATTATTATGCTATTCAGAGCCTGAAAAGCGTTTTAATTATTACGTTTCGCATATAGGATCAAGACATGATTTTTAGAAAAATTCGGGTTAATTACTAATTTTCGTTTGAAAGTTATTTCCTCTACAGACCAAGCCAGTAATGACTTACATAAAATGTTGAATTATTATGCTTTTCATAGTCAGAAAAGCGTTTTAATTACGACACCTCGCCTATAGGATTTAAACTTGATTTTTCGAGAAATTCGTGTTAAATGCTAATTTTCGTTTGAAACTCATTTTCTCTAGAGACCAAGCCAGAGTTGGTTTTCTTTAAAAGGTTGAATTATTATGCTTCTCGGAGTCTAAGAAGCGTTTTAATTAAGACATTTGGACTAAAGGATGAATACTTGATTTTTCGAGAAAATCGTTTTCAACGCTAGTATTCGCTTGAAACTCTTTTGCTCTACAGAACTAGCCAGAGATGATTTAACTTAAAATGTTGAATTATTATGCTTTTCAGAGACTAAAAAGCGTTTTAATTATGACATTTTGATTATAGGATGAATACTTGATTTTTCGAAAAATTCGCGTTCAATGCTAATTCTCGTTTGAAACTCATTTTCTCTACAGACCAAGCCAGAAATGATTTTCTTTAAAATGTTGATTTATTATGCTTTTCAGAGTCAGAAAAGCGTTTTAATTATGACATTTGGACTATAGGATGAATATTTGTTTTATCGAGAAATACGCGTTCAATGCTGGTACTCGTTTGAAACTCATTTTCAGTACAGCCCAAATCAGAGATGATTTAATTTAAAATGTTTAATTATTATACTTTTCTGAGGCTGAAAAGCGTTTTAATTTTTCCATCTCGCCTATAGAATGAATAGTTGATTTTTCAAGAAATACGCGTTATATTCTAGAACTCGTTTGAAACTCATTTTCTGTACAGACCAAGCCAAAGATGATTTTCTTTAAAATGTGGAATTATTATGCTTCTCAGAGCCTGAAAAGCGTTTTAATTATTACATTATGACAATAAAAATAATACATTGCCACAACAATATTTGAAAAATGTTAGGCTAAATTCAAAGTTCGACATTTGTGCAATATTTATAATAATTTAGTCATAGTAGTTATTTTTGACTAGCAATATGAAAAACAAATATCTTCAATCATATGTGTTCTTTCAGACAAGATAGATATGATACTTCAAATTTATAATTAAATTTATTGAAATTGTGTACATTTGCATTGGCATCAAGGTTTATATACAAAGGTCAGCTCTTTAAAATTGTTCAATGTATAATATGATGTCATACTTCGTATTTTGTATCAACATTCAAAAAATGTTAATAGTAATCATTAGATAAGTATATTGTGATGTACATAGTAAAAAAGCTGTAACTGATCAAATATGTACATTTACTACACAAACATTCAAGCATTGAACGCGTATTTCTCGATAAATCAAGTATTCATCCTATAGTCCAAATGTCATAATTAAAATGCTTTTCAGGCTCTGAAAATCATAATCGTTCAACATTTAAAAGAAAATCATCTCTGGTTTGGTGTGTAATGAATATGAGTTTCAAACTAGAATTAACATTGAACGCGTATTTTTCGGAAAATCTAATATTCATCCTATAGTCAAAATGTCCTAATTAAAACGCTTTTTAGTCTCTGAAAAGCATTATATTTCGATATTTTAAACAAAATCATGTCTGGCTTGGTCTGTAAAAAAAATGAGTTCAAAACAAAAATCAGAAATTAACACGAATTTCTCGAAAAATCGAATTTGGATCCTATAGGCGAAATGTAATAATTAAACGGCTTTTAAGTCTCTGAGAAGATTAATAAATCAACATTTTAAAGATAATCATCTCTGGCTTGGTCTGTATAGAAATTTAGTTAGTAATCGTTTGAAACTCACTTTCTGTACAGACCAAGCCAGAGATGATTTTCTTTAACATGTGGAATGAATATGCTTTTCAGAGTCTGAGAAGCTTTTTAATTATTACATCTCGCCTATAGGATCAAAACTTGATTTTTCGAGAAATTCGTGTTAAGTGCTAATTTTAGTTTGAAACTAATTTTCCCTAAAGACCAAGCCAGAGATGATTTTCTTTAAAATGTTGAATTATTATCCTATTCAGATCCTGAAAAGCGTATTAATTATTACGTTTCGCATATAGGATCAAGACATGATTTTTCGAAAAATTCGGGTTAATTACTAATTTTCGTTTGAAAGTTATTTCCTCTACAGACCAAGCCAGTAATGACTTACATTAAAATGTTGAATTATTATGCTTTTCATAGTCTGAAAAGCGTTTTAATTACGACACCTCGCCTATAGGATTTAAACTTGATTTTTCGAGAAATTCGTGTTAAATGCTAATTTTAGTTTGAAACTAATTTTCTCTAAAGACCAAGCCAGAGATGATTTTCTTTAAAATGTTGAATTATTATGCTTCTCAGAGTCTGAAAAGCGTTTTTATTATGACATTTGGACTGTTGGACGAATACTTAATTTTTCGAGAAATCTGCGTTCAATGCTAGTACTCGTTTGAAACTCATTTTCCCCACAGACCAAGCCGTAGATGATTTTCTTTAAAATGTTGAATTATTATGCTATTCAGAGCCTGAAAAGCGTTTTAATTATTACGTTTCGCATATAGGATCAAGACATGATTTTTCGAGAAAATCGGGTTAATTACTAATTTTCGTTTGAAAGTTATTTCCTCTACAGACCAAGCCAGTAATGACTTACAATAAAATGTTGAATTATTATGCTTTTCATAGTCTGAAAAGCGATTTAATTACGACACCTCGCCTATAAGATTTAAACTTGATATTTCGAGAAATTCGTGTTAAATGCTAATTTTCGTTTGAAATTCATTTTCTCTCGAGACCAAGCCAGAGATGGTTTTCTTTAAAAGGTTGAATTATTATGCTTCTCAGAGACTAAAAAGCTTTTTAATTATGACATTTTGATTATAGGAGGAATACTTGATTTTTCGAAAAAATCGCGTTCAATGCTAATTCTCGTTTGAAACTCATTTTCTCTACAGACCAAGCCAGAAATGATTTTCTTTAAAATGTTGATTTATTATGCTTTTCAGAGTCAGAAAAGCGTTTTAATTATGACATTTGGACTATAGGATGAATATTTGTTTTATCGAGAAATACGCGTTCAATGCTAGTACTCGTTTGAAACTCATTTTCACTACAGCCCAAATCAGAGATGATTTATTTTAAAATGTTTAATTATTATACTTTTCTGAGGCTGAAAAGCGTTTTAATTTTTACATCTCGCCTATAGAATGAATACTTGATTTTTCAAGAAATACGCGTTATATTCTAGTACTCGTTTGAAACTCATTTTCTGTACAGACCAAGCCAGAGATGATTTTCTTTAAAATGTGGAATTATTATGCTTCTCAGAGCCTGAAAAGCGTTTTAATTATTACATTATGACAATAAAAATAATACTTTGCCACAACAATATTTGAAAAATGTTAGGCTAAATTCAAAGTTCGACATTTGTGCAATATTTATAATATTTAAATCGTAACAGTTATTTTTGACTAGCTATATGAAAAACAAATATCTTCAATCATATGTGTTCTTTCAGACAAGAAAGATATGATACTTCAAATTTATAATTAAATTTATTGAAATTGTGTACATTTGCACTGGCATCAAGGTTCATATACAAAGGTCAACTCTTTAAAATTGTTCAATGTATAACATGATGTCATACTTGGTATTTTGTATCAACATTCAAAAAATGGTAATAGTAATCATTACATAAGTATATTGTGATGTACATAGTAAAATAGCTGTAACAGAGCAAATATGTACATTTACTACACAAACATTCAAGCATTGAACGCGTATTTCTCAAAAAATCAAGTTTTCATCCTATAGTCCAAATGTCAAAATTAAAATGCTTTTCAGGCTCTGAAAGGCATAATCGTTCAACATTTAAAATCATCTCTGGCTTGGTGTGTAATGAATATGAGTTTCAAACGAGAATTAACATTGAACGCGTATTTTTCGGAAAATCTAGTATTCATCCTATAGTGAAAATGTATTAATTAAAACGCTTTTTACTCTCTGAAAAGCATTATAATTCGATATTTTAAACAAAATCATGTCTGGCTTGGTCTGTAAAAAAAATGAGTTCAAAACAAAAATCAGAAATTAACACGAATTTCTCGAAAAATCGAATTTGGATCCTATAGGCGAAATGTAATAATTAAACGGCTTTTAAGGCTCTGAGAAGCGTAATAAATCAACATTTTAAAGATAATCATCTCTGGCTTGGTCTGTATAGAAATTTAGTTAGTAATCGTTTGAGACTCACTTTCTGTACAGACCAAGCCAGAGATGATTTTCTTTAACATGTGGAATGAATATGCTTTTCAGAATCTGAGAAGCTTTTTAATTATTACATCTCGCCTATAGGATCAAAACTTGATTTTTCGAGAAATTCGTGTTAAATGCTAATTTTAGTTTGAAACTAATTTTCTCTAAAGACCAAGCCAGAGATGATTTTCTTTAAAATGTTGAATTATTATGCTTCTCAGAGTCTGAAAAGCGTTTTTATTATAACATTTGGACTGTTGGACGAATACTTAATTTTTCGAGAAATCTGCGTTCAATGCTAGTGCTCGTTTGAAACTCATTTTCCCTACAGACCAAGCCGGAGATGATTTTATTTAAAATGTTGAATTATTATGCTATTCAGAGCCTGAAAAGCGTTTTAATTATTACGTTTCGCATATAGGATCAAGACATGATTTTTCGAAAAATTCGGGTTAATTACTAATTTTCGTTTGAAAGTTATTTCCTCTACAGACCAACCCAGTAATGACTTACATAAAATGTTGAATTATTATCCTTTTCATAGTCTGAAAAGCGTTTTAATTACGACACCTCGCCTATAGGATTTAAACTTGATTTTTCGAGAAATTCGTGTTAAATGCTAATTTTCGTTTGAAACTCATTTTCTCTAGAGACCAAGCCAGAGTTGGTTTTCTTTAAAAGGTTGAATTATTATGCTTCTCGGAGTCTAAAAAGCGTTTTAATTAAGACATTTGGAATAAAGGATGAATACTTGATTTTTCGAGAAAATCGTTTTCAACGCTAGTATTCGCTTGAAACTCTTTTGCTCTACAGAACTAGCCAGAGATGATTTAACTTAAAATGTTGAATTATTATGCTTTTCAGAGACTAAAAAGCGTTTTAATTATGACATTTTGATTATAGGATGAATACTTGATTTTTCGATAAATTCGCGTTCAATGCTAAAATCTCGTTTGAAACTCATTTTCTCTACAGACCAAGCCAGAAATGATTTTCTTTAAAATGTTGATTTATTATGCTTTTCAGAGTCAGAAATGCGTTTTAATTATGACATTTGGACTATAGGATGAATATTTGTTTTATCGAGAAATACGCGTTCAATGCTGGTACTCGTTTGAAACTCATTTTCAGTACAACCCAAATCAGAGATGATTTAATTTAAAATGTTTAATTATTATACTTTTCTGAGGCTGAAAAGCGTTTTAATTTTTCCATCTCGCCTATAGAATGAATAGTTGATTTTTCAAGAAATACGCGTTATATTCTAGTACTCGTTTGAAACTCATTTTCTGTACAGACCAAGCCAAAGATGATTTTCTTTAAAATGTGGAATTATTATGCTTCTCAGAGCCTGAAAAGCGTTTTAATTATTACATTATGACAATAAAAATAATACATTGCCACAACAATATTTGAAAAATGTTAGGCTAAATTCAAAGTTCGACATTTGTGCAATATTTATAATAATTTAGTCATAGTAGTTATTTTTGACTAGCAATATGAAAAACAAATATCTTCAATCATATGTGTTCTTTCAGACAAGAAAGATATGATACTTCAAATTTATAATTAAATTTATTGAAATTGTGTACATTTGCATTGGCATCAAGGTTTATATACAAAGGTCAGCTCTTTAAAATTGTTCAATGTATAATATGATGTCATACTTCGTATTTTGTATCAACATTCAAAAAATGTTAATAGTAATCATTAGATAAGTATATTGTGATGTACATAGTAAAATAGCTGTAACTGATCAAATATGTACATTTACTACACAAACATTCAAGCATTGAACGGGTATTTCTCGATAAATCAAGTATTCATCCTGTAGTCCAAATGTCATAATTAAAATGCTTTTCAGGCTCTGAAACGCATAATCGTTCAACATTTAAAAGAAAATCATCTCTGGTTTGGTGTGTAATGAATATGAGTTTCAAACTAGAATTAACATTGAACGCGTATTTTTCGGAAAATCTAATATTCATCCTATAGTCAAAATGTCCTAATTAAAACGCTTTTTAGTCTCTGAAAAGCATTATAATTCGATATTTTAAACAAAATCATGTCTGGCTTGGTCTGTAAAAAAAATGAGTTCAAAACAAAAATCAGAAATTAACACGAATTTCTCGAAAAATCGAATTTGGATCCTATAGGCGAAATGTAATAATTAAACGGCTTTTAAGTCTCTGAGAAGATTAATAAATCAACATTTTAAAGATAATCATCTCTGGCTTGGTCTGTATAGAAATTTAGTTAGTAATCGTTTGAAACTCACTTTCTGTACAGACCAAGCCAGAGATGATTTTCTTTAACATGTGGAATGAATATGCTTTTCAGAGTCTGAGAAGCTTTTTAATTATTACATCTCGCCTATAGGATCAAAACTTGATTTTTCGAGAAATTCGTGTTAAGTGCTAATTTTAGTTTGAAACTAATTTTCCCTAAAGACCAAGCCAGAGATGATTTTCTTTAAAATGTTGAATTATTATCCTATTCAGATCCTGAAAAGCGTATTAATTATTACGTTTCGCATATAGGATCAAGACATGATTTTTCGAAAAATTCGGGTTAATTACTAATTTTCGTTTGAAAGTTATTTCCTCTACAGACCAAGCCAGTAATGACTTACATTAAAATGTTGAATTATTATGCTTTTCATAGTCTGAAAAGCGTTTTAATTACGACACCTCGCCTATAGGATTTAAACTTGATTTTTCGAGAAATTCGTGTTAAATGCTAATTTTAGTTTGAAACTAATTTTCTCTAAAGACCAAGCCAGAGATGATTTTCTTTAAAATGTTGAATTATTATGCTTCTCAGAGTCTGAAAAGCGTTTTTATTATGACATTTGGACTGTTGGACGAATACTTAATTTTTCGAGAAATCTGCGTTCAATGCTAGTACTCGTTTGAAACTCATTTTCCCCACAGACCAAGCCGTAGATGATTTTCTTTAAAATGTTGAATTATTATGCTATTCAGAGCCTGAAAAGCGTTTTAATTATTACGTTTCGCATATAGGATCAAGACATGATTTTTCGAGAAAATCGGGTTAATTACTAATTTTCGTTTGAAAGTTATTTCCTCTACAGACCAAGCCAGTAATGACTTACAATAAAATGTTGAATTATTATGCTTTTCATAGTCTGAAAAGCGATTTAATTACGACACCTCGCCTATAAGATTTAAACTTGATATTTCGAGAAATTCGTGTTAAATGCTAATTTTCGTTTGAAATTCATTTTCTCTCGAGACCAAGCCAGAGATGGTTTTCTTTAAAAGGTTGAATTATTATGCTTCTCAGAGACTAAAAAGCTTTTTAATTATGACATTTTGATTATAGGAGGAATACTTGATTTTTCGAAAAAATCGCGTTCAATGCTAATTCTCGTTTGAAACTCATTTTCTCTACAGACCAAGCCAGAAATGATTTTCTTTAAAATGTTGATTTATTATGCTTTTCAGAGTCAGAAAAGCGTTTTAATTATGACATTTGGACTATAGGATGAATATTTGTTTTATCGAGAAATACGCGTTCAATGCTAGTACTCGTTTGAAACTCATTTTCACTACAGCCCAAATCAGAGATGATTTATTTTAAAATGTTTAATTATTATACTTTTCTGAGGCTGAAAAGCGTTTTAATTTTTACATCTCGCCTATAGAATGAATACTTGATTTTTCAAGAAATACGCGTTATATTCTAGTACTCGTTTGAAACTCATTTTCTGTACAGACCAAGCCAGAGATGATTTTCTTTAAAATGTGGAATTATTATGCTTCTCAGAGCCTGAAAAGCGTTTTAATTATTACATTATGACAATAAAAATAATACTTTGCCACAACAATATTTGAAAAATGTTAGGCTAAATTCAAAGTTCGACATTTGTGCAATATTTATAATATTTAAATCGTAACAGTTATTTTTGACTAGCTATATGAAAAACAAATATCTTCAATCATATGTGTTCTTTCAGACAAGAAAGATATGATACTTCAAATTTATAATTAAATTTATTGAAATTGTGTACATTTGCACTGGCTTCAAGGTTCATATACAAAGGTCAACTCTTTAAAATTGTTCAATGTATAACATGATGTCATACTTGGTATTTTGTATCAACATTCAAAAAATGGTAATAGTAATCATTACATAAGTATATTGTGATGTACATAGTAAAATAGCTGTAACAGAGCAAATATGTACATTTACTACACAAACATTCAAGCATTGAACGCGTATTTCTCAATAAATCAAGTTTTCATCCTATAGTCCAAATGTCAAAATTAAAATGCTTTTCAGGCTCTGAAAGGCATAATCGTTCAACATTTAAAATCATCTCTGGCTTGGTGTGTAATGAATATGAGTTTCAAACGAGAATTAACAATGAACGCGTATTTTTCGGAAAATCTAGTATTCATCCTATAGTGAAAATGTATTATTTAAAACGCTTTTTACTCTCTGAAAAGCATTATAATTCGATATTTTAAACAAAATCATGTCTGGCTTGGTCTGTAAAAAAAATGAGTTCAAAACAAAAATCAGAAATTAACACGAATTTCTCGAAAAATCGAATTTGGATCCTATAGGCGAAAATTAAACGGCTTTTAAGGCTCTGAGAAGCGTAATAAATCAACATTTTAAAGATAATCATCTCTGGCTTGGTCTGTATAGAAATTTAGTTAGTAATCGTTTGAGACTCACTTTCTGTACAGACCAAGCCAGAGATGATTTTCTTTAACATGTGGAATGAATATGCTTTTCAGAGTCTGAGAAGCTTTTTCATTATTACATCTCGCCTATAGGATCAAAACTTGATTTTTCGAGAAATTCGTGTTAAATGCTAATTTTAGTTTGAAACTAATTTTCTCTAAAGACCTAGCCAGAGATGATTTTCTTTAAAATGTTGAATTATTATGCTTCTCAGAGTCTGAAAAGCGTTTTTATTATGACATTTGGACTGTTGGACGAATACTTAATTTTTCGAGAAATCTGCGTTCAATGCTAGTACTCGTTTGAAACTCATTTTCCCTACAGACCAAGCCGGAGATGATTTTCTTTAAAATGTTGAATTATTATGCTATTCAGAGCCTGAAAAGCGTTTTAATTATTACGTTTCGCATATAGGATCAAGACATGATTTTTCGAAAATTTCGGGTTAATTACTAATTTTCGTTTGAAAGTTATTTCCTCTTCTGACCAAGCCAGTAATGACTTACATTAAAATGTTGAATTATTATGCTTTTCATAGTCTGAAAAGCGTTTTAATTACGACACCTCGCCTATAGGATTTAAACATGATTTTTCGAGAAATTCGTGTTAAATGCTAATTTTAGTTTGAAACTATAATTTTCTCTAAAGACCAAGCCAGAGATGATTTTCTTTAAAATGTTGAATTATTATGCTTCTCAGAGTCTGAAAAGCGTTTTTATTATGACATTTGGACTGTTGGACGAATACTTAATTTTTCGAGAAATCTGCGTTCAATGCTAGTACTCGTTTGAAACTCATTTTCCCTACAGACCAAGCCGGAGATGATTTTATTTAAAATGTTGAATTATTATGCTATTCAGAGCCTGAAAAGCGTTTTAATTATTACGTTTCGCATATAGGATCAAGACATGATTTTTCGAAAAATTCGGGTTAATTACTAATTTTTGTTTGAAAGTCATTTCCTCTACAGACCAGGCCAGTAATGACTTACATTAAAATGTTGAATTATTATGCTTTTCATAGTCTGAAAAGCGTTTTAATTACGACACCTCGCCTATAGGATTTAAACTTGATTTTTCGAGAAATTCGTGTTAAATGCTAATTTTCGTTTGAAACTCATTTTCTCTAGAGACCAAGCCAGAGTTGGTTTTCTTTAAAAGGTTGAATTATTATGCTTCTCGGAGTCTAAAAAGCGTTTTAATTAAGACATTTGGACTAAAGGATGAATACTTGATTTTTCGAGAAAATCGTTTTCAACGCTAGTATTCGCTTGAAACTCATTTTCCCCACAGACCAAGCCGGAGATGATTTTCTTTAAAATGTTGAATTATTATGCTATTCAGAGCCTGAAAAGCGTTTTAATTATTACGTTTCGCATATAGGATCAAGACATGATTTTTCGAAAAATTCGGGTTAATTACTAATTTTCGTTTGAAAGTTATTTCCTCTACAGACCAAGCCAGTAATGACTTACATAAAAATGTTGAATTATTATGCTTTTCATAGTCTGAAAAGCGTTTTAATTACGACACCTCGCCTATAAGATTTAAACTTGATATTTCGAGAAATTCGTGTTAAATGCTAATTTTCGTTTGAAATTCATTTTCTCTCGAGACCAAGCCAGAGATGGTTTTCTTTAAAAGGTTGAATTATTATCCTTCTCAGAGTCTAAAAAGCGTTTTAATTAAGACATTTGGACTAAAGGATGAATACTAGATATTTCAAGAAAATGGTTTTCAACGCTAGTATTCGCTTGACACTCTTCTGCTCTACAGAACTAGCCAGAGATGATTTAACTTAAAATGTTGAATAATTATGCTTTTCAGAGACTAAAAAGCTTTTTAATTATGACATTTTGATTATAGGAGGAATACTTGATTTTTCGAAAAATTCGCGTTCAATGCTAATTCTCGTTTGAAACTCATTTTCTCTACAGACCAAGCCAGAAATGATTTTCTTTAAAATGTTAATTTATTATGCTTTTCAGAGTCAGAAAAGCGTTTTAATTATGACATTTGGACTATAGGATGAATATTTGTTTTATCGAGAAATACGCGTTCAATGCTAGTACTCGTTTGAAACTCATTTTCACTACAGCCCAAATCAAAGATGATTTAATTTAAAATGTTTAATTATTATACTTTTCTGAGGCTAAAACATCTCGCCTATAGAATGAATACTTGATTTTTCAAGAAATACGCGTTATATTCTAGTACTCGTTTGAAACTCATTTTCTGTACAGACCAAGCCAGAGATGATTTTCTTTAAAATGTGGAATTATTATGCTTCTCAGAGCCTGAAAAGCGTTTTAATTATTACATTATGACAATAAAAATAATACTTTGCCACAACAATATTTGAAAAATGTTAGGCTAAATTCAAAGTTCGACATTTGTGCAATATTTATAATAATTAAATCGTAACAGTTATTTTTGACTAGCTATATGAAAAACAAATATCTTCAATCATATGTGTTCTTTCAGACAAGAAAGATATGATACTTCAAATTTATAATTAAATTTATTGAAATTGTGTACATTTGCACTGGCATCAAGGTTCATATACAAAGGTCAACTCTTTAAAATTGTTCAATGTATAACATGATGTCATACTTGGTATTTTGTATCAACATTCAAAAAATGGTAATAGTTATCATTACATAAGTATATTGTGATGTACATAGTAAAATAGCTGTAACAGAGCAAATATGTACATTTACTACACAAACATTCAAGCATTGAACGCGTATTTCTCAATAAATCAAGTTTTCTTCCTATAGTCCAAATGTCAAAATTAAAATGCTTTTCAGGCTCTGAAAGGCATAATCGTTCAACATTTAAAATCATCTCTGGCTTGGTGTGTAATGAATATGAGTTTCAAACGAGAATTAACATTGAACGCGTATTTTTCGGAAAATCTAGTATTCATCCTATAGTCAAAATGTCCTAATTAAAACGCTTTTTAGTCTCTGAAAAGGATTATAATTCGATATTTTAAACAAAATCATGTCTGGCTTGGTCTGTAAAAAAAATGAGTTCAAAACAAAAATCAGAAATTAACACGAATTTCTCGAAAAATCGAATTTGGATCCTATAGGCGAAATGTAATAATTAAACGGCTTTTAAGGCTCTGAGAAGCGTAATAAATCAACATTTTAAAGATAATCATCTCTGGCTTGGTCTGTATAGAAATTTAGTTAGTAATCGTTTGAGACTCACTTTCTGTACAGACCAAGCCAGAGATGATTTTCTTTAACATGTGGAATGAATATGCTTTTCAGAGTCTGAGAAGCTTTTTAATTATTACATCTCGCCTATAGGATCAAAACTTGATTTTTCGAGAAATTCGTGTTAAATGCTAATTTTAGTTTGAAACTAATTTTCTCTAAAGACCAAGCCAGAGATGATTTTCTTTAAAATGTTGAATTATTATGCTTCTCAGAGTCTGAAAAGCGTTTTTTTTTATGACATTTGGACTGTTGGACGAATACTTAATTTTTCGAGAAATCTGCGTTCAATGCTAGTGCTCGTTTGAAACTCATTTTCCCTACAGACCAAGCCGGAGATGATTTTCTTTAAAATGTTGAATTATTATGCTATTCAGAGCCTGAAAAGCGTTTTAATTATTACGTTTTGCATATAGGATCAAGACATGAATTTTCGAAAAATTCGGGTTAATTACTAATTTTCGTTTGAAAGTTATTTCCTCTTCTGACCAAGCCAGTAATGACTTACATTAAAATGTTGAATTATTATGCTTTTCATAGTCTGAAAAGCGTTTTAATTACGACACCTCGCCTATAGGATTTAAACATGATTTTTCGAGAAATTCGTGTTAAATGCTAATTTTAGTTTGAAACTAATTTTCTCTAAAGACCAAGCCAGAGATGATTTTCTTTAAAATGTTGAATTATTATGCTTCTCAGAGTCTGAAAAGCGTTTTTATTATGACATTTGGACTGTTGGACGAATACTTAATTTTTCGAGAAATCTGCGTTCAATGCTAGTACTCGTTTGAAACTCATTTTCCCTACAGACCAAGCCGGAGATGATTTTATTTAAAATGTTGAATTATTATGCTATTCAGAGCCTGAAAAGCGTTTTAATTATTACGTTTCGCATATAGGATCAAGACATGATTTTTAGAAAAATTCGGGTTAATTACTAATTTTCGTTTGAAAGTTATTTCCTCTACAGACCAAGCCAGTAATGACTTACATAAAATGTTGAATTATTATGCTTTTCATAGTCAGAAAAGCGTTTTAATTACGACACCTCGCCTATAGGATTTAAACTTGATTTTTCGAGAAATTCGTGTTAAATGCTAATTTTCGTTTGAAACTCATTTTCTCTAGAGACCAAGCCAGAGTTGGTTTTCTTTAAAAGGTTGAATTATTATGCTTCTCGGAGTCTAAGAAGCGTTTTAATTAAGACATTTGGACTAAAGGATGAATACTTGATTTTTCGAGAAAATCGTTTTCAACGCTAGTATTCGCTTGAAACTCTTTTGCTCTACAGAACTAGCCAGAGATGATTTAACTTAAAATGTTGAATTATTATGCTTTTCAGAGACTAAAAAGCGTTTTAATTATGACATTTTGATTATAGGATGAATACTTGATTTTTCGAAAAATTCGCGTTCAATGCTAATTCTCGTTTGAAACTCATTTTCTCTACAGACCAAGCCAGAAATGATTTTCTTTAAAATGTTGATTTATTATGCTTTTCAGAGTCAGAAAAGCGTTTTAATTATGACATTTGGACTATAGGATGAATATTTGTTTTATCGAGAAATACGCGTTCAATGCTGGTACTCGTTTGAAACTCATTTTCAGTACAGCCCAAATCAGAGATGATTTAATTTAAAATGTTTAATTATTATACTTTTCTGAGGCTGAAAAGCGTTTTAATTTTTCCATCTCGCCTATAGAATGAATAGTTGATTTTTCAAGAAATACGCGTTATATTCTAGAACTCGTTTGAAACTCATTTTCTGTACAGACCAAGCCAAAGATGATTTTCTTTAAAATGTGGAATTATTATGCTTCTCAGAGCCTGAAAAGCGTTTTAATTATTACATTATGACAATAAAAATAATACATTGCCACAACAATATTTGAAAAATGTTAGGCTAAATTCAAAGTTCGACATTTGTGCAATATTTATAATAATTTAGTCATAGTAGTTATTTTTGACTAGCAATATGAAAAACAAATATCTTCAATCATATGTGTTCTTTCAGACAAGATAGATATGATACTTCAAATTTATAATTAAATTTATTGAAATTGTGTACATTTGCATTGGCATCAAGGTTTATATACAAAGGTCAGCTCTTTAAAATTGTTCAATGTATAATATGATGTCATACTTCGTATTTTGTATCAACATTCAAAAAATGTTAATAGTAATCATTAGATAAGTATATTGTGATGTACATAGTAAAAAAGCTGTAACTGATCAAATATGTACATTTACTACACAAACATTCAAGCATTGAACGCGTATTTCTCGATAAATCAAGTATTCATCCTATAGTCCAAATGTCATAATTAAAATGCTTTTCAGGCTCTGAAAATCATAATCGTTCAACATTTAAAAGAAAATCATCTCTGGTTTGGTGTGTAATGAATATGAGTTTCAAACTAGAATTAACATTGAACGCGTATTTTTCGGAAAATCTAATATTCATCCTATAGTCAAAATGTCCTAATTAAAACGCTTTTTAGTCTCTGAAAAGCATTATATTTCGATATTTTAAACAAAATCATGTCTGGCTTGGTCTGTAAAAAAAATGAGTTCAAAACAAAAATCAGAAATTAACACGAATTTCTCGAAAAATCGAATTTGGATCCTATAGGCGAAATGTAATAATTAAACGGCTTTTAAGTCTCTGAGAAGATTAATAAATCAACATTTTAAAGATAATCATCTCTGGCTTGGTCTGTATAGAAATTTAGTTAGTAATCGTTTGAAACTCACTTTCTGTACAGACCAAGCCAGAGATGATTTTCTTTAACATGTGGAATGAATATGCTTTTCAGAGTCTGAGAAGCTTTTTAATTATTACATCTCGCCTATAGGATCAAAACTTGATTTTTCGAGAAATTCGTGTTAAGTGCTAATTTTAGTTTGAAACTAATTTTCCCTAAAGACCAAGCCAGAGATGATTTTCTTTAAAATGTTGAATTATTATCCTATTCAGATCCTGAAAAGCGTATTAATTATTACGTTTCGCATATAGGATCAAGACATGATTTTTCGAAAAATTCGGGTTAATTACTAATTTTCGTTTGAAAGTTATTTCCTCTACAGACCAAGCCAGTAATGACTTACATTAAAATGTTGAATTATTATGCTTTTCATAGTCTGAAAAGCGTTTTAATTACGACACCTCGCCTATAGGATTTAAACTTGATTTTTCGAGAAATTCGTGTTAAATGCTAATTTTAGTTTGAAACTAATTTTCTCTAAAGACCAAGCCAGAGATGATTTTCTTTAAAATGTTGAATTATTATGCTTCTCAGAGTCTGAAAAGCGTTTTTATTATGACATTTGGACTGTTGGACGAATACTTAATTTTTCGAGAAATCTGCGTTCAATGCTAGTACTCGTTTGAAACTCATTTTCCCCACAGACCAAGCCGTAGATGATTTTCTTTAAAATGTTGAATTATTATGCTATTCAGAGCCTGAAAAGCGTTTTAATTATTACGTTTCGCATATAGGATCAAGACATGATTTTTCGAGAAAATCGGGTTAATTACTAATTTTCGTTTGAAAGTTATTTCCTCTACAGACCAAGCCAGTAATGACTTACAATAAAATGTTGAATTATTATGCTTTTCATAGTCTGAAAAGCGATTTAATTACGACACCTCGCCTATAAGATTTAAACTTGATATTTCGAGAAATTCGTGTTAAATGCTAATTTTCGTTTGAAATTCATTTTCTCTCGAGACCAAGCCAGAGATGGTTTTCTTTAAAAGGTTGAATTATTATGCTTCTCAGAGACTAAAAAGCTTTTTAATTATGACATTTTGATTATAGGAGGAATACTTGATTTTTCGAAAAAATCGCGTTCAATGCTAATTCTCGTTTGAAACTCATTTTCTCTACAGACCAAGCCAGAAATGATTTTCTTTAAAATGTTGATTTATTATGCTTTTCAGAGTCAGAAAAGCGTTTTAATTATGACATTTGGACTATAGGATGAATATTTGTTTTATCGAGAAATACGCGTTCAATGCTAGTACTCGTTTGAAACTCATTTTCACTACAGCCCAAATCAGAGATGATTTATTTTAAAATGTTTAATTATTATACTTTTCTGAGGCTGAAAAGCGTTTTAATTTTTACATCTCGCCTATAGAATGAATACTTGATTTTTCAAGAAATACGCGTTATATTCTAGTACTCGTTTGAAACTCATTTTCTGTACAGACCAAGCCAGAGATGATTTTCTTTAAAATGTGGAATTATTATGCTTCTCAGAGCCTGAAAAGCGTTTTAATTATTACATTATGACAATAAAAATAATACTTTGCCACAACAATATTTGAAAAATGTTAGGCTAAATTCAAAGTTCGACATTTGTGCAATATTTATAATATTTAAATCGTAACAGTTATTTTTGACTAGCTATATGAAAAACAAATATCTTCAATCATATGTGTTCTTTCAGACAAGAAAGATATGATACTTCAAATTTATAATTAAATTTATTGAAATTGTGTACATTTGCACTGGCATCAAGGTTCATATACAAAGATCAACTCTTTAAAATTGTTCAATGTATAACATGATGTCATACTTGGTATTTTGTATCAACATTCAAAAAATGGTAATAGTAATCATTACATAAGTATATTGTGATGTACATAGTAAAATAGCTGTAACAGAGCAAATATGTACATTTACTACACAAACATTCAAGCATTGAACGCGTATTTCTCAATAAATCAAGTTTTCATCCTATAGTCCAAATGTCAAAATTAAAATGCTTTTCAGGCTCTGAAAGGCATAATCGTTCAACATTTAAAATCATCTCTGGCTTGGTGTGTAATGAATATGAGTTTCAAACGAGAATTAACATTGAACGCGTATTTTTCGGAAAATCTAGTATTCATCCTATAGTGAAAATGTATTAATTAAAACGCTTTTTACTCTCTGAAAAGCATTATAATTCGATATTTTAAACAAAATCATGTCTGGCTTGGTCTGTAAAAAAAATGAGTTCAAAACAAAAATCAGAAATTAACACGAATTTCTCGAAAAATCGAATTTGGATCCTATAGGCGAAATGTAATAATTAAACGGCTTTTAAGGCTCTGAGAAGCGTAATAAATCAACATTTTAAAGATAATCATCTCTGGCTTGGTCTGTATAGAAATTTAGTTAGTAATCGTTTGAGACTCACTTTCTGTACAGACCAAGCCAGAGATGATTTTCTTTAACATGTGGAATGAATATGCTTTTCAGAATCTGAGAAGCTTTTTAATTATTACATCTCGCCTATAGGATCAAAACTTGATTTTTCGAGAAATTCGTGTTAAATGCTAATTTTAGTTTGAAACTAATTTTCTCTAAAGACCAAGCCAGAGATGATTTTCTTTAAAATGTTGAATTATTATGCTTCTCAGAGTCTGAAAAGCGTTTTTATTATAACATTTGGACTGTTGGACGAATACTTAATTTTTCGAGAAATCTGCGTTCAATGCTAGTGCTCGTTTGAAACTCATTTTCCCTACAGACCAAGCCGGAGATGATTTTATTTAAAATGTTGAATTATTATGCTATTCAGAGCCTGAAAAGCGTTTTAATTATTACGTTTCGCATATAGGATCAAGACATGATTTTTCGAAAAATTCGGGTTAATTACTAATTTTCGTTTGAAAGTTATTTCCTCTACAGACCAACCCAGTAATGACTTACATAAAATGTTGAATTATTATCCTTTTCATAGTCTGAAAAGCGTTTTAATTACGACACCTCGCCTATAGGATTTAAACTTGATTTTTCGAGAAATTCGTGTTAAATGCTAATTTTCGTTTGAAACTCATTTTCTCTAGAGACCAAGCCAGAGTTGGTTTTCTTTAAAAGGTTGAATTATTATGCTTCTCGGAGTCTAAAAAGCGTTTTAATTAAGACATTTGGAATAAAGGATGAATACTTGATTTTTCGAGAAAATCGTTTTCAACGCTAGTATTCGCTTGAAACTCTTTTGCTCTACAGAACTAGCCAGAGATGATTTAACTTAAAATGTTGAATTATTATGCTTTTCAGAGACTAAAAAGCGTTTTAATTATGACATTTTGATTATAGGATGAATACTTGATTTTTCGATAAATTCGCGTTCAATGCTAAAATCTCGTTTGAAACTCATTTTCTCTACAGACCAAGCCAGAAATGATTTTCTTTAAAATGTTGATTTATTATGCTTTTCAGAGTCAGAAATGCGTTTTAATTATGACATTTGGACTATAGGATGAATATTTGTTTTATCGAGAAATACGCGTTCAATGCTGGTACTCGTTTGAAACTCATTTTCAGTACAACCCAAATCAGAGATGATTTAATTTAAAATGTTTAATTATTATACTTTTCTGAGGCTGAAAAGCGTTTTAATTTTTCCATCTCGCCTATAGAATGAATAGTTGATTTTTCAAGAAATACGCGTTATATTCTAGTACTCGTTTGAAACTCATTTTCTGTACAGACCAAGCCAAAGATGATTTTCTTTAAAATGTGGAATTATTATGCTTCTCAGAGCCTGAAAAGCGTTTTAATTATTACATTATGACAATAAAAATAATACATTGCCACAACAATATTTGAAAAATGTTAGGCTAAATTCAAAGTTCGACATTTGTGCAATATTTATAATAATTTAGTCATAGTAGTTATTTTTGACTAGCAATATGAAAAACAAATATCTTCAATCATATGTGTTCTTTCAGACAAGAAAGATATGATACTTCAAATTTATAATTAAATTTATTGAAATTGTGTACATTTGCATTGGCATCAAGGTTTATATACAAAGGTCAGCTCTTTAAAATTGTTCAATGTATAATATGATGTCATACTTCGTATTTTGTATCAACATTCAAAAAATGTTAATAGTAATCATTAGATAAGTATATTGTGATGTACATAGTAAAATAGCTGTAACTGATCAAATATGTACATTTACTACACAAACATTCAAGCATTGAACGGGTATTTCTCGATAAATCAAGTATTCATCCTGTAGTCCAAATGTCATAATTAAAATGCTTTTCAGGCTCTGAAAGGCATAATCGTTCAACATTTAAAAGAAAATCATCTCTGGTTTGGTGTGTAATGAATATGAGTTTCAAACGAGAATTAACATTGAACGCGTATTTTTCGGAAAATCTAGTATTCATCCTATAGTCAAAATGTCCTAATTAAAACGCTTTTTAGTCTCTGAAAAGCATTATAATTCGATATTTTAAACAGATTAATGTCTGGCTTGGTCTGTAAAAAAAATGAGTTCAAAACAAAAATCAGAAATTAACACGAATTTCTCGAAAAATTGAATTTGGATCCTATAGGCGAAATGTAATAATTAAACGGCTTTTAAGTCTCTGAGAAGATTAATAAATCAACATTTTAAAGATAATCATCTCTGGCTTGGTCTGTATAGAAATTTAGTTAGTAATCGTTTGAAACTCACTTTCTGTACAGACCAAGCCAGAGATGATTTTCTTTAACATGTGGAATGAATATGCTTTTCAGAGTCTGAGAAGCTTTTTAATTATTACATCTCGCCTATAGGATCAAAACTTGATTTTTCGAGAAATTCGTGTTAAATGCTAATTTTAGTTTGAAACTAATTTTCCCTAAAGACCAAGCCAGAGATGATTTTCTTTAAAATGTTGAATTATTATCCTATTCAGATCCTGAAAAGCGTATTAATTATTACGTTTCGCATATAGGATCAAGACATGATTTTTCGAAAAATTCGGGTTAATTACTAATTTTCGTTTGAAAGTTATTTCCTCTACAGACCAAGCCAGTAATGACTTACATTAAAATGTTGAATTATTATGCTTTTCATAGTCTGAAAAGCGTTTTAATTACGACACCTCGCCTATAGGATTTAAACTTGATTTTTCGAAAAATTCGTGTTAAATGCTAATTTTAGTTTGAAACTCAATTTCTCTAGAGACCAAGCCAGAGTTGGTTTTCTTTAAAAGGTTGAATTATTATGCTTCTCGGAGTCTAAAAAGCGTTTTAATTAAGACATTTGGACTAAAGAATGAATACTTGATTTTTCGAGAAAATCTTTTTCAACGCTAGTATTCGCTTGAAACTCTTTTGCTCTACAGAACTAGCCAGAGATGATTTAACTTAAAATGTTGAATTATTATGCTTTTCAGAGACTAAAAGCGTTTTAATTATGACATTTTGATTATAGGATGAATACTTGATTTTTCGATAAATTCGCGTTCAATGCTAATTCTCGTTTGAAACTCATTTTCTCTACAGACAAAGCCAGAAATGATTTTCTTTAAAATGTTGATTTATTATGCTTTTCAGAGTCAGAAAAGCGTTTTAATTATGACATTTGGACTATAGGATGAATATTTGTTTTATCGAGAAATACGCGTTCAATGCTGGTACTCGTTTGAAACTCATTTTCAGTACAGCCCAAATCAGAGATGATTTAATTTAAAATGTTTAATTATTATACTTTTCTGAGGCTGAAAAGCGTTTTAATTTTTACATCTCGCCTATAGAATGAATACTTGATTTTTCAAGAAATACGCGTTATATTCTAGTACTCGTTTGAAACTCATTTTCTGTACAGACCAAGCCAGAGATGATTTTCTTTAAAATGTGGAATTATTATGCTTCTCAGAGCCTGAAAAGCGTTATAATTATTACATTATGACAATAAAAATAATACATTGCCACAACAATATTTGAAAAATGTTAGGCTAAATTCAAAGTTCGACATTTGTGCAATATTTATAATAATTTAGTCATAGTAGTTATTTTTGACTAGCAATATGAAAAACAAATATCTTCAATCATATGTGTTCTTTCAGACAAGATAGATATGACACTTCAAATTTATAATTAAATTTATTGAAATTGTGTACATTTGCATTGGCATTAAGGTTTATATACAAAGGTCAGCTCTTTAGAATTGTTCAATGTATAATATGATGTCATACTTCGTATTTTGTATCAACATTCAAAAAATGTTAATAGTAATCATTAGATAAGTATATTGTGATGTACATAGTAAAATAGCTGTAACTGAGCAAATATGTACATTTACTACACAAACATTCAAGCATTGAACGCGTATTTCTCGATAAATCAAGTATTCATCCTATAGTCCAAATGTCATAATTAAAATGCTTTTCAGGCTCTGAAAGGCATAATCGTTCAACATTTAAAAGAAAATCATCTCTGGCTTGGTGTGTAATGAATATGAGTTTCAAACGAGAATTAACATTGAACGCGTATTTTTCGGAAAATCTAGTATTCATCCTATAGTCAAAATGTCCTAATTAAAACGCTTTTTAGTCTCTGAAAAGCATTTTAATTCGATATTTTAAACAAAATCATGTCTGGCTTGGTCTGTAAAAAAAATGAGTTCAAAGCAAAAATCAGAAATTAACACGAATTTCTCGAAAAATCGAATTTGGATCCTATAGGTGAAATGTAATAATTAAACGGCTTTTAAGGCTCTGAGAAGATTAATAAATCAACATTTTAAAGATAATCATCTCTGGCTTGGTCTGTATAGAAATTTAGTTAGTAATCGTTTGAAACTCACTTTCTGTACAGACCAAGCCAGAGATGATTTTCTTTAACATGTGGAATGAATATGCTTTTCAGAGTCTGAGAAGCTTTTTAATTATTACATCTCGCCTATAGGATCAAAACTTGATTTTTCGAGAAATTCGTGTTAAATGCTAATTTTAGTTTGAAACTAATTTTCTCTAAAGACCAAGCCAGAGATGATTTTCTTTAAAATGTTGAATTATTATGCTTCTCAAAGTCTGAAAAGCGTTTTTATTATGACATTTGGACTGTTGGACGAATACTTAATTTTTCGAGAAATCTGCGTTCAATGCTAGTACTCGTTTGAAACTCATTTTCCCTACAGACCAAGCCGGAGATGATTTTATTTAAAATGTTGAATTATTATGCTATTCAGAGCCTGAAAAGCGTTTTAATTATTACGTTTCGCATATAGGATCAAGACATGATTTTTCGAAAAATTCGGGTTAATTACCAATTTTCGTTTGAAAGTTATTTCCTCTACAGACCAAGCCAGTAATGACTTACATTAAAATGTTGAATTATTATGCTTTTCATAGTCTGAAAGGCGTTTTAATTACGGCACCTCGCCTATAGGATCAAGACATGATTTTTCGAGAAATTCGGGTTAACCCGGTACCGCATGTTGTGCCATATCTGGGACATACCGTTTTTTCCGTTCTAGGGTTTTCACCTTTTACCTCTCTTCAACTACATGTGCATGAGGCTGTTCGTTATGAATGTGTTACTCGGTCCGCAGGAACTGGTGCCACCTTGTGGCTAATTTCTGAATTACAGCGCGCCAAATGTTCTGTTGTGCTCTTCGTGTGGACGTGAAGTTGATGGACAAAAATAATAGATTTTTTTTTCAGTGATTATTTATTTCTGACCAATAAGAACTATATACATTTTGTTCCTGAACATTCTTGTTCGATTTACAATTGTTTTATACAATTATTTGTTACGCATAGTGTGAGAACTTGGTTTTCTGTGTTTGTGCCACATGTGGCACATTGTGCAATAGAGGTCATGGATCCAAATTCCTTTTATGGGCGAAAGAATCTCCCTAGAACATTTTCAAATGAGTGGCAACTGCCGAGTAGCAGTTAAGATTCTGACTTGTCTTGCTCTGATGATGATCCTGAATGTAAGTATAATTTTATTTATTTTGTATATTGTTGTATAATCATGATAAAAGTAATAGAAATACCACAATGAAAACCATTGCAATCACAAAACGATAAATTGTCATCAAATATAAATGATTAAGTATGCAGTTGTCCTTCCTAGGTTTATAGAAATGATGAAATTTATCATATTATGATAATGATATGATATAATATTATCACTGATAATTATATCAAATTTGTAAAGCATGGTGGAATTTATTATTTGCAGGTTATACAAATAATAATAATAATAGTAATTCCACTCAGGTAAAACAGCGATAGCAAAAAATCAGGCGAGGCTAGGCTGACTCGGTAGCTTAGTGGTTAGAGTAATGGCACGGTATGCCAGAGACCCGGGTTCGAGTTCTGGTCGAGCCTGCATTTTTCGCTGAAAATTTCTACGTAGGACATCTCCTGTGCGTGCCTATCTAAAATAATTTCATATTGATTGAAATTACGTTGCTTTCAAATTTTTTGCATGTTTAGAAAATATAAATCCTAATTACTCGTATTCTTTATTCCAGATGTACCTGAAAATGATGACTGTACTAGCAGTGATGATGATTCACAAAGTATGGAAGATGTTGAAAGAAAGTCATCCAATGAAGAACCAGCTGCAGGATCTTCCTCCGAGGGTTGTCAACAATCTACAAGAGCTGTAGATGGAAGACGCATAATATGGAAGCACAATTACCTCCAACATTCGGCTAGTGACACATTATTTTCAGGTGTTACAGATTTGCCCCAGTGTGTTTCTGCTCTCAAAAGTCCATTTGATTTCTTTTCCTTTTACTTCACACCTGAACTGATAGAACTGATTGTGGAACAAACACGACTCTATTCAGCACAGAAAAGACCTCAGAAACCAATTGATCTGACAAAAGATGATATGGAAAAGTTTTTAGGTTCTCTTTTGTGGATGTCTATCATCAAACTGCCTAGATCAAGACTATATTGGAACAGCAGTTTCTTCATACCCCAAATTGCCTCCCTGATGCCACTGAACCAGTGGGAAGAATTAAAACAGTTCTTACATTTCAATGATAATTCCACTCAGGTATCTCGGGATCAACCTGGATATGATAAGCAACATAAAATAAGACCACTCTTAGAAAACATAAAAGTTCAATGCCTGAAAGTTCCAATGGAAGAGAATCTGTCTGTAGACGAACAAATATGTGCTTTCAAAGGACGGAGCTCACTAAAACAGTATAATCCCAAAAAGCCTCATCGCTGGGGTTATAAATTGTATGTTATTTCAGGAGTCAGTGGACTTCCATACAATTTTGAACTTTATAGTGGAAAAGCAACTGACACACTTCCTAATGAAATTGACTGTGGTGCATCAGGAAATGTGGTAATTAGATTGACTCAACCAGTCCCAAGGCATGCTAACCATAAGGTATATTTTGACAATTATTTCAACAGCCCTAAATTGCAATGTTACCTTTCAGGTGAGGGAATTTTCAGCATTGGCACAGTCAGAATAAATCGAGTTCCTGGATGTAATTTAGTAAGTGAAAAAGATTTGAAAAAGAAAGGACGGGGTTCATATGATGAAGTTACAGCCACAATAGATGGGACAGAAATATCATGTGTCCGTTGGTTTGATAACAAGACTGTGAACTTGATGTCAACATTTGTGGGAAGTCAACCTGCAGGAAAGGCTAAGAGATGGTTTTCCTCAGAGAAAACATTCAAAGATGTTGACTGCCCAAGTGTAGTTTTGGCTTACAATAAGCACATGGGAGGAGTGGATTTACTAGACTCACTTCTGTCACTGTATAGAATACAACTTCGTTCGAAAAAATGGTATTTCAGGCTATTTACTCACATGCTGGACTTCACAGTTGTCTCTGCATGGATTTTTGTATCGTAGAACTAAGATAGAGCAAGGAATGTCTCCACGTGAAGTACTAAACCTCTTCCAGTTCAAAGCAGAAGTTGCGGAGTGCCTTGCTTTATGCAAAAAGTCGAATATTCGAAAAAAATCTGGTCGTCAGAGTAGAGAAGTTGAACAAGAACTGGAAGCCAAGAGACATAAGGGCCCAAGAGCAGCAGTCCCTGTCTCTGATGTTAGGTTGGATGCGACGAGCCATTGGCCTGAAGTTACTGATGATCGCCAGAGATGTAAGAAACCTAAGTGCAGTGGCAAGTCCTTCATAAAATGTTCTAAATGTTCTGTTCATCTGTGTCTCAAGAAAACAAATAATTGTTTTGTAGAATTTCACACAATGTGACATAAAATAATACAGTATGGTTTGTTAAATATTTACTTCACTATTCACTATAATTAATTCCTTGAGCTTCACATGTGCATATTGTATCATATTTGGAACATATTGTAAGTGACTTGAAAAATGTTCTAAGTGTTCAGTTCAATTTTATCAAAAAAATTATTTGAAAAATTACTTTGCACAATCCCATAGAAACTAATATTGCATGAAATTTGCCCATTTTTACCATTAATGCAAAGGTGCACAACGTGCCATATCTGGCAAATACTGGTATCTCAAATTCAAATAGTGGTAGAAGATTTTAGTTAACATTCTTTCCATATGTACAACCAATTGACAATAAAAACCAAAAATAAATATTTTTTTAGTTTCATTTTCTTAATTCATGCAATGGAGGGTTAATTACTAATTTTCGTTTGAAAGTTATTTCCTCTACAGACCAAGCCAGTAATGACTTACATTAAAATGTTGAATTATTATGCTTTTCATAGTCTGAAAAGCGTTTTAATTACGACACCTCGCCTATAAGATTTAAACTTGATATTTCGAGAAATTCGTGTTAAATGCTAATTTTCGTTTGAAATTCATTTTCTCTCGAGACCAAGCCAGAGATGGTTTTCTTTAAAAGGTTGAATTATTATGCTTCTCAGAGTCTAAAAAGCGTTTTAATTAAGACATTTGGACTAAAGGATGAATACTAGATATTTCAAGAAAAAGGTTTTCAACGCTAGTATTCGCTTGAAACTCTTTTGCTCTACAGAACTAGCCAGAGATGATTTATCTTAAAATGTTGAATAATTATGCTTTTCAGAGACTAAAAAGCGTTTTAATTATAACATTTTGATTATAGGAGGAATACTTGATTTTTCGAAAAATTCGCGTTCAATGCTAATTCTCGTTTGAAACTCATTTTCTCTACAGACCAAGCCAGAAATGATTTTCTTTAAAATGTTAATTTATTATGCTTTTCAGAGTCAGAAAAGCGTTTTAATTATGACATTTGGACTATAGGATGAATATTTGTTTTATCGAGAAATACGCGTTCAATGCTAGTACTCGTTTGAAACTCATTTTCACTACAGCCCAAATCAGAGATGATTTAATTTAAAATGTTTAATTATTATACTTTTCTCCGGCTGAAAAGCGTTTTAATTTTTACATCTCGCCTATAGAATGAATACTTGATTTTTCAAGAAATACGCGTTATATTCTAGTACTCGTTTGAAACTCATTTTCTGTACAGACCAAGCCAGAGATGATTTTCTTTAAAATGTGGAATTATTATGCTTCTCAGAGCCTGAAAAGCGTTTTAATTATTACATTATGACAATAAAAATAATACATTGCCACAACAATATTTGAAAAATGTTAGGCTAAATTCAAAGTTCGACATTTGTGCAATATTTATAATAATTTAATCATAGTAGTTATTTTTGACTAGCAATATGAAAAACAAATATTCAATCATATGTGTTCTTTCAGACAAGATAGATATGATACTTCAAATTTATAAATAAATTTATTGAAATTGTGTACATTTGCATTGGCATCAAGGTTTATATACAAAGGTCAGCTCTTTAAAATTGTTCAATGTATAATATGATGTCATACTTCGTATTTTGTATCAATATTCAAAAAATGGTAATAGTAATCATTAGATAAGTATATTGTGATGTACATAGTAAAATAGCTGTAACAGACCAAATATGTGCATTTAGTACACAAACATCCTAGCATTGAACGCGTATTTCTTGATTTATCGTCAAATACGCGTTAAATGCTAATTTTCGTTTGAAACTCATTTTCTCTACAGACCAAGCCAGAGATGGTTTTCTTTAAAAGGTTGAATTATTATGCTTGTCATAGCCTGAAAATCGTTTTAATTATGATATTTGGACTATAGGATGAATGCTTGATTTTTCAAGAAATACGCGTTAAATGCTAGTACTCGTTTGAAACTCATTTTCTGTACAGACCAAGCCAGAGATGATTTTCTTCAAAATATGGAATTATTATGCTTTTCAGAGCCTGAAAAGTGTTTTAATTATTACATTATGACAATAAAAATAATACATTGTCATAACAATCTTTGAAAAAGGTTAGGCTAAGTTCAAAGTTCCACTTTTGTGCAATATTTATAATAATTTAATCATAACAGTTATTTTTTACTAGCTATATGAAAAACAAATATCTTCAATCATATGTGTTCTTTCAGACAAGAAAGATATGATACTTCAAATTTATAATTAAATTTATTGAAATTGTGTACATTTGCACTGGCATCAAGGTTCATATACAAAGGTCAACTCTTTATAATTGTTCAATGTATAATATGATGTCATACTTGGTATTTTGTATCAACATTCAAAAAATGGTAATAGTAATCATTACATAAGTATATTGTGATGTACATAGTAAAATAGCTGTAACCGAGCAGATATGTACATTTACTACACAAACATTCAAGCATTGAACGCGTATTTCTCCATAAATCAAGTTTTCATCCTATAGTCCAAATGTCATAATTAAAATGCTTTTCAGGCTCTGAAAGGCATAATCGTTCAACATTTAAAAGAAAATCATCTCTGGCTTGGTGTGTAATGAATATGAGTTTCAAACGAGAATTAACATTGAACGCGTATTTTTCGGAAAATCTAGTATTCATCCTATAGTCAAAATGTCCTAATTAAAACGCTTTTTAGTCTCTGAAAAGCATTATAATTCGATATTTTAAACAAAATCATGTCTGGCTTGGTCTGTAAAAAAAATGAGTTCAAAACAAAAATCAGAAATTAACACGAATTTCTCGAGAAATCGAATTTGGATCCAATAGGCGAAATGTATAAATTAAACGGCTTTTAAGGCTCTGAGAAGATTAATAAATCAACATTTTAAAGATAATCATCTCTGGCTTGGTCTGTATAGAAATTTAGTTAGTAATCGTTTGAAACTCACTTTCTGTACAGACCAAGCCAGAGATGATTTTCTTTAACATGTGGAATGAATATGCTTTTCAGAGTCTGAGAAGCTTTTTAATTATTACATCTCGCCTATAGGATCAAAACTTGATTTTTCGAGAAATTCGTGTTAAATGCTAATTTTAGTTTGAAACTAATTTTCTCTAAAGACCAAGCCAGAGATGATTTTCTTTAAAATGTTGAATTATTATGCTTCTCAGAGTCTGAAAAGCGTTTTTATTATGACATTTGGACTGTTGGACGAATACTTAATTTTTCGAGAAATCTGCGTTCAATGCTAGTACTCGTTTGAAACTCATTTTCCCTACAGACCAAGCCGGAGATGATTTTATTTAAAATGTTGAATTATTATGCTATTCAGAGCCTGAAAAGCGTTTTAATTATTACGTTTCGCATATAGGATCAAGACATGATTTTTCGAAAAATTCGGGTTAATTACCAATTTTCGTTTGAAAGTTATTTCCTCTACAGACCAAGCCAGTAATGACTTACATTAAAATGTTGAATTATTATGCTTTTCATAGTCTGAAAGGCGTTTTAATTACGGCACCTCGCCTATAGGATCAAGACATGATTTTTCGAGAAATTCGGGTTAACCCGGTACCGCATGTTGTGCCATATCTGGGACATACCGTTTTTTCCGTTCTAGGGTTTTCACCTTTTACCTCTCTTCAACTACATGTGCATGAGGCTGTTCGTTATGAATGTGTTACTCGGTCCGCAGGAACTGGTGCCACCTTGTGGCTAATTTCTGAATTACAGCGCGCCAAATGTTCTGTTGTGCTCTTCGTGTGGACGTGAAGTTGATGGACAAAAATAATAGATTTTTTTTTCAGTGATTATTTATTTCTGACCAATAAGAACTATATACATTTTGTTCCTGAACATTCTTGTTCGATTTACAATTGTTTTATACAATTATTTGTTACGCATAGTGTGAGAACTTGGTTTTCTGTGTTTGTGCCACATGTGGCACATTGTGCAATAGAGGTCATGGATCCAAATTCCTTTTATGGGCGAAAGAATCTCCCTAGAACATTTTCAAATGAGTGGCAACTGCCGAGTAGCAGTTAAGATTCTGACTTGTCTTGCTCTGATGATGATCCTGAATGTAAGTATAATTTTATTTATTTTGTATATTGTTGTATAATCATGATAAAAGTAATAGAAATACCACAATGAAAACCATTGCAATCACAAAACGATAAATTGTCATCAAATATAAATGATTAAGTATGCAGTTGTCCTTCCTAGGTTTATAGAAATGATGAAATTTATCATATTATGATAATGATATGATATAATATTATCACTGATAATTATATCAAATTTGTAAAGCATGGTGGAATTTATTATTTGCAGGTTATACAAATAATAATAATAATAGTAATTCCACTCAGGTAAAACAGCGATAGCAAAAAATCAGGCGAGGCTAGGCTGACTCGGTAGCTTAGTGGTTAGAGTAATGGCACGGTATGCCAGAGACCCGGGTTCGAGTTCTGGTCGAGCCTGCATTTTTCGCTGAAAATTTCTACGTAGGACATCTCCTGTGCGTGCCTATCTAAAATAATTTCATATTGATTGAAATTACGTTGCTTTCAAATTTTTTGCATGTTTAGAAAATATAAATCCTAATTACTCGTATTCTTTATTCCAGATGTACCTGAAAATGATGACTGTACTAGCAGTGATGATGATTCACAAAGTATGGAAGATGTTGAAAGAAAGTCATCCAATGAAGAACCAGCTGCAGGATCTTCCTCCGAGGGTTGTCAACAATCTACAAGAGCTGTAGATGGAAGACGCATAATATGGAAGCACAATTACCTCCAACATTCGGCTAGTGACACATTATTTTCAGGTGTTACAGATTTGCCCCAGTGTGTTTCTGCTCTCAAAAGTCCATTTGATTTCTTTTCCTTTTACTTCACACCTGAACTGATAGAACTGATTGTGGAACAAACACGACTCTATTCAGCACAGAAAAGACCTCAGAAACCAATTGATCTGACAAAAGATGATATGGAAAAGTTTTTAGGTTCTCTTTTGTGGATGTCTATCATCAAACTGCCTAGATCAAGACTATATTGGAACAGCAGTTTCTTCATACCCCAAATTGCCTCCCTGATGCCACTGAACCAGTGGGAAGAATTAAAACAGTTCTTACATTTCAATGATAATTCCACTCAGGTATCTCGGGATCAACCTGGATATGATAAGCAACATAAAATAAGACCACTCTTAGAAAACATAAAAGTTCAATGCCTGAAAGTTCCAATGGAAGAGAATCTGTCTGTAGACGAACAAATATGTGCTTTCAAAGGACGGAGCTCACTAAAACAGTATAATCCCAAAAAGCCTCATCGCTGGGGTTATAAATTGTATGTTATTTCAGGAGTCAGTGGACTTCCATACAATTTTGAACTTTATAGTGGAAAAGCAACTGACACACTTCCTAATGAAATTGACTGTGGTGCATCAGGAAATGTGGTAATTAGATTGACTCAACCAGTCCCAAGGCATGCTAACCATAAGGTATATTTTGACAATTATTTCAACAGCCCTAAATTGCAATGTTACCTTTCAGGTGAGGGAATTTTCAGCATTGGCACAGTCAGAATAAATCGAGTTCCTGGATGTAATTTAGTAAGTGAAAAAGATTTGAAAAAGAAAGGACGGGGTTCATATGATGAAGTTACAGCCACAATAGATGGGACAGAAATATCATGTGTCCGTTGGTTTGATAACAAGACTGTGAACTTGATGTCAACATTTGTGGGAAGTCAACCTGCAGGAAAGGCTAAGAGATGGTTTTCCTCAGAGAAAACATTCAAAGATGTTGACTGCCCAAGTGTAGTTTTGGCTTACAATAAGCACATGGGAGGAGTGGATTTACTAGACTCACTTCTGTCACTGTATAGAATACAACTTCGTTCGAAAAAATGGTATTTCAGGCTATTTACTCACATGCTGGACTTCACAGTTGTCTCTGCATGGATTTTTGTATCGTAGAACTAAGATAGAGCAAGGAATGTCTCCACGTGAAGTACTAAACCTCTTCCAGTTCAAAGCAGAAGTTGCGGAGTGCCTTGCTTTATGCAAAAAGTCGAATATTCGAAAAAAATCTGGTCGTCAGAGTAGAGAAGTTGAACAAGAACTGGAAGCCAAGAGACATAAGGGCCCAAGAGCAGCAGTCCCTGTCTCTGATGTTAGGTTGGATGCGACGAGCCATTGGCCTGAAGTTACTGATGATCGCCAGAGATGTAAGAAACCTAAGTGCAGTGGCAAGTCCTTCATAAAATGTTCTAAATGTTCTGTTCATCTGTGTCTCAAGAAAACAAATAATTGTTTTGTAGAATTTCACACAATGTGACATAAAATAATACAGTATGGTTTGTTAAATATTTACTTCACTATTCACTATAATTAATTCCTTGAGCTTCACATGTGCATATTGTATCATATTTGGAACATATTGTAAGTGACTTGAAAAATGTTCTAAGTGTTCAGTTCAATTTTATCAAAAAAATTATTTGAAAAATTACTTTGCACAATCCCATAGAAACTAATATTGCATGAAATTTGCCCATTTTTACCATTAATGCAAAGGTGCACAACGTGCCATATCTGGCAAATACTGGTATCTCAAATTCAAATAGTGGTAGAAGATTTTAGTTAACATTCTTTCCATATGTACAACCAATTGACAATAAAAACCAAAAATAAATATTTTTTTAGTTTCATTTTCTTAATTCATGCAATGGAGGGTTAATTACTAATTTTCGTTTGAAAGTTATTTCCTCTACAGACCAAGCCAGTAATGACTTACATTAAAATGTTGAATTATTATGCTTTTCATAGTCTGAAAAGCGTTTTAATTACGACACCTCGCCTATAAGATTTAAACTTGATATTTCGAGAAATTCGTGTTAAATGCTAATTTTCGTTTGAAATTCATTTTCTCTCGAGACCAAGCCAGAGATGGTTTTCTTTAAAAGGTTGAATTATTATGCTTCTCAGAGTCTAAAAAGCGTTTTAATTAAGACATTTGGACTAAAGGATGAATACTAGATATTTCAAGAAAAAGGTTTTCAACGCTAGTATTCGCTTGAAACTCTTTTGCTCTACAGAACTAGCCAGAGATGATTTATCTTAAAATGTTGAATAATTATGCTTTTCAGAGACTAAAAAGCGTTTTAATTATAACATTTTGATTATAGGAGGAATACTTGATTTTTCGAAAAATTCGCGTTCAATGCTAATTCTCGTTTGAAACTCATTTTCTCTACAGACCAAGCCAGAAATGATTTTCTTTAAAATGTTAATTTATTATGCTTTTCAGAGTCAGAAAAGCGTTTTAATTATGACATTTGGACTATAGGATGAATATTTGTTTTATCGAGAAATACGCGTTCAATGCTAGTACTCGTTTGAAACTCATTTTCACTACAGCCCAAATCAGAGATGATTTAATTTAAAATGTTTAATTATTATACTTTTCTCCGGCTGAAAAGCGTTTTAATTTTTACATCTCGCCTATAGAATGAATACTTGATTTTTCAAGAAATACGCGTTATATTCTAGTACTCGTTTGAAACTCATTTTCTGTACAGACCAAGCCAGAGATGATTTTCTTTAAAATGTGGAATTATTATGCTTCTCAGAGCCTGAAAAGCGTTTTAATTATTACATTATGACAATAAAAATAATACATTGCCACAACAATATTTGAAATATGTTAGGCTAAATTCAAAGTTCGACATTTGTGCAATATTTATAATAATTTAGTCATAGTAGTTATTTTTGACTAGCAATATGAAAAACAAATATCTTCAATCATATGTGTTCTTTCAGACAAGATAGATATGATACTTCAAATTTATAAATAAATTTATTGAAATTGTGTACATTTGCATTGGCATCAAGGTTTATATACAAAGGTCAGCTCTTTAAAATTGTTCAATGTATAATATGATGTCATACTTCGTATTTTGTATCAATATTCAAAAAATGGTAATAGTAATCATTAGATAAGTATATTGTGATGTACATAGTAAAATAGCTGTAACAGAGCAGATATGTACATTTACTACACAAACATTCAAGCATTGAACGCGTATTTCTCAATAAATCAAGTTTTCAGCCTATAGTCCAAATGTCATAATTAAAATGCTTTTCAGGCTCTGAAAGGCATAATCGTTCAACATTTAAAAGAAAATCATCTCTGGCTTGGTGTGTAATGAATATGAGTTTCAAACGAGAATTAACATTGAATACGTATTTTTCGGAAAATCTAATATTCATCCTATAGTCAAAATGTCCTAATTAAAACGCTTTTTAGTCTCTGAAAAACATTATAATTCGACATTTTAAACAAAATCATGTCTGGCTTGGTCTGTAAAAAAAATGAGTTCAAAACAAAAATAAGAAATTAACACGAATTTCTCGAAAAATCGAATTTGGATCCTATATGCGAAATGTAATAATTAAACGGCTTTTAAGGCTCTGAGAAGCGTAATAAATCAACATTTTAAAGAAAATCATCTCTGGCTTGGTCTGTACAGAAAGTGAGTTTCAAACGATTACTAACTAAATTTAGTTAGTAATCGTTTGAAACTCACTTTCTGTAAAGACCAAGCCAGAGATGATTTTCTTAAACATGTGGAATGATTATGCTTTTCAGAGTCTGAGAAGCGTTTTAATTATTACATCTCGCCTACAGGATCAAAATTTGATTTTTCGAGAAATTCGTGTTAAATGCTAATTTTAGTTTGAAACTAATTTTCTCTAAAGACCAAGCCAGAGATGATTTTCTTTAAAATGTTGAATTATTAGCTTCTCAGAGTCTGAAAAGCGTTTTTATTATGACATTTGGACTGTTGGACGAATACTTAATTTTTCGAGAAATCTGCGTTCAATGCTAGTACTCGTTTGAAACTCATTTTCCCCACAGACCAAGCCGGAGATGATTTTCTTTAAAATGTTGAATTATTATGCTATTCAGAGCCTGAAAAGCGTTTTAATTATTACGTTTCGCATATAGGATCAAGACATGATTTTTCGAGAAATTCGGGTTAATTACTAATTTTCGTTTGAAAGTTATTTCCTCTACAGACCAAGCCAGTAATGACTTACATTATAATGTTGAATTATTATGCTTTTCATAGTCTGAAAAGCGTTTTAATTACGACACCTCGCCTATAAGATTTAAACTTGATATTTCGAGAAATTCGTGTTAAATGCTAATTTTCGTTTGAAATCATTTTCTCTCGAGACCAAGCCAGAGATGGTTTTCTTTAAAATGTTGAATTATTATGCTTCTCAGAGTCTGAAAAGAGTTTTTATTATGACATTTGGACTGTTGGACGAATACTTAATTTTTCGAGAAATCTGCGTTCAATGCTAGTACTCGTTTGAAACTCATTTTCCCTACAGACCAAGCCGGAGATGATTTTATTTAAAATGTTGAATTATTATGCTATTCAGAGCCTGAAAAGCGTTTTAATTATTACGTTTCGCATATAGGATCAAGACATGATTTTTCGAAAAATTCGGGTTAATTACTAATTTTCGTTTGAAAGTTATTTCCTCTTCTGACCAAGCCAGTAATGACTTGCATTAAAATGTTGAATTATTATGCTTTTCATAGTCTGAAAAGCGTTTTAATTACGACACCTCGCCTATAGGATTTAAACATGATTTTTCGAGAAATTCGTGTTAAATGCTAATTTTAGTTTGAAACTAATTTTCTCTAAAGACCAAGCCAGAGATGATTTTCTTTAAAATGTTGAATTATTATGCTTCTCAGAGTCTGAAAAGAGTTTTTATTATGACATTTGGACTGTTGGACGAATACTTAATTTTTCGAGAAATCTGCGTTCAATGCTAGTACTCGTTTGAAACTCATTTTCCCTACAGACCAAGCCGGAGATGATTTTATTTAAAATGTTAAATTATTATGCTATTCAGAGCCTGAAAAGCGTTTTAATTATTACGTTTCGCATATAGGATCAAGACATGATTTTTCGAAAAATTCGGGTTAATTACTAATTTTCGTTTGAAAGTTATTTCCTCTACAGACCAAGCCAGTAATGACTTATATTAAAATGTTGAATTATTATGCTTTTCATAGTCTGAAAAGCGTTTTAATTACGACACCTTGTCTATAGGATTTAAACTTGATTTTTCGAGAAATTCGTGTTAAATGCTAATTTTCGTTTGAAACTCATTTTCTCTAGAGACCAAGCCAGATTTGGTTTTCTTTAAAAGGTTGAATTATTATGCTTCTCGGAGTCTAAAAAGCGTTTTAATTAAGACATTTGGTCTAAAGGATGAATACTTGATTTTTCGAGAAAATCGTTTTCAACGCTAGTATTCGCTTGAAACTCTTTTGCTCTACAGAACTAGCCAGAGATGATTTAACTTAAAATGTTGAATTATTATGCTTTTCAGAGACTAAAAAGCGTTTTAATTATGACATTTTGATTATAGGATGAATACTTGATTTTTCGATAAATTCGCGTTCAATGCTAATTCTCGTTTGAAACTCATTTTCTCTACAGACCAAGCCAGAAATGATTTTCTTTAAAATGTTGATTTATTATGATTTTCAGAGTCAGAAAAGCGTTTTAATTAAGACATTTGGACTAAAGGATGAATACTTGATTTTTCGAGAAAATCGTTTTCAACGCTAGTATTCGCTTGAAACTCTTTTGCTCTACAGAACTAGCCAGAGATGATTTAACTTAAAATGTTGAAATATTATGCTTTTCAGAGACTAAAAAGCGTTTTAATTATGACATTTTGATTATAGGATGAATACTTGATTTTTCGAGAAATACGCGTTCAGTGCTGGTACTCGTTTGAAACTCATTTTCAGTACAGCCCAAATCAGAGATGATTTAATTTAAAATGTTTAATTATTATACTTTCCTGAGGCTGAAAAGCGTTTAAATTTTTCCATCTCGCCTATAGAATGAATACTTGATTTTTCAAGAAATACGCGTTATATTCTAGTACTCGTTTGAAACTCATTTTCTGTACAGACCAAGCCAGAGATGATTTTCTTTAAAATGTGGAATTATTATGCTTCTCAGAGCCTGAAAAGCGTTTTAATTATTACATTATGACAATAAAAATAATACATTGCCACAACAATATTTGAAAAATGTTAGGCTAAATTCAAACTTCGACATTTGTGCAATATTTATAATAATTTAGTCATAGTAGTTATTTTTGACTAGCAATATGAAAAACAAATATCTTCAATCATATGTGTTCTTTCAGACAAGATAGATATGATACTTCAAATTTATAATTAAATTTATTGAAATTGTGTACATTTGCATTGGCATCAAGGTTTATATACAAAGGTCAGCTCTTTAAAATTGTTCAATGTATAATATGATGTCATACTTCGTATTTTGTATCAACATTCAAAAAATGTTAATAGTAATCATTAGATAAGTATATTGTGATGTACATAGTAAAATAGCTGTAACTGATCAAATATGTACATTTACTACACAAACATTAAAGCATTGAACGCGTATTTCTCGATAAATCAAGTATTCATCCTATAGTCCAAATGTCATAATTAAAATGCTTTTCAGGCTCTGAAAGGCATAATCGTTCAACATTTAAAAGAAAATCATCTCTGGCTTGGTGTGTAATGAATATGAGTTTCAAACGAGAATTAACATTGAACACGTATTTTTCGGAAAATCTAGTATTCATCCTATAGTCAAAATGTCCTAATTAAAACGCTTTTTAGTCTCTGAAAAGCATTTTAATTCGATATTTTAAACAAAATCATGTCTGGCTTGGTCTGTAAAAAAAATGAGTTCAAAACAAAAATCAGAAATTAACACGAATTTCTCGAAAAATCGAATTTGGATCCTATAGGCGAAATGCAATAATTAAACGGCTTTTAAGGCTCTGAGAAGATTAATAAATCAACATTTTAAAGATAATCATCTCTGGCTTGGTCTGTATAGAAATTTAGTTAGTAATCGTTTGAAACTCACTTTCTGTACAGACCAAGCCAGAGATGATTTTCTTTAACATGTGGAATGAATATGCTTTTCAGAGTCTGAGAAGCTTTTTAATTATTACATCTCGCCTATAGGATCAAAACTTGATTTTTCGAGAAATTCGTGTTAAATGCTAATTTTAGTTTGAAACTAATTTTCTCTAAAGACCAAGCCAGAGATGATTTTCTTTAAAATGTTGAATTATTATGCTTCTCAGAGTCTGAAAAGCGTTTTTATTATGACATTTGGACTGTTGGACGAATACTTAATTTTTCGAGAAATCTGCGTTCAATGCTAGTACTCGTTTGAAACTCATTTTCCCTACAGACCAAGCCGGAGATGATTTTCTTTAAAATGTTGAATTATTATGCTATTCAGATCCTGAAAAGCGTTTTAATTATTATGTTTCGCATATAGGATCAAGACATGATTTTTCGAAAAATTCGGGTTAATTACTAATTTTCGTTGTAAAGTTATTTCCTCTACAGACCAAGCCAGTAATGACTTACATTAAAATGTTGAATTATTATGCTTTTCATAGTCTGAAAAGCGTTTTAATTACGACACCTCGCCTATAGGATTTAAACATGATTTTTCGAGAAATTCGTGTTAAATGCTAATTTTAGTTTGAAACTAATTTTCTCTAAAGACCAAGCCAGAGATGATTTTCTTTAAAATGTTGAATTATTATGCTTCTCAGAGTCTGAAAAGCGTTTCTATTATGACATTTGGACTGTTGGACGAATACTTAATTTTTCGAGAAATCTGCGTTCAATGCTAGTACTCGTTTGAAACTCATTTTCCCCACAGACCAAGCCGGAGATGATTTTCTTTAAAATGTTGAATTATTATGCTATTCAGAGCCTGAAAAGCGTTTTATTTATTACGTTTCGCATATAGGATCAAGACATGATTTTTCGAGAAATTCGGGTTAATTACTAATTTTCGTTTGAAAGTTATTTCCTCTACAGACCAAGCCAGTAATGACTTACATTAAAATGTTGAATTATTATGCTTTTCATAGTCTGAAAAGCGTTTTAATTACGACACCTCGCCTATAAGATTTAAACTTGATATTTCGAGAAATTCGTGTTAAATGCTAATTTTCGTTTGAAATTCATTTTCTCTCGGGACCAAGCCAGAGATGGTTTTCTTTAAAAGGTTGAATTATTATCCTTCTCAGAGTCTAAAAAGCGTTTTAATTAAGACATTTGGACTGAAGGATGAATACTAGATATTTCAAGAAAATGGTTTTCAACGCTACTATTCGCTTGAAACTCTTTTGCTCTACAGAACTAGTCAGAGATGATTTATCTTAAAATGTTGAATAATTATGCTTTTCAGAGACTAAAAAGCGTTTTAATTATGACATTTTGATTATAGGAAAAATACTTGATTTTTCGAAAAATTCGCGTTCAATGCTAATTCTCGTTTGAAACTCATTTTCTCTACAGACCAAGCCAGAAATGATTTTCTTTAAAATGTTAATTTATTATGCTTTTCAGAGTCAGAAAAGCGTTTTAATTATGACATTTGGACTATAGGATGAATATTTGTTTTATCGAGAAATACGCGTTCAATGCTAGTACTCGTTTGAAACTCATTTTCACTACAGCCCAAATCAGAGATGATTTAATTTAAAATGTTTAATTATTATACTTTTCTGAGGCTGAAAAGCGTTTTAATTTTTACATCTCGCATATAGAATGAATACTTGATTTTTCAAGAAATACGTGTTATATTCTAGTACTCGTTTGAAACTCATTTTCTGTACAGACCAAGCCAGAGATGATTTTCTTTAAAATGTGGAATTATTATGCTTCTCAGAGCCTGAAAAGCGTTTTAATTATTACATTATGACAATAAAAATAATACATTGCCACAACAATATTTGAAAAGTGTTAGGCTAAATTCAAAGTTCGACATTTGTGCAATATTTATAATAATTTAGTCATGGTAGTTATTTTTGACTAGCAATATGAAAAACAAATATCTTCAATCATATGTGTTCTTTCAGACAAGATAGATATGATACTTCAAATTTATAATTAAATTTATTGAAATTGTGTACATTTGGATTGGCATCAAGGTTTATATACAAAGGTCAGCTCTTTAAAATTGTTCAATGTATAATATGATGTCATACTTCGTATTTTGTATCAACATTCAAAAAATGGTAATAGTAACCATTAGATAAGTGTATTGTGATGTACATAGTAAAATAGCTGTAACAGAGCAAATATGTGCTTTTAGTACACAAACATTCTAGCATTGAACGCGTATTTCTTGATTTGTCGTGAAATACGCGTTAAATACTAATTTTCGTTTGAAACTCATTATCTCTACAGACCAAGCCACAGATGGTTTTCTTTAAAAGGTTGAATTATTATGCTTGTCATAGCCTGAAAATCGTTTTAATTATGATATTTAGACTATAGGATGAATGGTTGTATTTCAAAAAATACGCGTTAAATGCTAGTACTCGTTTGAAACTCATTTTCTGTACAGACCAAGCCAGAGATGATTTTCTTTAAAATGTGGAATTATTATGCTTTTCAGAGCCTGAAAAGTGTTTTAATAATTACATTATGACAATAAAAATAGTAGATTGTCATAACAATATTTGAATAAGGTTAGGCTAAGTTCAAAGTTCCACATTTGAGTTCAAATCAAAAATCAGAAATTAACACGAATTTCTCGAAAAATCGAATTTGGATCCTATAGGCGAAATGTAATAATTAAACGGCTTTTAAGGCTCTGAGAAGCGTAATAAATCAACATTTTAAAGAAAATCATCTCTGGCTTGGTCTGTACAGAAAGTGAGTTTCAAACGATTACTAACCAAATTAAGTTAGTAATCGTTTGAAACTCACTTTCTGTACAGACCAAGCCAGAGATGATTTTCTTTAACATGTGGAATGATTATGTTTTTCAGAGTCTGAGAAGCTTTTTAATTATTACATCTCGCCTATAGGATCAAACCTTGATTTTTCGAGAAATTCGTGTTAAATGCTAATTTTAGTTTGAAACTAATTTTCTCTAATGACCAAGCCAGAGATGATTTTCTTTAAAATGTTGAATTATTATGCTCCTCAGAGTCTGAAAAGCATTTTTATTATGACATTTGGACTGTTGGACGAATACTTAATTTTTCGAGAAATCTGCGTTCAATGCTAGTACTCGTTTGAAACTCATTTTCCCTACAGACCAAGCCGGAGATGATTTTATTTAAAATGTTGAATTATTATGCTTTTCATAGTCTGAAAAGCGTTTTAATTACGACACCTCGCCTATAGGATTTAAACTTGATTTTTCGAGAAATTCGTGTTAAATGCTAATTTTCGTTTGAAACTCATTTTCTCTAGAGACCAAGCCAGAGATGGTTTTCTTTAAAAGGTTGAATTATTATGCTTCTCAGAGTCTAAAAAGCATTTTAATTAAGACATTTGGACTAAAGGATGAAAACTAGATTTTTCGAGAAAATCGTTTTCAACGCTAGTATTGGCTTGAAACTCTTTTGCTCTACAGAACTAGCCAGAGATGATTTAACTTAAAATGTTGAATAATTATGCTTTTCAGAGAATAAAAAGCGTTTTAATTATGACATTTTGATTATTGGAGGATTAATTGATTTTTCGAAAAATTCGCGTTCAATCCTAATTCTCGTTTGAAAATTATTTTCTCTACAGACCAAGCCAGAAATGATTTTCTTTAAAATGTTGATTTATTATGCTTTTCAGAGTCAGAAAAGCGTTTTAATTATGACATTTGGACTATAGGATGAATATTTGTTTTATCGAGAAATACGCGTTCAATGCTAGTACTCGTTTGAAACTCATTTTCACTACAGCCCAAATGAGAGATGATTTAATTTAAATTGTTTAATTATTATACTTTTCTGAGGTTGAAAAGCGTTTTAATTTTTACATCTTGCCTATAGAATGAATACTTGATTTTTCAAGAAATACGCGTTATATTCTAGTACTCGTTTGAAACTCATTTTCTGTACTGACCAAGCCAGAGATAATTTTCTTTAAAATGTGGAATTATTATGCTTCTCAGAGCCTGAAAAGCGTTTTAATTATTACATTATGACAATAAAAATAACACATTGCTACAACAATATTTGAAAAATGTTAGGCTAAATTCAAAGTTCGACATTTGTGCAATATTTATAATAATTAAATCGTAACAGTTATTTTTGACTAGCTTTATGAAAAACAAATATCTTCAATCATATGTGTTCTTTCAGACAAGAAAGATATGATACTTCAAATTTATAATTAAATTTATTGAAATTGTGTACATTTGCATTGGCATCAAGGTTTATATACAAAGGTCAGCTCTTTAAAATTGTTCAATGTATAACATGATGTCATACTTGGTATTTTGTATCAACATTCAAAAAATGGTAATAGTAATCATTAGATAAGTATATTGTGATGTACATAGTAAAATAGCTGTAACAGAGCAAATGTGTACATTTACTACACAAACATTCAAGCATTGAACGCGTATTTCTCAATAAATCAAGTTTTCATCCTATAGTCCAAATGTCATAATTAAAATGCTTTTCAGGCTCTGAAAGACATAATCGTTCAACATTTAAAAGAAAATCATCTCTGGCTTGGTGTGTAATGAATATGAGTTTCAAACGAGAATTAACATTGAATACGTATTTTTCGGAAAATCTAATATTCATCCTATAGTCAAAATGTCCTAATTAAAACGCTTTTTAGTCTCTGAAAAACATTATGATTCGACATTTTAAACAAAATCATGTCTGGCTTGGTCTGTAAAAAAAATGAGTTCAAAACAAAAATCAGAAATTAACACGAATTTCTCGAAAAATCGAATTTGGATCCTATATGCGAAATGTAATAATTAAACGGCTTTTAAGGCTCTGAGAAGCGTAATAAATAAACATTTTAAAGAAAATCATCTCTGGCTTGGTCTGTACAGAAACTGAGTTTCAAACGATTACTAACTAAATTTAGTTAGTAATCGTTTGAAACTCACTTTCTGCAAAGACCAAGCCAGAGATGATTTTCTTAAACATGTGGAATGATTATGCTTTTCAGAGTCTGAGAAGCGTTTTAATTATTACATCTCGCCTATAGGATCAAAACTTGATTTTTCGAGAAATTCGTGTTAAATGCTAATTTTAGTTTGAAACTAATTTTCTCTAAAGACCAAGCCAGAGATGATTTTCTTTAAAATGTTGAATTATTAGCTTCTCAGAGTCTGAAAAGCGTTTTTATTATGACATTTGGACTGTTGGACGAATACTTAATTTTTCGAGAAATCTGCGTTCAATGCTAGTACTCGTTTGAAACTCATTTTCCCCACAGACCAAGCCGGAGATGATTTTATTTAAAATGTTGAATTATTATGCTATTCAGAGCCTGAAAAGCGTTTTAATTATTACGTTTCGCATATAGGATCAAGACATGATTTTTCGAGAAATTCGGGTTAATTACTAATTTTCGTTTGAAAGTTATTTCCTCTACAGACCAAGCCAGTAATGACTTACATTAAAATGTTGAATTATTATGCTTTTCATAGTCTGAAAAGCGTTTTAATTACGACACCTCGCCTATAAGATTTAAACTTGATATTTCGAGAAATTCGTGTTAAATGCTAATTTTCGTTTGAAATCATTTTCTCTCGAGACCAAGCCAGAGATGGTTTTCTTTAAAAGGTTGAATTATTATGCTTCTCAGAGTCTAAAAAGCGTTTTAATTAAGACATTTGGACTAAAGGATGAATACTAGATATTTCAAGAAAATGGTTTTCAACGCTAGAATTCGCTTGAAACTCTTTTGCTCTACAGAACTAGCCAGAGATGATTTATCTTAAAATGTTGAATAATTATGCTTTTCAGAGACTAAAAAGCGTTTTAATTATGACATTTTGATTATAGGAGGAATGCTTGATTTTTCGAAAAATTCGCGTTCAATGCTAATTCTCGTTTGAAACTCATTTTCTCTACAGACCAAGCCAGAAATGATTTTCTTTAAAATGTTAATTTATTATGCTTTTCAGAGTCAGAAAAGCGTTTTAATTATGACATTTGGACTATAGGATGAATATTTGTTTTATCGAGAAATACGCGTTCAATGCTAGTACTCGTTTGAAACTCATTTTCACTACAGCCCAAATCAGAGATGATTTAATTTAAAATGTTTAATTATTATACTTTTCTGAGGCTGAAAAGCGTTTTAATTTTTACATCTCGCCTATAGAATGAATACTTGATTTTTCAAGAAATACGCGTTATATTCTAGTACTCGTTTGAAACTCATTTTCTGTACAGACCAAGCCAGAGATGATTTTTTTTAAAATGTGGAAATATTATGCTTCTAAGAGCCTGAAAAGCGTTTTAATTATTACATTATGACAATAAAAATAATACATTGCCACAACAATATTTGAAAAGTGTTAGGCTAAATTCAAAGTTCGACATTTGTGCAATATTTATAAAAATTTAATCATGGTAGTTATTTTTGACTAGCAATATGAAAAACAAATATCTTCAATCATATGTGTTCTTTCAGACAAGATAGATATGATACTTCAAATTAATAATTAAATTTATTGAAATTGTGTACATTTGCACTGGCATCAAGGTTCATATACAAAGGTCAACTCTTTAAAATTGTTCAATGTATAACATGATGTCATACTTGGTATTTTGTATCAACATTCAAAAAATGGTAATAGTAATCATTACATAAGTATATTGTGATGTACATAGTAAAATAGCTGTAACAGAGCAAATATGTACATTTACTACACAAACATTCAAGCATTGAACGCGTATTTCTCAATAAATCAAGTTTTCATCCTATAGTCCAAATGTCATAATTAAAATGCTTTTCAGGCTCTGAAAGGCATAATTGTTCAACATTTAAAAGAAAATCATCTCTGGCTTGGTGTGTAATGAATATGAGTTTCAAACGAGAATTAACATTGAACGCGTATTTTTCGGAAAATCTAGTATTCATCCTATAGTCAAAATGTCCTAATTAAAACGCTTTTTAGTCTCTGAAAAGCATTATAATTCGATATTTTAAACAAAATCATGTCTGGCTTGGTCTGTAAAAAAAATGAGTTCAAAACAAAAATCAGAAATTAACACGAATTTCTCGAAAAATCGAATTTGGATCCAATAGGCGAAATGTATAAATTAAACGGCTTTTAAGGCTCTGAGAAGCGTAATAAATCAACATTTTAAAGATAATCATCTCTGGCTTGGTCTGTATAGAAATTTAGTTAGTAATTGTTTGAGACTCACTTTCTGTACAGACCAAGCCAGAGATGATTTTCTTTAACATGTGGAATGAATATCCTTTTCAGAGTCTGAGAAGCTTTTTAATTATTACATCTCGCCTATAGGATCAAAACTTGATTTTTCGAGAAATTCGTGTTAAATGCTAATTTTAGTTTGAAACTAATTTTCTCTGAAGACCAAGCCAGAGATGATTTTCTTTAAAATGTTGAATTATTATGCTTCTCAGAGTCTGAAAAGCGTTTTAATTATGACATTTGGACTGTTGGACGAATACTTAATTTTTCGAGAAATCTGCGTTCAATGCTAGTACTCGTTTGAAACTCATTTTCCCTACAGACCAAGCCGGAGATGATTTTATTTAAAATGTTGAATTATTATGCTATTCAGATCTTGAAAAGCGTTTTAATTATTACGTTTCGCATATAGGATCAAGACATGATTTTTCGAAAAATTCGGGTTAATTACTAATTTTCGTTGTAAAGTTATTTCCTCTTCTGACCAAGCCAGTAATGACTTACATTAAAATGTTGAATTATTATGCTTTTCATAGTCTGAAAAGCGTTTTAATTACGACACCTCGCCTATAGGATTTAAACATGATTTTTCGAGAAATTCGTGTTAAATGCTAATTTTAGTTTGAAACTAATTTTCTCTAAAGACCAAGCCAGAGATGATTTTCTTTAAAATTTTGAATTATTATGCTTCTCAGAGTCTGAAAAGCGTTTTTATTATGACATTTGGACTATAGGATGAATATTTGTTTTATCGAGAAATACGCGTTCAATGCTAGTACTCGTTTGAAACTCATTTTCACTACAGCCCAAATCAGAGATGATTTAATTTAAAATGTTTAATTATTATACTTTTCTCCGGCTGAAAAGCGTTTTAATTTTTACATCTCGCCTATAGAATGAATACTTGATTTTTCAAGAAATACGCGTTATATTCTAGTACTCGTTTGAAACTCATTTTCTGTACAGACCAAGCCAGAGATGATTTTCTTTAAAATGTGGAATTATTATGCTTCTCAGAGCCTGAAAAGCGTTTTAATTATTACATTATGACAATAAAAATAATACATTGCCACAACAATATTTGAAATATGTTAGGCTAAATTCAAAGTTCGACATTTGTGCAATATTTATAATAATTTAGTCATAGTAGTTATTTTTGACTAGCAATATGAAAAACAAATATCTTCAATCATATGTGTTCTTTCAGACAAGATAGATATGATACTTCAAATTTATAAATAAATTTATTGAAATTGTGTACATTTGCATTGGCATCAAGGTTTATATACAAAGGTCAGCTCTTTAAAATTGTTCAATGTATAATATGATGTCATACTTCGTATTTTGTATCAATATTCAAAAAATGGTAATAGTAATCATTAGATAAGTATATTGTGATGTACATAGTAAAATAGCTGTAACAGAGCAGATATGTACATTTACTACACAAACATTCAAGCATTGAACGCGTATTTCTCAATAAATCAAGTTTTCAGCCTATAGTCCAAATGTCATAATTAAAATGCTTTTCAGGCTCTGAAAGGCATAATCGTTCAACATTTAAAAGAAAATCATCTCTGGCTTGGTGTGTAATGAATATGAGTTTCAAACGAGAATTAACATTGAATACGTATTTTTCGGAAAATCTAATATTCATCCTATAGTCAAAATGTCCTAATTAAAACGCTTTTTAGTCTCTGAAAAACATTATAATTCGACATTTTAAACAAAATCATGTCTGGCTTGGTCTGTAAAAAAAATGAGTTCAAAACAAAAATAAGAAATTAACACGAATTTCTCGAAAAATCGAATTTGGATCCTATATGCGAAATGTAATAATTAAACGGCTTTTAAGGCTCTGAGAAGCGTAATAAATCAACATTTTAAAGAAAATCATCTCTGGCTTGGTCTGTACAGAAAGTGAGTTTCAAACGATTACTAACTAAATTTAGTTAGTAATCGTTTGAAACTCACTTTCTGTAAAGACCAAGCCAGAGATGATTTTCTTAAACATGTGGAATGATTATGCTTTTCAGAGTCTGAGAAGCGTTTTAATTATTACATCTCGCCTACAGGATCAAAACTTGATTTTTCGAGAAATTCGTGTTAAATGCTAATTTTAGTTTGAAACTAATTTTCTCTAAAGACCAAGCCAGAGATGATTTTCTTTAAAATGTTGAATTATTAGCTTCTCAGAGTCTGAAAAGCGTTTTTATTATGACATTTGGACTGTTGGACGAATACTTAATTTTTCGAGAAATCTGCGTTCAATGCTAGTACTCGTTTGAAACTCATTTTCCCCACAGACCAAGCCGGAGATGATTTTCTTTAAAATGTTGAATTATTATGCTATTCAGAGCCTGAAAAGCGTTTTAATTATTACGTTTCGCATATAGGATCAAGACATGATTTTTCGAGAAATTCGGGTTAATTACTAATTTTCGTTTGAAAGTTATTTCCTCTACAGACCAAGCCAGTAATGACTTACATTATAATGTTGAATTATTATGCTTTTCATAGTCTGAAAAGCGTTTTAATTACGACACCTCGCCTATAAGATTTAAACTTGATATTTCGAGAAATTCGTGTTAAATGCTAATTTTCGTTTGAAATCATTTTCTCTCGAGACCAAGCCAGAGATGGTTTTCTTTAAAATGTTGAATTATTATGCTTCTCAGAGTCTGAAAAGAGTTTTTATTATGACATTTGGACTGTTGGACGAATACTTAATTTTTCGAGAAATCTGCGTTCAATGCTAGTACTCGTTTGAAACTCATTTTCCCTACAGACCAAGCCGGAGATGATTTTCTTTAAAATGTTGAATTATTATGCTATTCAGAGCCTGAAAAGCGTTTTAATTATTACGTTTCGCATATAGGATCAAGACATGATTTTTCGAAAAATTCGGGTTAATTACTAATTTTCGTTTGAAAGTTATTTCCTCTTCTGACCAAGCCAGTAATGACTTGCATTAAAATGTTGAATTATTATGCTTTTCATAGTCTGAAAAGCGTTTTAATTACGACACCTCGCCTATAGGATTTAAACATGATTTTTTGAGAAATTCGTGTTAAATGCTAATTTTAGTTTGAAACTAATTTTCTCTAAAGACCAAGCCAGAGATGATTTTCTTTAAAATGTTGAATTATTATGCTTCTCAGAGTCTGAAAAGAGTTTTTATTATGACATTTGGACTGTTGGACGAATACTTAATTTTTCGAGAAATCTGCGTTCAATGCTAGTACTCGTTTGAAACTCATTTTCCCTACAGACCAAGCCGGAGATGATTTTATTTAAAATGTTAAATTATTATGCTATTCAGAGCCTGAAAAGCGTTTTAATTATTACGTTTCGCATATAGGATCAAGACATGATTTTTCGAAAAATTCGGGTTAATTACTAATTTTCGTTTGAAAGTTATTTCCTCTACAGACCAAGCCAGTAATGACTTATATTAAAATGTTGAATTATTATGCTTTTCATAGTCTGAAAAGCGTTTTAATTACGACACCTTGTCTATAGGATTTAAACTTGATTTTTCGAGAAATTCGTGTTAAATGCTAATTTTCGTTTGAAACTCATTTTCTCTAGAGACCAAGCCAGATTTGGTTTTCTTTAAAAGGTTGAATTATTATGCTTCTCGGAGTCTAAAAAGCGTTTTAATTAAGACATTTGGTCTAAAGGATGAATACTTGATTTTTCGAGAAAATCGTTTTCAACGCTAGTATTCGCTTGAAACTCTTTTGCTCTACAGAACTAGCCAGAGATGATTTAACTTAAAATGTTGAATTATTATGCTTTTCAGAGACTAAAAAGCGTTTTAATTATGACATTTTGATTATAGGATGAATACTTGATTTTTCGAGAAATACGCGTTCAATGCTGGTACTCGTTTGAAACTCATTTTCAGTACAGCCCAAATCAGAGATGATTTAATTTAAAATGTTTAATTATTATACTTTCCTGAGGCTGAAAAGCGTTTAAATTTTTCCATCTCGCCTATAGAATGAATACTTGATTTTTCAAGAAATACGCGTTATATTCTAGTACTCGTTTGAAACTCATTTTCTGTACAGACCAAGCCAGAGATGATTTTCTTTAAAATGTGGAATTATTATGCTTCTCAGAGCCTGAAAAGCGTTTTAATTATTACATTATGACAATAAAAATAATACATTGCCACAACAATATTTGAAAAATGTTAGGCTAAATTCAAACTTCGACATTTGTGCAATATTTATAATAATTTAGTCATAGTAGTTATTTTTGACTAGCAATATGAAAAACAAATATCTTCAATCATATGTGTTCTTTCAGACAAGATAGATATGATACTTCAAATTTATAATTAAATTTATTGAAATTGTGTACATTTGCATTGGCATCAAGGTTTATATACAAAGGTCAGCTCTTTAAAATTGTTCAATGTATAATATGATGTCATACTTCGTATTTTGTATCAACATTCAAAAAATGTTAATAGTAATCATTAGATAAGTATATTGTGATGTACATAGTAAAATAGCTGTAACTGATCAAATATGTACATTTACTACACAAACATTAAAGCATTGAACGCGTATTTCTCGATAAATCAAGTATTCATCCTATAGTCCAAATGTCATAATTAAAATGCTTTTCAGGCTCTGAAAGGCATAATCGTTCAACATTTAAAAGAAAATCATCTCTGGCTTGGTGTGTAATGAATATGAGTTTCAAACGAGAATTAACATTGAACACGTATTTTTCGGAAAATCTAGTATTCATCCTATAGTCAAAATGTCCTAATTAAAACGCTTTTTAGTCTCTGAAAAGCATTTTAATTCGATATTTTAAACAAAATCATGTCTGGCTTGGTCTGTAAAAAAAATGAGTTCAAAACAAAAATCAGAAATTAACACGAATTTCTCGAAAAATCGAATTTGGATCCTATAGGCGAATTGCAATAATTAAACGGCTTTTAAGGCTCTGAGAAGATTAATAAATCAACATTTTAAAGATAATCATCTCTGGCTTGGTCTGTATAGAAATTTAGTTAGTAATCGTTTGAAACTCACTTTCTGTACAGACCAAGCCAGAGATGATTTTCTTTAACATGTGGAATGAATATGCTTTTCAGAGTCTGAGAAGCTTTTTAATTATTACATCTCGCCTATAGGATCAAAACTTGATTTTTCGAGAAATTCGTGTTAAATGCTAATTTTAGTTTGAAACTAATTTTCTCTAAAGACCAAGCCAGAGATGATTTTCTTTAAAATGTTGAATTATTATGCTTCTCAGAGTCTGAAAAGCGTTTTTATTATGACATTTGGACTGTTGGACGAATACTTAATTTTTCGAGAAATCTGCGTTCAATGCTAGTACTCGTTTGAAACTCATTTTCCCTACAGACCAAGCCGGAGATGATTTTCTTTAAAATGTTGAATTATTATGCTATTCAGATCCTGAAAAGCGTTTTAATTATTATGTTTCGCATATAGGATCAAGACATGATTTTTCGAAAAATTCGGGTTAATTACTAATTTTCGTTGTAAAGTTATTTCCTCTACAGACCAAGCCAGTAATGACTTACATTAAAATGTTGAATTATTATGCTTTTCATAGTCTGAAAAGCGTTTTAATTACGACACCTCGCCTATAGGATTTAAACATGATTTTTCGAGAAATTCGTGTTAAATGCTAATTTTAGTTTGAAACTAATTTTCTCTAAAGACCAAGCCAGAGATGATTTTCTTTAAAATGTTGAATTATTATGCTTCTCAGAGTCTGAAAAGCGTTTCTATTATGACATTTGGACTGTTGGACGAATACTTAATTTTTCGAGAAATCTGCGTTCAATGCTAGTACTCGTTTGAAACTCATTTTCCCCACAGACCAAGCCGGAGATGATTTTCTTTAAAATGTTGAATTATTATGCTATTCAGAGCCTGAAAAGCGTTTTATTTATTACGTTTCGCATATAGGATCAAGACATGATTTTTCGAGAAATTCGGGTTAATTACTAATTTTCGTTTGAAAGTTATTTCCTCTACAGACCAAGCCAGTAATGACTTACATTAAAATGTTGAATTATTATGCTTTTCATAGTCTGAAAAGCGTTTTAATTACGACACCTCGCCTATAAGATTTAAACTTGATATTTCGAGAAATTCGTGTTAAATGCTAATTTTCGTTTGAAATTCATTTTCTCTCGGGACCAAGCCAGAGATGGTTTTCTTTAAAAGGTTGAATTATTATCCTTCTCAGAGTCTAAAAAGCGTTTTAATTAAGACATTTGGACTGAAGGATGAATACTAGATATTTCAAGAAAATGGTTTTCAACGCTACTATTCGCTTGAAACTCTTTTGCTCTACAGAACTAGTCAGAGATGATTTATCTTAAAATGTTGAATAATTATGCTTTTCAGAGACTAAAAAGCGTTTTAATTATGACATTTTGATTATAGGAAAAATACTTGATTTTTCGAAAAATTCGCGTTCAATGCTAATTCTCGTTTGAAACTCATTTTCTCTACAGACCAAGCCAGAAATGATTTTCTTTAAAATGTTAATTTATTATGCTTTTCAGAGTCAGAAAAGCGTTTTAATTATGACATTTGGACTATAGGATGAATATTTGTTTTATCGAGAAATACGCGTTCAATGCTAGTACTCGTTTGAAACTCATTTTCACTACAGCCCAAATCAGAGATGATTTAATTTAAAATGTTTAATTATTATACTTTTCTGAGGCTGAAAAGCGTTTTAATTTTTACATCTCGCATATAGAATGAATACTTGATTTTTCAAGAAATACGTGTTATATTCTAGTACTCGTTTGAAACTCATTTTCTGTACAGACCAAGCCAGAGATGATTTTCTTTAAAATGTGGAATTATTATGCTTCTCAGAGCCTGAAAAGCGTTTTAATTATTACATTATGACAATAAAAATAATACATTGCCACAACAATATTTGAAAAGTGTTAGGCTAAATTCAAAGTTCGACATTTGTGCAATATTTATAATAATTTAGTCATGTTAGTTATTTTTGACTAGCAATATGAAAAACAAATATCTTCAATCATATGTGTTCTTTCAGACAAGATAGATATGATACTTCAAATTTATAATTAAATTTATTGAAATTGTGTACATTTGGATTGGCATCAAGGTTTATATACAAAGGTCAGCTCTTTAAAATTGTTCAATGTATAATATGATGTCATACTTCGTATTTTGTATCAACATTCAAAAAATGGTAATAGTAACCATTAGATAAGTGTATTGTGATGTACATAGTAAAATAGCTGTAACAGAGCAAATATGTGCTTTTAGTACACAAACATTCTAGCATTGAACGCGTATTTCTTGATTTGTCGTGAAATACGCGTTAAATACTAATTTTCGTTTGAAACTCATTATCTCTACAGACCAAGCCACAGATGGTTTTCTTTAAAAGGTTGAATTATTATGCTTGTCATAGCCTGAAAATCGTTTTAATTATGATATTTAGACTATAGGATGAATGGTTGTATTTCAAGAAATACGCGTTAAATGCTAGTACTCGTTTGAAACTCATTTTCTGTACAGACCAAGCCAGAGATGATTTTCTTTAAAATGTGGAATTATTATGCTTTTCAGAGCCTGAAAAGTGTTTTAATAATTACATTATGACAATAAAAATAGTAGATTGTCATAACAATATTTGAATAAGGTTAGGCTAAGTTCAAAGTTCCACATTTGAGTTCAAATCAAAAATCAGAAATTAACACGAATTTCTCGAAAAATCGAATTTGGATCCTATAGGCGAAATGTAATAATTAAACGGCTTTTAAGGCTCTGAGAAGCGTAATAAATCAACATTTTAAAGAAAATCATCTCTGGCTTGGTCTGTAGAGAAAGTGAGTTTCAAACGATTACTAACCAAATTAAGTTAGTAATCGTTTGAAACTCACTTTCTGTACAGACCAAGCCAGAGATGATTTTCTTTAACATGTGGAATGATTATGTTTTTCAGAGTCTGAGAAGCTTTTTAATTATTACATCTCGCCTATAGGATCAAACCTTGATTTTTCGAGAAATTCGTGTTAAATGCTAATTTTAGTTTGAAACTAATTTTCTCTAATGACCAAGCCAGAGATGATTTTCTTTAAAATGTTGAATTATTATGCTCCTCAGAGTCTGAAAAGCGTTTTTATTATGACATTTGGACTGTTGGACGAATACTTAATTTTTCGAGAAATCTGCGTTCAATGCTAGTACTCGTTTGAAACTCATTTTCCCTACAGACCAAGCCGGAGATGATTTTATTTAAAATGTTGAATTATTATGCTTTTCATAGTCTGAAAAGCGTTTTAATTACGACACCTCGCCTATAGGATTTAAACTTGATTTTTCGAGAAATTCGTGTTAAATGCTAATTTTCGTTTGAAACTCATTTTCTCTAGAGACCAAGCCAGAGATGGTTTTCTTTAAAAGGTTGAATTATTATGCTTCTCAGAGTCTAAAAAGCATTTTAATTAAGACATTTGGACTAAAGGATGAAAACTAGATTTTTCGAGAAAATCGTTTTCAACGCTAGTATTGGCTTGAAACTCTTTTGCTCTACAGAACTAGCCAGAGATGATTTAACTTAAAATGTTGAATAATTATGCTTTTCAGAGAATAAAAAGCGTTTTAATTATGACATTTTGATTATTGGAGGATTAATTGATTTTTCGAAAAATTCGCGTTCAATCCTAATTCTCGTTTGAAAATTATTTTCTCTACAGACCAAGCCAGAAATGATTTTCTTTAAAATGTTGATTTATTATGCTTTTCAGAGTCAGAAAAGCGTTTTAATTATGACATTTGGACTATAGGATGAATATTTGTTTTATCGAGAAATACGCGTTCAATGCTAGTACTCGTTTGAAACTCATTTTCACTACAGCCCAAATGAGAGATGATTTAATTTAAATTGTTTAATTATTATACTTTTCTGAGGTTGAAAAGCGTTTTAATTTTTACATCTTGCCTATAGAATGAATACTTGATTTTTCAAGAAATACGCGTTATATTCTAGTACTCGTTTGAAACTCATTTTCTGTACTGACCAAGCCAGAGATAATTTTCTTTAAAATGTGGAATTATTATGCTTCTCAGAGCCTGAAAAGCGTTTTAATTATTACATTATGACAATAAAAATAACACATTGCTACAACAATATTTGAAAAATGTTAGGCTAAATTCAAAGTTCGACATTTGTGCAATATTTATAATAATTAAATCGTAACAGTTATTTTTGACTAGCTTTATGAAAAACAAATATCTTCAATCATATGTGTTCTTTCAGACAAGAAAGATATGATACTTCAAATTTATAATTAAATTTATTGAAATTGTGTACATTTGCATTGGCATCAAGGTTTATATACAAAGGTCAGCTCTTTAAAATTGTTCAATGTATAACATGATGTCATACTTGGTATTTTGTATCAACATTCAAAAAATGGTAATAGTAATCATTAGATAAGTATATTGTGATGTACATAGTAAAATAGCTGTAACAGAGCAAATGTGTACATTTACTACACAAACATTCAAGCATTGAACGCGTATTTCTCAATAAATCAAGTTTTCATCCTATAGTCCAAATGTCATAATTAAAATGCTTCTCAGGCTCTGAAAGGCATAATCGTTCAACATTTAAAAGAAAATCATCTCTGGCTTGGTGTGTAATGAATATGAGTTTCAAACGAGAATTAACATTGAATACGTATTTTTCGGAAAATCTAATATTCATCCTATAGTCAAAATGTCCTAATTAAAACGCTTTTTAGTCTCTGAAAAACATTATGATTCGACATTTTAAACAAAATCATGTCTGGCTTGGTCTGTAAAAAAAATGAGTTCAAAACAAAAATCAGAAATTAACACGAATTTCTCGAAAAATCGAATTTGGATCCTATATGCGAAATGTAATAATTAAACGGCTTTTAAGGCTCTGAGAAGCGTAATAAATAAACATTTTAAAGAAAATCATCTCTGGCTTGGTCTGTACAGAAACTGAGTTTCAAACGATTACTAACTAAATTTAGTTAGTAATCGTTTGAAACTCACTTTCTGCAAAGACCAAGCCAGAGATGATTTTCTTAAACATGTGGAATGATTATGCTTTTCAGAGTCTGAGAAGCGTTTTAATTATTACATCTCGCCTATAGGATCAAAACTTGATTTTTCGAGAAATTCGTGTTAAATGCTAATTTTAGTTTGAAACTAATTTTCTCTAAAGACCAAGCCAGAGATGATTTTCTTTAAAATGTTGAATTATTAGCTTCTCAGAGTCTGAAAAGCGTTTTTATTATGACATTTGGACTGTTGGACGAATACTTAATTTTTCGAGAAATCTGCGTTCAATGCTAGTACTCGTTTGAAACTCATTTTCCCCACAGACCAAGCCGGAGATGATTTTATTTAAAATGTTGAATTATTATGCTATTCAGAGCCTGAAAAGCGTTTTAATTATTACGTTTCGCATATAGGATCAAGACATGATTTTTCGAGAAATTCGGGTTAATTACTAATTTTCGTTTGAAAGTTATTTCCTCTACAGACCAAGCCAGTAATGACTTACATTAAAATGTTGAATTATTATGCTTTTCATAGTCTGAAAAGCGTTTTAATTACGACACCTCGCCTATAAGATTTAAACTTGATATTTCGAGAAATTCGTGTTAAATGCTAATTTTCGTTTGAAATCATTTTCTCTCGAGACCAAGCCAGAGATGGTTTTCTTTAAAAGGTTGAATTATTATGCTTCTCAGAGTCTAAAAAGCGTTTTAATTAAGACATTTGGACTAAAGGATGAATACTAGATATTTCAAGAAAATGGTTTTCAACGCTAGAATTCGCTTGAAACTCTTTTGCTCTACAGAACTAGCCAGAGATGATTTATCTTAAAATGTTGAATAATTATGCTTTTCAGAGACTAAAAAGCGTTTTAATTATGACATTTTGATTATAGGAGGAATACTTGATTTTTCGAAAAATTCGCGTTCAATGCTAATTCTCGTTTGAAACTCATTTTCTCTACAGACCAAGCCAGAAATGATTTTCTTTAAAATGTTAATTTATTATGCTTTTCAGAGTCAGAAAAGCGTTTTAATTATGACATTTGGACTATAGGATGAATATTTGTTTTATCGAGAAATACGCGTTCAATGCTAGTACTCGTTTGAAACTCATTTTCACTACAGCCCAAATCAGAGATGATTTAATTAAAAATGTTTAATTATTATACTTTTCTGAGGCTGAAAAGCGTTTTAATTTTTACATCTCGCCTATAGAATGAATACTTGATTTTTCAAGAAATACGCGTTATATTCTAGTACTCGTTTGAAACTCATTTTCTGTACAGACCAAGCCAGAGATGATTTTTTTTAAAATGTGGAAATATTATGCTTCTAAGAGCCTGAAAAGCGTTTTAATTATTACATTATGACAATAAAAATAATACATTGCCACTACAATATTTGAAAAGTGTTAGGCTAAATTCAAAGTTCGACATTTGTGCAATATTTATAAAAATTTAATCATGGTAGTTATTTTTGACTAGCAATATGAAAAACAAATATCTTCAATCATATGTGTTCTTTCAGACAAGATAGATATGATACTTCAAATTAATAATTAAATTTATTGAAATTGTGTACATTTGCACTGGCATCAAGGTTCATATACAAAGGTCAACTCTTTAAAATTGTTCAATGTATAACATGATGTCATACTTGGTATTTTGTATCAACATTCAAAAAATGGTAATAGTAATCATTACATAAGTATATTGTGATGTACATAGTAAAATAGCTGTAACAGAGCAAATATGTACATTTACTACACAAACATTCAAGCATTGAACGCGTATTTCTCAATAAATCAAGTTTTCATCCTATAGTCCAAATGTCATAATTAAAATGCTTTTCAGGCTCTGAAAGGCATAATTGTTCAACATTTAAAAGAAAATCATCTCTGGCTTGGTGTGTAATGAATATGAGTTTCAAACGAGAATTAACATTGAACGCGTATTTTTCGGAAAATCTAGTATTCATCCTATAGTCAAAATGTCCTAATTAAAACGCTTTTTAGTCTCTGAAAAGCATTATAATTCGATATTTTAAACAAAATCATGTCTGGCTTGGTCTGTAAAAAAAATGAGTTCAAAACAAAAATCAGAAATTAACACGAATTTCTCGAAAAATCGAATTTGGATCCAATAGGCGAAATGTATAAATTAAACGGCTTTTAAGGCTCTGAGAAGCGTAATAAATCAACATTTTAAAGATAATCATCTCTGGCTTGGTCTGTATAGAAATTTAGTTAGTAATCGTTTGAGACTCACTTTCTGTACAGACCAAGCCAGAGATGATTTTCTTTAACATGTGGAATGAATATCCTTTTCAGAGTCTGAGAAGCTTTTTAATTATTACATCTCGCCTATAGGATCAAAACTTGATTTTTCGAGAAATTCGTGTTAAATGCTAATTTTAGTTTGAAACTAATTTTCTCTGAAGACCAAGCCAGAGATGATTTTCTTTAAAATGTTGAATTATTATGCTTCTCAGAGTCTGAAAAGCGTTTTAATTATGACATTTGGACTGTTGGACGAATACTTAATTTTTCGAGAAATCTGCGTTCAATGCTAGTACTCGTTTGAAACTCATTTTCCCTACAGACCAAGCCGGAGATGATTTTCTTTAAAATGTTGAATTATTATGCTATTCAGATCTTGAAAAGCGTTTTAATTATTACGTTTCGCATATAGGATCAAGACATGATTTTTCGAAAAATTCGGGTTAATTACTAATTTTCGTTGTAAAGTTATTTCCTCTTCTGACCAAGCCAGTAATGACTTACATTAAAATGTTGAATTATTATGCTTTTCATAGTCTGAAAAGCGTTTTAATTTCGACACCTCGCCTATAGGATTTAAACATGATTTTTCGAGAAATTCGTGTTAAATGCTAATTTTAGTTTGAAACTAATTTTCTCTAAAGACCAAGCCAGAGATGATTTTCTTTAAAATTTTGAATTATTATGCTTCTCAGAGTCTGAAAAGCGTTTTTATTATGACATTTGGACTGTTGGACGAATACTTAATTTTTCGAGAAATCTGCGTTCAATGCTAGTACTCGTTTGAAACTCATTTTCCCTACAGACCAAGCCGGAGATGATTTTATTTAAAATGTTAAATTATTATGCTATTCAGAGCCTGAAAAGCGTTTTAATTATTACGTTTCGCATATAGGATCAAGACATGATTTTTCGAAAAATTCGGGTTAATTACTAATTTTCGTTTGAAAGTTATTTCCTCTACAGACCAAGCCAGTAATGACTAACATTAAAATGTTGAATTATTATGCTTTTCATAGTCTGAAAAGCGTTTTAATTACGACACCTCGCCTATAGGATTTAAACTTGATTTTTCGAGAAATTCGTGTTAAATGCTAATTTTCGTTTGAAACTCATTTTCTCTAGAGACCAAGCCAGAGTTGGTTTTCTTTAAAAGGTTGAATTATTATGCTTCTCGGAGTCTAAAAAGCGTTTTAATTAAGACATTTGGACTAAAGGATGAATACTTGATTTTTCGAGAAAATCGTTTTCAACGCTAGTATTCGCTTGAAACTCTTCTGCTCTACAGAACTAGCCAGAGATGATTTAACTTAAAATGTTGAATTATTATGCTTTTCAGAGACTAAAAAGCGTTTTAATTATGACATTTTGATTATAGGATGAATACTTGATTTTTCGATAAATTCGCGTTCAATGCTAATTCTCGTTTGAAACTCATTTTCTCTACAGACCAAGCCAGAAATGATTTTCTTTAAAATGTTGATTTATTATGATTTTCAGAGTCAGAAAAGCGTTTTAATTAAGACATTTGGACTAAAGGATGAATACTTGATTTTTCGAGAAAATCGTTTTCAACGCTAGTATTCGCTTGAAACTCTTTTGCTCTACAGAACTAGCCAGAGATGATTTAACTTAAAATGTTGAAATATTATGCTTTTCAGAGACTAAAAAGCGTTTTAATTATGACATTTTGATTATAGGATGAATACTTGATTTTTCGAGAAATACGCGTTCAATGCTGGTACTCGTTTGAAACTCATTTTCAGTACAGCCCAAATAAGAGATGATTTAATTTAAAATGTTTAATTATTATACTTTCCTGAGGCTGAAAAGCGTTTAAATTTTTCCATCTCGCCTATAGAATGAATACTTGATTTTTCAAGAAATACGCGTTATATTCTAGTACTCGTTTGAAACTCATTTTCTGTACAGACCAAGCCAGAGATGATTTTCTTTAAAATGTGGAATTATTATGCTTCTCAGAGCCTGAAAAGCGTTTTAATTATTACATTATGACAATAAAAATAATACATTGCCACAACAATATTTGAAAAATGTTAGGCTAAATTCAAACTTCGACATTTGTGCAATATTTATAATAATTTAGTCATAGTAGTTATTTTTGACTAGCAATATCAAAAACAAATATCTTCAATCATATGTGTTCTTTCAGACAAGATAGATATGATACTTCAAATTTATAATTAAATTTATTGAAATTGTGTACATTTGCATTGGCATCAAGGTTTATATACAAAGGTCAGCTCTTTAAAATTGTTCAATGTATAATATGATGTCATACTTGGTATTTTGTATCAACATTCAAAAAATGGTAATAGTAACCATTAGATAAGTGTATTGTGATGTACATAGTAAAATATCTGTAACAGAGCAAATATGTGCATTTAGTACACAAACATTCTAGCATTGAACGCGTATTTCTTGATTTGTCGTGAAATACGCGTTAAATACTAATTGTCGTTTGAAACTCATTATCTCTACAGACCAAACCACAGATTGTTTTCTTTAAAAGGTTGAATTATTATGCTTGTCATAGCCTGAAAATCGATTTAATTATGATATTTAGACTATAGGATGAATGGTTGTATTTCAAGAAATACGCGTTAAATGCTAGTACTCGTTTGAAACTCATTTTCTGTACAGACCAAGCCAGAGATGATTTTCTTTAACATGTGGAATGATTATGTTTTTCAGAGTCTGAGAAGCTTTTTAATTATTACATCTCGCCTATAGGATCAAACCTTGATTTTTCGAGAAATTCGTGTTAAATGCTAATTTTAGTTTGAAACTAATTTTCTCTAATGACCAAGCCAGAGATGATTTTCTTTAAAATGTTGAATTATTATGCTCCTCAGAGTCTGAAAAGCGTTTTTATTATGACATTTGGACTGTTGGACGAATACTTAATTTTTCGAGAAATCTGCGTTCAATGCTAGTACTCGTTTGAAACTCATTTTCCCTACAGACCAAGCCGGAGATGATTTTATTTAAAATGTTGAATTATTATGCTATTCAGAGCCTGAAAAGCGTTTTAATTATTACGTTTCGCATATAGCATCAAGACTTGATTTTTCGAGAAATTCGGGTTAATTACTAATTTTCGTTTGAAAGTTATTTCCTCTACAGACCAAGCCAGTAATGACTTACATTAATATGTTGAATTATTATGCTTTTCATAGCCTGAAAAGCGTTTTAATTACGACACCTCGCCTATAGGATTTAAACTTGATTTTTCGAGAAATTCGTGTTAAATGCTAATTTTCGTTTGAAACTCATTTTCTCTAGAGACCAAGCCAGAGATGGTTTTCTTTAAAATGTTGAATCATTATGCTTCTCAGAGCCTGAAAAGCATTTTAATTAAGACATTTGGACTAAAGGATGAAAACTAGATTTTTCGAGAAAATCATTTTCAACGCTAGTATTGGCTTGAAACTCTTTTGCTCTACAGAACTAGCCAGAGATGATTTAACTTAAAATGTTGAATAATTATGCTTTTCAGAGACTAAAAAGCGTTTTAATTATGACATTTTGATTATAGGAGGATTAATTGATTTTTCGAAAAATTCGCGTTCAATCCTAATTGTCGTTTGAAAATTATTTTCTCTACAGACCAAGCCAGAAATGATTTTCTTTAAAATGTTGATTTATTATGCTTTTCAGAGTCAGAAAAGCGTTTTAATTATGACATTTGGACTATAGGATGAATATTTGTTTTATCGAGAAATACGCGTTCAATGCTAGTACTCGTTTGAAACTCATTTTCACTACAGCCCAAATGAGAGATGATTTAATTTAAATTGTTTAATTATTATACTTTTCTGAGGCTGAAAAGCGTTTTAATTTTTACATCTCGCCTATAGAATGAATACTTGATTTTTCAAGAGATACGCGTTATATTCTAGTACTCGTTTGAAACTCATTTTCTGTACTGACCAAGCCAGAGATAATTTTCTTTAAAATGTGGAATTATTATGCTTCTCAGAGCCTGAAAAGCGTTTAAATTATTACATTATGACAATAAAAATAATACATTGCTACAACAATATTTGAAAAATGTTAGGCTAAATTCAAAGTTCGACATTTGTGCAATATTTATAATAATTAAATCGTAACAGTTATTTTTGACTAGCTTTATGAAAAACAAATATCTTCAATCATATGTGTTCTTTCAGACAAGAAAGATATGATACTTCAAATTTATAATTAAATTTATTGAAATTGTGTACATTTGCATTGGCATCAAGGTTTATATACAAAGGTCAGCTCTTTAAAATTGTTCAATGTATAACATGATGTCATACTTGGTATTTTGTATCAACATTTAAAAAATGGTAATAGTAATCATTACATAAGTATATTGTGATGTACATAGTAAAATAGCTGTAACAGAGCAAATGTGTACATTTACTACACAAACATTCAAGGATTGAACGCGTATTTCTCAATTAATCAAATTTAAATCCTATAGTCCAAATGTCATAATTAAAATGCTTTTCAGGCTCTGAAGGGCATAATCGTTCAACATTTAAAAGAAAATCATCTCTGGCTTGGTGTGTAATGAATATGAGTTTCAAACGAGAATTAACATTGAACGCGTATTTTTCGGATAAACTAGTATTCATCCTATAGTCAAAATGTCCTAATTAAAACGCTTTTTAGTCTCTGAAAAGCATTTTAATTCGATATTTTAAACAAAATCATGTCTGGCTTGGTCTGTAAAAAAAATGAGTTCAAAACAAAAATCAGAAATTAACACGAATTTCTCGAAAAATCGAATTTGGATCCTATAGGCGAAATGCAATAATTAAACGGCTTTTAAGGCTCTGAGAAGATTAATAAATCAACATTTTAAAGATAATCATCTCTGGCTTGGTCTGTATAGAAATTTAGTTAGTAATCGTTTGAAACTCACTTTCTGTACAGACCAAGCCAGAGATGATTTTCTTTAATATGTGGAATGAATATGCTTTTCAGAGTCTGAGAAGCTTTTTAATTATTACATCTCGCCTATAGGATCAAAACTTGATTTTTCGAGAAATTCGTGTTAAATGCTAATTTTAGTTTGAAACTAATTTTCTCTAAAGACCAAGCCAGAGATGATTTTCTTTAAAATGTTGAATTATTATGCTTCTCAGAGTCTGAAAAGCGTTTTTATTATGACATTTGGACTGTTGGACGAATACTTAATTTTTCGAGAAATCTGCGTTCAATGCTAGTACTCGTTTGAAACTCATTTTCCCTACAGACCAAGCCGGAGATGATTTTATTTAAAATGTTGAATTATTATGCTATTCAGATCCTGAAAAGCGTTTTAATTATTACGTTTCGCATATAGGATCAAGACATGATTTTTCGAAAAATTCGGGTTAATTACTAATTTTCGTTGTAAAGTTATTTCCTCTACAGACCAAGCCAGTAATGACTTACATTAAAATGTTGAATTATTATGCTTTTCATAGTCTGAAAAGCGTTTTAATTACGACACCTCGCCTATAGGATTTAAACATGATTTTTCGAGAAATTCGTGTTAAATGCTAATTTTAGTTTGAAACTAATTTTCTCTAAAGACCAAGCCAGAGATGATTTTCTTTAACATGTGGAATGATTATGTTTTTCAGAGTCTGAGAAGCTTTTTAATTATTACATCTCGCCTATAGGATCAAACCTTGATTTTTCGAGAAATTCGTGTTAAATGCTAATTTTAGTTTGAAACTAATTTTCTCTAATGACCAAGCCAGAGATGATTTTCTTTAAAATGTTGAATTATTATGCTCCTCAGAGTCTGAAAAGCGTTTTTATTATGACATTTGGACTGTTGGACGAATACTTAATTTTTCGAGAAATCTGCGTTCAATGCTAGTACTCGTTTGAAACTCATTTTCCCTACAGACCAAGCCGGAGATGATTTTATTTAAAATGTTGAATTATTATGCTATTCAGAGCCTGAAAAGCGTTTTAATTATTACGTTTCGCATATAGCATCAAGACATGATTTTTCGAGAAATTCGGGTTAATTACTAATTTTCGTTTGAAAGTTATTTCCTCTACAGACCAAGCCAGTAATGACTTACATTAAAATGTTGAATTATTATGCTTTTCATAGTCTGAAAAGCGTTTTAATTACGACACCTCGCCTATAGGATTTAAACTTGATTTTTCGAGAAATTCGTGTTAAATGCTAATTTTCGTTTGAAACTCATTTTCTCTAGAGACCAAGCCAGAGATGGTTTTCTTAAAAATGTTGAATCATTATGCTTCTCAGAGCCTGAAAAGCATTTTAATTAAGACATTTGGACTAAAGGATGAAAACTAGATTTTTCGAGAAATACGCGTTCAATGCTAGTACTCGTTTGAAACTCATTTTCACTACAGCCCAAATGAGAGATGATTTAATTTAAATTGTTTAATTATTATACTTTTCTGAGGCTGAAAAGCGTTTTAATTTTTACATCTCGCCTATAGAATGAATACTTGATTTTTCAAGAGATACGCGTTATATTCTAGTACTCGTTTGAAACTCATTTTCTGTACTGACCAAGCCAGAGATAATTTTCTTTAAAATGTGGAATTATTATGCTTCTCAGAGCCTGAAAAGCGTTTTAATTATTACATTATGACAATAAAAATAATACATTGCTACAACAATATTTGAAAAGTGTTAGGCTAAATTCAAAGTTCGACATTTGTGCAATATTTTTAATAATTTAGTCATGGTAGTTATTTTTGACTAGTAATATGAAAAACAAATATCTTCAATCATATGTGTTCTTTCAGACAAGATAGATATGATACTTCAAATTTATAATTAAATTTATTGAAATTGTGTACATTTGGATTGGCATCAAGGTTTATATACAAAGGTCAGCTCTTTAAAATTGTTCAATGTATAATATGATGTCATACTTGGTATTTTGTATCAACATTCAAAAAATGGTAATAGTAACCATTAGATAAGTGTATTGTGATGTACATAGTAAAATAGCTGTAACAGAGCAAATATGTGCATTTAGTACACAAACATTCTAGCATTGAACGCGTATTTCTTGATTTGTCGTGAAATACGCGTTAAATACTAATTGTCGTTTGAAACTCATTATCTCTACAGACCAAGCCACAGATGGTTTTCTTTAAAAGGTTGAATTATTATGCTTGTCATAGCCTGAAAATCGATTTAATTATGATATTTAGACTATAGGATGAATTGTTGTATTTCAAGAAATACGCGTTAAATGCTAGTACTCGTTTGAAACACATTTTCTGTACAGACCAAGCCAGAGATGATTTTCTTTAAAATGTGGAATTATTATGCTTTTCAGAGCCTGAAAAGTGTTTTAATAATTACATTATGACAATAAAAATAGTACATTGTCATAACAATATTTGAATAAGGTTAGGCTAAGTTCAAAGTTCCACATTTGAGTTCAAATCAAAAATCAGAAATTAACACGAATTTCTCGAAAAATCGAATTTGGATCCTATAGGCGAAATGTAATAATTAAACGGCTTTTAAGGCTCTGAGAAGCGTAATAAATCAACATTTTAAAGAAAATCATCTCTGGCTTGGTCTGTACAGAAAGTGAGTTTCAAACGATTACTAACCAAATTAAGTTAGTAATCGTTTGAAACTCACTTTCTGTACAGACCAAGCCAGAGATGATTTTCTTTAACATGTGGAATGATTATGTTTTTCAGAGTCTGAGAAGCTTTTTAATTATTACATCTCGCCTATAGGATCAAACCTTGATTTTTCGAGAAATTCGTGTTAAATGCTAATTTTAGTTTGAAACTAATTTTCTCTAATGACCAAGCCAGAGATGATTTTCTTTAAAATGTTGAATTATTATGCTCCTCAGAGTCTGAAAAGCGTTTTTATTATGACATTTGGACTGTTGGACGAATACTTAATTTTTCGAGAAATCTGCGTTCAATGCTAGTACTCGTTTGAAACTCATTTTCCCTACAGACCAAGCCGGAGATGATTTTATTTAAAATGTTGAATTATTATGCTATTCAGAGCCTGAAAAGCGTTTTAATTATTACGTTTCGCATATAGCATCAAGACATGATTTTTCGAGAAATTCGGGTTAATTACTAATTTTCGTTTGAAAGTTATTTCCTCTACAGACCAAGCCAGTAATGACTTACATTAAAATGTTGAATTATTATGCTTTTCATAGTCTGAAAAGCGTTTTAATTACGACACCTCGCCTATAGGATTTAAACTTGATTTTTCGAGAAATTCGTGTTAAATGCTAATTTTCGTTTGAAACTCATTTTCTCTAGAGACCAAGCCAGAGATGGTTTTCTTAAAAATGTTGAATCATTATGCTTCTCAGAGCCTGAAAAGCATTTTAATTAAGACATTTGGACTAAAGGATGAAAACTAGATTTTTCGAGAAATACGCGTTCAATGCTAGTACTCGTTTGAAACTCATTTTCACTACAGCCCAAATGAGAGATGATTTAATTTAAATTGTTTAATTATTATACTTTTCTGAGGCTGAAAAGCGTTTTAATTTTTACATCTCGCCTATAGAATGAATACTTGATTTTTCAAGAGATACGCGTTATATTCTAGTACTCGTTTGAAACTCATTTTCTGTACTGACCAAGCCAGAGATAATTTTCTTTAAAATGTGGAATTATTATGCTTCTCAGAGCCTGAAAAGCGTTTTAATTATTACATTATGACAATAAAAATAATACATTGCTACAACAATATTTGAAAAATGTTAGGCTAAATTCAAAGTTCGACATTTGTGCAATATTTATAATAATTAAATCGTAACAGTTATTTTTGACTAGCTTTATGAAAAACAAATATCTTCAATCATATGTGTTCTTTCAGACAAGAAAGATATGATACTTCAAATTTATAATTAAATTTATTGAAATTGTGTACATTTGCATTGGCATCAAGGTTTATATACAAAGGTCAGCTCTTTAAAATTGTTCAATGTATAACATGATGTCATACTTGGTATTTTGTATCAACATTCAAAAAATGGTAATTGTAATCATTAGATATTGTGATGTACATAGTAAAATAGCTGTAACAGAGCAAATGTGTACATTTACTACACAAACATTCAAGCATTGAACGCGTATTTCTCAATTAATCAAGTTTTCATCCTATAATTCCAAATGTCATAATTAAAATGCTTTTCAGGATCTGAAGGGCATAATCGTTCAACATTTAAAAGAAAATCATCTCTGGCTTGGTGTGTAATGAATATGAGTTTCAAACGAGAATTAACATTGAACGCGTATTTTTCGGATAATCTAGTATTCATCCTATAGTCAAAATATCCTAATTAAAACGCTTTTTAGTCTCTGAAAAGCATTATAATTCGATATTTTAAACAAAATCATGTCTGACTTGGTCTGTAAAAAAAATGAGTTCAAAACAAAAATCAGAAATTAACACGAATTTCTCGAAAAATCGAATTTGGATCCTATAGGCGAAATGTAATAATTAAACGGCTTTTAAGGCTCTGAGAAGATTAATAAATCAACATTTTAAAGATAATCATCTCTGGCTTGGTCTGTATAGAAATTTAGTTAGTAATCGTTTGAAACTCACTTTCTGTACAGACCAAGTAAGAGATGATTTTCTTTAACATGTGGAATGAATATGCTTTTCAGAGTCTGAGAAGCTTTTTAATTATTACATCTCGCCTATAGGATCAAAACTTGATTTTTCGAGAAATTCGTGTTAAATGCTAATTTTAGTTTGAAACTAATTTTCTCTAAAGACCAAGCCAGAAATTATTTTCTTTAAAATGTTGAATTATTATGCTTCTCAGAATCTGAAAAGCGTTTTTATTATGACATTTGGACTGTTGGACGAATACTTAATTTTTCGAGAAATCTGCGTTCAATGCTAGTACTCGTTTGAAACTCATTTTCCCTACAGACCAAGCCGGAGATGATTTTATTTAAAATGTTGAATTATTATGCTATTCAGAGCCTGAAAAGCGTTTTAATTATTACGTTTCGCATATAGCATCAAGACATGATTTTTCGAGAAATTCGGGTTAATTACTAATTTTCGTTTGAAAGTTATTTCCTCTACAGACCAAGCCAGTAATGACTTACATTAAAATGTTGAATTATTATGCTTTTCATAGTCTGAAAAGCGTTTTAATTACGACACCTCGCCTATAGGATTTAAACTTGATTTTTCGAGAAATTCGTGTTAAATGCTAATTTTCGTTTGAAACTCATTTTCTCTAGAGACCAAGCCAGATATGGTTTTCTTAAAAATGTTGAATCATTATGCTTCTCAGAGCCTGAAAAGCATTTTAATTAAGACATTTGGACTAAAGGATGAAAACTAGATTTTTCGAGAAATACGCGTTCAATGCTAGTACTCGTTTGAAACTCATTTTCACTACAGCCCAAATGAGAGATGATTTAATTTAAATTGTTTAATTATTATACTTTTCTGAGGCTGAAATGCGTTTTAATTTTTACATCTCGCCTATAGAATGAATACTTGATTTTTCAAGAGATACGCGTTATATTCTAGTACTCGTTTGAAACTCATTTTCTGTACTGACCAAGCCAGAGATAATTTTCTTTAAAATGTGGAATTATTATGCTTCTCAGAGCCTGAAAAGCGTTTTAATTATTACATTATGACAATAAAAATAATACATTGCTACAACAATATTTGAAAAATGTTAGGCTAAATTCAAAGTTCGACATTTGTGCAATATTTATAATAATTAAATCGTAACAGTTATTTTTGACTAGCTTTATGAAAAACAAATATCTTCAATCATATGTGTTCTTTCAGACAAGAAAGATATGATACTTCAAATTTATAATTAAATTTATTGAAATTGTGTACATTTGCATTGGCATCATGGTTTATATACAAAGGTCAGCTCTTTAAAATTGTTCAATGTATAACATGATGTCATACTTGGTATTTTGTATCAACATTCAAAAAATGGTAATAGTAATCATTACATAAGTATATTGTGATGTACATAGTAAAATAGCTGTAACAGAGCAAATGTGTACATTTACTACACAAACATTCAAGCATTGAACGCGTATTTCTCAATTAATCAAGTTTTCATCCTATAATTCCAAATGTCATAATTAAAATGCTTTTCAGGATCTGAAGGGCATAATCGTTCAACATTTAAAAGAAAATCATCTCTGGCTTGGTGTGTAATGAATATGAGTTTCAAACGAGAATTAACATTGAACGCGTATTTTTCGGATAATCTAGTATTCATCCTATAGTCAAAATGTCCTAATTAAAACGCTTTTTAGTCTCTGAAAAGCATTATAATTCGATATTTTAAACAAAATCATGTCTGACTTGGTCTGTAAAAAAAATGAGTTCAAAACAAAAATCAGAAATTAACACGAATTTCTCGAAAAATCGAATTTGGATCCTATAGGCGAAATGTAATAATTAAACGGCTTTTAAGGCTCTGAGAAGATTAATAAATCAACATTTTAAAGATAATCATCTCTGGCTTGGTCTGTATAGAAATTTAGTTAGTAATCGTTTGAAACTCACTTTCTGTACAGACCAAGTAAGAGATGATTTTCTTTAACATGTGGAATGAATATGCTTTTCAGAGTCTGAGAAGCTTTTTAATTATTACATCTCGCCTATAGGATCAAAACTTGATTTTTCGAGAAATTCGTGTTAAATGCTAATTTTAGTTTGAAACTAATTTTCTCTAAAGACCAAGCCAGAAATGATTTTCTTTAAAATGTTGAATTATTATGCTTCTCAGAGTCTGAAAAGCGTTTTTATTATGACATTTGGACTGTTGGACGAATACTTAATTTTTCGAGAAATCTGCGTTCAATGCTAGTACTCGTTTGAAACTCATTTTCCCTACAGACCAAGCCGGAGATGATTTTCTTTAAAATGTTGAATTATTATGCTATTCAGAGCCTGAAAAGCGTTTTAATTATTACGTTTCGCATATAGGATCAAGACATGATTTTTCGAAAAATTCGGGTTAATTACTAATTTTCGTTTGAAAGTTATTTCCTCTTCTGACCAAGCCAGTAATGACTTACATTAAAATGTTGAATTATTATGCTTTTCATAGTCTGAAAAGCGTTTTAATTACGACACCTCGCCTATAGGATTTAAACATGATTTTTCGAGAAATTCGTGTTAAATGCTAATTTCAGTTTGAAACTAATTTTCTCTAAAGACCAAGCCAGAGATGATTTTCTTTAAAATGTTGAATTATTATGCAATTCAGAGCCTGAAAAGCGTTTTAATTATTACGTTTCGCATATAGGATCAAGACATGATTTTTCGAAAAATTCGGGTTAATTACTAATTTTCGTTTGAAAGTTTTTTCCTCTACAGACCAAGCCAGTAATGACTTACATTAAAATGTTGAATTATTATGCTTTTCATAGTCTGAAAAGCGTTTTAATTACGACACCTCGCCTATAGGATTTAAACTTGATTTTTCGAGAAATTCGTGTTAAATGCTAATTTTCGTTTGAAACTCAATTTCTCTAGAGACGAAGCCAGAGTTGGTTTTCTTTAAAAGGTTGAATTATTATGCTTCTCGGAGTCTAAAAAGCGTTTTAATTAAGACATTTGGACTAAAGGATGAATACTTGATTTTTCGAGAAAATCGTTTTCAACGCTAGTATTCGCTTGAAACTCTTTTGCTCTACAAAACTAGCCAGAGATGATTTAACTTAAAATGTTGAATTATTATGCTTTTCAGACACTAAAAAGCGTTTTAATTATGACATTTTGATTATAGGATGAATACTTGATTTTTCGATAAATTCGCGTTCAATGCTAATTCTCGTTTGAAACTCATTTTCTCTACAGACCAAGCCAGAAATGATTTTCTTTAAAATGTTGATTTATTATGCTTTTCAGAGTCAGAAAAGCGTTTTAATTATGACATTTGGACTACAGGATGAATATTTGTTTTATCGAGAAATACGCGTTCAATGCTAGTACTCGTTTGAAACTCATTTTCACTACAGCCCAAATCAGAGATGATTTAATTTAAAATGTTTAATTATTATACTTTTCTGAGGCTGAAAAGCGTTTTAATTTTTACATCTCGCCTATAGAATGAATACTTGATTTTTCAAGAAATACGCGTTATATTCTAGTACTCGTTTGAAACTCATTTTCTGTACAGACCAAGCCAGAAATGATTTTCTTTAAAATGTGGAATTATTATGCTTCTCAGAGCCTGAAAAGCGTTATAATTATTACATTATGACAATAAAAATAATACATTGCTACAACAATATTTGAAAAATGTTAGGCTAAATTCAAAGTTCGACATTTGTGCAATATTTATAATAATTAAATCGTAACAGTTATTTTTGACTAGCTTTATGAAAAACAAATATCTTCAATCATATGTGTTCTTTCAGACAAGAAAGATATGATACTTCAAATTTATAATTAAATTTATTGAAATTGTGTACATTTGCATTGGCATCAAGGTTTATATACAAAGGTCAGCTCTTTAAAATTGTTCAATGTATAACATGATGTCATACTTGGTATTTTGTATCAACATTCAAAAAATGGTAATAGTAATCATTACATAAGTATATTGTGATGTACATAGTAAAATAGCTGTAACAGAGCAAATGTGTACATTTACTACACAAACATTCAAGCATTGAACGCGTATTTCTCAATTAATCAAGTTTTCATCCTATAATTCCAAATGTCATAATTAAAATGCTTTTCAGGATCTGAAGGGCATAATCGTTCAACATTTAAACGAAAATCATCTCTGGCTTGGTGTGTAATGAATATGAGTTTCAAACGAGAATTAACATTGAACGCGTATTTTTCGGATAATCTAGTATTCATCCTATAGTCAAAATGTCCTAATTAAAACGCTTTTTAGTCTCTGAAAAGCATTATAATTCGATATTTTAAACAAAATCATGTCTGACTTGGTCTGTAAAAAAAATGAGTTCAAAACAAAAATCAGAAATTAACACGAATTTCTCGAAAAATCGAATTTGGATCCTATAGGCGAAATGTAATAATTAAACGGCTTTTAAGGCTCTGAGAAGATTAATAAATCAACATTTTAAAGATAATCATCTCTGGCTTGGTCTGTATAGAAATTTAGTTAGTAATCGTTTGAAACTCACTTTCTGTACAGACCAAGTAAGAGATGATTTTCTTTAACATGTGGAATGAATATGCTTTTCAGAGTCTGAGAAGCTTTTTAATTATTACATCTCGCCTATAGGATCAAAACTTGATTTTTCGAGAAATTCGTGTTAAATGCTAATTTTAGTTTGAAACTAATTTTCTCTAAAGACCAAGCCAGAAATGATTTTCTTTAAAATGTTGAATTATTATGCTTCTCAGAGTCTGAAAAGCGTTTTTATTATGACATTTGGACTGTTGGACGAATACTTAATTTTTCGAGAAATCTGCGTTCAATGCTAGTACTCGTTTGAAACTCATTTTCCCTACAGACCAAGCCGGAGATGATTTTATTTAAAATGTTGAATTATTATGCTATTCAGAGCCTGAAAAGCGTTTTAATTATTACGTTTCGCATATAGCATCAAGACATGATTTTTCGAGAAATTCGGGTTAATTACTAATTTTCGTTTGAAAGTTATTTCCTCTACAGACCAAGCCAGTAATGACTTACATTAAAATGTTGAATTATTATGCTTTTCATAGTCTGAAAAGCGTTTTAATTACGACACCTCGCCTATAGGATTTAAACTTGATTTTTCGAGAAATTCGTGTTAAATGCTAATTTTCGTTTGAAACTCATTTTCTCTAGAGACCAAGCCAGATATGGTTTTCTTAAAAATGTTGAATCATTATGCTTCTCAGAGCCTGAAAAGCATTTTAATTAAGACATTTGGACTAAAGGATGAAAACTAGATTTTTCGAGAAATACGCGTTCAATGCTAGTACTCGTTTGAAACTCATTTTCACTACAGCCCAAATGAGAGATGATTTAATTTAAATTGTTTAATTATTATACTTTTCTGAGGCTGAAATGCGTTTTAATTTTTACATCTCGCCTATAGAATGAATACTTGATTTTTCAAGAGATACGCGTTATATTCTAGTACTCGTTTGAAACTCATTTTCTGTACTGACCAAGCCAGAGATAATTTTCTTTAAAATGTGGAATTATTATGCTTCTCAGAGCCTGAAAAGCGTTTTAATTATTACATTATGACAATAAAAATAATACATTGCTACAACAATATTTGAAAAATGTTAGGCTAAATTCAAAGTTCGACATTTGTGCAATATTTATAATAATTAAATCGTAACAGTTATTTTTGACTAGCTTTATGAAAAACAAATATCTTCAATCATATGTGTTCTTTCAGACAAGAAAGATATGATACTTCAAATTTATAATTAAATTTATTGAAATTGTGTACATTTGCATTGGCATCATGGTTTATATACAAAGGTCAGCTCTTTAAAATTGTTCAATGTATAACATGATGTCATACTTGGTATTTTGTATCAACATTCAAAAAATGGTAATAGTAATCATTACATAAGTATATTGTGATGTACATAGTAAAATAGCTGTAACAGAGCAAATGTGTACATTTACTACACAAACATTCAAGCATTGAACGCGTATTTCTCAATTAATCAAGTTTTCATCCTATAATTCCAAATGTCATAATTAAAATGCTTTTCAGGATCTGAAGGGCATAATCGTTCAACATTTAAAAGAAAATCATCTCTGGCTTGGTGTGTAATGAATATGAGTTTCAAACGAGAATTAACATTGAACGCGTATTTTTCGGATAATCTAGTATTCATCCTATAGTCAAAATGTCCTAATTAAAACGCTTTTTAGTCTCTGAAAAGCATTATAATTCGATATTTTAAACAAAATCATGTCTGACTTGGTCTGTAAAAAAAATGAGTTCAAAACAAAAATCAGAAATTAACACGAATTTCTCGAAAAATCGAATTTGGATCCTATAGGCGAAATGTAATAATTAAACGGCTTTTAAGGCTCTGAGAAGATTAATAAATCAACATTTTAAAGATAATCATCTCTGGCTTGGTCTGTATAGAAATTTAGTTAGTAATCGTTTGAAACTCACTTTCTGTACAGACCAAGTAAGAGATGATTTTCTTTAACATGTGGAATGAATATGCTTTTCAGAGTCTGACAAGCTTTTTAATTATTACATCTCGCCTATAGGATCAAAACTTGATTTTTCGAGAAATTCGTGTTAAATGCTAATTTTAGTTTGAAACTAATTTTCTCTAAAGACCAAGCCAGAAATGATTTTCTTTAAAATGTTGAATTATTATGCTTCTCAGAGTCTGAAAAGCGTTTTTATTATGACATTTGGACTGTTGGACGAATACTTAATTTTTCGAGAAATCTGCGTTCAATGCTAGTACTCGTTTGAAACTCATTTTCCCTACAGACCAAGCCGGAGATGATTTTCTTTAAAATGTTGAATTATTATGCTATTCAGAGCCTGAAAAGCGTTTTAATTATTACGTTTCGCATATAGGATCAAGACATGATTTTTCGAAAAATTCGGGTTAATTACTAATTTTCGTTTGAAAGTTATTTCCTCTTCTGACCAAGCCAGTAATGACTTACATTAAAATGTTGAATTATTATGCTTTTCATAGTCTGAAAAGCGTTTTAATTACGACACCTCGCCTATAGGATTTAAACATGATTTTTCGAGAAATTCGTGTTAAATGCTAATTTCAGTTTGAAACTAATTTTCTCTAAAGACCAAGCCAGAGATGATTTTCTTTAAAATGTTGAATTATTATGCAATTCAGAGCCTGAAAAGCGTTTTAATTATTACGTTTCGCATATAGGATCAAGACATGATTTTTCGAAAAATTCGGGTTAATTACAAATTTTCGTTTGAAAGTTTTTTCCTCTACAGACCAAGCCAGTAATGACTTACATTAAAATGTTGAATTATTATGCTTTTCATAGTCTGAAAAGCGTTTTAATTACGACACCTCGCCTATAGGATTTAAACTTGATTTTTCGAGAAATTCGTGTTAAATGCTAATTTTCGTTTGAAACTCAATTTCTCTAGAGACGAAGCCAGAGTTGGTTTTCTTTAAAAGGTTGAATTATTATGCTTCTCGGAGTCTAAAAAGCGTTTTAATTAAGACATTTGGACTAATGGATGAATACTTGATTTTTCGAGAAAATCGTTTTCAACGCTAGTATTCGCTTGAAACTCTTTTGCTCTACAAAACTAGCCAGAGATGATTTAACTTAAAATGTTGAATTATTATGCTTTTCAGACACTAAAAAGCGTTTTAATTATGACATTTTGATTATAGGATGAATACTTGATTTTTCGATAAATTCGCGTTCAATGCTAATTCTCGTTTGAAACTCATTTTCTCTACAGACCAAGCCAGAAATGATTTTCTTTAAAATGTTGATTTATTATGCTTTTCAGAGTCAGAAAAGCGTTTTAATTATGACATTTGGACTACAGGATGAATATTTGTTTTATCGAGAAATACGCGTTCAATGCTAGTACTCGTTTGAAACTCATTTTCACTACAGCCCAAATCAGAGATGATTTAATTTAAAATGTTTAATTATTATACTTTTCTGAGGCTGAAAAGCGTTTTAATTTTTACATCTCGCCTATAGAATGAATACTTGATTTTTCAAGAAATACGCGTTATATTCTAGTACTCGTTTGAAACTCATTTTCTGTACAGACCAAGCCAGAAATGATTTTCTTTAAAATGTGGAATTATTATGCTTCTCAGAGCCTGAAAAGCGTTATAATTATTACATTATGACAATAAAAATAATACATTGCCACAACAATATTTGAAAAATGTTAGGCTAAATTCAAAGTTCGACATTTGTGCAATATTTATAATAATTTAGTCATAGTAGTTATTTTTGACTAGCAATATGAAAAACAAATATCTTCAATCATATGTGTTCTTTCAGACAAGATAGATATGATACTTCAAATTTATAATTAAATTTATTGAAATTGTGTACATTTGCATTGGCATCAAGGTTTATATACAAAGGTCAGCTCTTTAAAATTGTTCAATGTATAATATGATGTCATACTTCGTATTTTGTATCAACATTCAAAAAATGGTAATAGTAACCATTAGATAAGTGTATTGTGATGTACATTGTAAAATAGCTGTAACAGAGCAAATATGTGCATTTAGTACACAAACATTCTAGCATTGAACGCGTATTTCTTGATTTGTCGTGAAATACGCGTAAAATACTAATTTTCGTTTGAAACTCATTATCTCTACAGCCCAAGCCACAGATGGTTTTCTTTAAAAGGTTGAATTATTATGCTTGTCATAGCCTGAAAATCGTTTTAATTATGATATTTGGACTATAGGATGAATGGTTGTATTTCAAGAAATACGCGATAAATGCTAGTACTCGTTTGAAACTCATTTTCTGTACAGACCAAGCCAGAGATGATTTTCTATAAAATGTGGAATTATTATGCTTTTCAGAGCCTGAAAAGTGTTTTAATAATTACATTATGACAATAAAAATAGTACATTGTCATAACAATATTTGAAAAAGGTTAGGCTAAGTTCAAAGTTCCACATTTGAGTTCAAATCAAAAATCAGAAATTAACACGAATTTCTCGAAAAATCGAATTTGGATCCTATAGGCGAAATGTAATAATTAAACGGCTTTTAAGGCTCTGAGAAGCGTAATAAATCAACATTTTAAAGAAAATCATCTCTGGCTTGGTCTGTACAGAAAGTGAGTTTCAAACGATTACTAACCAAATTAAGTTAGTAATCGTTTGAAACTCACTTTCTGTACAGACCAAGCCAGAGATGATTTTCTTTAACATGTGGAATGATTATGTTTTTCAGAGTCTGAGAAGCTTTTTAATTATTACATCTCGATTATAGGATCAAACCTTGATTTTTCGAGAAATTCGTGTTAAATGCTAATTTTCGTTTGAAATTCATTTTCTCTCGGGACCAAGCCAGAGATGGTTTTCTTTAAAAGGTTGAATTATTATCGTTCTCAGAGTCTAAAAAGCGTTTTAATTAAGACATTTGGACTGAAGGATGAATACTAGATATTTCAAGAAAATGGTTTTCAACGCTACTATTCGCTTGAAACTCTTTTGCTCTACAGAACTAGCCAGAGATGATTTATCTTAAAATGTTGAATAATTATGCTTTTCAGAGACTAAAAAGCGTTTTAATTATGACATTTTGATTATAGGAAAAATACTTGATTTTTCGAAAAATTCGCGTTCAATGCTAATTCTCGTTTGAAACTCATTTTCTCTACAGACCAAGCCAGAAATGATTTTCTTTAAAATGTTAATTTATTATGCTTTTCAGAGTCAGAAAAGCGTTTTAATTATGACATTTGGACTATAGGATGAATATTTGTCTTATCGAGAAATACGCGTTCAATGCTAGTACTCGTTTGAAACTCATTTTCACTACAGCCCAAATCAGAGATGATTTAATTTAAAATGTTTAATTATTATACTTTTCTGAGGCTGAAAAGCGTTTTAATTTTTACATCTCGCATATAGAATGAATACTTGATTTTTCAAGAAATACGTGTTATATTCTAGTACTCGTTTGAAACTCATTTTCTGTACAGACCAAGCCAGAGATGATTTTCTTTAAAATGTGGAATTATTATGCTTCTCAGAGCCTGAAATGCGTTATAATTATTACATTATGACAATAAAAATAATACATTGCCACAACAATATTTGAAAAGTGTTAGGCTAAATTCAAAGTTCGACATTTGTGCAATATTTTTAATAATTTAGTCATGGTAGTTATTTTTGACTAGTAATATGAAAAACAAATATCTTCAATCATATGTGTTCTTTCAGACAAGATAGATATGATACTTCAAATTTATAATTAAATTTATTGAAATTGTGTACATTTGGATTGGCATCAAGGTTTATATACAAAGGTCAGCTCTTTAAAATTGTTCAATGTATAATATGATGTCATACTTGGTATTTTGTATCAACATTCAAAAAATGGTAATAGTAACCATTAGATAAGTGTATTGTGATGTACATAGTAAAATAGCTGTAACAGAGCAAATATGTGCATTTAGTACACAAACATTCTAGCATTGAACGCGTATTTCTTGATTTGTCGTGAAATACGCGTTAAATACTAATTGTCGTTTGAAACTCATTATCTCTACAGACCAAGCCACAGATGGTTTTCTTTAAAAGGTTGAATTATTATGCTTGTCATAGCCTGAAAATCGATTTAATTATGATATTTAGACTATAGGATGAATGGTTGTATTTCAAGAAATACGCGTTAAATGCTAGTACTCGTTTGAAACTCATTTTCTGTACAGACCAAGCCAGAGATGATTTTCTTTAAAATGTGGAATTATTATGCTTTTCAGAGCCTGAAAAGTGTTTTAATAATTACATTATGACAATAAAAATAGTACATTGTCATAACAATATTTGAATAAGGTTAGGCTAAGTTCAAAGTTCCACATTTGAGTTCAAATCAAAAATCAGAAATTAACACGAATTTCTCGAAAAATCGAATTTGGATCCTATAGGCGAAATGTAATAATTAAACGGCTTTTAAGGCTCTGAGAAGCGTAATAAATCAACATTTTAAAGAAAATCATCTCTGGCTTGGTCTGTACAGAAAGTGAGTTTCAAACGATTACTAACCAAATTAAGTTAGTAATCGTTTGAAACTCACTTTCTGTACAGACCAAGCCAGAGATGATTTTCTTTAACATGTCGAATGATTATGTTTTTCAGAGTCTGAGAAGCTTTTTAATTATTACATCTCGCCTATAGGATCAAACCTTGATTTTTCGAGAAATTCGTGTTAAATGCTAATTTTAGTTTGAAACTAATTTTCTCTAATGACCAAGCCAGAGATGATTTTCTTTAAAATGTTGAATTATTATGCTCCTCAGAGTCTGAAAAGCGTTTTTATTATGACATTTGGACTGTTGGACGAATACTTAATTTTTCGAGAAATCTGCGTTCAATGCTAGTACTCGTTTGAAACTCATTTTCCCTACAGACCAAGCCGGAGATGATTTTATTTAAAATGTTGAATTATTATGCTATTCAGAGCCTGAAAAGCGTTTTAATTATTACGTTTCGCATATAGCATCAAGACATGATTTTTCGAGAAATTCGGGTTAATTACTAATTTTCGTTTGAAAGTTATTTCCTCTACAGACCAAGCCAGTAATGACTTACATTAAAATGTTGAATTATTATGCTTTTCATAGTCTGAAAAGCGTTTTAATTACGACACCTCGCCTATAGGATTTAAACTTGATTTTTCGAGAAATTCGTGTTAAATGCTAATTTTCGTTTGAAACTCATTTTCTCTAGAGACCAAGCCAGAGATGGTTTTCTTAAAAATGTTGAATCATTATGCTTCTCAGAGCCTGAAAAGCATTTTAATTAAGACATTTGGACTAAAGGATGAAAACTAGATTTTTCGAGAAATACGCGTTCAATGCTAGTACTCGTTTGAAACTCATTTTCACTACAGCCCAAATGAGAGATGATTTAATTTAAATTGTTTAATTATTATACTTTTCTGAGGCTGAAAAGCGTTTTAATTTTTACATCTCGCCTATAGAATGAATACTTGATTTTTCAAGAGATACGCGTTATATTCTAGTACTCGTTTGAAACTCATTTTCTGTACTGACCAAGCCAGAGATAATTTTCTTTAAAATGTGGAATTATTATGCTTCTCAGAGCCTGATAAGCGTTTTAATTATTACATTATGACAATAAAAATAATACATTGCTACAACAATATTTGAAAAATGTTAGGCTAAATTCAAAGTTCGACATTTGTGCAATATTTATAATAATTAAATCGTAACAGTTATTTTTGACTAGCTTTATGAAAAACAAATATCTTCAATCATATGTGTTCTTTCAGACAAGAAAGATATGATACTTCAAATTTATAATTAAATTTATTGAAATTGTGTACATTTGCATTGGCATCAAGGTTTATATACAAAGGTCAGCTCTTTAAAATTGTTCAATGTATAACATGATGTCATACTTGGTATTTTGTATCAACATTCAAAAAATGGTAATAGTAATCATTACATAAGTATATTGTGATGTACATAGTAAAATAGCTGTAACAGAGCAAATGTGTACATTTACTACACAAACATTCAAGCATTGAACGCGTATTTCTCAATTAATCAAGTTTTCATCCTATAATTCCAAATGTCATAATTAAAATGCTTTTCAGGATCTGAAGGGCATAATCGTTCAACATTTAAAAGAAAATCATCTCTGGCTTGGTGTGTAATGAATATGAGTTTCAAACGAGAATTAACATTGAACGCGTATTTTTCGGATAATCTAGTATTCATCCTATAGTCAAAATGTCCTAATTAAAACGCTTTTTAGTCTCTGAAAAGCATTATAATTCGATATTTTAAACAAAATCATGTCTGACTTGGTCTGTAAAAAAAATGAGTTCAAAACAAAAATCAGAAATTAACACGAATTTCTCGAAAAATCGAATTTGGATCCTATAGGCGAAATGTAATAATTAAACGGCTTTTAAGGCTCTGAGAAGATTAATAAATCAACATTTTAAAGATAATCATCTCTGGCTTGGTCTGTATAGAAATTTAGTTATTAATCGTTTGAAACTCACTTTCTGTACAGACCAAGTAAGAGATGATTTTCTTTAACATGTGGAATGAATATGCTTTTCAGAGTCTGAGAAGCTTTTTAATTATTACATCTCGCCTATAGGATCAAAACTTGATTTTTCGAGAAATTCGTGTTAAATGCTAATTTTAGTTTGAAACTAATTTTCTCTAAAGACCAAGCCAGAAATGATTTTCTTTAAAATGTTGAATTATTATGCTTCTCAGAGTCTGAAAAGCGTTTTTATTATGACATTTGGACTGTTGGACGAATACTTAATTTTTCGAGAAATCTGCGTTCAATGCTAGTACTCGTTTGAAACTCATTTTCCCTACAGACCAAGCCGGAGATGATTTTATTTAAAATGTTGAATTATTATGCTATTCAGAGCCTGAAAAGCGTTTTAATTATTACGTTTCGCATATAGCATCAAGACATGATTTTTCGAGAAATTCGGGTTAATTACTAATTTTCGTTTGAAAGTTATTTCCTCTACAGACCAAGCCAGTAATGACTTACATTAAAATGTTGAATTATTATGCTTTTCATAGTCTGAAAAGCGTTTTAATTACGACACCTCGCCTATAGGATTTAAACTTGATTTTTCGAGAAATTCGTGTTAAATGCTAATTTTCGTTTGAAACTCATTTTCTCTAGAGACCAAGCCAGAGATGGTTTTCTTAAAAATGTTGAATCATTATGCTTCTCAGAGCCTAAAAAGCATTTTAATTAAGACATTTGGACTAAAGGATGAAAACTAGATTTTTCGAGAAATACGCGTTCAATGCTAGTACTCGTTTGAAACTCATTTTCACTACAGCCCAAATGAGAGATGATTTAATTTAAATTGTTTAATTATTATACTTTTCTGAGGCTGAAAAGCGTTTTAATTTTTACATCTCGCCTATAGAATGAATACTTGATTTTTCAAGAGATACGCGTTATATTCTAGTACTCGTTTGAAACTCATTTTCTGTACTGACCAAGCCAGAGATAATTTTCTTTAAAATGTGGAATTATTATGCTTCTCAGAGCCTGAAAAGCGTTTTAATTATTACATTATGACAATAAAAATAATACATTGCTACAACAATATTTGAAAAATGTTAGGCTAAATTCAAAGTTCGACATTTGTGCAATATTTATAATAATTAAATCGTAACAGTTATTTTTGACTAGCTTTATGAAAAACAAATATCTTCAATCATATGTGTTCTTTCAGACAAGAAAGATATGATACTTCAATTTTATAATTAAATTTATTGAAATTGTGTACATTTGCATTGGCATCAAGGTTTATATACAAAGGTCAGCTCTTTAAAATTGTTCAATGTATAACATGATGTCATACTTGGTATTTTGTATCAACATTCAAAAAATGGTAATAGTAATCATTACATAAGTATATTGTGATGTACATAGTAAAATAGCTGTAACAGAGCAAATGTGTACATTTACTACACAAACATTCAAGCATTGAACGCGTATTTCTCAATTAATCAAGTTTTCATCCTATAATTCCAAATGTCATAATTAAAATGCTTTTCAGGATCTGAAGGGCATAATCGTTCAACATTTAAAAGAAAATCATCTCTGGCTTGGTGTGTAATGAATATGAGTTTCAAACGAGAATTAACATTGAACGCGTATTTTTCGGATAATCTAGTATTCATCCTATAGTCAAAATGTCCTAATTAAAACGCTTTTTAGTCTCTGAAAAGCATTATAATTCGATATTTTAAACAAAATCATGTCTGACTTGGTCTGTAAAAAAAATGAGTTCAAAACAAAAATCAGAAATTAACACGAATTTCTCGAAAAATCGAATTTGGATCCTATAGGCGAAATGTAATAATTAAACGGCTTTTAAGGCTCTGAGAAGATTAATAAATCAACATTTTAAAGATAATCATCTCTGGCTTGGTCTGTATAGAAATTTAGTTAGTAATCGTTTGAAACTCACTTTCTGTACAGACCAAGTAAGAGATGATTTTCTTTAACATGTGGAATGAATATGCTTTTCAGAGTCTGAGAAGCTTTTTAATTATTACATCTCGCCTATAGGATCAAAACTTGATTTTTCGAGAAATTCGTGTTAAATGCTAATTTTAGTTTGAAACTAATTTTCTCTAAAGACCAAGCCAGAAATGATTTTCTTTAAAATGTTGAATTATTATGCTTCTCAGAGTCTGAAAAGCGTTTTTATTATGACATTTGGACTGTTGGACGAATACTTAATTTTTCGAGAAATACGCGTTCAATGCTAGTACTCGTTTGAAACTCATTTTCAGTACAGCCCAAATCAGAGATGATTTAATTTAAAATGTTTAATTATTATACTTTTCTGAGGCTGAAAAGCGTTTTAATTTTTACATCTCGCCTATAGAATGAATAGTTGATTTTTCAAGAAATACGCGTTATATTCTAGTACTCGTTTGAAACTCATTTTCTGTACAGACCAAGCCAGAGATGATTTTCTTTAAAATGTGGAATTATTATGCTTCTCAGAGCCTGAAAAGCGTTATAATTATTACATTATGACAATAAAAATAATACATTGCCACAACAATATTTGAAAAATGTTAGGCTAAATTCAAAGTTCGACATTTGTGCAATATTTATAATAATTTAGTCATATTAGTTATTTTTGACTAGCAATATGAAAAACAAATATCTTCAATCATATGTGTTCTTTCAGACAAGATAGATATGATACTTCAAATTTATAATTAAATTTATTGAAATTGTGTACATTTGCATTGGCATCAAGGTTTATATACAAAGGTCAGCTCTTTAAAATTGTTCAATGTATAATATGATGTCATACTTCGTATTTTGTATCAACATTCAAAAAATGTTAATAGTAATCATTAGATAAGTATATTTTGATGTACATAGTAAAATAGCTGTAACTGAGCAAATATGTACATTTACTACACAAACATTCAAGCATTGAACGCGTATTTCTTGATTTATCGTGAAATACGCGTTAAATGCTAATTTTCGTTTGAAACTCATTTTCTCTACAGACCAAGCCAGAGATGGTTTTCTTTAAAAGGTTGAATTATTATGCTTGTCATAGCCTGAAAATCGTTTTAATTATGATATTTGGACTATAGGATGAATGCTTGATTTTTCAAGAAATACGCGTTAAATGCTAGTACTCGTTTGAAACTCATTTTCTGTACAGACCAAGCCAGAGATGATTTTCTTCAAAATGTGGAATTATGCTTTTCAGAGCCTGAAAAGTGTTTTAATTATTACATTATGACAATAAAAAAAATACATTTGAAAAAGGTTAGGCTAAGTTCAAAGTTCCACATTTGTGCAATATTTATAATAATTTAATCATAACAGTTATTTTTTACTAGCTATATGAAAAACAAATATCTTCAATCATATGTGTTCTTTCAGACAAGAAAGATATGATACTTCAAATTTATAATTAAATTTATTGAAATTGTGTACATTTGCACTGGCATCAAGGTTCATATACAAAGGTTAACTCTTTATAATTGTTCAATGTATAATATGATGTCATACTTGGTATTTTGTATCAACAATAAAAAAATGGTAATAGTAATCATTACATAAGTATATTGTGATGTACATAGTAAAATAGCTGTAACAGAGCAAATATGTACATTTACTACACAAACATTCAAGCATTGAACGCGTATTTCTCGATAAATCAAGTATTCGTCCTATAGTCCAAATGTCATAATTATAATGCTTTTCAGGCTCTGAAAGGCATAATCGTTCAACATTTAAAAGAAAATCATCTCTGGCTTGGTGTGTAATGAATATGAGTTTCAAACGAGAATTAACATTGAATACGTATTTTTCGGAAAATCTAATATTCATCCTATAGTCAAAATGTCCTAATTAGAACGCTTTTTAGTCTCTGAAAAGCATTATAATTCGACATTTTAAACAAAATCATGTCTGGCTTGGTCTGTAAAAAAAATGAGTTCAAAACAAAAATCAGAAATTAACACGAATTTCTCGAAAAATCGAATTTGGATCCTATATGCGAAATGTAATAATTAAACGGCTTTTAAGGCTCTGAGAAGCGTAATAAATCAACATTTTAAAGAAAATCATCTCTGGCTTTGTCTGTACAGAAAGTGAGTTTCAAACGATTACTAACTAAATTTAGTTAGTAATCGTTTGAATCTCACTTTCTGTAAAGACCAAGCCAGAGATGATTTTCTTAAACATGTGGAATGATTATGCTTTTCAGAGTCTGAGAAGCTTTTTAATTATTACATCTCGCCTATAGGATCAAAACTTGATTTTTCGAGAAATTCGTGTTAAATGCTAATTCTAGTTTGAAACTGATTTTCTCTAAAGACCAAGCCAGAGATGATTTTCTTTAAAATGTTGAATTATTAGCTTCTCAGAGTCTGAAAAGCGCTTTTATTATGACATTTGGACTGTTGGACGAATACTTAATTTTTCGAGAAATCTGCGTTCAATGCTAGTACTCGTTTGAAACTCATTTTCCCCACAGACCAAGCCGGAGATGTTTTTCTTTAAAATGTTGAATTTTTATGCTATTCAGAGCCTGAAAAGCGTTTTAATTATTACGTTTCGCATATAGGATCAAGACATGATTTTTCGAGAAATTCGGGTTAATTACTAATTTTCGTTTGAAAGTTATTTCCTCTACAGACCAAGCCAGTAATGACTTACATTAAAATGTTGAATTAAGATGCTTTTCATAGTCTGAAAAGCGTTTTAATTACGACACCTCGCCTATAGGATTTAAACTTGATATTTCGAGAAATTCGTGTTAAATGCTAATTTTCGTTTGAAATTCATTTTCTCTCGAGACCAAGCCAGAGATGGTTTTCTTTAAAAGGTTGAATTATTATGCTTCTCAGAGTCTAAAAAGCGTTTTAATTAAGACATTTGGACTAAAGGATGAATACTAGATTTTTCAAGAAAATGGTTTTCAACGCTAGTATTCGCTTGAAACTCTTTTGCTCTACAGAACTAGCCAGAGATGATTTATCTTAAAATGTTGAATAATTATGCTTTTCAGAGACTAAAAAGCGTTTTAATTATGACATTTTGATTATAGGAGGAATACTTGATTTTTCGAAAAATTCGCGTTCAATGCTAATTCTCGTTTGAAACTCATTTTCTCTACAGACCAAGCCAGAAATGATTTTCTTTAAAATGTTAATTTATTATGCTTTTCAGAGTCAGAAAAGCGTTTTAATTATGACATTTGGACTATAGGACGAATATTTGTTTTATCGAGAAATACGCGTTCAATGCTAGTACCCGTTTGAAACTCATTTTCACTACAGCCCAAATCAGAGATGATTTAATTTAAAATGTTTAATTTTTATACTTTTCTGAGGCTGAAAAGCGTTTTAATTTTTACATCTCGCCTATAGAATGAATACTTGATTTTTCAAGAAATACGCGTTATATTCTAGTACTCGTTTGAAACTCATTTTCTGTACAGACCAAGCCAGAGATGATTTTCTTTAAAATGTGGAATTATTATGCTTCTCAGAGCCTGAAAAGCGTTATAATTATTACATTATGACAATAAAAATAATACATTGCCACAACAATATTTGAAAAGTGTTAGGCTAAATTCAAAGTTCGACATTTGTGCAATATTTTTAATAATTTAGTCATGGTAGTTATTTTTGACTAGTAATATGAAAAACAAATATCTTCAATCATATGTGTTCTTTCAGACAAGATAGATATGATACTTCAAATTTATAATTAAATTTATTGAAATTGTGTACATTTGGATTGGCATCAAGGTTTATAAACAAAGGTCAGCTCTTTATAATTGTTCAATGTATAATATGATGTCATACTTGGTATTTTGTATCAACATTCAAAAAATGGTAATAGTAATCATTAGATAAGTATATTGTGATGTACATAGTAAAATATCTGTAACAGAGCAAATATGTGCATTTAGTACACAAACATTCTAGCATTGAACGCGTATTTCTTGATTTATAGTGAAATACGCGTTAAATGCTAATTTTCGTTTGAAACTAATTTTCTCTAATGACCAAGCCAGAGATGATTTTCTTTAAAATGTTGAATTATTATGCTCCTCAGAGTCTGAAAAGCGTTTTTATTATGACATTTGGACTGTTGGACGAATACTTAATTTTTCGAAAAATCTGCGTTCAATGCTAGTACTCGTTTGAAACTCATTTTCCCTACAGACCAAGCCGGAGATGATATTATTTAAAATGTTGAATTATTATGCTATTCAGAGCCTGAAAAGCGTTTTAATTATTACGTTTCGCATATAGCATCAAGACATGATTTTTCGAGAAATTCGGGTTAATTACTAATTTTCGTTTGAAAGTTATTTCCTCTACAGTCCAAGCCAGTAATGACTTACATTAAAATGTTGAATTATTATGCTTTTCATAGTCTGAAAAGCGTTTTAATTACGACACCTCGCCTATAGGATTTAAACTTGATTTTTCGAGAAATTCGTGTTAAATGCTAATTTTCGTTTGAAACTCATTTTCTCTAGAGACCAAGCCATAGTTGGTTTTCTTTAAAAGGTTGAATTATTATGCTTCTCGGAGTCTAAAAAGCGTTTTAATTAAGACATTTGGACTAAAGGATGAATACTTGATTTTTCGAGAAAATCGTTTTCAACGCTAGTATTCGCTTGAAACTCTTTTGCTCTACAGAACTAGCCAGAGATGATTTAACTTAAAATGTTGAATTATAATGCTTTTCAGAGACTAAAAAGCGTTTTAATTATGACATTTTGATTATAGGATGAATACTTGATTTTTCGATAAATTCGCGTTCAATGCTAATTCTCGTTTGAAACTCATTTTCTCTACAGAACAAGCCAGAAATGATTTTCTTTAAAATGTTGATTTATTATGCTTTTCAGAGTCAGAAAAGCGTTTTAATTATGACATTTGGACTACAGGATGAATATTTGTTTTATCGAGAAATACGCGTTCAATGCTAGTACTCGTTTGAAACTCATTTTCAGTACAGCCCAAATCAGAGATGATTTAATTTAAAATGTTTAATTATTATACTTTTCTGAGGCTGAAAAGCGTTTTAATTTTTACATCTCGCCTATAGAATGAATACTTGATTTTTCAAGAAATACGCGTTATATTCTAGTACTCGTTTGAAACTCATTTTCTGTACAGACCAAGCCAGAGATGATTTTCTTTAAAATGTGGAATTATTATGCTTCTCAGAGCCTGAAAAGCTTTTAATTATTACATTATGACAATAAAAATAATACATTGCCACAACAATATTTGAAAAATGTTAGGCTAAATTCAAAGTTCGTCATTTGTGCAATATTTATAATAATTTAGTCATAGTAGTTATTTTTGACTAGCAATATGAAAAACAAATATCTTCAATCATATGTGTTCTTTCAGACAAGATAGATATGATACTTCAAATTTATAATTAAATTTATTGAAATTGTGTACATTTGCATTGGCATCAAGGTTTATATACAAAGGTCAGCTCTTTAAAATTGTTCAATGTATAATATGATGTCATACTTGGTATTTTGTATCAACATTCAAAAAATGGTAATAGTAATCATTAGATAAGTATATTGTGGTTGTACATAGAAAAAAGCTGTAACAGAGCAAATATGTACATTTACTACACAAACATTCAAGCATTGAACGCGTATTTCTTGATTTATCGTGAAATACGCGTTAAATGCTAATTTTCGTTTCAAACTCATTTTCTCTACAGACCAAGCCAGAGATGGTTTTCTTTAAAAGGTTGAATTATTATGCTTGTCATAGCCTGAAAATCGTTTTAATTATGATATTTGGACTATAGGATGAATGCTTGATTTTTTCAAGAAATACGCGTTAAATGCTAGTACTCGTTTGAAACTCATTTTCTGTACAGACCAAGCCAGAGATGATTTTCTTTAAAATGTTGAATTATTATGCTTTTCAAAGCCTGAAAAGCGTTTTAATTATTACATTATGACAATAAAAATAATACATGGCCACAACAATATTTGAAAAATGTTAGGCTAAATTCAAAGTTCGACATTTGTGCAATATTTATAATAATTTAGTCATAGTAGTTATTTTTGACTAGCAATATGAAAAACAAATATCTTCAATCATATGTGTTCTTTCAGACAAGATAGATATGATACTTCAAATTTATAATTAAATTTATTGAAATTGTGTACATTTGCATTGGCATCAAGGTTTATATACAAAGGTCAGCTCTTTAAAATTGTTCAATGTATAATATGATGTCATACTTCGTATTTTGTATCAACATTCAAAAAATGTTAATAGTAATCATTAGATAAGTATATTTTGATGTACATAGTAAAATAGCTGTAACTGAGCAAATATGTACATTTACTACACAAACATTCAAGCATTGAACGCGTATTTCTTGATTTATCGTGAAATACGCGTTAAATGCTAATTTTCGTTTGAAACTCATTTTCTCTACAGACCAAGCCAGAGATGGTTTTCTTTAAAAGGTTGAATTATTATGCTTGTCATAGCCTGAAAATCGTTTTAATTATGATATTTGGACTATAGGATGAATGCTTGATTTTTCAAGAAATACGCGTTAAATGCTAGTACTCGTTTGAAACTCATTTTCTGTACAGACCAAGCCAGAGATGATTTTCTTCAAAATGTGGAATTATGCTTTTCAGAGCCTGAAAAGTGTTTTAATTATTACATTATGACAATAAAAAAAATACATTTGAAAAAGGTTAGGCTAAGTTCAAAGTTCCACATTTGTGCAATATTTATAATAATTTAATCATAACAGTTATTTTTTACTAGCTATATGAAAAACAAATATCTTCAATCATATGTGTTCTTTCAGACAAGAAAGATATGATACTTCAAATTTATAATTAAATTTATTGAAATTGTGTACATTTGCACTGGCATCAAGGTTCATATACAAAGGTTAACTCTTTATAATTGTTCAATGTATAATATGATGTCATACTTGGTATTTTGTATCAACAATAAAAAAATGGTAATAGTAATCATTACATAAGTATATTGTGATGTACATAGTAAAATAGCTGTAACAGAGCAAATATGTACATTTACTACACAAACATTCAAGCATTGAACGCGTATTTCTCGATAAATCAAGTATTCGTCCTATAGTCCAAATGTCATAATTATAATGCTTTTCAGGCTCTGAAAGGCATAATCGTTCAACATTTAAAAGAAAATCATCTCTGGCTTGGTGTGTAATGAATATGAGTTTCAAACGAGAATTAACATTGAATACGTATTTTTCGGAAAATCTAATATTCATCCTATAGTCAAAATGTCCTAATTAGAACGCTTTTTAGTCTCTGAAAAGCATTATAATTCGACATTTTAAACAAAATCATGTCTGGCTTGGTCTGTAAAAAAAATGAGTTCAAAACAAAAATCAGAAATTAACACGAATTTCTCGAAAAATCGAATTTGGATCCTATATGCGAAATGTAATAATTAAACGGCTTTTAAGGCTCTGAGAAGCGTAATAAATCAACATTTTAAAGAAAATCATCTCTGGCTTTGTCTGTACAGAAAGTGAGTTTCAAACGATTACTAACTAAATTTAGTTAGTAATCGTTTGAATCTCACTTTCTGTAAAGACCAAGCCAGAGATGATTTTCTTAAACATGTGGAATGATTATGCTTTTCAGAGTCTGAGAAGCTTTTTAATTATTACATCTCGCCTATAGGATCAAAACTTGATTTTTCGAGAAATTCGTGTTAAATGCTAATTCTAGTTTGAAACTGATTTTCTCTAAAGACCAAGCCAGAGATGATTTTCTTTAAAATGTTGAATTATTAGCTTCTCAGAGTCTGAAAAGCGCTTTTATTATGACATTTGGACTGTTGGACGAATACTTAATTTTTCGAGAAATCTGCGTTCAATGCTAGTACTCGTTTGAAACTCATTTTCCCCACAGACCAAGCCGGAGATGATTTTCTTTAAAATGTTGAATTTTTATGCTATTCAGAGCCTGAAAAGCGTTTTAATTATTACGTTTCGCATATAGGATCAAGACATGATTTTTCGAGAAATTCGGGTTAATTACTAATTTTCGTTTGAAAGTTATTTCCTCTACAGACCAAGCCAGTAATGACTTACATTAAAATGTTGAATTATTATGCTTTTCATAGTCTGAAAAGCGTTTTAATTACGACACCTCGCCTATAGGATTTAAACTTGATATTTCGAGAAATTCGTGTTAAATGCTAATTTTCGTTTGAAATTCATTTTCTCTCGAGACCAAGCCAGAGATGGTTTTCTTTAAAAGGTTGAATTATTATGCTTCTCAGAGTCTAAAAAGCGTTTTAATTAAGACATTTGGACTAAAGGATGAATACTAGATTTTTCAAGAAAATGGTTTTCAACGCTAGTATTCGCTTGAAACTCTTTTGCTCTACAGAACTAGCCAGAGATGATTTATCTTAAAATGTTGAATAATTATGCTTTTCAGAGACTAAAAAGCGTTTTAATTATGACATTTTGATTATAGGAGGAATACTTGATTTTTCGAAAAATTCGCGTTCAATGCTAATTCTCGTTTGAAACTCATTTTCTCTACAGACCAAGCCAGAAATGATTTTCTTTAAAATGTTAATTTATTATGCTTTTCAGAGTCAGAAAAGCGTTTTAATTATGACATTTGGACTATAGGACGAATATTTGTTTTATCGAGAAATACGCGTTCAATGCTAGTACCCGTTTGAAACTCATTTTCACTACAGCCCAAATCAGAGATGATTTAATTTAAAATGTTTAATTTTTATACTTTTCTGAGGCTGAAAAGCGTTTTAATTTTTACATCTCGCCTATAGAATGAATACTTGATTTTTCAAGAAATACGCGTTATATTCTAGTACTCGTTTGAAACTCATTTTCTGTACAGACCAAGCCAGAGATGATTTTCTTTAAAATGTGGAATTATTATGCTTCTCAGAGCCTGAAAAGCGTTATAATTATTACATTATGACAATAAAAATAATACATTGCCACAACAATATTTGAAAAGTGTTAGGCTAAATTCAAAGTTCGACATTTGTGCAATATTTTTAATAATTTAGTCATGGTAGTTATTTTTGACTAGTAATATGAAAAACAAATATCTTCAATCATATGTGTTCTTTCAGACAAGATAGATATGATACTTCAAATTTATAATTAAATTTATTGAAATTGTGTACATTTGGATTGGCATCAAGGTTTATAAACAAAGGTCAGCTCTTTATAATTGTTCAATGTATAATATGATGTCATACTTGGTATTTTGTATCAACATTCAAAAAATGGTAATAGTAATCATTAGATAAGTATATTGTGATGTACATAGTAAAATATCTGTAACAGAGCAAATATGTGCATTTAGTACACAAACATTCTAGCATTGAACGCGTATTTCTTGATTTATAGTGAAATACGCGTTAAATGCTAATTTTCGTTTGAAACTAATTTTCTCTAATGACCAAGCCAGAGATGATTTTCTTTAAAATGTTGAATTATTATGCTCCTCAGAGTCTGAAAAGCGTTTTTATTATGACATTTGGACTGTTGGACGAATACTTAATTTTTCGAAAAATCTGCGTTCAATGCTAGTACTCGTTTGAAACTCATTTTCCCTACAGACCAAGCCGGAGATGATATTATTTAAAATGTTGAATTATTATGCTATTCAGAGCCTGAAAAGCGTTTTAATTACGACACCTCGCCTATAGGATTTAAACTTGATTTTTCGAGAAATTCGTGTTAAATGCTAATTTTCGTTTGAAACTCATTTTCTCTAGAGACCAAGCCATAGTTGGTTTTCTTTAAAAGGTTGAATTATTATGCTTCTCGGAGTCTAAAAAGCGTTTTAATTAAGACATTTGGACTAAAGGATGAATACTTGATTTTTCGAGAAAATCGTTTTCAACGCTAGTATTCGCTTGAAACTCTTTTGCTCTACAGAACTAGCCAGAGATGATTTAACTTAAAATGTTGAATTATAATGCTTTTCAGAGACTAAAAAGCGTTTTAATTATGACATTTTGATTATAGGATGAATACTTGATTTTTCGATAAATTCGCGTTCAATGCTAATTCTCGTTTGAAACTCATTTTCTCTACAGAACAAGCCAGAAATGATTTTCTTTAAAATGTTGATTTATTATGCTTTTCAGAGTCAGAAAAGCGTTTTAATTATGACATTTGGACTATAGGATGAATATTTGTTTTATCGAGAAATACGCGTTCAATGCTAGTACTCGTTTGAAACTCATTTTCAGTACAGCCCAAATCAGAGATGATTTAATTTAAAATGTTTAATTATTATACTTTTCTGAGGCTGAAAAGCGTTTTAATTTTTACATCTCGCCTATAGAATGAATACTTGATTTTTCAAGAAATACGCGTTATATTCTAGTACTCGTTTGAAACTCATTTTCTGTACAGACCAAGCCAGAGATGATTTTCTTTAAAATGTGGAATTATTATGCTTCTCAGAGCCTGAAAAGCTTTTAATTATTACATTATGACAATAAAAATAATACATTGCCACAACAATATTTGAAAAATGTTAGGCTAAATTCAAAGTTCGTCATTTGTGCAATATTTATAATAATTTAGTCATAGTAGTTATTTTTGACTAGCAATATGAAAAACAAATATCTTCAATCATATGTGTTCTTTCAGACAAGATAGATATGATACTTCAAATTTATAATTAAATTTATTGAAATTGTGTACATTTGCATTGGCATCAAGGTTTATATACAAAGGTCAGCTCTTTAAAATTGTTCAATGTATAATATGATGTCATACTTGGTATTTTGTATCAACATTCAAAAAATGGTAATAGTAATCATTAGATAAGTATATTGTGGTTGTACATAGAAAAAAGCTGTAACAGAGCAAATATGTACATTTACTACACAAACATTCAAGCATTGAACGCGTATTTCTTGATTTATCGTGAAATACGCGTTAAATGCTAATTTTCGTTTCAAACTCATTTTCTCTACAGACCAAGCCAGAGATGGTTTTCTTTAAAAGGTTGAATTATTATGCTTGTCATAGCCTGAAAATCGTTTTAATTATGATATTTGGACTATAGGATGAATGCTTGATTTTTTCAAGAAATACGCGTTAAATGCTAGTACTCGTTTGAAACTCATTTTCTGTACAGACCAAGCCAGAGATGATTTTCTTTAAAATGTTGAATTATTATGCTTTTCAAAGCCTGAAAAGCGTTTTAATTATTACATTATGACAATAAAAATAATACATGGCCACAACAATATTTGAAAAATGTTAGGCTAAATTCAAAGTTCGACATTTGTGCAATATTTATAATAATTTAGTCATAGTAGTTATTTTTGACTAGCAATATGAAAAACAAATATCTTCAATCATATGTGTTCTTTCAGACAAGATGATACTTCAAATTTATAATTAAATTTATTGAAATTGTGTACATTTGCACTGGCATCAAAGTTCATATACAAAGGTCAACTCTTTAAAATTGTTCAATGTATAATATGATGTCATACTTGGTATTTTGTATCAACATTCAAAAATGGTAATAGTAATCATTACATAAGTACATTGTGATGTACATAGTAAAATAGCTGTAACAGAGCAAATATGTACATTTACTACACAAACATTCAAGCATTGAACGCGTATTTCTCTATAAATCAAGTATTCATCCTATAGTCCAAATGTCATAATGAAAATGCTTTTCAGGCTCTGAAAGGCATAATCGTTCAACATTTAAAAGAAAATCATCTCTGGCTTGGTGTGTAATGAACATGAGTTTCAAACGAGAATTAACATTGAATGCGTATTTTTCGGAAAATCTAATATTCATCCTATAGTCAAAATATCCTAATTAAAACGCTTTTTAGTCTCTGAAAAGCATTATAATTCGACATTTTAAACAAAATCATGTCTGGCTTGGTCTGTAAAAAAAATGAGTTCAAAACAAAAATCAGAAATTAACACGAATTTCTCGAAAAATCGAATTTGGATCCTATAGGCGAAATGTAATAATTAAACGGCTTTTAAGGCTCTGAGAAGCGTAATATATCAACATTTTAAAGAAAATCATCTCTGGCTTGGTCTGTACAGAAAGTGAGTTTCAAACGATTACTAACTAAATTTAGTTAGTAATCGTTTGAAACTCACTTTCTGTACAGACCAAGCCAGAAATGATTTTCTTTAACATGTTGAATTATTATGCTTCTCAGACTCTGAAAAGCTTTTTTATTATGACATTTGGACTGTTGGACGAATACTTAATTTTTCGAGATATCTGCGTTCAATGCTAGTTCTCGTTTGAAACTCATTTTCCCTACAGACCAAGACAGAGATGGTTTTCTTTAAAAGGTTGAATTATTATGCTTCTCAGAGTCTAAAAAGCGTTTCAATTAAGTCATTTGGACTAAAGGATGAATACTTGATTTTTCGAGAAAATCGTTTTCAACGCTAGTATTCGCTTGAAACTCTTTTGCTCGACAGAATTAGCCAGAGATGATTTATCTTAAAATGTTGAATAATTATGCTTTTCAGAGACTAAAAAGCGTTTTAGTTATGACATTTTGATTATATGAGGAATACTTGATTTTTCGAAAAATTCGCGTTCAATGCTAATTTTCGTTTGAAACTCATTTTCCCTACAGACCAAGCCAGAAATGATTTTCTTTAAAATGTTGATTTATTATGCTTTCAGAGTCAGAAAAGCGTTTTAATTATGACATTTGGACTATAGGATGAATATTTGTTTTATCGAGAAATACGCGTTCAATGCTAGTACTCGTTTGAAACTCATTTTCACTACAGCCCAAATCAGAGATGATTTAATTTAAAATGTTTAATTATTATACTTTTCTGAGGCTGAAAAGCGTTTCAATTTTTACATCTCGCCTATAGAATGAATACTTGATTTTTCAAAAAATACCCGTTATATTCTAGTACTCGTTTGAAACTCATTTTCTGTACAGACCAAGCCAGAGATGATTTTCTTTAAAATGTGGAATTATTATGCTTCTCAGAGCCTGAAAAGCGTTTTAATTATTACATTATGACAATAAAAATAATACATTGCCACAACAATATTTGAAAAATGTTAGGCTAAATTCAAAGTTCGACATTTGTGCAATATTTATAATAATTTAGTCATAGTAGTTATTTTTGACTAGCAATATGAAAAACAAATATCTTCAATCATATGTATTCTTTCAGACAAGATAGATATGATACTTCAAATTTATAATTAAATTGATTGAAATTGTGTACATTTGCATTGGCATCATGGTTTATATACAAAGGTCAGCTCTTTAAAATTGTTCAATGTATAATATGATGTCATACTTGGTATTTTGTATCAACATTCAAAAGATGGTAATAGTAACCATTAGATAAGTATATTGTGGTTGTACATAGTAAAAAAGCTGTAACAGAGCAAATATGTACATTTACTACACAAACATTCAAGCATTGAACGCGTATTTCTTGATTTATCGTGAAATACGCGTTAAATGCTAATTTTCGTTTGAAACTCATTTTCTCTACAGACCAAGCCAGAGATGGTTTTCTTTAAAAGGTTGAATTATTATGCTTGTCATAGCCTGAAAATCGTTTTAATTATGATATTTGGACTATAGGATCAATGCTTGATTTTTCAAGATATACGCGTTAAATGCTAGTACTCGTTTGAAACTCATTTTCTGTACAGACCAAGCCAGAGATGATTTTCTTTAAAATGGTGAATTATTATGCTTTTCAGAGCCTGAAAAGTGTTTTAATTATTACATTATGACAATAAAAATAATACATTCGAAAAAGGTTAGGCTAAGTTCAAAGTTCCACATTTGTGCAATATTTATAATAATTTAATCATAACAGTTATTTTTTACCAGCTATATGAAAAACAAATATCTTCAATCATATGTGTTCTTTCAGACAAGAAAGATATGATACTTCAAATTTATAATTAAATTTATTGAAATTGTGTACATTTGCACTGGCATCAAGGTTCATATACAAAGGTTAACTCTTTATAATTGTTCAATGTATAATATGATGTCATACTTGGTATTTTGTATCAACAATAAAAAAATGGTAATAGTAATCATTACATAAGTATATTGTGATGTACATAGTAAAATAGCTGTAACAGAGCAAATATGTACATTTACTACACAAACATTCAAGCATTGAACGCGTATTTCTCGATAAATCAAGTATTCATCCTATAGTCCAAATGTCATAATTATAATGCTTTTCAGGCTCTGAAAGGCATAATCGTTCAACATTTAAAAGAAAATCATCTCTGGCTTGGTGTGTAATGAATATGAGTTTCAAACGAGAATTAACATTGAATACGTATTTTTCGGAAAATCTAATATTCATCCTATAGTCAAAATGTCCTAATTAGAACGCTTTTTAGTCTCTGAAAAGCATTATAATTCGACATTTTAAACAAAATCATGTCTGGCTTGGTCTGTAAAAAAAATGAGTTCAAAACAAAAATCAGAAATTAACACGAATTTCTCGAAAAATCGAATTTGGATCCTATATGCGAAATGTAATAATTAAACGGCTTTTAAGGCTCTGAGAAGCGTAATAAATCAACATTTTAAAGAAAATCATCTCTGGCTTTGTCTGTACAGAAAGTGAGTTTCAAACGATTACTAACTAAATTTAGTTAGTAATCGTTTGAATCTCACTTTCTGTAAAGACCAAGCCAGAGATGATTTTCTTAAACATGTGGAATGATTATGCTTTTCAGAGTCTGAGAAGCTTTTTAATTATTACATCTCGCCTATAGGATCAAAACTTGATTTTTCGAGAAATTCGTGTTAAATGCTAATTCTAGTTTGAAACTGATTTTCTCTAAAGACCAAGCCAGAGATGATTTTCTTTAAAATGTTGAATTATTAGCTTCTCAGAGTCTGAAAAGCGCTTTTATTATGACATTTGGACTGTTGGACGAATACTTAATTTTTCGAGAAATCTGCGTTCAATGCTAGTACTCGTTTGAAACTCATTTTCCCCACAGACCAAGCCGGAGATGATTTTCTTTAAAATGTTGAATTTTTATGCTATTCAGAGCCTGAAAAGCGTTTTAATTATTACGTTTCGCATATAGGATCAAGACATGATTTTTCGAGAAATTCGGGTTAATTACTAATTTTCGTTTGAAAGTTATTTCCTCTACAGACCAAGCCAGTAATGACTTACATTAAAATGTTGAATTATTATGCTTTTCATAGTCTGAAAAGCGTTTTAATTACGACACCTCGCCTATAGGATTTAAACTTGATATTTCGAGAAATTCGTGTTAAATGCTAATTTTCGTTTGAAATTCATTTTCTCTCGAGACCAAGCCAGAGATGGTTTTCTTTAAAAGGTTGAATTATTATGCTTCTCAGAGTCTAAAAAGCGTTTTAATTAAGACATTTGGACTAAAGGATGAATACTAGATTTTTCAAGAAAATGGTTTTCAACGCTAGTATTCGCTTGAAACTCTTTTGCTCTACAGAACTAGCCAGAGATGATTTATCTTAAAATGTTGAATAATTATGCTTTTCAGAGACTAAAAAGCGTTTTAATTATGACATTTTGATTATAGGAGGAATACTTGATTTTTCGAAAAATTCGCGTTCAATGCTAATTCTCGTTTGAAACTCATTTTCTCTACAGACCAAGCCAGAAATGATTTTCTTTAAAATGTTAATTTATTATGCTTTTCAGAGTCAGAAAAGCGTTTTAATTATGACATTTGGACTATAGGACGAATATTTGTTTTATCGAGAAATACGCGTTCAATGCTAGTACCCGTTTGAAACTCATTTTCACTACAGCCCAAATCAGAGATGATTTAATTTAAAATGTTTAATTTTTATACTTTTCTGAGGCTGAAAAGCGTTTTAATTTTTACATCTCGCCTATAGAATGAATACTTGATTTTTCAAGAAATACGCGTTATATTCTAGTACTCGTTTGAAACTCATTTTCTGTACAGACCAAGCCAGAGATGATTTTCTTTAAAATGTGGAATTATTATGCTTCTCAGAGCCTGAAAAGCGTTATAATTATTACATTATGACAATAAAAATAATACATTGCCACAACAATATTTGAAAAGTGTTAGGCTAAATTCAAAGTTCGACATTTGTGCAATATTTTTAATAATTTAGTCATGGTAGTTATTTTTGACTAGTAATATGAAAAACAAATATCTTCAATCATATGTGTTCTTTCAGACAAGATAGATATGATACTTCAAATTTATAATTAAATTTATTGAAATTGTGTACATTTGGATTGGCATCAAGGTTTATAAACAAAGGTCAGCTCTTTATAATTGTTCAATGTATAATATGATGTCATACTTGGTATTTTGTATCAACATTCAAAAAATGGTAATAGTAATCATTAGATAAGTATATTGTGATGTACATAGTAAAATATCTGTAACAGAGCAAATATGTACATTTAGTACACAAACATTCTAGCATTGAACGCGTATTTCTTGATTTATAGTGAAATACGCGTTAAATGCTAATTTTCGTTTGAAACTAATTTTCTCTAATGACCAAGCCAGAGATGATTTTCTTTAAAATGTTGAATTATTATGCTCCTCAGAGTCTGAAAAGCGTTTTTATTATGACATTTGGACTGTTGGACGAATACTTAATTTTTCGAAAAATCTGCGTTCAATGCTAGTACTCGTTTGAAACTCATTTTCCCTACAGACCAAGCCGGAGATGATATTATTTAAAATGTTGAATTATTATGCTATTCAGAGCCTGAAAAGCGTTTTAATTATTACGTTTCGCAAATAGCATCAAGACATGATTTTTCGAGAAATTCGGGTTAATTACTAATTTTCGTTTGAAAGTTATTTCCTCTACAGTCCAAGCCAGTAATGACTTACATTAAAATGTTGAATTATTATGCTTTTCATAGTCTGAAAAGCGTTTTAATTACGACACCTCGCCTATAGGATTTAAACTTGATTTTTCGAGAAATTCGTGTTAAATGCTAATTTTCGTTTGAAACTCATTTTCTCTAGAGACCAAGCCATAGTTGGTTTTCTTTAAAAGGTTGAATTATTATGCTTCTCGGAGTCTAAAAAGCGTTTTAATTAAGACATTTGGACTAAAGGATGAATACTTGATTTTTCGAGAAAATCGTTTTCAACGCTAGTATTCGCTTGAAACTCTTTTGCTCTACAGAACTAGCCAGAGATGATTTAACTTAAAATGTTGAATTATAATGCTTTTCATAGACTAAAAAGCGTTTTAATTATGACATTTTGATTATAGGATGAATACTTGATTTTTCGATAAATTCGCGTTCAATGCTAATTCTCGTTTGAAACTAATTTTCTCTAAAGACCAAGCCAGAGATGATTTTCTTTAAAATGTTGAATTATTATGCTTCTCAGAGTCTGAAAAGCGTTTTTATTATGACATTTGGACTGTTGGACTAATACTTAATTTTTCGAGAAATCTGCGTTTAATGCTAGTACTCGTTTGAAACTCATTTTCCCTACAGACCAAGCCGGAGATGATTTTCTTTAAAATGTTGAATTATTATGCTATTCAGAGCCTGAAAAGCGTTTTAATTATTACGTTTCGCATATAGGATCAAGACATGATTTTTCGAAAAATTCGGGTTAATTACTAATTTTCGTTTGAAAGTTATTTCCTCTTCTGACCAAGCCAGTAATGACTTACATTAAAATGTTGAATTATTATGCTTTTCATAGTCTGAAAAGCGTTTTAATTACGACACCTCGCCTATAGGATTTAAACATGATTTTTCGAGAAATTCGTGTTAAATGCTATTTTAGTTTGAAACTAATTTTCTCTAAAGACCAAGCCAGAGATGATTTTCTTTAAAATGTTGAATTATTATGCTTCTCAGAGTCTGAAAAGCGTTTTTATTATGACATTTGGACTGTTGGACGAATACTTAATTTTTCGAGAGATCTGCGTTCAATGCTAGTACTCGTTTGAAACTCATTTTCCCTACAGACCAAGCCGGAGATGATTTTCTTTAAAATGTTGAATTATTATGCAATTCAGAGCCTGAAAAGCGTTTTAATTATTACGTTTCGCATATAGGATCAAGACATGATTTTTCGAAAAATTCGGGTTAATTACTAATTTTCGTTTGAAAGTTTTTTCCTCTACAGACCAAGCCAGTAATGACTTACATTAAAATGTTGAATTATTATGCTTTTCATAGTCTGAAAAGCGTTTTAATTACGACACCTCGCCTATAGGATTTAAACTTGATTTTTCGACAAATTCGTGTTAAATGCTAATTTTCGTTTGAAACTCAATTTCTCTAGAGACCAAGCCAGAGTTGGTTTTCTTTAAAAGGTTGAATTATTATGCTTCTCGGTGTCTAAAAAGCGTTTTAATTAAGACATTTGGACTAAAGGATGAATACTTGATTTTTCGAGAAAATCGTTTTCAACGCTAGTATTCGCTTGAAACTCTTTTGCTCTACAGAACTAGCCAGAGATGATTTAACTTAAAATGTTGAATTATTATGCTTTTCAGACACTAAAAAGCGTTTTAATTATGACATTTTGATTATAGGATGAATACTTGATTTTTCGAAAAATTCGCGTTCAATGCTAATTCTCGTTTGAAACTCATTTTCTCTACAGACCAAGCCAGAAATGATTTTCTTTAAAATGTTGATTTATTATGCTTTTCAGAGTCAGAAAAGCGTTTTAATTATGACATTTGGACTACAGGATGAATATTTGTTTTATCGAGAAATACGCGTTCAATGCTAGTACTCGTTTGAAACTCATTTTCAGTACAGCCCAAATCAGAGATGATTTAATTTAAAATGTTTAATTATTATACTTTTCTGAGGCTGAAAAGCGTTTTAATTTTTACATCTCGCCTATAGAATGAATAGTTGATTTTTCAAGAAATACGCGTTATATTCTAGTACTCGTTTGAAACTCATTTTCTGTACAGACCAAGCCAGAGATGATTTTCTTTAAAATGTGGAATTATTATGCTTCTCAGAGCCTGAAAAGCGTTATAATTATTACATTATGACAATAAAAATAATACATTGCCACAACAATATTTGAAAAATGTTAGGCTAAATTCAAAGTTCGACATTTGTGCAATATTTATAATAATTTAGTCATAGTAGTTATTTTTGACTAGCAATATGAAAAACAAATATCTTCAATCATATGTGTTCTTTCAGACAAGATAGATATGATACTTCAAATTTATAATTAAATTTATTGAAATTGTGTACATTTGCATTGGCATCAAGGTTTATATACAAAGGTCAGCTCTTTAAAATTGTTCAATGTATAATATGATGTCATACTTCGTATTTTGTATCAACATTCAAAAAATGTTAATAGTAATCATTAGATAAGTATATTTTGATGTACATAGTAAAATAGCTGTAACTGAGCAAATATGTACATTTACTACACAAACATTCAAGCATTGAACGCGTATTTCTTGATTTATCGTGAAATACGCGTTAAATGCTAATTTTCGTTTGAAACTCATTTTCTCTACAGACCAAGCCAGAGATGGTTTTCTTTAAAAGGTTGAATTATTATGCTTGTCATAGCCTGAAAATCGTTTTAATTATGATATTTGGACTATAGGATGAATGCTTGATTTTTCAAGAAATACGCGTTAAATGCTAGTACTCGTTTGAAACTCATTTTCTGTACAGACCAAGCCAGAGATGATTTTCTTCAAAATGTGGAATTATGCTTTTCAGAGCCTGAAAAGTGTTTTAATTATTACATTATGACAATAAAAAAAATACATTTGAAAAAGGTTAGGCTAAGTTCAAAGTTCCACATTTGTGCAATATTTATAATAATTTAATCATAACAGTTATTTTTTACTAGCTATATGAAAAACAAATATCTTCAATCATATGTGTTCTTTCAGACAAGAAAGATATGATACTTCAAATTTATAATTAAATTTATTGAAATTGTGTACATTTGCACTGGCATCAAGGTTCATATACAAAGGTTAACTCTTTATAATTGTTCAATGTATAATATGATGTCATACTTGGTATTTTGTATCAACAATAAAAAAATGGTAATAGTAATCATTACATAAGTATATTGTGATGTACATAGTAAAATAGCTGTAACAGAGCAAATATGTACATTTACTACACAAACATTCAAGCATTGAACGCGTATTTCTCGATAAATCAAGTATTCGTCCTATAGTCCAAATGTCATAATTATAATGCTTTTCAGGCTCTGAAAGGCATAATCGTTCAACATTTAAAAGAAAATCATCTCTGGCTTGGTGTGTAATGAATATGAGTTTCAAACGAGAATTAACATTGAATACGTATTTTTCGGAAAATCTAATATTCATCCTATAGTCAAAATGTCCTAATTAGAACGCTTTTTAGTCTCTGAAAAGCATTATAATTCGACATTTTAAACAAAATCATGTCTGGCTTGGTCTGTAAAAAAAATGAGTTCAAAACAAAAATCAGAAATTAACACGAATTTCTCGAAAAATCGAATTTGGATCCTATATGCGAAATGTAATAATTAAACGGCTTTTAAGGCTCTGAGAAGCGTAATAAATCAACATTTTAAAGAAAATCATCTCTGGCTTTGTCTGTACAGAAAGTGAGTTTCAAACGATTACTAACTAAATTTAGTTAGTAATCGTTTGAATCTCACTTTCTGTAAAGACCAAGCCAGAGATGATTTTCTTAAACATGTGGAATGATTATGCTTTTCAGAGTCTGAGAAGCTTTTTAATTATTACATCTCGCCTATAGGATCAAAACTTGATTTTTCGAGAAATTCGTGTTAAATGCTAATTCTAGTTTGAAACTGATTTTCTCTAAAGACCAAGCCAGAGATGATTTTCTTTAAAATGTTGAATTATTAGCTTCTCAGAGTCTGAAAAGCGCTTTTATTATGACATTTGGACTGTTGGACGAATTCTTAATTTTTCGAGAAATCTGCGTTCAATGCTAGTACTCGTTTGAAACTCATTTTCCCCACAGACCAAGCCGGAGATGATTTTCTTTAAAATGTTGAATTTTTATGCTATTCAGAGCCTGAAAAGCGTTTTAATTATTACGTTTCGCATATAGGATCAAGACATGATTTTTCGAGAAATTCGGGTTAATTACTAATTTTCGTTTGAAAGTTATTTCCTCTACAGACCAAGCCAGTAATGACTTACATTAAAATGTTGAATTATTATGCTTTTCATAGTCTGAAAAGCGTTTTAATTACGACACCTCGCCTATAGGATTTAAACTTGATATTTCGAGAAATTCGTGTTAAATGCTAATTTTCGTTTGAAATTCATTTTCTCTCGAGACCAAGCCAGAGATGGTTTTCTTTAAAAGGTTGAATTATTATGCTTCTCAGAGTCTAAAAAGCGTTTTAATTAAGACATTTGGACTAAAGGATGAATACTAGATTTTTCAAGAAAATGGTTTTCAACGCTAGTATTCGCTTGAAACTCTTTTGCTCTACAGAACTAGCCAGAGATGATTTATCTTAAAATGTTGAATAATTATGCTTTTCAGAGACTAAAAAGCGTTTTAATTATGACATTTTGATTATAGGAGGAATACTTGATTTTTCGAAAAATTCGCGTTCAATGCTAATTCTCGTTTGAAACTCATTTTCTCTACAGACCAAGCCAGAAATGATTTTCTTTAAAATGTTAATTTATTATGCTTTTCAGAGTCAGAAAAGCGTTTTAATTATGACATTTGGACTATAGGACGAATATTTGTTTTATCGAGAAATACGCGTTCAATGCTAGTACCCGTTTGAAACTCATTTTCACTACAGCCCAAATCAGAGATGATTTAATTTAAAATGTTTAATTTTTATACTTTTCTGAGGCTGAAAAGCGTTTTAATTTTTACATCTCGCCTATAGAATGAATACTTGATTTTTCAAGAAATACGCGTTATATTCTAGTACTCGTTTGAAACTCATTTTCTGTACAGACCAAGCCAGAGATGATTTTCTTTAAAATGTGGAATTATTATGCTTCTCAGAGCCTGAAAAGCGTTATAATTATTACATTATGACAATAAAAATAATACATTGCCACAACAATATTTGAAAAGTGTTAGGCTAAATTCAAAGTTCGACATTTGTGCAATATTTTTAATAATTTAGTCATGGTAGTTATTTTTGACTAGTAATATGAAAAACAAATATCTTCAATCATATGTGTTCTTTCAGACAAGATAGATATGATACTTCAAATTTATAATTAAATTTATTGAAATTGTGTACATTTGGATTGGCATCAAGGTTTATAAACAAAGGTCAGCTCTTTATAATTGTTCAATGTATAATATGATGTCATACTTGGTATTTTGTATCAACATTCAAAAAATGGTAATAGTAATCATTAGATAAGTATATTGTGATGTACATAGTAAAATATCTGTAACAGAGCAAATATGTGCATTTAGTACACAAACATTCTAGCATTGAACGCGTATTTCTTGATTTATAGTGAAATACGCGTTAAATGCTAATTTTCGTTTGAAACTAATTTTCTCTAATGACCAAGCCAGAGATGATTTTCTTTAAAATGTTGAATTATTATGCTCCTCAGAGTCTGAAAAGCGTTTTTATTATGACATTTGGACTGTTGGACGAATACTTAATTTTTCGAAAAATCTGCGTTCAATGCTAGTACTCGTTTGAAACTCATTTTCCCTACAGACCAAGCCGGAGATGATATTATTTAAAATGTTGAATTATTATGCTATTCAGAGCCTGAAAAGCGTTTTAATTATTACGTTTCGCATATAGCATCAAGACATGATTTTTCGAGAAATTCGGGTTAATTACTAATTTTCGTTTGAAAGTTATTTCCTCTACAGTCCAAGCCAGTAATGACTTACATTAAAATGTTGAATTATTATGCTTTTCATAGTCTGAAAAGCGTTTTAATTACGACACCTCGCCTATAGGATTTAAACTTGATTTTTCGAGAAATTCGTGTTAAATGCTAATTTTCGTTTGAAACTCATTTTCTCTAGAGACCAAGCCATAGTTGGTTTTCTTTAAAAGGTTGAATTATTATGCTTCTCGGAGTCTAAAAAGCGTTTTAATTAAGACATTTGGACTAAAGGATGAATACTTGATTTTTCGAGAAAATCGTTTTCAACGCTAGTATTCGCTTGAAACTCTTTTGCTCTACAGAACTAGCCAGAGATGATTTAACTTAAAATGTTGAATTATAATGCTTTTCAGAACCTAAAAAGCTTTTTAATTATGACATTTTGATTATAGGATGAATACTTGATTTTTCGATAAATTCGCGTTCAATGCTAATTCTCGTTTGAAACTCATTTTCTCTACAGAACAAGCCAGAAATGATTTTCTTTAAAATGTTGATTTATTATGCTTTTCAGAGTCAGAAAAGCGTTTTAATTATGACATTTGGACTACAGGATGAATATTTGTTTTATCGAGAAATACGCGTTCAATGCTAGTACTCGTTTGAAACTCATTTTCAGTACAGCCCAAATCAGAGATGATTTAATTTAAAATGTTTAATTATTATACTTTTCTGAGGCTGAAAAGCGTTTTAATTTTTACATCTCGCCTATAGAATGAATACTTGATTTTTCAAGAAATACGCGTTATATTCTAGTACTCGTTTGAAACTCATTTTCTGTACAGACCAAGCCAGAGATGATTTTCTTTAAAATGTGGAATTATTATGCTTCTCAGAGCCTGAAAAGCTTTTAATTATTACATTATGACAATAAAAATAATACATTGCCACAACAATATTTGAAAAATGTTAGGCTAAATTCAAAGTTCGTCATTTGTGCAATATTTATAATAATTTAGTCATAGTAGTTATTTTAGACTAGCAATATGAAAAACAAATATCTTCAATCATATGTGTTCTTTCAGACAAGATAGATATGATACTTCAAATTTATAATTAAATTTATTGAAATTGTGTACATTTGCATTGGCATCAAGGTTTATATACAAAGGTCAGCTCTTTAAAATTGTTCAATGTATAATATGATGTCATACTTGGTATTTTGTATCAACATTCAAAAAATGGTAATAGTAATCATTAGATAAGTATATTGTGGTTGTACATAGAAAAAAGCTGTAACAGAGCAAATATGTACATTTACTACACAAACATTCAAGCATTGAACGCGTATTTCTTGATTTATCGTGAAATACGCGTTAAATGCTAATTTTCGTTTCAAACTCATTTTCTCTACAGACCAAGCCAGAGATGGTTTTCTTTAAAAGGTTGAATTATTATGCTTGTCATAGCCTGAAAATCGTTTTAATTATGATATTTGGACTATAGGATGAATGCTTGATTTTTTCAAGAAATACGCGTTAAATGCTAGTACTCGTTTGAAACTCATTTTCTGTACAGACCAAGCCAGAGATGATTTTCTTTAAAATGTTGAATTATTATGCTTTTCAAAGCCTGAAAAGCGTTTTAATTATTACATTATGACAATAAAAATAATACATGGCCACAACAATATTTGAAAAATGTTAGGCTAAATTCAAAGTTCGACATTTGTGCAATATTTATAATAATTTAGTCATAGTAGTTATTTTTGACTAGCAATATGAAAAACAAATATCTTCAATCATATGTGTTCTTTCAGACAAGATGATACTTCAAATTTATAATTAAATTTATTGAAATTGTGTACATTTGCACTGGCATCAAAGTTCATATACAAAGGTCAACTCTTTAAAATTGTTCAATGTATAATATGATGTCATACTTGGTATTTTGTATCAACATTCAAAAATGCTAATAGTAATCATTACATAAGTACATTGTGATGTACATAGTAAAATAGCTGTAACAGAGCAAATATGTACATTTACTACACAAACATTCAAGCATTGAACGCGTATTTCTCTATAAATCAAGTATTCATCCTATAGTCCAAATGTCATAATGAAAATGCTTTTCAGGCTCTGAAAGGCATAATCGTTCAACATTTAAAAGAAAATCATCTCTGGCTTGATGTGTAATGAATATGAGTTTCAAACGAGAATTAACATTGAATGCGTATTTTTCGGAAAATCTAATATTCATCCTATAGTCAAAATATCCTAATTAAAACGCTTTTTAGTCTCTGAAAAGCATTATAATTCGACATTTTAAACAAAATCATGTCTGGCTTGGTCTGTAAAAAAAATGAGTTCAAAACAAAAATCAGAAATTAACACGAATTTCTCGAAAAATCGAATTTGGATCCTATAGGCGAAATGTAATAATTAAACGGCTTTTAAGGCTCTGAGAAGCGTAATAAATCAACATTTTAAAGAAAATCATCTCTGGCTTGGTCTGTACAGAAAGTGAGTTTCAAACGATTACTAACTAAATTTAGTTAGTAATCGTTTGAAACTCACTTTCTGTACAGACCAAGCCAGAAATGATTTTCTTTAACATGTTGAATTATTATGCTTCTCAGACTCTGAAAAGCTTTTTTATTATGACATTTGGACTGTTGGACGAATACTTAATTTTTCGAGATATCTGCGTTCAATGCTAGTTCTCGTTTGAAACTCATTTTCCCTACAGACCAAGACAGAGATGGTTTTCTTTAAAAGGTTGAATTATTATGCTTCTCAGAGTCTAAAAACGTTTCAATTAAGTCATTTGGACTAAAGGATGAATACTTGATTTTTCGAGAAAATCGTTTTCAACGCTAGTATTCGCTTGAAACTCTTTTGCTCGACAGAATTAGCCAGAGATGATTTATCTTAAAATGTTGAATAATTATGCTTTTCAGAGACTAAAAAGCGTTTTAGTTATGACATTTTGATTATATGAGGAATACTTGATTTTTCGAAAAATTCGCGTTCAATGCTAATTTTCGTTTGAAACTCATTTTCCCTACAGACCAAGCCAGAAATGATTTTCTTTAAAATGTTGATTTATTATGCTTTCAGAGTCAGAAAAGCGTTTTAATTATGACATTTGGACTATAGGATGAATATTTGTTTTATCGAGAAATACGCGTTCAATGCTAGTACTCGTTTGAAACTCATTTTCACTACAGCCCAAATCAGAGATGATTTAATTTAAAATGTTTAATTATTATACTTTTCTGAGGCTGAAAAGCGTTTCAATTTTTACATCTCGCCTATAGAATGAATACTTGATTTTTCAAAAAATACCCGTTATATTCTAGTACTCGTTTGAAACTCATTTTCTGTACAGACCAAGCCAGAGATGATTTTCTTTAAAATGTGGAATTATTATGCTTCTCAGAGCCTGAAAAGCGTTTTAATTATTACATTATGACAATAAAAATAATACATTGCCACAACAATATTTGAAAAATGTTAGGCTAAATTCAAAGTTCGACATTTGTGCAATATTTATAATAATTTAGTCATAGTAGTTATTTTTGACTAGCAATATGAAAAACAAATATCTTCAATCATATGTATTCTTTCAGACAAGATAGATATGATACTTCAAATTTATAATTAAATTGATTGAAATTGTGTACATTTGCATTGGCATCATGGTTTATATACAAAGGTCAGCTCTTTAAAATTGTTCAATGTATAATATGATGTCATACTTGGTATTTTGTATCAACATTCAAAAGATGGTAATAGTAACCATTAGATAAGTATATTGTGGTTGTACATAGTAAAAAAGCTGTAACAGAGCAAATATGTACATTTACTACACAAACATTCAAGCATTGAACGCGTATTTCTTGATTTATCGTGAAATACGCGTTAAATGCTAATTTTCGTTTGAAACTCATTTTCTCTACAGACCAAGCCAGAGATGGTTTTCTTTAAAAGGTTGAATTATTATGCTTGTCATAGCCTGAAAATCGTTTTAATTATGATATTTGGACTATAGGATCAATGCTTGATTTTTCAAGATATACGCGTTAAATGCTAGTACTCGTTTGAAACTCATTTTCTGTACAGACCAAGCCAGAGATGATTTTCTTTAAAATGTTGAATTATTATGCTTTTCAGAGCCTGAAAAGTGTTTTAATTATTACATTATGACAATAAAAATAATACATTGTCATAACAATATTTGAAAAAGGTTAGGCTAAGTTCAAAGTTCCACATTTGTGCAATATTTATAATAATTTAATCATAACAATTATTTTTGACTAGCAATATGAAAAACAAATATGTGTTCTTTCAGACAAGAAAGATATGAAACTTCAAATTTATAATTAAATTTATTGAAATTGTGTACATTTGCACTGGCATCAAGGTTCATATACAAAGGTCAACTCTTTAAAATTGTTCAATGTATAATATGATGTCATACTTGGTATTTTGTATCAACATTCAAAAAATGGTAATAGTAATCATTACATAAGTATATTGTGATGTACATAGTAAAATAGCTGTAACAGAGCAAATATGTACATTTACTGCACAAACATTCAAGCATTGAACGCGTATTTCTAGATAAATCAAGTATTCATCCTATAGTCCAAATGTCATAATTAAAGTGCTTTTCAGGCTCTGAAAGGCATAATCGTTCAACATTTAAAAGAAAATCATCTCTGGCTTGGTGTGTAATGAATATGAGTTTCAAACGAGAATTAACATTGAACGCGTATTTTTCGGAAAATCTAGTATTCATCCTATACTCCAAATGTCCTAATTAAAACGCTTTTTAGTCTCTGAAAAGCATTATAATTCGACATTTTATACAAAATCATGTCTGGCTTGGTCTGTAAAAAAAATGAGTTCAAATCAAAAATCAGAAATTAACACGAATTTCTCGAAAAATCGAATTTGAATCCTATAGGCGAAATGTAATAATTAAACGGCTTTTAAGGCTCTGAGAAGCGTAATAAATCAACATTTTAAAGAAAATCATCTCTGGCTTGGTCTGTACAGAAAGTGAGTTCAAACGATTACTAACTAAATTTAGTTAGTAATCGTTTGAAACTCACTTTCTGTACAGACCAAGGCAGTGATGATTTTTTTTAACATGTGGAATGATTATGCTTTTCAGAGTCTGAGGAGCTTTTTAATTATTACATCTCGCCTATAGGATCAAAACTTGATTTTTCGAGAAATTCGTGTTAAATGTTAATTTTAGTTTGAAACTAATTTTCTCTAAAGACCAAGCCAGAGATGATTTTCTTTAAAATGTTGAATTATTATGCTTCTCAGAGTCTGAAAATCGTTTTTATTATGACATTTGGACTGTTGGACGAATACTTAATTTTTCGAGAAATCTGCGTTCAATGCTAGTACTCGTTTGAAACTCATTTTCCCTACAGACCAAGACAGAGATGGTTTTCTTTAAAAGGTTGAATTATTATGCTTCTCAGAGTCTAAAAAGCGTTTTAATTAAGACATTTGGACTAAAGGATGAATACTTGATTTTTCGAGAAAATCGTTTTCAACGCTAGTATTCGCTTGAAACTCTTTTGCTCTACAGAACTAGCCAGAGATGATTTAACTTAAAATGTTGAATAATTATGCTTTTCAGAGACTAAAAAGCGTTTTAATTATGAAATTTTGATTATAGGAGGAATACTTGATTTTTCGAAAAATTCGCGTTTAATGCTAATTCTCGTTTGAAACTCATTTTCTCTACAGACCAAGCCAGAAATGATTTTCTTTAAAATGTTGATTTATTATGCTTTTCAGAGTCAGAAAAGCGTTTTAATTATGACATTTGGACTATAGGATGAATATTTGTTTTATCGAGAAATAGGCGTTCAATGCTAGTACTCGTTTGAAACTCATTTTCAGTACAGCCCAAATCAGAGATGATTTAATTTAAAATGTTTAATTATTATACCTTTCTGAGGCTGAAAAGCGTTTTAATTTTTACATCTCGCCTATAGAATGAATACTTGATTTTTCAAGAAATACGCGTTATATTCTAGTACTCGTTTGAAACTCATTTTCTGTACAGACCAAGCCAGAGATGATTTTCTTTAAAATGTGGAATTATTATGCTTCTCAGAGCCTGAAAAGCTTTTAATTATTACATTATGACAATAAAAATAATACATTGCCACAACAATATTTGAAAAATGTTAGGCTAAATTCAAAGTTCGTCATTTGTGCAATATTTATAATAATTTAGTCATAGTAGTTATTTTTGACTAGCAATATGAAAAACAAATATCTTCAATCATATGTGTTCTTTCAGACAAGATAGATATGATACTTCAAATTTATAATTAAATTTATTGAAATTGTGTACATTTGCATTGGCATCAAGGTTTATATACAAAGGTCAGCTCTTTAAAATTGTTCAATGTATAATATGATGTCATACTTCGTATTTTGTATCAACATTCAAAAAATGTTAATAGTAATCATTAGATAAGTATATTTTGATGTACATAGTAAAATAGCTGTAACTGAGCAAATATGTACATTTACTACACAAACATTCAAGCATTGAACGCGTATTTCTTGATTTATCGTGAAATACGCGTTAAATGCTAATTTACGTTTGAAACTCATTTTCTCTACAGACCAAGCCAGAGATGGTTTTCTTTAAAAGGTTGAATTATTATGCTTGTCATAGCCTGAAAATCGTTTTAATTATGATATTTGGACTATAGGATGAATGCTTGATTTTTCAAGAAATACGCGTTAAATGCTAGTATTCGTTTGAAACTCATTTTCTGTACAGACCAAGCCAGAGATGATTTTCTTCAAAATGTGGAATTATGCTTTTCAGAGCCTGAAAAGTGTTTTAATTATTACATTATGACAATAAAAAAAATACATTTGAAAAAGGTTAGGCTAAGTTCAAAGTTCCACATTTGTGCAATATTTATAATAATTTAATCATAACAGTTATTTTTTACTAGCTATATGAAAAACAAATATCTTCAATCATATGTGTTCTTTCAGACAAGAAAGATATGATACTTCAAATTTATAATTAAATTTATTGAAATTGTGTACATTTGCACTGGCATCAAGGTTCATATACAAAGGTTAACTCTTTATAATTGTTCAATGTATAATATGATGTCATACTTGGTATTTTGTATCAACAATAAAAAAATGGTAATAGTAATCATTACATAAGTATATTGTGATGTACATAGTAAAATAGCTGTAACAGAGCAAATATGTACATTTACTACACAAACATTCAAGCATTGAACGCGTATTTCTCGATAAATCAAGTATTCATCCTATAGTCCAAATGTCATAATTATAATGCTTTTCAGGCTCTGAAAGGCATAATCGTTCAACATTTAAAAGAAAATCATCTCTGGCTTGGTGTGTAATGAATATGAGTTTCAAACGAGAATTAACATTGAATACGTATTTTTCGGAAAATCTAATATTCATCCTATAGTCAAAATGTCCTAATTAGAACGCTTTTTAGTCTCTGAAAAGCATTATAATTCGACATTTTAAACAAAATCATGTCTGGCTTGGTCTGTAAAAAAAATGAGTTCAAAACAAAAATCAGAAATTAACACGAATTTCTCGAAAAATCGAATTTGGATCCTATATGCGAAATGTAATAATTAAACGGCTTTTAAGGCTCTGAGAAGCGTAATAAATCAACATTTTAAAGAAAATCATCTCTGGCTTTGTCTGTACAGAAAGTGAGTTTCAAACGATTACTAACTAAATTTAGTTAGTAATCGTTTGAATCTCACTTTCTGTAAAGACCAAGCCAGAGATGATTTTCTTAAACATGTGGAATGATTATGCTTTTCAGAGTCTGAGAAGCTTTTTAATTATTACATCTCGCCTATAGGATCAAAACTTGATTTTTCGAGAAATTCGTGTTAAATGCTAATTCTAGTTTGAAACTGATTTTCTCTAAAGACCAAGCCAGAGATGATTTTCTTTAAAATGTTGAATTATTAGCTTCTCAGAGTCTGAAAAGCGCTTTTATTATGACATTTGGACTGTTGGACGAATACTTAATTTTTCGAGAAATCTGCGTTCAATGCTAGTACTCGTTTGAAACTCATTTTCCCCACAGACCAAGCCGGAGATGATTTTCTTTAAAATGTTGAATTTTTATGCTATTCAGAGCCTGAAAAGCGTTTTAATTATTACGTTTCGCATATAGGATCAAGACATGATTTTTCGAGAAATTCGGGTTAATTACTAATTTTCGTTTGAAAGTTATTTCCTCTACAGACCAAGCCAGTAATGACTTACATTAAAATGTTGAATTATTATGCTTTTCATAGTCTGAAAAGCGTTTTAATTACGACACCTCGCCTATAGGATTTAAACTTGATATTTCGAGAAATTCGTGTTAAATGCTAATTTTCGTTTGAAATTCATTTTCTCTCGAGACCAAGCCAGAGATGGTTTTCTTTAAAAGGTTGAATTATTATGCTTCTCAGAGTCTAAAAAGCGTTTTAATTAAGACATTTGGACTAAAGGATGAATACTAGATTTTTCAAGAAAATGGTTTTCAACGCTAGTATTCGCTTGAAACTCTTTTGCTCTACAGAACTAGCCAGAGATGATTTATCTTAAAATGTTGAATAATTATGCTTTTCAGAGACTAAAAAGCGTTTTAATTATGACATTTTGATTATAGGAGGAATACTTGATTTTTCGAAAAATTCGCGTTCAATGCTAATTCTCGTTTGAAACTCATTTTCTCTACAGACCAAGCCAGAAATGATTTTCTTTAAAATGTTAATTTATTATGCTTTTCAGAGTCAGAAAAGCGTTTTAATTATGACATTTGGACTATAGGACGAATATTTGTTTTATCGAGAAATACGCGTTCAATGCTAGTACCCGTTTGAAACTCATTTTCACTACAGCCCAAATCAGAGATGATTTAATTTAAAATGTTTAATTTTTATACTTTTCTGAGGCTGAAAAGCGTTTTAATTTTTACATCTCGCCTATAGAATGAATACTTGATTTTTCAAGAAATACGCGTTATATTCTAGTACTCGTTTGAAACTCATTTTCTGTACAGACCAAGCCAGAGATGATTTTCTTTAAAATGTGGAATTATTATGCTTCTCAGAGCCTGAAAAGCGTTATAATTATTACATTATGACAATAAAAATAATACATTGCCACAACAATATTTGAAAAGTGTTAGGCTAAATTCAAAGTTCGACATTTGTGCAATATTTTTAATAATTTAGTCATGGTAGTTATTTTTGACTAGTAATATGAAAAACAAATATCTTCAATCATATGTGTTCTTTCAGACAAGATAGATATGATACTTCAAATTTATAATTAAATTTATTGAAATTGTGTACATTTGGATTGGCATCAAGGTTTATATACAAAGGTCAGCTCTTTATAATTGTTCAATGTATAATATGATGTCATACTTGGTATTTTGTATCTACATTCAAAAAATGGTAATAGTAATCATTAGATAAGTATATTGTGATGTACATAGTAAAATATCTGTAACAGAGCAAATATGTGCATTTAGTACACAAACATTCTAGCATTGAACGCGTATTTCTTGATTTATAGTGAAATACGCGTTAAATGCTAATTTTCGTTTGAAACTAATTTTCTCTAATGACCAAGCCAGAGATGATTTTCTTTAAAATGTTGAATTATTATGCTCCTCAGAGTCTGAAAAGCGTTTTTATTATGACATTTGGACTGTTGGACGAATACTTAATTTTTCGAAAAATCTGCGTTCAATGCTAGTACTCGTTTGAAACTCATTTTCCCTACAGACCAAGCCGGAGATGATATTATTTAAAATGTTGAATTATTATGCTATTCAGAGCATGAAAAGCGTTTTAATTATTACGTTTCGCATATAGCATCAAGACATGATTTTTCGAGAAATTCGGGTTAATTACTAATTTTCGTTTGAAAGTTATTTCCTCTACAGTCCAAGCCAGTAATGACTTACATTAAAATGTTGAATTATTATGCTTTTCATAGCCTGAAAAGCGTTTTAATTACGACACCTCGCCTATAGGATTTAAACTTGATTTTTCGAGAAATTCGTGTTAAATGCTAATTTTCGTTTGAAACTCATTTTCTCTAGAGACCAAGCCATAGTTGGTTTTCTTTAAAAGGTTGAATTATTATGCTTCTCGGAGTCTAAAAAGCGTTTTAATTAAGACATTTGGACTAAAGGATGAATACTTGATTTTTCGAGAAAATCGTTTTCAACGCTAGTATTCGCTTGAAACTCTTTTGCTCTACAGAACTAGCCAGAGATGATTTAACTTAAAATGTTGAATTATAATGCTTTTCAGAGACTAAAAAGCGTTTTAATTATGACATTTTGATTATAGGATGAATACTTGATTTTTCGATAAATTCGCGTTCAATGCTAATTCTCGTTTGAAACTCATTTTCTCTACAGAACAAGCGAGAAATAATTTTCTTTAAAATGTTGATTTATTATGCTTTTCAGAGTCAGAAAAGCGTTTTAATTATGACATTTGGACTACAGGATGAATATTTGTTTTATCGAGAAATACGCGTTCAATGCTAGTACTCGTTTGAAACTCATTTTCAGTACAGCCCAAATCAGAGATGATTTAATTTAAAATGTTTAATTATTATACTTTTCTGAGGCTGAAAAGCGTTTTAATTTTTACATCTCGCCTATAGAATGAATACTTGATTTTTCAAGAAATACGCGTTATATTCTAGTACTCGTTTGAAACTCATTTTCTGTACAGACCAAGCCAGAGATGATTTTCTTTAAAATGTGGAATTATTATGCTTCTCAGAGCCTGAAAAGCTTTTAATTATTACATTATGACAATAAAAATAATACATTGCCACAACAATATTTGAAAAATGTTAGGCTAAATTCAAAGTTCGTCATTTGTGCAATATTTATAATAATTTAGTCATAGTAGTTATTTTTGACTAGCAATATGAAAAACAAATATCTTCAATCATATGTGTTCTTTCAGACAAGATAGATATGATACTTCAAATTTATAATTAAATTTATTGAAATTGTGTACATTTGCATTGGCATCAAGGTTTATATACAAAGGTCAGCTCTTTAAAATTGTTCAATGTATAATATGATGTCATACTTGGTATTTTGTATCAACATTCAAAAAATGGTAATAGTAATCATTAGATAAGTATATTGTGGTTGTACATAGAAAAAAGCTGTAACAGAGCAAATATGTACATTTACTACACAAACATTCAAGCATTGAACGCGTATTTCTTGATTTATCGTGAAATACGCGTTAAATGCTAATTTTCGTTTCAAACTCATTTTCTCTACAGACCAAGCCAGAGATGGTTTTCTTTAAAAGGTTGAATTATTATGCTTGTCATAGCCTGAAAATCGTTTTAATTATGATATTTGGACTATAGGATGAATGCTTGATTTTTTCAAGAAATACGCGTTAAATGCTAGTACTCGTTTGAAACTCATTTTCTGTACAGACCAAGCCAGAGATGATTTTCTTTAAAATGTTGAATTATTATGCTTTTCAAAGCCTGAAAAGCGTTTTAATTATTACATTATGACAATAAAAATAATACATGGCCACAACAATATTTGAAAAATGTTAGGCTAAATTCAAAGTTCGACATTTGTGCAATATTTATAATAATTTAGTCATAGTAGTTATTTTTGACTAGCAATATGAAAAACAAATATCTTCAATCATATGTGTTCTTTCAGACAAGATGATACTTCAAATTTATAATTAAATTTATTGAAATTGTGTTCATTTGCACTGGCATCAAAGTTCATATACAAAGGTCAACTCTTTAAAATTGTTCAATGTATAATATGATGTCATACTTGGTATTTTGTATCAACATTCAAAAATGGTAATAGTAATCATTACATAAGTACATTGTGATGTACATAGTAAAATAGCTGTAACAGAGCAAATATGTACATTTACTACACAAACATTCAAGCATTGAACGCGTATTTCTCTATAAATCAAGTATTCATCCTATAGTCCAAATGTCATAATGAAAATGCTTTTCAGGCTCTGAAAGGCATAATCGTTCAACATTTAAAAGAAAATCATCTCTGGCTTGGTGTGTAATGAATATGAGTTTCAAACGAGAATTAACATTGAATGCGTATTTTTCGGAAAATCTAATATTCATCCTATAGTCAAAATATCCTAATTAAAACGCTTTTTAGTCTCTGAAAAGCATTATAATTCGACATTTTAAACAAAATCATGTCTGGCTTGGTCTGTAAAAAAAATGAGTTCAAAACAAAAATCAGAAATTAACACGAATTTCTCGAAAAATCGAATTTGGATCCTATAGGCGAAATGTAATAATTAAACGGCTTTTAAGGCTCTGAGAAGCGTAATAAATCAACATTTTAAAGAAAATCATCTCTGGCTTGGTCTGTACAGAAAGTGAGTTTCAAACGATTACTAACTAAATTTAGTTAGTAATCGTTTGAAACTCACTTTCTGTACAGACCAAGCCAGAAATGATTTTCTTTAACATGTTGAATTATTATGCTTCTCAGACTCTGAAAAGCTTTTTTATTATGACATTTGGACTGTTGGACGAATACTTAATTTTTCGAGATATCTGCGTTCAATGCTAGTTCTCGTTTGAAACTCATTTTCCCTACAGACCAAGACAGAGATGGTTTTCTTTAAAAGGTTGAATTATTATGCTTCTCAGAGTCTAAAAAGCGTTTCAATTAAGTCATTTGGACTAAAGGATGAATACTTGATTTTTCGAGAAAATCGTTTTCAACGCTAGTATTCGCTTGAAACTCTTTTGCTCGACAGAATTAGCCAGAGATGATTTATCTTAAAATGTTGAATAATTATGCTTTTCAGAGACTAAAAAGCGTTTTAGTTATGACATTTTGATTATATGAGGAATACTTGATTTTTCGAAAAATTCGCGTTCAATGCTAATTTTCGTTTGAAACTCATTTTCTCTACAGACCAAGCCAGAAATGATTTTCTTTAAAATGTTGATTTATTATGCTTTCAGAGTCAGAAAAGCGTTTTAATTATGACATTTGGACTATAGGATGAATATTTGTTTTATCGAGAAATACGCGTTCAATGCTAGTACTCGTTTGAAACTCATTTTCACTACAGCCCAAATCAGAGATGATTTAATTTAAAATGTTTAATTATTATACTTTTCTGAGGCTGAAAAGCGTTTCAATTTTTACATCTCGCCTATAGAATGAATACTTGATTTTTCAAAAAATACCCGTTATATTCTAGTACTCGTTTGAAACTCATTTTCTGTACAGACCAAGCCAGAGATGATTTTCTTTAAAATGTGGAATTATTATGCTTCTCAGAGCCTGAAAAGCGTTTTAATTATTACATTATGACAATAAAAATAATACATTGCCACAACAATATTTGAAAAATGTTAGGCTAAATTCAAAGTTCGACATTTGTGCAATATTTATAATAATTTAGTCATAGTAGTTATTTTTGACTAGCAATATGAAAAACAAATATCTTCAATCATATGTATTCTTTCAGACAAGATAGATATGATACTTCAAATTTATAATTAAATTGATTGAAATTGTGTACATTTGCATTGGCATCATGGTTTATATACAAAGGTCAGCTCTTTAAAATTGTTCAATGTATAATATGATGTCATACTTGGTATTTTGTATCAACATTCAAAAGATGGTAATAGTAACCATTAGATAAGTATATTGTGGTTGTACATAGTAAAAAAGCTGTAACAGAGCAAATATGTACATTTACTACACGAACATTCAAGCATTGAACGCGTATTTCTTGATTTATCGTGAAATACGCGTTAAATGCTAATTTTCGTTTGAAACTCATTTTCTCTACAGACCAAGCCAGAGATGGTTTTCTTTAAAAGGTTGAATTATTATGCTTGTCATAGCCTGAAAATCGTTTTAATTATGATATTTGGACTATAGGATCAATGCTTGATTTTTCAAGATATACGCGTTAAATGCTAGTACTCGTTTGAAACTCATTTTCTGTACTGACCAAGCCAGAGATGATTTTCTTTAAAATGTTGAATTATTATGCTTTTCAGAGCCTGAAAAGTGTTTTAATTATTACATTATGACAATAAAAATAATACATTGTCATAACAATATTTGAAAAAGGTTAGGCTAAGTTCAAAGTTCCACATTTGTGCAATATTTATAATAATTTAATCATAACAATTATTTTTGACTAGCAATATGAAAAACAAATATGTGTTCTTTCAGACAAGAAAGATATGAAACTTCAAATTTATAATTAAATTTATTGAAATTGTGTACATTTGCACTGGCATCAAGGTTCATATACAAAGGTCAACTCTTTAAAATTGTTCAATGTATAATATGATGTCATACTTGGTATTTTGTATCAACATTCAAAAAATGGTAATAGTAATCATTACATAAGTATATTGTGATGTACATAGTAAAATAGCTGTAACAGAGCAAATATGTACATTTACTGCACAAACATTCAAGCATTGAACGCGTATTTCTAGATAAATCAAGTATTCATCCTATAGTCCAAATGTCATAATTAAAGTGCTTTTCAGGCTCTGAAAGGCATAATCGTTCAACATTTAAAAGAAAATCATCTCTGGCTTGGTGTGTAATGAATATGAGTTTCAAACGAGAATTAACATTGAACGCGTATTTTTCGGAAAATCTAGTATTCATCCTATACTCCAAATGTCCTAATTAAAACGCTTTTTAGTCTCTGAAAAGCATTATAATTCGACATTTTAAACAAAATCATGTCTGGCTTGGTCTGTAAAAAAAATGAGTTCAAATCAAAAATCAGAAATTAACACGAATTTCTCGAAAAATCGAATTTGAATCCTATAGGCGAAATGTAATAATTAAACGGCTTTTAAGGCTCTGAGAAGCGTAATAAATCAACATTTTAAAGAAAATCATCTCTGGCTTGGTCTGTACAGAAAGTGAGTTCAAACGATTACTAACTAAATTTAGTTAGTAATCGTTTGAAACTCACTTTCTGTACAGACCAAGGCAGTGATGATTTTTTTTAACATGTGGAATGATTATGCTTTTCAGAGTCTGAGGAGCTTTTTAATTATTACATCTCGCCTATAGGATCAAAACTTGATTTTTCGAGAAATTCGTGTTAAATGTTAATTTTAGTTTGAAACTAATTTTCTCTAAAGACCAAGCCAGAGATGATTTTCTTTAAAATGTTGAATTATTATGCTTCTCAGAGTCTGAAAATCGTTTTTATTATGACATTTGGACTGTTGGACGAATACTTAATTTTTCGAGAAATCTGCGTTCAATGCTAGTACTCGTTTGAAACTCATTTTCCCTACAGACCAAGACAGAGATGGTTTTCTTTAAAAGGTTGAATTATTATGCTTCTCAGAGTCTAAAAAGCGTTTTAATTAAGACATTTGGACTAAAGGATGAATACTTGATTTTTCGAGAAAATCGTTTTCAACGCTAGTATTCGCTTGAAACTCTTTTGCTCTACAGAACTAGCCAGAGATGATTTAACTTAAAATGTTGAATAATTATGCTTTTCAGAGACTAAAAAGCGTTTTAATTATGAAATTTTGATTATAGGAGGAATACTTGATTTTTCGAAAAATTCGCGTTTAATGCTAATTCTCGTTTGAAACTCATTTTCTCTACAGACCAAGCCAGAAATGATTTTCTTTAAAATGTTGATTTATTATGCTTTTCAGAGTCAGAAAAGCGTTTTAATTATGACATTTGGACTATAGGATGAATATTTGTTTTATCGAGAAATACGCGTTCAATGCTAGTACTCGTTTGAAACTCATTTTCAGTACAGCCCAAATCAGAGATGATTTAATTTAAAATGTTTAATTATTATACTTTTCTGAGGCTGAAAAGCGTTTTAATTTTTACATCTCGCCTATAGAATGAATACTTGATTTTTCAAGAAATACGCGTTATATTCTAGTACTCGTTTGAAACTCATTTTCTGTACAGACCAAGCCAGAGATGATTTTCTTTAAAATGTGGAATTATTATGCTTCTCAGAGCCTGAAAAGCTTTTAATTATTACATTATGACAATAAAAATAATACATTGCCACAACAATATTTGAAAAATGTTAGGCTAAATTCAAAGTTCGTCATTTGTGCAATATTTATAATAATTTAGTCATAGTAGTTATTTTTGACTAGCAATATGAAAAACAAATATCTTCAATCATATGTGTTCTTTCAGACAAGATAGATATGATACTTCAAATTTATAATTAAATTTATTGAAATTGTGTACATTTGCATTGGCATCAAGGTTTATATACAAAGGTCAGCTCTTTAAAATTGTTCAATGTATAATATGATGTCATACTTCGTATTTTGTATCAACATTCAAAAAATGTTAATAGTAATCATTAGATAAGTATATTTTGATGTACATAGTAAAATAGCTGTAACTGAGCAAATATGTACATTTACTAGACAAACATTCAAGCATTGAACGCGTATTTCTTGATTTATCGTGAAATACGCGTTAAATGCTAATTTTCGTTTGAAACTCATTTTCTCTACAGACCAAGCCAGAGATGGTTTTCTTTAAAAGGTTGAATTATTATGCTTGTCATAGCCTGAAAATCGTTTTAATTATGATATTTGGACTATAGGATGAATGCTTGATTTTTCAAGAAATACGCGTTAAATGCTAGTATTCGTTTGAAACTCATTTTCTGTACAGACCAAGCCAGAGATGATTTTCTTCAAAATGTGGAATTATGCTTTTCAGAGCCTGAAAAGTGTTTTAATTATTACATTATGACAATAAAAAAAATACATTTGAAAAAGGTTAGGCTAAGTTCAAAGTTCCACATTTGTGCAATATTTATAATAATTTAATCATAACAGTTATTTTTTACTAGCTATATGAAAAACAAATATCTTCAATCATATGTGTTCTTTCAGACAAGAAAGATATGATACTTCAAATTTATAATTAAATTTATTGAAATTGTGTACATTTGCACTGGCATCAAGGTTCATATACAAAGGTTAACTCTTTATAATTGTTCAATGTATAATATGATGTCATACTTGGTATTTTGTATCAACAATAAAAAAATGGTAATAGTAATCATTACATAAGTATATTGTGATGTACATAGTAAAATAGCTGTAACAGAGCAAATATGTACATTTACTACACAAACATTCAAGCATTGAACGCGTATTTCTCGATAAATCAAGTATTCATCCTATAGTCCAAATTTCATAATTATAATGCTTTTCAGGCTCTGAAAGGCATAATCGTTCAACATTTAAAAGAAAATCATCTCTGGCTTGGTGTGTAATGAATATGAGTTTCAAACGAGAATTAACATTGAATACGTATTTTTCGGAAAATCTAATATTCATCCTATAGTCAAAATGTCCTAATTAGAACGCTTTTTAGTCTCTGAAAAGCATTATAATTCGACATTTTAAACAAAATCATGTCTGGCTTGGTCTGTAAAAAAAATGAGTTCAAAACAAAAATCAGAAATTAACACGAATTTCTCGAAAAATCGAATTTGGATCCTATATGCGAAATGTAATAATTAAACGGCTTTTAAGGCTCTCAGAAGCGTAATAAATCAACATTTTAAAGAAAATCATCTCTGGCTTTGTCTGTACAGAAAGTGAGTTTCAAACGATTACTAACTAAATTTAGTTAGTAATCGTTTGAATCTCACTTTCTGTAAAGACCAAGCCAGAGATGATTTTCTTAAACATGTGGAATGATAATGCTTTTAGGGGTCTGAGAAGCTTTTTAATTATTACATCTCGCCTATAGGATCAAAACTTGATTTTTCGAGAAATTCGTGTTAAATGCTAATTTTTGTTTGAAACTGATTTTCTCTAAAGACCAAGCCAGAGATGATTTTCTTTAAAATGTTGAATTATTAGCTTCTCACAGTCTGAAAAGCGCTTTTATTATGACATTTGGACTGTTGGACGAATACTTAATTTTTCGAGAAATCTGCGTTCAATGCTAGTACTCGTTTGAAACTCATTTTCCCCACAGACCAAGCCGGAGATGATTTTCTTTAAAATGTTGAATTTTTATGCTATTCAGAGCCTGAAAAGCGTTTTAATTATTACGTTTCCCATATAGGATCAAGACATTATTTTTCGAGAAATTTGGGTTAATTACTAATTTTCATTTGAAAGTTATTTCCTCTACAGACCAAGCCAGTAATGACTTACATTAAAATGTTGAATTATTATGCTTTTCATAGTCTGAAAAGCGTTTTAATTACGACACCTCGCCTATAGGATTTAAACTTGATATTTCGAGAAATTCGTGTTAAATGCTAATTTTCGTTTGAAATTCATTTTCTCTCGAGACCAAGCCAGAGATGGTTTTCTTTAAAAGGTTGAATTATTATGCTTCTCAGAGTCTAAAAAGCGTTTTAATTAAGACATTTGGACTAAAGGATGAATACTAGATTTTTCAAGAAAATGGTTTTCAACGCTAGTATTCGCTTGAAACTCTTTTGCTCTACAGAACTAGCCAGAGATGATTTAACTTAAAATGTTGAATTATAATGCTTTTCAGAGACTAAAAAGCGTTTTAATTATGACATTTTGATTATACGATGAATACTTGATTTTTCGATAAATTCGCGTTCAATGCTAATTCTCGTTTGAAACTCATTTTCTCTACAGACCAAGCCAGAAATGATTTTCTTTAAAATGTTGATTTATTATGCTTTTCAGAGTCAGAAAAGCGTTTTAATTATGACATTTGGACTACAGGATGAATATTTGTTTTATCGAGAAATACACGTTCAATGCTAGTACTCGTTTGAAACTCATTTTCAGTACAGCCCAAATCAGAGATGATTTAATTTAAAATGTTTAATGATTATACTTTTCTGAGGCTGAAAAGCGTTTTAATTTTTACATCTCGCCTATAGAATGAATACTTGATTTTTCAAGAAATACGCGTTATATTCTAGTACTCGTTTGAAACTCATTTTCTGTACAGACCAAGCCAGAGATGATTTTCTTTAAAATGTGGAATTATTATGCTTCTCAGAGCCTGAAAAGCTTTTAATTATTACATTATGACAATAAAAATAATACATTGCCACAACAATATTTGAAAAATGTTAGGCTAAATTCAAAGTTCGTCATTTGTGCAATATTTATAATAATTTAGTCATAGTAGTTATTTTTGACTAGCAATATGAAAAACAAATATCTTCAATCATATGTGTTCTTTCAGACAAGATAGATATGATACTTCAAATTTATAATTAAATTTATTGAAATTTTGTACATTTGCATTGGCATCAAGGTTTATATACAAAGGTCAGCTCTTTAAAATTGTTCAATGTATAATATGATGTCATACTTGGTATTTTGTATCAACATTCAAAAAATGGTAATAGTAATCATTAGATAAGTATATTGTGGTTGTACATAGAAAAAAGCTGTAACAGAGCAAATATGTACATTTACTACACAAACATTCAAGCATTGAACGCGTATTTCTTGATTTATCGTGAAATACGCGTTAAATGCTAATTTTCGTTTCAAACTCATTTTCTCTACAGACCAAGCCAGAGATGGTTTTCTTTAAAAGGTTGAATTATTATGCTTGTCATAGCCTGAAAATCGTTTTAATTATGATATTTGGACTATAGGATGAATGCTTGATTTTTTCAAGAAATACGCGTTAAATGCTAGTACTCGTTTGAAACTCATTTTCTGTACAGACCAAGCCAGAGATGATTTTCTTTAAAATGTGGAATTATTATGCTTCTCAGAGCCTGAAAAGCTTTTAATTATTACATTATGACAATAAAAATAATACATGGCCACAACAATATTTGAAAAATGTTAGGCTAAATTCAAAGTTCGTCATTTGTGCAATATTTATAATAATTTAGTCATAGTAGTTATTTTTGACTAGCAATATGAAAAACAAATATCTTCAATCATATGTGTTCTTTCAGACAAGATGATACTTCAAATTTATAATTAAATTTATTGAAATTGTGTACATTTGCACTGGCATCAAAGTTCATATACAAAGGTCAACTCTTTAAAATTGTTCAATGTATAATATGATGTCATACTTGGTATTTTGTATCAACATTCAAAAATGGTAATAGTAATCATTACATAAGTACATTGTGATGTACATAGTAAAATAGCTGTAACAGAGCAAATATGTACATTTACTACACAAACATTCAAGCATTGAACGCGTATTTCTCTATAAATCAAGTATTCATCCTATAGTCCAAATGTCATAATGAAAATGCTTTTCAGGCTCTGAAAGGCATAATCGTTCAACATTTAAAAGAAAATCATCTCTGGCTTGGTGTGTAATGAATATGAGTTTCAAACGAGAATTAACATTGAATGCGTATTTTTCGGAAAATCTAATATTCATCCTATAGTCAAAATGTCCTAATTAAAACGCTTTTTAGTCTCTGAAAAGCATTATAATTCGACATTTTAAACAAAATCATGTCTGGCTTGGTCTGTAAAAAAAATTAGTTCAAAACAAAAATCAGAAATTAACACGAATTTCTCGAAAAATCGAATTTGGATCCTATAGGCGAAATGTAATAATTAAACGGCTTTTAAGGCTCTGAGAAGCGTAATAAATCAACATTTTAAAGAAAATCATCTCTGGCTTGGTCTGTACAGAAAGTGAGTTTCAAACGATTACTAACTAAATTTAGTTAGTAATCGTTTGAAACTCACTTTCTGTACAGACCAAGCCAGAAATGATTTTCTTTAACATGTTGAATTATTATGCTTCTCAGACTCTGAAAAGCGTTTTTATTATGACATTTGGACTGTTGGACGAATACTTAATTTTTCGAGATATCTGCGTTCAATGCTAGTTCTCGTTTGAAACTCATTTTCCCTACAGACCAAGACAGAGATGGTTTTCTTTAAAAGGTTGAATTATTATGCTTCTCAGAGTCTAAAAAGCGTTTCAATTAAGTCATTTGGACTAAAGGATGAATACTTGATTTTTCGAGAAAATCGTTTTCAACGCTAGTATTCGCTTGAAACTCTTTTGCTCTACAGAATTAGCCAGAGATGATTTATCTTAAAATGTTGAATAATTATGCTTTTCAGAGACTAAAAAGCGTTTTAATTATGACATTTTGATTATATGAGGAATACTTGATTTTTCGAAAAATTCGCGTTCAATGCTAATTTTCGTTTGAAACTCATTTTCTCTACAGACCAAGCCAGAAATGATTTTCTTTAAAATGTTGATTTATTATGCTTTCAGAGTCAGAAAAGCGTTTTAATTATGACATTTGGACTATAGGATGAATATTTGTTTTATCGAGAAATACGCGTTCAATGCTAGTACTCGTTTGAAACTCATTTTCACTACAGCCCAAATCAGAGATGATTTAATTTAAAATGTTTAATTATTATACTTTTCTGAGGCTGAAAAGCGTTTCAATTTTTACATCTCGCCTATAGAATGAATACTTGATTTTTCAAGAAATACGCGTTATATTCTAGTACTCGTTTGAAACTCATTTTCTGTACAGACCAAGCCAGAGATGATTTTCTTTAAAATGTGGAATTATTATGCTTCTCAGAGCCTGAAAAGCGTTTTAATTATTACATTATGACAATAAAAATAATACATTGCCACAACAATATTTGAAAAATGTTAGGCTAAATTCAAAGTTCGACATTTGTGCAATATTTATAATAATTTAGTCATAGTAGTTATTTTTGACTAGCAATATGAAAAACAAATATCTTCAATCATATGTATTCTTTCAGACAAGATAGATATGATACTTCAAATTTATAATTAAATTGATTGAAATTGTGTACATTTGCATTGGCATCATGGTTTATATACAAAGGTCAGCTCTTTAAAATTGTTCAATGTATAATATGATGTCATACTTGGTATTTTGTATCAACATTCAAAAGATGGTAATAGTAACCATTAGATAAGTATATTGTGGTTGTACATAGTAAAAAAGCTGTAACAGAGCAAATATGTACATTTACTAGACAAACATTCAAGCATTGAACGCGTATTTCTTGATTTATCGTGAAATACGCGTTAAATGCTAATTTTCGTTTGAAACTCATTTTCTCTACAGACCAAGCCAGAGATGGTTTTCTTTAAAAGGTTGAATTATTATGCTTGTCATAGCCTGAAAATCGTTTTAATTATGATATTTGGACTATAGGATCAATGCTTGATTTTTCAAGATATACGCGTTAAATGCTAGTACTCGTTTGAAACTCATTTTCTGTACAAACCAAGCCAGAGATGATTTTCTTTAAAATGTTGAATTATTATGCTTTTCAGAGCCTGAAAAGTGTTTTAATTATTACATTATGACAATAAAAATAATACATTGTCATAACAATATTTGAAAAAGGTTAGGCTAAGTTCAAAGTTCCACATTTGTGCAATATTTATAATAATTTAATCATAACAATTATTTTTGACTAGCAATATGAAAAACAAATATGTGTTCTTTCAGACAAGAAAGATATGAAACTTCAAATTTATAATTAAATTTATTGAAATTGTGTACATTTGCACTGGCATCAAGGTTCATATACAAAGGTCAACTCTTTAAAATTGTTCAATGTATAATATGATGTCATACTTGGTATTTTGTATCAACATTCAAAAAATGGTAATAGTAATCATTACATAAGTATATTGTGATGTACATAGTAAAATAGCTGTAACAGAGCAAATATGTACATTTACTGCACAAACATTCAAGCATTGAACGCGTATTTCTAGATAAATCAAGTATTCATCCTATAGTCCAAATGTCATAATTAAAGTGCTTTTCAGGCTCTGAAAGGCATAATCGTTCAACATTTAAAAGAAAATCATCTCTGGCTTGGTGTGTAATGAATATGAGTTTCAAACGAGAATTAACATTGAACGCGTATTTTTCGGAAAATCTAGTATTCATCCTATACTCCAAATGTCCTAATTAAAACGCTTTTTAGTCTCTGAAAAGCATTATAATTCGACATTTTAAACAAAATCATGTCTGGCTTGGTCTGTAAAAAAAAATGAGTTCAAATCAAAAATCAGAAATTAACACGAATTTCTCGAAAAATCGAATTTGGATCCTATAGGCGAAATGTAATAATTAAACGGCTTTTAAGGCTCTGAGAAGCGTAATAAATCAACATTTTAAAGAAAATCATCTCTGGCTTGGTCTGTACAGAAAGTGAGTTCAAACGATTACTAACTAAATTTAGTTAGTAATCGTTTGAAACTCACTTTCTGTACAGACCAAGGCAGTGATGATTTTTTTTAACATGTGGAATGATTATGCTTTTCAGAGTCTGAGGAGCTTTTTAATTATTACATCTCGCCTATAGGATCAAAACTTGATTTTTCGAGAAATTCGTGTTAAATGTTAATTTTAGTTTGAAACTAATTTTCTCTAAAGACCAAGCCAGAGATGATTTTCTTTAAAATGTTGAATTATTATGCTTCTCAGAGTCTGAAAATCGTTTTTATTATGACATTTGGACTGTTGGACGAATACTTAATTTTTCGAGAAATCTGCGTTCAATGCTAGTACTCGTTTGAAACTCAATTTCCCTACAGACCAAGACAGAGATGGTTTTCTTTAAAAGGTTGAATTATTATGCTTCTCAGAGTCTAAAAAGCGTTTTAATTAAGACATTTGGACTAAAGGATGAATACTTGATTTTTCGAGAAAATCGTTTTCAACGCTAGTATTCGCTTGAAACTCTTTTGCTCTACAGAACTAGCCAGAGATGATTTAACTTAAAATGTTGAATAATTATGCTTTTCAGAGACTAAAAAGCGTTTTAATTATGAAATTTTGATTATAGGAGGAATACTTGATTTTTCGAAAAATTCGCGTTTAATGCTAATTCTCGTTTGAAACTCATTTTCTCTACAGACCAAGCCAGAAATGATTTTCTTTAAAATGTTGATTTATTATGCTTTTCAGAGTCAGAAAAGCGTTTTAATTATGACATTTGGACTATAGGATGAATATTTGTTTTAGCGAGAAATACGCGTTCAATGCTAGTACTCGTTTGAAACTCATTTTCACTACAGCCCAAATCAGAGATGATTTAATTTAAAATGTTTAATTATTATACTTTTCTGAGGCTGAAAAGCGTTTTAATTTTTACATCTCGCCTACAGAATGAATACTTGATTTTTCAAGAAATACGCGTTATATTCTAGTACTCGTTTGAAACTCATTTTCTGTACAGACCAAGCCAGAGATGATTTTCTTTAGAATGTGGAATTATTATGCTTCTCAGAGCCTGAAAAGCGTTTTAATTATTACATTATGACAATAAAAATAATACATTGCCACAACAATATTTGAAAAGTGTTAGGCTAAATTCAAAGTTCGACATTTGTGCAATATTTATAATAATTTAGTCATAGTAGTTATTTTTGACTAGCAATATGAAAAGCAAATATCTTCAATCATATGTGTTCTTTCAGACAAGATAGATATGATACTTCAAATTTATAATTAAATTTATTGAAATTGTGTACATTTGCATTGGCATCAAGGTTTATATACAAAGGTCAGTTCTTTAAAATTGTTCAATGTATAATATGATGTCATACTTGGTATTTTGTATCAACATTCAAAAAATGGTAATAGTAATCATTAGATAAGTATATTGTGTTGTACATAGTAAAATAGCTGTAACAGAGCAAATATGTGCATTTGGTACACAAACATTCTAGCATTGAACGCGTATTTCTTGATTTATCGTGAAATACGCGTTAATGCTAATTTTCGTTTGAAACTCATTTTCTCTACAGACCAAGCCAGAGATGGTTTTCTTTAAAATGTTGAATTATTATGCTTGTCATAGCCTGAAAATCGTTTTAATTATGATATTTGGACTATAGGATGAATGCTTGATTTTTCAAGAATTACGCGTAAATGCTAGTACTCGTTTGAAACTCATTTTCTGTACAGACCAAGCCAGATATGATTTTCTTTAAAATGTGGAATTATTATGCTATTCAGAGCCTGAAAAGTGTTTTAATTATTACATTATGACAATAAAAATAATACATTGTCATAACAATATTTGAAAAAGGTTAGGCTAAGTTCAAAGTTCCACATTTGAGTTCAAATCAAAAATCAGAAATTAACACGAATTTCTCGAAAAATCGAATTTGGATCCTATAGGCGAAATGTAATAATTAAACGGGGTATAAGGCTCTGAGAAGCGTAATAAATCAACATTTTAAAGAAAATCATCTCTGGCTTGGTCTGTATAGAAATTTAGTTAGTAATCGTTTGAAACTCACTTTCTGTACAGACCAAGCCAGAGATGATTTTCTTTAACATGTGGAATGAATATGCTTTTCAGAGTCTGAGAAGCTTTTTAATTATTACATCTCGCCTATAGGATCAAAACTTGATTTTTCGAGAAATTCGTTTTAAATGCTAATTTTAGTTTGAAACTAATTTTCTCTAATAAACCAAGCCAGATATGATTTTCTTTAAAAAGTTGAATTATTATGCTTCTCAGAGTCAGAAAAGCGTTTTAATTATGACATTTGTACTATAGGATGAATATTTGTTTTATCGAGAAATACGCGTTCAATGCTAGTACTCGTTTGAAACTCATTTTCACTACAGCCCAAATCAGAGATGATTTAATTTAAAATGTTTAATTATTATACTTTTCTGAGGCTGAAAAGCGTTTTAATTTTTACATCTCGCCTACAGAATGAATACTTGATTTTTCAAGAAATACGCGTTATATTCTAGTACTCGTTTGAAACTCATTTTCTGTACAGACCAAGCCAGAGATGATTTTCTTTAGAATGTGGAATTATTATGCTTCTCAGAGCCTGAAAAGCGTTTTAATTATTACATTATGACAATCAAAATAATACATTGCCACAACAATATTTGAAAAGTGTTAGGCTAAATTCAAAGTTCGACATTTGTGCAATATTTATAATAATTTAGTCATAGTAGTTATTTTTGACTAGCAATATGAAAAGCAAATATCTTCAATCATATGTGTTCTTTCAGACAAGATAGATATGATACTTCAAATTTATAATTAAATTGATTGAAATTGTGTACATTTGCATTGGCATCATGGTTTATATACAAAGGTCAGCTCTTTAAAATTGTTCAATGTATAATATGATGTCATACTTGGTATTTTGTATCAACATTCAAAAGATGGTAATAGTAACCATTAGATAAGTATATTGTGGTTGTACATAGTAAAAAAGCTGTAACAGAGCAAATATGTACATTTACTACACAAACATTCAAGCATTGAACGCGTATTTCTTGATTTATCGTGAAATACGCGTTAAATGCTAATTTTCGTTTGAAACTCATTTTCTCTACAGACCAAGCCAGAGATGGTTTTCTTTAAAAGGTTGAATTATTATGCTTGTCATAGCCTGAAAATCGTTTTAATTATGATATTTGGACTATAGGATCAATGCTTGATTTTTCAAGATATACGCGTTAAATGCTAGTACTCGTTTGAAACTCATTTTCTGTACAAACCAAGCCAGAGATGATTTTCTTTAAAATGTTGAATTATTATGCTTTTCAGAGCCTGAAAAGTGTTTTAATTATTACATTATGACAATAAAAATAATACATTGTCATAACAATATTTGAAAAAGGTTAGGCTAAGTTCAAAGTTCCACATTTGTGCAATATTTATAATAATTTAATCATAACAATTATTTTTGACTAGCAATATGAAAAACAAATATGTGTTCTTTCAGACAAGAAAGATATGAAACTTCAAATTTATAATTAAATTTATTGAAATTGTGTACATTTGCACTGGCATCAAGGTTCATATACAAAGGTCAACTCTTTAAAATTGTTCAATGTATAATATGATGTCATACTTGGTATTTTGTATCAACATTCAAAAAATGGTAATAGTAATCATTACATAAGTATATTGTGATGTACATAGTAAAATAGCTGTAACAGAGCAAATATGTACATTTACTGCACAAACATTCAAGCATTGAACGCGTATTTCTAGATAAATCAAGTATTCATCCTATAGTCCAAATGTCATAATTAAAGTGCTTTTCAGGCTCTGAAAGGCATAATCGTTCAACATTTAAAAGAAAATCATCTCTGGCTTGGTGTGTAATGAATATGAGTTTCAAACGAGAATTAACATTGAACGCGTATTTTTCGGAAAATCTAGTATTCATCCTATACTCCAAATGTCCTAATTAAAACGCTTTTTAGTCTCTGAAAAGCATTATAATTCGACATTTTAAACAAAATCATGTCTGGCTTGGTCTGTAAAAAAAATGAGTTCAAATCAAAAATCAGAAATTAACACGAATTTCTCGAAAAATCGAATTTGGATCCTATAGGCGAAATGTAATAATTAAACGGCTTTTAAGGCTCTGAGAAGCGTAATAAATCAACATTTTAAAGAAAATCATCTCTGGCTTGGTCTGTACAGAAAGTGAGTTCAAACGATTACTAACTAAATTTAGTTAGTAATCGTTTGAAACTCACTTTCTGTACAGACCAAGGCAGTGATGATTTTTTTTAACATGTGGAATGATTATGCTTTTCAGAGTCTGAGGAGCTTTTTAATTATTACATCTCGCCTATAGGATCAAAACTTGATTTTTCGAGAAATTCGTGTTAAATGTTAATTTTAGTTTGAAACTAATTTTCTCTAAAGACCAAGCCAGAGATGATTTTCTTTAAAATGTTGAATTATTATGCTTCTCAGAGTCTGAAAATCGTTTTTATTATGACATTTGGACTGTTGGACGAATACTTAATTTTTCGAGAAATCTGCGTTCAATGCTAGTACTCGTTTGAAACTCAATTTCCCTACAGACCAAGACAGAGATGGTTTTCTTTAAAAGGTTGAATTATTATGCTTCTCAGAGTCTAAAAAGCGTTTTAATTAAGACATTTGGACTAAAGGATGAATACTTGATTTTTCGAGAAAATCGTTTTCAACGCTAGTATTCGCTTGAAACTCTTTTGCTCTACAGAACTAGCCAGAGATGATTTAACTTAAAATGTTGAATAATTATGCTTTTCAGAGACTAAAAAGCGTTTTAATTATGAAATTTTGATTATAGGAGGAATACTTGATTTTTCGAAAAATTCGCGTTTAATGCTAATTCTCGTTTGAAACTCATTTTCTCTACAGACCAAGCCAGAAATGATTTTCTTTAAAATGTTGATTTATTATGCTTTTCAGAGTCAGAAAAGCGTTTTAATTATGACATTTGGACTATAGGATGAATATTTGTTTTAGCGAGAAATACGCGTTCAATGCTAGTACTCGTTTGAAACTCATTTTCACTACAGCCCAAATCAGAGATGATTTAATTTAAAATGTTTAATTATTATACTTTTCTGAGGCTGAAAAGCGTTTTAATTTTTACATCTCGCCTACAGAATGAATACTTGATTTTTCAAGAAATACGCGTTATATTCTAGTACTCGTTTGAAACTCATTTTCTGTACAGACCAAGCCAGAGATGATTTTCTTTAGAATGTGGAATTATTATGCTTCTCAGAGCCTGAAAAGCGTTTTAATTATTACATTATGACAATAAAAATAATACATTGCCACAACAATATTTGAAAAGTGTTAGGCTAAATTCAAAGTTCGACATTTGTGCAATATTTATAATAATTTAGTCATAGTAGTTATTTTTGACTAGCAATATGAAAAGCAAATATCTTCAATCATATGTGTTCTTTCAGACAAGATAGATATGATACTTCAAATTTATAATTAAATTTATTGAAATTGTGTACATTTGCATTGGCATCAAGGTTTATATACAAAGGTCAGTTCTTTAAAATTGTTCAATGTATAATATGATGTCATACTTGGTATTTTGTATCAACATTCAAAAAATGGTAATAGTAATCATTAGATAAGTATATTGTGTTGTACATAGTAAAATAGCTGTAACAGAGCAAATATGTGCATTTGGTACACAAACATTCTAGCATTGAACGCGTATTTCTTGATTTATCGTGAAATACGCGTTAATGCTAATTTTCGTTTGAAACTCATTTTCTCTACAGACCAAGCCAGAGATGGTTTTCTTTAAAATGTTGAATTATTATGCTTGTCATAGCCTGAAAATCGTTTTAATTATGATATTTGGACTATAGGATGAATGCTTGATTTTTCAAGAATTACGCGTAAAATGCTAGTACTCGTTTGAAACTCATTTTCTGTACAGACCAAGCCAGATATGATTTTCTTTAAAATGTGGAATTATTATGCTATTCAGAGCCTGAAAAGTGTTTTAATTATTACATTATGACAATAAAAATAATACATTGTCATAACAATATTTGAAAAAGGTTAGGCTAAGTTCAAAGTTGCACATTTGAGTTCAAATCAAAAATCAGAAATTAACACGAATTTCTCGAAAATTCGAATTTGGATCCTATAGGCGAAATGTAATAATTAAACGGGGTATAAGGCTCTGAGAAGCGTAATAAATCAACATTTTAAAGAAAATCATCTCTGGCTTGGTCTGTATAGAAATTTAGTTAGTAATCGTTTGAAACTCACTTTCTGTACAGACCAAGCCAGAGATGATTTTCTTTAACATGTGGAATGAATATGCTTTTCAGAGTCTGAGAAGCTTTTTAATTATTACATCTCGCCTATAGGATCAAAACTTGATTTTTCGAGAAATTCGTTTTAAATGCTAATTTTAGTTTGAAACTAATTTTCTCTAATAAACCAAGCCAGATATGATTTTCTTTAAAAAGTTGAATTATTATGCTTCTCAGAGTCAGAAAAGCGTTTTAATTATGACATTTGTACTATAGGATGAATATTTGTTTTATCGAGAAATACGCGTTCAATGCTAGTACTCGTTTGAAACTCATTTTCACTACAGCCCAAATCAGAGATGATTTAATTTAAAATGTTTAATTATTATACTTTTCTGAGGCTGAAAAGCGTTTTAATTTTTACATCTCGCCTACAGAATGAATACTTGATTTTTCAAGAAATACGCGTTATATTCTAGTACTCGTTTGAAACTCATTTTCTGTACAGACCAAGCCAGAGATGATTTTCTTTAGAATGTGGAATTATTATGCTTCTCAGAGCCTGAAAAGCGTTTTAATTATTACATTATGACAATAAAAATAATACATTGCCACAACAATATTTGAAAAGTGTTAGGCTAAATTCAAAGTTCGACATTTGTGCAATATTTATAATAATTTAGTCATAGTAGTTATTTTTGACTAGCAATATGAAAAGCAAATATCTTCAATCATATGTGTTCTTTCAGACAAGATAGATATGATACTTCAAATTTATAATTAAATTGATTGAAATTGTGTACATTTGCATTGGCATCATGGTTTATATACAAAGGTCAGCTCTTTAAAATTGTTCAATGTATAATATGATGTCATACTTGGTATTTTGTATCAACATTCAAAAGATGGTAATAGTAACCATTAGATAAGTATATTGTGGTTGTACATAGTAAAAAAGCTGTAACAGAGCAAATATGTACATTTACTACACAAACATTCAAGCATTGAACGCGTATTTCTTGATTTATCGTGAAATACGCGTTAAATGCTAATTTTCGTTTGAAACTCATTTTCTCTACAGACCAAGCCAGAGATGGTTTTCTTTAAAAGGTTGAATTATTATGCTTGTCATAGCCTGAAAATCGTTTTAATTATGATATTTGGACTATAGGATCAATGCTTGATTTTTCAAGATATACGCGTTAAATGCTAGTACTCGTTTGAAACTCATTTTCTGTACAAACCAAGCCAGAGATGATTTTCTTTAAAATGTTGAATTATTATGCTTTTCAGAGCCTGAAAAGTGTTTTAATTATTACATTATGACAATAAAAATAATACATTGTCATAACAATATTTGAAAAAGGTTAGGCTAAGTTCAAAGTTCCACATTTGTGCAATATTTATAATAATTTAATCATAACAATTATTTTTGACTAGCAATATGAAAAACAAATATGTGTTCTTTCAGACAAGAAAGATATGAAACTTCAAATTTATAATTAAATTTATTGAAATTGTGTACATTTGCACTGGCATCAAGGTTCATATACAAAGGTCAACTCTTTAAAATTGTTCAATGTATAATATGATGTCATACTTGGTATTTTGTATCAACATTCAAAAAATGGTAATAGTAATCATTACATAAGTATATTGTGATGTACATAGTAAAATAGCTGTAACAGAGCAAATATGTACATTTACTGCACAAACATTCAAGCATTGAACGCGTATTTCTAGATAAATCAAGTATTCATCCTATAGTCCAAATGTCATAATTAAAGTGCTTTTCAGGCTCTGAAAGGCATAATCGTTCAACATTTAAAAGAAAATCATCTCTGGCTTGGTGTGTAATGAATATGAGTTTCAAACGAGAATTAACATTGAACGCGTATTTTTCGGAAAATCTAGTATTCATCCTATACTCCAAATGTCCTAATTAAAACGCTTTTTAGTCTCTGAAAAGCATTATAATTCGACATTTTAAACAAAATCATGTCTGGCTTGGTCTGTAAAAAAAATGAGTTCAAATCAAAAATCAGAAATTAACACGAATTTCTCGAAAAATCGAATTTGGATCCTATAGGCGAAATGTAATAATTAAACGGCTTTTAAGGCTCTGAGAAGCGTAATAAATCAACATTTTAAAGAAAATCATCTCTGGCTTGGTCTGTACAGAAAGTGAGTTCAAACGATTACTAACTAAATTTAGTTAGTAATCGTTTGAAACTCACTTTCTGTACAGACCAAGGCAGTGATGATTTTTTTTAACATGTGGAATGATTATGCTTTTCAGAGTCTGAGGAGCTTTTTAATTATTACATCTCGCCTATAGGATCAAAACTTGATTTTTCGAGAAATTCGTGTTAAATGTTAATTTTAGTTTGAAACTAATTTTCTCTAAAGACCAAGCCAGAGATGATTTTCTTTAAAATGTTGAATTATTATGCTTCTCAGAGTCTGAAAATCGTTTTTATTATGACATTTGGACTGTTGGACGAATACTTAATTTTTCGAGAAATCTGCGTTCAATGCTAGTACTCGTTTGAAACTCAATTTCCCTACAGACCAAGACAGAGATGGTTTTCTTTAAAAGGTTGAATTATTATGCTTCTCAGAGTCTAAAAAGCGTTTTAATTAAGACATTTGGACTAAAGGATGAATACTTGATTTTTCGAGAAAATCGTTTTCAACGCTAGTATTCGCTTGAAACTCTTTTGCTCTACAGAACTAGCCAGAGATGATTTAACTTAAAATGTTGAATAATTATGCTTTTCAGAGACTAAAAAGCGTTTTAATTATGAAATTTTGATTATAGGAGGAATACTTGATTTTTCGAAAAATTCGCGTTTAATGCTAATTCTCGTTTGAAACTCATTTTCTCTACAGACCAAGCCAGAAATGATTTTCTTTAAAATGTTGATTTATTATGCTTTTCAGAGTCAGAAAAGCGTTTTAATTATGACATTTGGACTATAGGATGAATATTTGTTTTAGCGAGAAATACGCGTTCAATGCTAGTACTCGTTTGAAACTCATTTTCACTACAGCCCAAATCAGAGATGATTTAATTTAAAATGTTTAATTATTATACTTTTCTGAGGCTGAAAAGCGTTTTAATTTTTACATCTCGCCTACAGAATGAATACTTGATTTTTCAAGAAATACGCGTTATATTCTAGTACTCGTTTGAAACTCATTTTCTGTACAGACCAAGCCAGAGATGATTTTCTTTAGAATGTGGAATTATTATGCTTCTCAGAGCCTGAAAAGCGTTTTAATTATTACATTATGACAATAAAAATAATACATTGCCACAACAATATTTGAAAAGTGTTAGGCTAAATTCAAAGTTCGACATTTGTGCAATATTTATAATAATTTAGTCATAGTAGTTATTTTTGACTAGCAATATGAAAAGCAAATATCTTCAATCATATGTGTTCTTTCAGACAAGATAGATATGATACTTCAAATTTATAATTAAATTTATTGAAATTGTGTACATTTGCATTGGCATCAAGGTTTATATACAAAGGTCAGTTCTTTAAAATTGTTCAATGTATAATATGATGTCATACTTGGTATTTTGTATCAACATTCAAAAAATGGTAATAGTAATCATTAGATAAGTATATTGTGTTGTACATAGTAAAATAGCTGTAACAGAGCAAATATGTGCATTTGGTACACAAACATTCTAGCATTGAACGCGTATTTCTTGATTTATCGTGAAATACGCGTTAATGCTAATTTTCGTTTGAAACTCATTTTCTCTACAGACCAAGCCAGAGATGGTTTTCTTTAAAATGTTGAATTATTATGCTTGTCATAGCCTGAAAATCGTTTTAATTATGATATTTGGACTATAGGATGAATGCTTGATTTTTCAAGAATTACGCGTAAAATGCTAGTACTCGTTTGAAACTCATTTTCTGTACAGACCAAGCCAGATATGATTTTCTTTAAAATGTGGAATTATTATGCTATTCAGAGCCTGAAAAGTGTTTTAATTATTACATTATGACAATAAAAATAATACATTGTCATAACAATATTTGAAAAAGGTTAGGCTAAGTTCAAAGTTCCACATTTGAGTTCAAATCAAAAATCAGAAATTAACACGAATTTCTCGAAAAATCGAATTTGGATCCTATAGGCGAAATGTAATAATTAAACGGGGTATAAGGCTCTGAGAAGCGTAATAAATCAACATTTTAAAGAAAATCATCTCTGGCTTGGTCTGTATAGAAATTTAGTTAGTAATCGTTTGAAACTCACTTTCTGTACAGACCAAGCCAGAGATGATTTTCTTTAACATGTGGAATGAATATGCTTTTCAGAGTCTGAGAAGCTTTTTAATTATTACATCTCGCCTATAGGATCAAAACTTGATTTTTCGAGAAATTCGTTTTAAATGCTAATTTTAGTTTGAAACTAATTTTCTCTAATAAACCAAGCCAGATATGATTTTCTTTAAAAAGTTGAATTATTATGCTTCTCAGAGTCAGAAAAGCGTTTTAATTATGACATTTGTACTATAGGATGAATATTTGTTTTATCGAGAAATACGCGTTCAATGCTAGTACTCGTTTGAAACTCATTTTCACTACAGCCCAAATCAGAGATGATTTAATTTAAAATGTTTAATTATTATACTTTTCTGAGGCTGAAAAGCGTTTTAATTTTTACATCTCGCCTACAGAATGAATACTTGATTTTTCAAGAAATACGCGTTATATTCTAGTACTCGTTTGAAACTCATTTTCTGTACAGACCAAGCCAGAGATGATTTTCTTTAGAATGTGGAATTATTATGCTTCTCAGAGCCTGAAAAGCGTTTTAATTATTACATTATGACAATAAAAATAATACATTGCCACAACAATATTTGAAAAGTGTTAGGCTAAATTCAAAGTTCGACATTTGTGCAATATTTATAATAATTTAGTCATAGTAGTTATTTTTGACTAGCAATATGAAAAGCAAATATCTTCAATCATATGTGTTCTTTCAGACAAGATAGATATGATACTTCAAATTTATAATTAAATTTATTGAAATTGTGTACATTTGCATTGGCATCAAGGTTTATATACAAAGGTCAGTTCTTTAAAATTGTTCAATGTATAATATGATGTCATACTTGGTATTTTGTATCAACATTCAAAAAATGGTAATAGTAATCATTAGATAAGTATATTGTGTTGTACATAGTAAAATTGCTGTAACAGAGCAAATATGTGCATTTAGTACACAAACATTCTAGCATTGAACGCGTATTTCTTGATTTATCGTGAAATACGCGTTAATGCTAATTTTCGTTTGAAACTCATTTTCTCTACAGACCAAGCCAGAGATGGTTTTCTTTAAAATGTTGAATTATTATGCTTGTCATAGCCTGAAAATCGTTTTAATTATGATATTTGGACTATAGGATGAATGCTTGATTTTTCAAGAATTACGCGTAAAATGCTAGTACTCGTTTGAAACTCATTTTCTGTACAGACCAAGCCCGAGTTGATTTTCTTTAAAATGTGGAATTATTATGCTATTCAGAGCCTGAAAAGTGTTTTAATTATTACATTATGACAATAAAAATAATACATTGTCATAACAATATTTGAAAAAGGTTAGGCTAAGTTCAAAGTTGCACATTTGAGTTCAAATCAAAAATCAGAAATTAACACGAATTTCTCGAAAATTCGAATTTGGATCCTATAGGCGAAATGTAATAATTAAACGGGGTATAAGGCTCTGAGAAGCGTAATAAATCAACATTTTAAAGAAAATCATCTCTGGCTTGGTCTGTATAGAAATTTAGTTAGTAATCGTTTGAAACTCACTTTCTGTACAGACCAAGCCAGAGATGATTTTCTTTAACATGTGGAATGAATATGCTTTTCAGAGTCTGAGAAGCTTTTTAATTATTACATCTCGCCTATAGGATCAAAACTTGATTTTTCGAGAAATTCGTTTTAAATGCTAATTTTAGTTTGAAACTAATTTTCTCTAATAAACCAAGCCAGAGATGATTTTCTTTAAAATGTTGAATTATTATGCTTCTCAGAGTCAGAAAAGCGTTTTAATTATGACATTTGTACTATAGGATGAATATTTGTTTTATCGAGAAATACGCGTTCAATGCTAGTACTCGTTTGAAACTCATTTTCAGTACAGCCCAAATCAGAGATGATTTAATTTAAAATGTTTAATTATTACACTTTTCTGAGGCTGAAAAGCGTTTTAATTTTTACATCTCGCCTATAGAATGAATACTTGATTTTTCAAGAAATACGCGTTATATTCTAGTACTCGATTGAAACTCATTTTCTGTACAGACCAAGCCAGAGATGATTTTCTTTAAAATGTGGAATTATTATGCTTCTCAGAGCCTGAAAAGCGTTTTAATTATTACATTATGACAATAAAAGTAATACATTGCCACAACAATATTTGAAAAGTGTTAGGCTAAATTCAAAGTTCGACATTTGTGCAATATTTATAATAATTTAGTCATAGTAGTTATTTTTGACTAGCAATATGAAAAACAAATATCTTCAATCATATGTGTTCTTTCAGACAAGATAGATATGATACTTCAAATTTATAATTAAATTTATTGAAATTGTGTACATTTGCACTGGCATCAAGGTTCATATACAAAGGTCAACTCTTTATAATTGTTCAATGTATAATATGATGTCATACTTGGTATTTTGTATCAACATTCAAAAAATGGTAATAGTAATCATTACATAAGTATATTGTGATGTACATAGTAAAATAGCTGTAACAGAGCAAATATGAACATTTACTACACAAACATTCAAGCATTGAACGCGTATTTCTCGATAAATCAAGTATTCATCCTATAGTCCAAATGTCATAATGAAAATGCTTTTCAGGCTCTGAAAGGCATAATCGTTCAACATTTAAAAGAAAATCATCTCTGGCTTGGTGTGTAATGAATATGAGTTTCAAACGAGAATTAACATTGAATGCGTATTTTTCGGAAAATCTAATATTCATCCTATAGTCAAAATGTCCTAATTAAAACGCTTTTTAGTCTCTGAAAAGCATTATAATTCGACATTTTAAACAAAATCATGTCTGGCTTGGTCTGTAAAAAAAATGAGTTCAAAACAAAAATCAGAAATTAACACGAATTTCTCGAAAAATCGAATTTGGATCCTATAGGCGAAATGTAATAATTAAACGGATTTTAAGGCTCTGAGAAGCTTAATAAATCAACATTTTAAAGAAAATCATCTCTGGCTTGGTCTGTACAGAAAGTGAGTTAGTAATTTTGTTTGTAATCGTTTGAAACTCACTTTCTGTACAGACCAAGCCAGAAATGATTTTCTTTAACATGTTGAATTATTATGCTTCTCAGACTCTGAAAAGCGTTTTTATTATGACATTTGGACTGTTGGACGAATACTTAATTTTTCGAGAAATCTGCATTCAATGCTAGTACTCGTTTGAAACTCATTTTCCCTACAGAACAAGCCAGAGATCGTTTTCTTTAAAAGGTTGAATTATTATGCTTCTCAGAGCTTAAAAGCGTTTTAATTAAGACATTTGGACTAAAGGATGAATACTTGATTTTTCGAGAAAATCGTTTTCAACGCTAGTATTCGCTTGAAACTCTTTTGCTCTACAGAACTAGCCAGAGATGATTTAACTTAAAATGTTGAATAATTATGCTTTTCAGAGACTAAAAAGCGTTTTAATTATGAAATTTTGATTATAGGAGGAATACTTGATTTTTCGAAAAATTCGCGTTTAATGCTAATTCTCGTTTGAAACTCATTTTCTCTACAGACCAAGCCAGAAATGATTTTCTTTAAAATGTTGATTTATTATGCTTTTCAGAGTCAGAAAAGCGTTTTAATTATGACATTTGGACTATAGGATGAATATTTGTTTTATCGAGAAATACGCGTTCAATGCTAGTACTCGTTTGAAACTCATTTTCACTACAGCCCAAATCAGAGATGATTTAATTTAAAATGTTTAATTATTATACTTTTCTGAGGCTGAAAAGCGTTTTAATTTTTACATCTCGCCTACAGAATGAATACTTGATTTTTCAAGAAATACGCGTTATATTCTAGTACTCGTTTGAAACTCATTTTATGTACAGACCAAGCCAGAGATGATTTTCTTTAGAATGTGGAATTATTATGCTTCTCAGAGCCTGAAAAGCGTTTTAATTATTACATTATGACAATAAAAATAATACATTGCCACAACAATATTTGAAAAGTGTTAGGCTAAATTCAAAGTTCGACATTTGTGCAATATTTATAATAATTTAGTCATAGTAGTTATTTTTGACTAGCAATATGAAAAACAAATATCTTCAATCATATGTGTTCTTTCAGACAAGATAGATATGATACTTCAAATTTATAATTAAATTTATTGAAATTGTGTACATTTGCATTGGCATCAAGGTTTATATACAAAGGTCAGTTCTTTAAAATTGTTCAATGTATAATATGATGTCATACTTGGTATTTTGTATCAACATTCAAAAAATGGTAATAGTAATCATTAGATAAGTATATTGTGTTGTACATAGTAAAATAGCTGTAACAGAGCAAATATGTGCATTTGGTACACAAACATTCTAGCATTGAACGCGTATTTCTTGATTTATCGTGAAATACGCGTTAATGCTAATTTTCGTTTGAAACTCATTTTCTCTACAGACCAAGCCAGAGATGGTTTTCTTTAAAATGTTGAATTATTATGCTTGTCATAGCCTGAAAATCGTTTTAATTATGATATTTGGACTATAGGATGAATGCTTGATTTTTCAAGAATTACGCGTAAAATGCTAGTACTCGTTTGAAACTCATTTTCTGTACAGACCAAGCCAGAGATGATTTTCTTTAAAATGTGGAATTATTATGCTATTCAGAGCCTGAAAAGTGTTTTAATTATTACATTATGACAATAAAAATAATACATTGTCATAACAATATTAGAAAAGTTAGGCTAAGTTCAAAGTTGCACATTTGAGTTCAAATCAAAAATCAGAAATTAACACGAATTTCTCGAAAAATCGAATTTGGATCCTATAGGCGAAATGTAATAATTAAACGGGGTATAAGGCTCTGAGAAGCGTAATAAATGAACATTTTAAAGAAAATCATCTCTGGCTTGGTCTGTATAGAAATTTAGTTAGTAATCGTTTGAAACTCACTTTCTGTACAGACCAAGCCAGAGATGATTTTCTTTAACATGTGGAATGAATATGCTTTTCAGAGTCTGAGAAGCTTTTTAATTATTACATCTCGCCTATAGGATCAAAACTTGATTTTTCGAGAAATTCGTTTTAAATGCTAATTTTAGTTTGAAACTAATTTTCTCTAATAAACCAAGCCAGAGATGATTTTCTTTAAAATGTTGAATTATTATGCTTCTCAGAGTCAGAAAAGCGTTTTAATTATGACATTTGTACTATAGGATGAATATTTGTTTTATCGAGAAATACGCGTTCAATGCTAGTACTCGTTTGAAACTCATTTTCAGTACAGCCCAAATCAGAGATGATTTAATTTAAAATGTTTAATTATTACACTTTTCTGAGGCTGAAAAGCGTTTTAATTTTTACATCTCGCCTATAGAATGAATACTTGATTTTTCAAGAAATACGCGTTATATTCTAGTACTCGTTTGAAACTCATTTTCTGTACAGACCAAGCCAGAGATGATTTTCTTTAAAATGTGGAATTATTATGCTTCTCAGAGCCTGAAAAGCGTTTTAATTATTACATTATGACAATAAAAGTAATACATTGCCACAACAATATTTGAAAAGAGTTAGGCTAAATTCAAAGTTCGACATTTGTGCAATATTTATAATAATTTAGTCATAGTAGTTATTTTTGACTAGCAATATGAAAAACAAATATCTTCAATCATATGTGTTCTTTCAGACAAGATAGATATGATACTTCAAATTTATAATTAAATTTATTGAAATTGTGTACATTTGCACTGGCATCAAGGTTCATATACAAAGGTCAACTCTTTATAATTGTTCAATGTATAATATGATGTCATACTTGGTATTTTGTATCAACATTCAAAAAATGGTAATAGTAATCATTACATAAGTATATTGTGATGTACATAGTAAAATAGCTGTAACAGAGCAAATATGAACATTTACTACACAAACATTCAAGCATTGAACGCGTATTTCTCGATAAATCAAGTATTCATCCTATAGTCCAAATGTCATAATGAAAATGCTTTTCAGGCTCTGAAAGGCATAATCGTTCAACATTTAAAAGAAAATCATCTCTGGCTTGGTGTGTAATGAATATGAGTTTCAAACGAGAATTAACATTGAATGCATATTTTTCGGAAAATCTAATATTCATCCTATAGTCAAAATGTCCTAATTAAAACGCTTTTTAGTCTCTGAAAAGCATTATAATTCGACATTTTAAACAAAATCATGTCTGGCCTGGTCTGTAAAAAAAATGAGTTCAAAACAAAAATCAGAAATTAACACGAATTTCTCGAAAAATCGAATTTGGATCCTATAGGCGAAATGTAATAATTAAACGGCTTTTAAGGCTCTGAGAAGCGTAATAAATCAACATTTTAAAGAAAATCATCTCTGGCTTGTTCTGTACAGAAAGTGAGTTAGTAATTTTGTTTGTAATCGTTTGAAACTCACTTTCTGTACAGACCAAGCCAGAAATGATTTTCTTTAACATGTTGAATTATTATGCTTCTCAGACTCTGAAAACGTTTTTATTATGACATTTGGACTGTTGGACGAATACTTAATTTTTCGAGAAATCTGCGTTCAATGCTAGTACTCGTTTGAAACTCATTTTCCCTACAGAACAAGCCAGGGATCGTTTTCTTTAAAAGGTTGAATTATTATGCTTCTCAGAGCTTAAAAGCGTTTTAATTAAGACATTTGGACTAAAGGATGAATACTTGATTTTTCGAGAAAATCGTTTTCAACGCTAGTATTCGCTTGAAACTCTTTTGCTCTACAGAACTAGCCAGAGATGATTTAACTTAAAATGTTGAATAATTATGCTTTTCAGAGACTAAAAAGCGTTTTAATTATGAAATTTTGATTATAGGAGGAATACTTGATTTTTCGAAAAATTCGCGTTTAATGCTAATTCTCGTTTGAAACTCATTTTCTCTACAGACCAAGCCAGAAATGATTTTCTTTAAAATGTTGATTTATTATGCTTTTCAGAGTCAGAAAAGCGTTTTAATTATGACATTTGGACTATAGGATGAATATTTGTTTTATCGAGAAATACGCGTTCAATGCTAGTACTCGTTTGAAACTCATTTTCACTACAGCCCAAATCAGAGATGATTTAATTTAAAATGTTTAATTATTATACTTTTCTGAGGCTGAAAAGCGTTTTAATTTTTACATCTCGCCTACAGAATGAATACTTGATTTTTCAAGAAATACGCGTTATATTCTAGTACTCGTTTGAAACTCATTTTCTGTACAGACCAAGCCAGAGATGATTTTCTTTAGAATGTGGAATTATTATGCTTCTCAGAGCCTGAAAAGCGTTTTAATTATTACATTATGACAATAAAAATAATACATTGCCACAACAATATTTGAAAAGTGTTAGGCTAAATTCAAAGTTCGACATTTGTGCAATATTTATAATAATTTAGTCATAGTAGTTATTTTTGACTAGCAATATGAAAAGCAAATATCTTCAATCATATGTGTTCTTTCAGACAAGATAGATATGATACTTCAAATTTATAATTAAATTTATTGAAATTGTGTACATTTGCATTGGCATCAAGGTTTATATACAAAGGTCAGTTCTTTAAAATTGTTCAATGTATAATATGATGTCATACTTGGTATTTTGTATCAACATTCAAAAAATGGTAATAGTAATCATTAGATAAGTATATTGTGTTGTACATAGTAAAATAGCTGTAACAGAGCAAATATGTGCATTTGGTACACAAACATTCTAGCATTGAACGCGTATTTCTTGATTTATCGTGAAATACGCGTTAATGCTAATTTTCGTTTGAAACTCATTTTCTCTACAGACCAAGCCAGAGATGGTTTTCTTTAAAATGTTGAATTATTATGCTTGTCATAGCCTGAAAATCGTTTTAATTATGATATTTGGACTATAGGATGAATGCTTGATTTTTCAAGAATTACGCGTAAAATGCTAGTACTCGTTTGAAACTCATTTTCTGTACAGACCAAGCCAGATATGATTTTCTTTAAAATGTGGGATTATTATGCTATTCAGAGCCTGAAAAGTGTTTTAATTATTACATTATGACAATAAAAATAATACATTGTCATAACAATATTTGAAAAAGGTTAGGCTAAGTTCAAAGTTCCACATTTGAGTTCAAATCAAAAATCAGAAATTAACACGAATTTCTCGAAAAATCGAATTTGGATCCTACAGGCGAAATGTAATAATTAAACGGGGTATAAGGCTCTGAGAAGCGTAATAAATCAACATTTTAAAGAAAATCATCTCTGGCTTGGTCTGTATAGAAATTTAGTTAGTAATCGTTTGAAACTCACTTTCTGTACAGACCAAGCCAGAGATGATTTTCTTTAACATGTGGAATGAATATGCTTTTCAGAGTCTGAGAACCTTTTTAATTATTACATCTCGCCTATAGGATCAAAACTTGATTTTTCGAGAAATTCGTTTTAAATGCTAATTTTAGTTTGAAACTAATTTTCTCTAATAAACCAAGCCAGATATGATTTTCTTTAAAAAGTTGAATTATTATGCTTCTCAGAGTCAGAAAAGCGTTTTAATTATGACATTTGTACTATAGGATGAATATTTGTTTTATCGAGAAATACGCGTTCAATGCTAGTACTCGTTTGAAACTCATTTTCACTACAGCCCAAATCAGAGATGATTTAATTTAAAATGTTTAATTATTATACTTTTCTGAGGCTGAAAAGCGTTTTAATTTTTACATCTCGCCTACAGAATGAATACTTGATTTTTCAAGAAATACGCGTTATATTCTAGTACTCGTTTGAAACTCATTTTCTGTACAGACCAAGCCAGAGATGATTTTCTTTAGAATGTGGAATTATTATGCTTCTCAGAGCCTGAAAAGCGTTTTAATTATTACATTATGACAATAAAAATAATACATTGCCACAACAATATTTGAAAAGTGTTAGGCTAAATTCAAAGTTCGACATTTGTGCAATATTTATAATAATTTAGTCATAGTAGTTATTTTTGACTAGCAATATGAAAAGCAAATATCTTCAATCATATGTGTTCTTTCAGACAAGATAGATATGATACTTCAAATTTATAATTAAATTGATTGAAATTGTGTACATTTGCATTGGCATCATGGTTTATATACAAAGGTCAGCTCTTTAAAATTGTTCAATGTATAATATGATGTCATACTTGGTATTTTGTATCAACATTCAAAAGATGGTAATAGTAACCATTAGATAAGTATATTGTGGTTGTACATAGTAAAAAAGCTGTAACAGAGCAAATATGTACATTTACTACACAAACATTCAAGCATTGAACGCGTATTTCTTGATTTATCGTGAAATACGCGTTAAATGCTAATTTTCGTTTGAAACTCATTTTCTCTACAGACCAAGCCAGAGATGGTTTTCTTTAAAAGGTTGAATTATTATGCTTGTCATAGCCTGAAAATCGTTTTAATTATGATATTTGGACTATAGGATCAATGCTTGATTTTTCAAGATATACGCGTTAAATGCTAGTACTCGTTTGAAACTCATTTTCTGTACAAACCAAGCCAGAGATGATTTTCTTTAAAATGTTGAATTATTATGCTTTTCAGAGCCTGAAAAGTGTTTTAATTATTACATTATGACAATAAAAATAATACATTGTCATAACAATATTTGAAAAAGGTTAGGCTAAGTTCAAAGTTCCACATTTGTGCAATATTTATAATAATTTAATCATAACAATTATTTTTGACTAGCAATATGAAAAACAAATATGTGTTCTTTCAGACAAGAAAGATATGAAACTTCAAATTTATAATTAAATTTATTGAAATTGTGTACATTTGCACTGGCATCAAGGTTCATATACAAAGGTCAACTCTTTAAAATTGTTCAATGTATAATATGATGTCATACTTGGTATTTTGTATCAACATTCAAAAAATGGTAATAGTAATCATTACATAAGTATATTGTGATGTACATAGTAAAATAGCTGTAACAGAGCAAATATGTACATTTACTGCACAAACATTCAAGCATTGAACGCGTATTTCTAGATAAATCAAGTATTCATCCTATAGTCCAAATGTCATAATTAAAGTGCTTTTCAGGCTCTGAAAGGCATAATCGTTCAACATTTAAAAGAAAATCATCTCTGGCTTGGTGTGTAATGAATATGAGTTTCAAACGAGAATTAACATTGAACGCGTATTTTTCGGAAAATCTAGTATTCATCCTATACTCCAAATGTCCTAATTAAAACGCTTTTTAGTCTCTGAAAAGCATTATAATTCGACATTTTAAACAAAATCATGTCTGGCTTGGTCTGTAAAAAAAATGAGTTCAAATCAAAAATCAGAAATTAACACGAATTTCTCGAAAAATCGAATTTGGATCCTATAGGCGAAATGTAATAATTAAACGGCTTTTAAGGCTCTGAGAATCGTAATAAATCAACATTTTAAAGAAAATCATCTCTGGCTTGGTCTGTACAGAAAGTGAGTTCAAACGATTACTAACTAAATTTAGTTAGTAATCGTTTGAAACTCACTTTCTGTACAGACCAAGCCAGAGATGATTTTCTTTAACATGTGGAATGAATATGCTTTTCAGAGTCTGAGAAGCTTTTTAATTATTACATCTCGCCTATAGGATCAAAACTTGATTTTTCGAGAAATTCGTTTTAAATGCTAATTTTAGTTTGAAACTAATTTTCTCTAATAAACCAAGCCAGAGATGATTTTCTTTAAAATGTTGAATTATTATGCTTCTCAGAGTCAGAAAAGCGTTTTAATTATGACATTTGTACTATAGGATGAATATTTGTTTTATCGAGAAATACGCGTTCAATGCTAGTACTCGTTTGAAACTCATTTTCAGTACAGCCCAAATCAGAGATGATTTAATTTAAAATGTTTAATTATTACACTTTTCTGAGGCTGAAAAGCGTTTTAATTTTTACATCTCGCCTATAGAATGAATACTTGATTTTTCAAGAAATACGCGTTATATTCTAGTACTCGTTTGAAACTCATTTTCTGTACAGACCAAGCCAGAGATGATTTTCTTTAAAATGTGGAATTATTATGCTTCTCAGAGCCTGAAAAGCGTTTTAATTATTACATTATGACAATAAAAGTAATACATTGCCACAACAATATTTGAAAAGAGTTAGGCTAAATTCAAAGTTCGACATTTGTGCAATATTTATAATAATTTAGTCATAGTAGTTATTTTTGACTAGCAATATGAAAAACAAATATCTTCAATCATATGTGTTCTTTCAGACAAGATAGATATGATACTTCAAATTTATAATTAAATTTATTGAAATTGTGTACATTTGCACTGGCATCAAGGTTCATATACAAAGGTCAACTCTTTATAATTGTTCAATGTATAATATGATGTCATACTTGGTATTTTGTATCAACATTCAAAAAATGGTAATAGTAATCATTACATAAGTATATTGTGATGTACATAGTAAAATAGCTGTAACAGAGCAAATATGAACATTTACTACACAAACATTCAAGCATTGAACGCGTATTTCTCGATAAATCAAGTATTCATCCTATAGTCCAAATGTCATAATGAAAATGCTTTTCAGGCTCTGAAAGGCATAATCGTTCAACATTTAAAAGAAAATCATCTCTGGCTTGGTGTGTAATGAATATGAGTTTCAAACGAGAATTAACATTGAATGCATATTTTTCGGAAAATCTAATATTCATCCTATAGTCAAAATGTCCTAATTAAAACGCTTTTTAGTCTCTGAAAAGCATTATAATTCGACATTTTAAACAAAATCATGTCTGGCCTGGTCTGTAAAAAAAATGAGTTCAAAACAAAAATCAGAAATTAACACGAATTTCTCGAAAAATCGAATTTGGATCCTATAGGCGAAATGTAATAATTAAACGGCTTTTAAGGCTCTGAGAAGCGTAATAAATCAACATTTTAAAGAAAATCATCTCTGGCTTGTTCTGTACAGAAAGTGAGTTAGTAATTTTGTTTGTAATCGTTTGAAACTCACTTTCTGTACAGACCAAGCCAGAAATGATTTTCTTTAACATGTTGAATTATTATGCTTCTCAGACTCTGAAAACGTTTTTATTATGACATTTGGACTGTTGGACGAATACTTAATTTTTCGAGAAATCTGCGTTCAATGCTAGTACTCGTTTGAAACTCATTTTCCCTACAGAACAAGCCAGGGATCGTTTTCTTTAAAAGGTTGAATTATTATGCTTCTCAGAGCTTAAAAGCGTTTTAATTAAGACATTTGGACTAAAGGATGAATACTTGATTTTTCGAGAAAATCGTTTTCAACGCTAGTATTCGCTTGAAACTCTTTTGCTCTACAGAACTAGCCAGAGATGATTTAACTTAAAATGTTGAATAATTATGCTTTTCAGAGACTAAAAAGCGTTTTAATTATGAAATTTTGATTATAGGAGGAATACTTGATTTTTCGAAAAATTCGCGTTTAATGCTAATTCTCGTTTGAAACTCATTTTCTCTACAGACCAAGCCAGAAATGATTTTCTTTAAAATGTTGATTTATTATGCTTTTCAGAGTCAGAAAAGCGTTTTAATTATGACATTTGGACTATAGGATGAATATTTGTTTTATCGAGAAATACGCGTTCAATGCTAGTACTCGTTTGAAACTCATTTTCACTACAGCCCAAATCAGAGATGATTTAATTTAAAATGTTTAATTATTATACTTTTCTGAGGCTGAAAAGCGTTTTAATTTTTACATCTCGCCTACAGAATGAATACTTGATTTTTCAAGAAATACGCGTTATATTCTAGTACTCGTTTGAAACTCATTTTCTGTACAGACCAAGCCAGAGATGATTTTCTTTAGAATGTGGAATTATTATGCTTCTCAGAGCCTGAAAAGCGTTTTAATTATTACATTATGACAATAAAAATAATACATTGCCACAACAATATTTGAAAAGTGTTAGGCTAAATTCAAAGTTCGACATTTGTGCAATATTTATAATAATTTAGTCATAGTAGTTATTTTTGACTAGCAATATGAAAAGCAAATATCTTCAATCATATGTGTTCTTTCAGACAAGATAGATATGATACTTCAAATTTATAATTAAATTTATTGAAATTGTGTACATTTGCATTGGCATCAAGGTTTATATACAAAGGTCAGTTCTTTAAAATTGTTCAATGTATAATATGATGTCATACTTGGTATTTTGTATCAACATTCAAAAAATGGTAATAGTAATCATTAGATAAGTATATTGTGTTGTACATAGTAAAATAGCTGTAACAGAGCAAATATGTGCATTTGGTACACAAACATTCTAGCATTGAACGCGTATTTCTTGATTTATCGTGAAATACGCGTTAATGCTAATTTTCGTTTGAAACTCATTTTCTCTACAGACCAAGCCAGAGATGGTTTTCTTTAAAATGTTGAATTATTATGCTTGTCATAGCCTGAAAATCGTTTTAATTATGATATTTGGACTATAGGATGAATGCTTGATTTTTCAAGAATTACGCGTAAAATGCTAGTACTCGTTTGAAACTCATTTTCTGTACAGACCAAGCCAGATATGATTTTCTTTAAAATGTGGGATTATTATGCTATTCAGAGCCTGAAAAGTGTTTTAATTATTACATTATGACAATAAAAATAATACATTGTCATAACAATATTTGAAAAAGGTTAGGCTAAGTTCAAAGTTCCACATTTGAGTTCAAATCAAAAATCAGAAATTAACACGAATTTCTCGAAAAATCGAATTTGGATCCTACAGGCGAAATGTAATAATTAAACGGGGTATAAGGCTCTGAGAAGCGTAATAAATCAACATTTTAAAGAAAATCATCTCTGGCTTGGTCTGTATAGAAATTTAGTTAGTAATCGTTTGAAACTCACTTTCTGTACAGACCAAGCCAGAGATGATTTTCTTTAACATGTGGAATGAATATGCTTTTCAGAGTCTGAGAACCTTTTTAATTATTACATCTCGCCTATAGGATCAAAACTTGATTTTTCGAGAAATTCGTTTTAAATGCTAATTTTAGTTTGAAACTAATTTTCTCTAATAAACCAAGCCAGATATGATTTTCTTTAAAAAGTTGAATTATTATGCTTCTCAGAGTCAGAAAAGCGTTTTAATTATGACATTTGTACTATAGGATGAATATTTGTTTTATCGAGAAATACGCGTTCAATGCTAGTACTCGTTTGAAACTCATTTTCACTACAGCCCAAATCAGAGATGATTTAATTTAAAATGTTTAATTATTATACTTTTCTGAGGCTGAAAAGCGTTTTAATTTTTACATCTCGCCTACAGAATGAATACTTGATTTTTCAAGAAATACGCGTTATATTCTAGTACTCGTTTGAAACTCATTTTCTGTACAGACCAAGCCAGAGATGATTTTCTTTAGAATGTGGAATTATTATGCTTCTCAGAGCCTGAAAAGCGTTTTAATTATTACATTATGACAATAAAAATAATACATTGCCACAACAATATTTGAAAAGTGTTAGGCTAAATTCAAAGTTCGACATTTGTGCAATATTTATAATAATTTAGTCATAGTAGTTATTTTTGACTAGCAATATGAAAAGCAAATATCTTCAATCATATGTGTTCTTTCAGACAAGATAGATATGATACTTCAAATTTATAATTAAATTGATTGAAATTGTGTACATTTGCATTGGCATCATGGTTTATATACAAAGGTCAGCTCTTTAAAATTGTTCAATGTATAATATGATGTCATACTTGGTATTTTGTATCAACATTCAAAAGATGGTAATAGTAACCATTAGATAAGTATATTGTGGTTGTACATAGTAAAAAAGCTGTAACAGAGCAAATATGTACATTTACTACACAAACATTCAAGCATTGAACGCGTATTTCTTGATTTATCGTGAAATACGCGTTAAATGCTAATTTTCGTTTGAAACTCATTTTCTCTACAGACCAAGCCAGAGATGGTTTTCTTTAAAAGGTTGAATTATTATGCTTGTCATAGCCTGAAAATCGTTTTAATTATGATATTTGGACTATAGGATCAATGCTTGATTTTTCAAGATATACGCGTTAAATGCTAGTACTCGTTTGAAACTCATTTTCTGTACAAACCAAGCCAGAGATGATTTTCTTTAAAATGTTGAATTATTATGCTTTTCAGAGCCTGAAAAGTGTTTTAATTATTACATTATGACAATAAAAATAATACATTGTCATAACAATATTTGAAAAAGGTTAGGCTAAGTTCAAAGTTCCACATTTGTGCAATATTTATAATAATTTAATCATAACAATTATTTTTGACTAGCAATATGAAAAACAAATATGTGTTCTTTCAGACAAGAAAGATATGAAACTTCAAATTTATAATTAAATTTATTGAAATTGTGTACATTTGCACTGGCATCAAGGTTCATATACAAAGGTCAACTCTTTAAAATTGTTCAATGTATAATATGATGTCATACTTGGTATTTTGTATCAACATTCAAAAAATGGTAATAGTAATCATTACATAAGTATATTGTGATGTACATAGTAAAATAGCTGTAACAGAGCAAATATGTACATTTACTGCACAAACATTCAAGCATTGAACGCGTATTTCTAGATAAATCAAGTATTCATCCTATAGTCCAAATGTCATAATTAAAGTGCTTTTCAGGCTCTGAAAGGCATAATCGTTCAACATTTAAAAGAAAATCATCTCTGGCTTGGTGTGTAATGAATATGAGTTTCAAACGAGAATTAACATTGAACGCGTATTTTTCGGAAAATCTAGTATTCATCCTATACTCCAAATGTCCTAATTAAAACGCTTTTTAGTCTCTGAAAAGCATTATAATTCGACATTTTAAACAAAATCATGTCTGGCTTGGTCTGTAAAAAAAATGAGTTCAAATCAAAAATCAGAAATTAACACGAATTTCTCGAAAAATCGAATTTGGATCCTATAGGCGAAATGTAATAATTAAACGGCTTTTAAGGCTCTGAGAATCGTAATAAATCAACATTTTAAAGAAAATCATCTCTGGCTTGGTCTGTACAGAAAGTGAGTTCAAACGATTACTAACTAAATTTAGTTAGTAATCGTTTGAAACTCACTTTCTGTACAGACCAAGGCAGTGATGATTTTTTTTAACATGTGGAATGATTATGCTTTTCAGAGTCTGAGGAGCTTTTTAATTATTACATCTCGCCTATAGGATCAAAACTTGATTTTTCGAGAAATTCGTGTTAAATGTTAATTTTAGTTTGAAACTAATTTTCTCTAAAGACCAAGCCAGAGATGATTTTCTTTAAAATGTTGAATTATTATGCTTCTCAGAGTCTGAAAATCGTTTTTATTATGACATTTGGACTGTTGGACGAATACTTAATTTTTCGAGAAATCTGCGTTCAATGCTAGTACTCGTTTGAAACTCAATTTCCCTACAGACCAAGACAGAGATGGTTTTCTTTAAAAGGTTGAATTATTATGCTTCTCAGAGTCTAAAAAGCGTTTTAATTAAGACATTTGGACTAAAGGATGAATACTTGATTTTTCGAGAAAATCGTTTTCAACGCTAGTATTCGCTTGAAACTCTTTTGCTCTACAGAACTAGCCAGAGATGATTTAACTTAAAATGTTGAATAATTATGCTTTTCAGAGACTAAAAAGCGTTTTAATTATGAAATTTTGATTATAGGAGGAATACTTGATTTTTCGAAAAATTCGCGTTTAATGCTAATTCTCGTTTGAAACTCATTTTCTCTACAGACCAAGCCAGAAATGATTTTCTTTAAAATGTTGATTTATTATGCTTTTCAGAGTCAGAAAAGCGTTTTAATTATGACATTTGGACTATAGGATGAATATTTGTTTTAGCGAGAAATACGCGTTCAATGCTAGTACTCGTTTGAAACTCATTTTCACTACAGCCCAAATCAGAGATGATTTAATTTAAAATGTTTAATTATTATACTTTTCTGAGGCTGAAAAGCGTTTTAATTTTTACATCTCGCCTACAGAATGAATACTTGATTTTTCAAGAAATACGCGTTATATTCTAGTACTCGTTTGAAACTCATTTTCTGTACAGACCAAGCCAGAGATGATTTTCTTTAGAATGTGGAATTATTATGCTTCTCAGAGCCTGAAAAGCGTTTTAATTATTACATTATGACAATAAAAATAATACATTGCCACAACAATATTTGAAAAGTGTTAGGCTAAATTCAAAGTTCGACATTTGTGCAATATTTATAATAATTTAGTCATAGTAGTTATTTTTGACTAGCAATATGAAAAGCAAATATCTTCAATCATATGTGTTCTTTCAGACAAGATAGATATGATACTTCAAATTTATAATTAAATTTATTGAAATTGTGTACATTTGCATTGGCATCAAGGTTTATATACAAAGGTCAGTTCTTTAAAATTGTTCAATGTATAATATGATGTCATACTTGGTATTTTGTATCAACATTCAAAAAATGGTAATAGTAATCATTAGATAAGTATATTGTGTTGTACATAGTAAAATAGCTGTAACAGAGCAAATATGTGCATTTGGTACACAAACATTCTAGCATTGAACGCGTATTTCTTGATTTATCGTGAAATACGCGTTAATGCTAATTTTCGTTTGAAACTCATTTTCTCTACAGACCAAGCCAGAGATGGTTTTCTTTAAAATGTTGAATTATTATGCTTGTCATAGCCTGAAAATCGTTTTAATTATGATATTTGGACTATAGGATGAATGCTTGATTTTTCAAGAATTACGCGTAAAATGCTAGTACTCGTTTGAAACTCATTTTCTGTACAGACCAAGCCAGATATGATTTTCTTTAAAATGTGGAATTATTATGCTATTCAGAGCCTGAAAAGTGTTTTAATTATTACATTATGACAATAAAAATAATACATTGTCATAACAATATTTGAAAAAGGTTAGGCTAAGTTCAAAGTTGCACATTTGAGTTCAAATCAAAAATCAGAAATTAACACGAATTTCTCGAAAAATCGAATTTGGATCCTATAGGCGAAATGTAATAATTAAACGGGGTATAAGGCTCTGAGAAGCGTAATAAATCAACATTTTAAAGAAAATCATCTCTGGCTTGGTCTGTATAGAAATTTAGTTAGTAATCGTTTGAAACTCACTTTCTGTACAGACCAAGCCAGAGATGATTTTCTTTAACATGTGGAATGAATATGCTTTTCAGAGTCTGAGAAGCTTTTTAATTATTACATCTCGCCTATAGGATCAAAACTTGATTTTTCGAGAAATTCGTTTTAAATGCTAATTTTAGTTTGAAACTAATTTTCTCTAATAAACCAAGCCAGATATGATTTTCTTTAAAAAGTTGAATTATTATGCTTCTCAGAGTCAGAAAAGCGTTTTAATTATGACATTTGTACTATAGGATGAATATTTGTTTTATCGAGAAATACGCGTTCAATGCTAGTACTCGTTTGAAACTCATTTTCACTACAGCCCAAATCAGAGATGATTTAATTTAAAATGTTTAATTATTATACTTTTCTGAGGCTGAAAAGCGTTTTAATTTTTACATCTCGCCTACAGAATGAATACTTGATTTTTCAAGAAATACGCGTTATATTCTAGTACTCGTTTGAAACTCATTTTCTGTACAGACCAAGCCAGAGATGATTTTCTTTAGAATGTGGAATTATTATGCTTCTCAGAGCCTGAAAAGCGTTTTAATTATTACATTATGACAATAAAAATAATACATTGCCACAACAATATTTGAAAAGTGTTAGGCTAAATTCAAAGTTCGACATTTGTGCAATATTTATAATAATTTAGTCATAGTAGTTATTTTTGACTAGCAATATGAAAAGCAAATATCTTCAATCATATGTGTTCTTTCAGACAAGATAGATATGATACTTCAAATTTATAATTAAATTTATTGAAATTGTGTACATTTGCATTGGCATCAAGGTTTATATACAAAGGTCAGTTCTTTAAAATTGTTCAATGTATAATATGATGTCATACTTGGTATTTTGTATCAACATTCAAAAAATGGTAATAGTAATCATTAGATAAGTATATTGTGTTGTACATAGTAAAATTGCTGTAACAGAGCAAATATGTGCATTTAGTACACAAACATTCTAGCATTGAACGCGTATTTCTTGATTTATCGTGAAATACGCGTTAATGCTAATTTTCGTTTGAAACTCATTTTCTCTACAGACCAAGCCAGAGATGGTTTTCTTTAAAATGTTGAATTATTATGCTTGTCATAGCCTGAAAATCGTTTTAATTATGATATTTGGACTATAGGATGAATGCTTGATTTTTCAAGAATTACGCGTAAAATGCTAGTACTCGTTTGAAACTCATTTTCTGTACAGACCAAGCCCGAGTTGATTTTCTTTAAAATGTGGAATTATTATGCTATTCAGAGCCTGAAAAGTGTTTTAATTATTACATTATGACAATAAAAATAATACATTGTCATAACAATATTTGAAAAAGGTTAGGCTAAGTTCAAAGTTGCACATTTGAGTTCAAATCAAAAATCAGAAATTAACACGAATTTCTCGAAAAATCGAATTTGGATCCTATAGGCGAAATGTAATAATTAAACGGGGTATAAGGCTCTGAGAAGCGTAATAAATCAACATTTTAAAGAAAATCATCTCTGGCTTGGTCTGTATAGAAATTTAGTTAGTAATCGTTTGAAACTCACTTTCTGTACAGACCAAGCCAGAGATGATTTTCTTTAACATGTGGAATGAATATGCTTTTCAGAGTCTGAGAAGCTTTTTAATTATTACATCTCGCCTATAGGATCAAAACTTGATTTTTCGAGAAATTCGTTTTAAATGCTAATTTTAGTTTGAAACTAATTTTCTCTAATAAACCAAGCCAGATATGATTTTCTTTAAAAAGTTGAATTATTATGCTTCTCAGAGTCAGAAAAGCGTTTTAATTATGACATTTGTACTATAGGATGAATATTTGTTTTATCGAGAAATACGCGTTCAATGCTAGTACTCGTTTGAAACTCATTTTCACTACAGCCCAAATCAGAGATGATTTAATTTAAAATGTTTAATTATTATACTTTTCTGAGGCTGAAAAGCGTTTTAATTTTTACATCTCGCCTACAGAATGAATACTTGATTTTTCAAGAAATACGCGTTATATTCTAGTACTCGTTTGAAACTCATTTTCTGTACAGACCAAGCCAGAGATGATTTTCTTTAGAATGTGGAATTATTATGCTTCTCAGAGCCTGAAAAGCGTTTTAATTATTACATTATGACAATAAAAATAATACATTGCCACAACAATATTTGAAAAGTGTTAGGCTAAATTCAAAGTTCGACATTTGTGCAATATTTATAATAATTTAGTCATAGTAGTTATTTTTGACTAGCAATATGAAAAGCAAATATCTTCAATCATATGTGTTCTTTCAGACAAGATAGATATGATACTTCAAATTTATAATTAAATTTATTGAAATTGTGTACATTTGCATTGGCATCAAGGTTTATATACAAAGGTCAGTTCTTTAAAATTGTTCAATGTATAATATGATGTCATACTTGGTATTTTGTATCAACATTCAAAAAATGGTAATAGTAATCATTAGATAAGTATATTGTGTTGTACATAGTAAAATTGCTGTAACAGAGCAAATATGTGCATTTAGTACACAAACATTCTAGCATTGAACGCGTATTTCTTGATTTATCGTGAAATACGCGTTAATGCTAATTTTCGTTTGAAACTCATTTTCTCTACAGACCAAGCCAGAGATGGTTTTCTTTAAAATGTTGAATTATTATGCTTGTCATAGCCTGAAAATCGTTTTAATTATGATATTTGGACTATAGGATGAATGCTTGATTTTTCAAGAATTACGCGTAAAATGCTAGTACTCGTTTGAAACTCATTTTCTGTACAGACCAAGCCCGAGTTGATTTTCTTTAAAATGTGGAATTATTATGCTATTCAGAGCCTGAAAAGTGTTTTAATTATTACATTATGACAATAAAAATAATACATTGTCATAACAATATTTGAAAAAGGTTAGGCTAAGTTCAAAGTTGCACATTTGAGTTCAAATCAAAAATCAGAAATTAACACGAATTTCTCGAAAATTCGAATTTGGATCCTATAGGCGAAATGTAATAATTAAACGGGGTATAAGGCTCTGAGAAGCGTAATAAATCAACATTTTAAAGAAAATCATCTCTGGCTTGGTCTGTATAGAAATTTAGTTAGTAATCGTTTGAAACTCACTTTCTGTACAGACCAAGCCAGAGATGATTTTCTTTAACATGTGGAATGAATATGCTTTTCAGAGTCTGAGAAGCTTTTTAATTATTACATCTCGCCTATAGGATCAAAACTTGATTTTTCGAGAAATTCGTTTTAAATGCTAATTTTAGTTTGAAACTAATTTTCTCTAATAAACCAAGCCAGAGATGATTTTCTTTAAAATGTTGAATTATTATGCTTCTCAGAGTCAGAAAAGCGTTTTAATTATGACATTTGTACTATAGGATGAATATTTGTTTTATCGAGAAATACGCGTTCAATGCTAGTACTCGTTTGAAACTCATTTTCAGTACAGCCCAAATCAGAGATGATTTAATTTAAAATGTTTAATTATTACACTTTTCTGAGGCTGAAAAGCGTTTTAATTTTTACATCTCGCCTATAGAATGAATACTTGATTTTTCAAGAAATACGCGTTATATTCTAGTACTCGATTGAAACTCATTTTCTGTACAGACCAAGCCAGAGATGATTTTCTTTAAAATGTGGAATTATTATGCTTCTCAGAGCCTGAAAAGCGTTTTAATTATTACATTATGACAATAAAAGTAATACATTGCCACAACAATATTTGAAAAGTGTTAGGCTAAATTCAAAGTTCGACATTTGTGCAATATTTATAATAATTTAGTCATAGTAGTTATTTTTGACTAGCAATATGAAAAACAAATATCTTCAATCATATGTGTTCTTTCAGACAAGATAGATATGATACTTCAAATTTATAATTAAATTTATTGAAATTGTGTACATTTGCACTGGCATCAAGGTTCATATACAAAGGTCAACTCTTTATAATTGTTCAATGTATAATATGATGTCATACTTGGTATTTTGTATCAACATTCAAAAAATGGTAATAGTAATCATTACATAAGTATATTGTGATGTACATAGTAAAATAGCTGTAACAGAGCAAATATGAACATTTACTACACAAACATTCAAGCATTGAACGCGTATTTCTCGATAAATCAAGTATTCATCCTATAGTCCAAATGTCATAATGAAAATGCTTTTCAGGCTCTGAAAGGCATAATCGTTCAACATTTAAAAGAAAATCATCTCTGGCTTGGTGTGTAATGAATATGAGTTTCAAACGAGAATTAACATTGAATGCGTATTTTTCGGAAAATCTAATATTCATCCTATAGTCAAAATGTCCTAATTAAAACGCTTTTTAGTCTCTGAAAAGCATTATAATTCGACATTTTAAACAAAATCATGTCTGGCTTGGTCTGTAAAAAAAATGAGTTCAAAACAAAAATCAGAAATTAACACGAATTTCTCGAAAAATCGAATTTGGATCCTATAGGCGAAATGTAATAATTAAACGGCTTTTAAGGTTCTGAGAAGCTTAATAAATCAACATTTTAAAGAAAATCATCTCTGGCTTGGTCTGTACAGAAAGTGAGTTAGTAATTTTGTTTGTAATCGTTTGAAACTCACTTTCTGTACAGACCAAGCCAGAAATGATTTTCTTTAACATGTTGAATTATTATGCTTCTCAGACTCTGAAAAGCGTTTTTATTATGACATTTGGACTGTTGGACGAATACTTAATTTTTCGAGAAATCTGCATTCAATGCTAGTACTCGTTTGAAACTCATTTTCCCTACAGAACAAGCCAGAGATCGTTTTCTTTAAAAGGTTGAATTATTATGCTTCTCAGAGCTTAAAAGCGTTTTAATTAAGACATTTGGACTAAAGGATGAATACTTGATTTTTCGAGAAAATCGTTTTCAACGCTAGTATTCGCTTGAAACTCTTTTGCTCTACAGAACTAGCCAGAGATGATTTAACTTAAAATGTTGAATAATTATGCTTTTCAGAGACTAAAAAGCGTTTTAATTATGAAATTTTGATTATAGGAGGAATACTTGATTTTTCGAAAAATTCGCGTTTAATGCTAATTCTCGTTTGAAACTCATTTTCTCTACAGACCAAGCCAGAAATGATTTTCTTTAAAATGTTGATTTATTATGCTTTTCAGAGTCAGAAAAGCGTTTTAATTATGACATTTGGACTATAGGATGAATATTTGTTTTATCGAGAAATACGCGTTCAATGCTAGTACTCGTTTGAAACTCATTTTCACTACAGCCCAAATCAGAGATGATTTAATTTAAAATGTTTAATTATTATACTTTTCTGAGGCTGAAAAGCGTTTTAATTTTTACATCTCGCCTACAGAATGAATACTTGATTTTTCAAGAAATACGCGTTATATTCTAGTACTCGTTTGAAACTCATTTTATGTACAGACCAAGCCAGAGATGATTTTCTTTAGAATGTGGAATTATTATGCTTCTCAGAGCCTGAAAAGCGTTTTAATTATTACATTATGACAATAAAAATAATACATTGCCACAACAATATTTGAAAAGTGTTAGGCTAAATTCAAAGTTCGACATTTGTGCAATATTTATAATAATTTAGTCATAGTAGTTATTTTTGACTAGCAATATGAAAAACAAATATCTTCAATCATATGTGTTCTTTCAGACAAGATAGATATGATACTTCAAATTTATAATTAAATTTATTGAAATTGTGTACATTTGCATTGGCATCAAGGTTTATATACAAAGGTCAGTTCTTTAAAATTGTTCAATGTATAATATGATGTCATACTTGGTATTTTGTATCAACATTCAAAAAATGGTAATAGTAATCATTAGATAAGTATATTGTGTTGTACATAGTAAAATAGCTGTAACAGAGCAAATATGTGCATTTGGTACACAAACATTCTAGCATTGAACGCGTATTTCTTGATTTATCGTGAAATACGCGTTAATGCTAATTTTCGTTTGAAACTCATTTTCTCTACAGACCAAGCCAGAGATGGTTTTCTTTAAAATGTTGAATTATTATGCTTGTCATAGCCTGAAAATCGTTTTAATTATGATATTTGGACTATAGGATGAATGCTTGATTTTTCAAGAATTACGCGTAAAATGCTAGTACTCGTTTGAAACTCATTTTCTGTACAGACCAAGCCAGAGATGATTTTCTTTAAAATGTGGAATTATTATGCTATTCAGAGCCTGAAAAGTGTTTTAATTATTACATTATGACAATAAAAATAATACATTGTCATAACAATATTAGAAAAAGGTTAGGCTAAGTTCAAAGTTGCACATTTGAGTTCAAATCAAAAATCAGAAATTAACACGAATTTCTCGAAAAATCGAATTTGGATCCTATAGGCGAAATGTAATAATTAAACGGGGTATAAGGCTCTGAGAAGCGTAATAAATGAACATTTTAAAGAAAATCATCTCTGGCTTGGTCTGTATAGAAATTTAGTTAGTAATCGTTTGAAACTCACTTTCTGTACAGACCAAGCCAGAGATGATTTTCTTTAACATGTGGAATGAATATGCTTTTCAGAGTCTGAGAAGCTTTTTAATTATTACATCTCGCCTATAGGATCAAAACTTGATTTTTCGAGAAATTCGTTTTAAATGCTAATTTTAGTTTGAAACTAATTTTCTCTAATAAACCAAGCCAGAGATGATTTTCTTTAAAATGTTGAATTATTATGCTTCTCAGAGTCAGAAAAGCGTTTTAATTATGACATTTGTACTATAGGATGAATATTTGTTTTATCGAGAAATACGCGTTCAATGCTAGTACTCGTTTGAAACTCATTTTCAGTACAGCCCAAATCAGAGATGATTTAATTTAAAATGTTTAATTATTACACTTTTCTGAGGCTGAAAAGCGTTTTAATTTTTACATCTCGCCTATAGAATGAATACTTGATTTTTCAAGAAATACGCGTTATATTCTAGTACTCGTTTGAAACTCATTTTCTGTACAGACCAAGCCAGAAATGATTTTCTTTAAAATGTGGAATTATTATGCTTCTCAGAGCCTGAAAAGCGTTTTAATTATTACATTATGACAATAAAAGTAATACATTGCCACAACAATATTTGAAAAGAGTTAGGCTAAATTCAAAGTTCGACATTTGTGCAATATTTATAATAATTTAGTCATAGTAGTTATTTTTGACTAGCAATATGAAAAACAAATATCTTCAATCATATGTGTTCTTTCAGACAAGATAGATATGATACTTCAAATTTATAATTAAATTTATTGAAATTGTGTACATTTGCACTGGCATCAAGGTTCATATACAAAGGTCAACTCTTTATAATTGTTCAATGTATAATATGATGTCATACTTGGTATTTTGTATCAACATTCAAAAAATGGTAATAGTAATCATTACATAAGTATATTGTGATGTACATAGTAAAATAGCTGTAACAGAGCAAATATGAACATTTACTACACAAACATTCAAGCATTGAACGCGTATTTCTCGATAAATCAAGTATTCATCCTATAGTCCAAATGTCATAATGAAAATCCTTTTCAGGCTCTGAAAGGCATAATCGTTCAACATTTAAAAGAAAATCATCTCTGGCTTGGTGTGTAATGAATATGAGTTTCAAACGAGAATTAACATTGAATGCATATTTTTCGGAAAATCTAATATTCATCCTATAGTCAAAATGTCCTAATTAAAACGCTTTTTAGTCTCTGAAAAGCATTATAATTCGACATTTTAAACAAAATCATGTCTGGCCTGGTCTGTAAAAAAAATGAGTTCAAAACAGAAATCAGAAATTAACACGAATTTCTCGAAAAATCGAATTTGGATCCTATAGGCGAAATGTAATAATTAAACGGCTTTTAAGGCTCTGAGAAGCGTAATAAATCAACATTTTAAAGAAAATCATCTCTGGCTTGTTCTGTACAGAAAGTGAGTTAGTAATTTTGTTTGTAATCGTTTGAAACTCACTTTCTGTACAGACCAAGCCAGAAATGATTTTCTTTAACATGTTGAATTATTATGCTTCTCAGACTCTGAAAACGTTTTTATTATGACATTTGGACTGTTGGACGAATACTTAATTTTTCGAGAAATCTGCGTTCAATGCTAGTACTCGTTTGAAACTCATTTTCCCTACAGAACAAGCCAGAGATCGTTTTCTTTAAAAGGTTGAATTATTATGCTTCTCAGAGCTTAAAAGCGTTTTAATTAAGACATTTGGACTAAAGGATGAATACTTGATTTTTCGAGAAAATCGTTTTCAACGCTAGTATTCGCTTGAAACTCTTTTGCTCTACAGAACTAGCCATAGATGATTTAACTTAAAATGTTGAATAATTATGCTTTTCAGAGACTAAAAAGCGTTTTAATTATGAAATTTTGATTATAGGAGGAATACTTGATTTTTCGAAAAATTCGCGTTTAATGCTAATTCTCGTTTGAAACTCATTTTCTCTACAGACCAAGCCAGAAATGATTTTCTTTAAAATGTTGATTTATTATGCTTTTCAGAGTCAGAAAAGCGTTTTAATTATGACATTTGGACTATAGGATGAATATTTGTTTTATCGAGAAATACGCGTTCAATGCTAGTACTCGTTTGAAACTCATTTTCACTACAGCCCAAATCAGAGATGATTTAATTTAAAATGTTTAATTATTATACTTTTCTGAGGCTGAAAAGCGTTTTAATTTTTACATCTCGCCTACAGAATGAATACTTGATTTTTCAAGAAATACGCGTTATATTCTAGTACTCGTTTGAAACTCATTTTCTGTACAGACCAAGCCAGAGATGATTTTCTTTAGAATGTGGAATTATTATGCTTCTCAGAGCCTGAAAAGCGTTTTAATTATTACATTATGACAATAAAAATAATACATTGCCACAACAATATTTGAAAAGTGTTAGGCTAAATTCAAAGTTCGACATTTGTGCAATATTTATAATAATTTAGTCATAGTAGTTATTTTTGACTAGCAATATGAAAAACAAATATCTTCAATCATATGTGTTCTTTCAGACAAGATAGATATGATACTTCAAATTTATAATTAAATTTATTGAAATTGTGTACATTTGCATTGGCATCAAGGTTTATATACAAAGGTCAGTTCTTTAAAATTGTTCAATGTATAATATGATGTCATACTTGGTATTTTGTATCAACATTCAAAAAATGGTAATAGTAATCATTAGATAAGTATATTGTGTTGTACATAGTAAAATAGCTGTAACAGAGCAAATATGTGCATTTGGTACACAAACATTCTAGCATTGAACGCGTATTTCTTGATTTATCGTGAAATACGCGTTAATGCTAATTTACGTTTGAAACTCATTTTCTCTACAGACCAAGCCAGAGATGGTTTTCTTTAAAATGTTGAATTATTATGCTTGTCATAGCCTGAAAATCGTTTTAATTATGATATTTGGACTATAGGATGAATGCTTGATTTTTCAAGAATTACGCGTAAAATGCTAGTACTCGTTTGAAACTCATTTTCTGTACAGACCAAGCCAGAGATGATTTTCTTTAAAATGTGGAATTATTATGCTATTCAGAGCCTGAAAAGTGTTTTAATTATTACATGATGACAATAAAAATAATACATTGTCATAACAATATTTGAAAAAGGTTAGGCTAAGTTCAAAGTTGCACATTTGAGTTCAAATCAAAAATCAGAAATTAACACGAATTTCTCGAAAATTCGAATTTGGATCCTATAGGCGAAATGTAATAATTAAACGGGGTATAAGGCTCTGAGAAGCGTAATAAATGAACATTTTAAAGAAAATCATCTCTGGCTTGGTCTGTATAGAAATTTAGTTAGTAATCGTTTGAAACTCACTTTCTGTACAGACCAAGCCAGAGATGATTTTCTTTAACATGTGGAATGAATATGCTTTTCAGAGTCTGAGAAGCTTTTTAATTATTACATCTCGCCTATAGGATCAAAACTTGATTTTTCGAGAAATTCGTTTTAAATGCTAATTTTAGTTTGAAACTAATTTTCTCTAATAAACCAAGCCAGAGATGATTTTCTTTAAAATGTTGAATTATTATGCTTCTCAGAGTCAGAAAAGCGTTTTAATTATGACATTTGTACTATAGGATGAATATTTGTTTTATCGAGAAATACGCGTTCAATGCTAGTACTCGTTTGAAACTCATTTTCAGTACAGCCCAAATCAGAGATGATTTAATTTAAAATGTTTAATTATTACACTTTTCTGAGGCTGAAAAGCGTTTTAATTTTTACATCTCGCCTATAGAATGAATACTTGATTTTTCAAGAAATACGCGTTATATTCTAGTACTCGTTTGAAACTCATTTTCTGTACAGACCAAGCCAGAGATGATTTTCTTTAAAATGTGGAATTATTATGCTTCTCAGAGCCTGAAAAGCGTTTTAATTATTACATTATGACAATAAAAGTAATACATTGCCACAACAATATTTGAAAAGAGTTAGGCTAAATTCAAAGTTCGACATTTGTGCAATATTTATAATAATTTAGTCATAGTAGTTATTTTTGACTAGCAATATGAAAAACAAATATCTTCAATCATATGTGTTCTTTCAGACAAGATAGATATGATACTTCAAATTTATAATTAAATTTATTGAAATTGTGTACATTTGCACTGGCATCAAGGTTCATATACAAAGGTCAACTCTTTATAATTGTTCAATGTATAATATGATGTCATACTTGGTATTTTGTATCAACATTCAAAAAATGGTAATAGTAATCATTACATAAGTATATTGTGATGTACATAGTAAAATAGCTGTAACAGAGCAAATATGAACATTTACTACACAAACATTCAAGCATTGAACGCGTATTTCTCGATAAATCAAGTATTCATCCTATAGTCCAAATGTCATAATGAAAATGCTTTTCAGGCTCTGAAAGGCATAATCGTTCAACATTTAAAAGAAAATCATCTCTGGCTTGGTGTGTAATGAATATGAGTTTCAAACGAGAATTAACATTGAATGCATATTTTTCGGAAAATCTAATATTCATCCTATAGTCAAAATGTCCTAATTAAAACGCTTTTTAGTCTCTGAAAAGCATTATAATTCGACATTTTAAACAAAATCATGTCTGGCCTGGTCTGTAAAAAAAATGAGTTCAAAACAAAAATCAGAAATTAACACGAATTTCTCGAAAAATCGAATTTGGATCCTATAGGCGAAATGTAATAATTAAACGGCTTTTAAGGCTCTGAGAAGCGTAATAAATCAACATTTTAAAGAAAATCATCTCTGGCTTGTTCTGTACAGAAAGTGAGTTAGTAATTTTGTTTGTAATCGTTTGAAACTCACTTTCTGTACAGACCAAGCCAGAAATGATTTTCTTTAACATGTTGAATTATTATGCTTCTCAGACTCTGAAAACGTTTTTATTATGACATTTGGACTGTTGGACGAATACTTAATTTTTCGAGAAATCTGCGTTCAATGCTAGTACTCGTTTGAAACTCATTTTCCCTACAGAACAAGCCAGAGATCGTTTTCTTTAAAAGGTTGAATTATTATGCTTCTCAGAGCTTAAAAGCGTTTTAATTAAGACATTTGGACTAAAGGATGAATACTTGATTTTTCGAGAAAATCGTTTTCAACGCTAGTATTCGCTTGAAACTCTTTTGCTCTACAGAACTAGCCAGAGATGATTTAACTTAAAATGTTGAATAATTATGCTTTTCAGAGACTAAAAAGCGTTTTAATTATGAAATTTTGATTATAGGAGGAATACTTGATTTTTCGAAAAATTCGCGTTTAATGCTAATTCTCGTTTGAAACTCATTTTCTCTACAGACCAAGCCAGAAATGATTTTCTTTAAAATGTTGATTTATTATGCTTTTCAGAGTCAGAAAAGCGTTTTAATTATGACATTTGGACTATAGGATGAATATTTGTTTTATCGAGAAATACGCGTTCAATGCTAGTACTCGTTTGAAACTCATTTTCACTACAGCCCAAATCAGAGATGATTTAATTTAAAATGTTTAATTATTATACTTTTCTGAGGCTGAAAAGCGTTTTAATTTTTACATCTCGCCTACAGAATGAATACTTGATTTTTCAAGAAATACGCGTTATATTCTAGTACTCGTTTGAAACTCATTTTCTGTACAGACCAAGCCAGAGATGATTTTCTTTAGAATGTGGAATTATTATGCTTCTCAGAGCCTGAAAAGCGTTTTAATTATTACATTATGACAATAAAAATAATACATTGCCACAACAATATTTGAAAAGTGTTAGGCTAAATTCAAAGTTCGACATTTGTGCAATATTTATAATAATTTAGTCATAGTAGTTATTTTTGACTAGCAATATGAAAAGCAAATATCTTCAATCATATGTGTTCTTTCAGACAAGATAGATATGATACTTCAAATTTATAATTAAATTTATTGAAATTGTGTACATTTGCATTGGCATCAAGGTTTATATACAAAGGTCAGTTCTTTAAAATTGTTCAATGTATAATATGATGTCATACTTGGTATTTTGTATCAACATTCAAAAAATGGTAATAGTAATCATTAGATAAGTATATTGTGTTGTACATAGTAAAATAGCTGTAACAGAGCAAATATGTGCATTTGGTACACAAACATTCTAGCATTGAACGCGTATTTCTTGATTTATCGTGAAATACGCGTTAATGCTAATTTTCGTTTGAAACTCATTTTCTCTACAGACCAAGCCAGAGATGGTTTTCTTTAAAATGTTGAATTATTATGCTTGTCATAGCCTGAAAATCGTTTTAATTATGATATTTGGACTATAGGATGAATGCTTGATTTTTCAAGAATTACGCGTAAAATGCTAGTACTCGTTTGAAACTCATTTTCTGTACAGACCAAGCCAGATATGATTTTCTTTAAAATGTGGAATTATTATGCTATTCAGAGCCTGAAAAGTGTTTTAATTATTACATTATGACAATAAAAATAATACATTGTCATAACAATATTTGAAAAAGGTTAGGCTAAGTTCAAAGTTCCACATTTGAGTTCAAATCAAAAATCAGAAATTAACACGAATTTCTCGAAAAATCGAATTTGGATCCTATAGGCGAAATGTAATAATTAAACGGGGTATAAGGCTCTGAGAAGCGTAATAAATGAACATTTTAAAGAAAATCATCTCTGGCTTGGTCTGTATAGAAATTTAGTTAGTAATCGTTTGAAACTCACTTTCTGTACAGACCAAGCCAGAGATGATTTTCTTTAACATGTGGAATGAATATGCTTTTCAGAGTCTGAGAAGCTTTTTAATTATTACATCTCGCCTATAGGATCAAAACTTGATTTTTCGAGAAATTCGTTTTAAATGCTAATTTTAGTTTGAAACTAATTTTCTCTAATAAACCAAGCCAGAGATGATTTTCTTTAAAATGTTGAATTATTATGCTTCTCAGAGTCAGAAAAGCGTTTTAATTATGACATTTGTACTATAGGATGAATATTTGTTTTATCGAGAAATACGCGTTCAATGCTAGTACTCGTTTGAAACTCATTTTCAGTACAGCCCAAATCAGAGATGATTTAATTTAAAATGTTTAATTATTACACTTTTCTGAGGCTGAAAAGCGTTTTAATTTTTACATCTCGCCTATAGAATGAATACTTGATTTTTCAAGAAATACGCGTTATATTCTAGTACTCGTTTGAAACTCATTTTCTGTACAGACCAAGCCAGAGATGATTTTCTTTAAAATGTGGAATTATTATGCTTCTCAGAGCCTGAAAAGCGTTTTAATTATTACATTATGACAATAAAAGTAATACATTGCCACAACAATATTTGAAAAGAGTTAGGCTAAATTCAAAGTTCGACATTTGTGCAATATTTATAATAATTTAGTCATAGTAGTTATTTTTGACTAGCAATATGAAAAACAAATATCTTCAATCATATGTGTTCTTTCAGACAAGATAGATATGATACTTCAAATTTATAATTAAATTTATTGAAATTGTGTACATTTGCACTGGCATCAAGGTTCATATACAAAGGTCAACTCTTTATAATTGTTCAATGTATAATATGATGTCATACTTGGTATTTTGTATCAACATTCAAAAAATGGTAATAGTAATCATTACATAAGTATATTGTGATGTACATAGTAAAATAGCTGTAACAGAGCAAATATGAACATTTACTACACAAACATTCAAGCATTGAACGCGTATTTCTCGATAAATCAAGTATTCATCCTATAGTCCAAATGTCATAATGAAAATGCTTTTCAGGCTCTGAAAGGCATAATCGTTCAACATTTAAAAGAAAATCATCTCTGGCTTGGTGTGTAATGAATATGAGTTTCAAACGAGAATTAACATTGAATGCATATTTTTCGGAAAATCTAATATTCATCCTATAGTCAAAATGTCCTAATTAAAACGCTTTTTAGTCTCTGAAAAGCATTATAATTCGACATTTTAAACAAAATCATGTCTGGCCTGGTCTGTAAAAAAAATGAGTTCAAAACAAAAATCAGAAATTAACACGAATTTCTCGAAAAATCGAATTTGGATCCTATAGGCGAAATGTAATAATTAAACGGCTTTTAAGGCTCTGAGAAGCGTAATAAATCAACATTTTAAAGAAAATCATCTCTGGCTTGTTCTGTACAGAAAGTGAGTTAGTAATTTTGTTTGTAATCGTTTGAAACTCACTTTCTGTACAGACCAAGCCAGAAATGATTTTCTTTAACATGTTGAATTATTATGCTTCTCAGACTCTGAAAACGTTTTTATTATGACATTTGGACTGTTGGACGAATACTTAATTTTTCGAGAAATCTGCGTTCAATGCTAGTACTCGTTTGAAACTCATTTTCCCTACAGAACAAGCCAGAGATCGTTTTCTTTAAAAGGTTGAATTATTATGCTTCTCAGAGCTTAAAAGCGTTTTAATTAAGACATTTGGACTAAAGGATGAATACTTGATTTTTCGAGAAAATCGTTTTCAACGCTAGTATTCGCTTGAAACTCTTTTGCTCTACAGAACTAGCCAGAGATGATTTAACTTAAAATGTTGAATAATTATGCTTTTCAGAGACTAAAAAGCGTTTTAATTATGAAATTTTGATTATAGGAGGAATACTTGATTTTTCGAAAAATTCGCGTTTAATGCTAATTCTCGTTTGAAACTCATTTTCTCTACAGACCAAGCCAGAAATGATTTTCTTTAAAATGTTGATTTATTATGCTTTTCAGAGTCAGAAAAGCGTTTTAATTATGACATTTGGACTATAGGATGAATATTTGTTTTATCGAGAAATACGCGTTCAATGCTAGTACTCGTTTGAAACTCATTTTCACTACAGCCCAAATCAGAGATGATTTAATTTAAAATGTTTAATTATTATACTTTTCTGAGGCTGAAAAGCGTTTTAATTTTTACATCTCGCCTACAGAATGAATACTTGATTTTTCAAGAAATACGCGTTATATTCTAGTACTCGTTTGAAACTCATTTTCTGTACAGACCAAGCCAGAGATGATTTTCTTTAGAATGTGGAATTATTATGCTTCTCAGAGCCTGAAAAGCGTTTTAATTATTACATTATGACAATAAAAATAATACATTGCCACAACAATATTTGAAAAGTGTTAGGCTAAATTCAAAGTTCGACATTTGTGCAATATTTATAATAATTTAGTCATAGTAGTTATTTTTGACTAGCAATATGAAAAGCAAATATCTTCAATCATATGTGTTCTTTCAGACAAGATAGATATGATACTTCAAATTTATAATTAAATTTATTGAAATTGTGTACATTTGCATTGGCATCAAGGTTTATATACAAAGGTCAGTTCTTTAAAATTGTTCAATGTATAATATGATGTCATACTTGGTATTTTGTATCAACATTCAAAAAATGGTAATAGTAATCATTAGATAAGTATATTGTGTTGTACATAGTAAAATAGCTGTAACAGAGCAAATATGTGCATTTGGTACACAAACATTCTAGCATTGAACGCGTATTTCTTGATTTATCGTGAAATACGCGTTAATGCTAATTTTCGTTTGAAACTCATTTTCTCTACAGACCAAGCCAGAGATGGTTTTCTTTAAAATGTTGAATTATTATGCTTGTCATAGCCTGAAAATCGTTTTAATTATGATATTTGGACTATAGGATGAATGCTTGATTTTTCAAGAATTACGCGTAAAATGCTAGTACTCGTTTGAAACTCATTTTCTGTACAGACCAAGCCAGATATGATTTTCTTTAAAATGTGGAATTATTATGCTATTCAGAGCCTGAAAAGTGTTTTAATTATTACATTATGACAATAAAAATAATACATTGTCATAACAATATTTGAAAAAGGTTAGGCTAAGTTCAAAGTTCCACATTTGAGTTCAAATCAAAAATCAGAAATTAACACGAATTTCTCGAAAAATCGAATTTGGATCCTATAGGCGAAATGTAATAATTAAACGGGGTATAAGGCTCTGAGAAGCGTAATAAATCAACATTTTAAAGAAAATCATCTCTGGCTTGGTCTGTATAGAAATTTAGTTAGTAATCGTTTGAAACTCACTTTCTGTACAGACCAAGCCAGAGATGATTTTCTTTAACATGTGGAATGAATATGCTTTTCAGAGTCTGAGAAGCTTTTTAATTATTACATCTCGCCTATAGGATCAAAACTTGATTTTTCGAGAAATTCGTTTTAAATGCTAATTTTAGTTTGAAACTAATTTTCTCTAATAAACCAAGCCAGATATGATTTTCTTTAAAAAGTTGAATTATTATGCTTCTCAGAGTCAGAAAAGCGTTTTAATTATGACATTTGTACTATAGGATGAATATTTGTTTTATCGAGAAATACGCGTTCAATGCTAGTACTCGTTTGAAACTCATTTTCACTACAGCCCAAATCAGAGATGATTTAATTTAAAATGTTTAATTATTATACTTTTCTGAGGCTGAAAAGCGTTTTAATTTTTACATCTCGCCTACAGAATGAATACTTGATTTTTCAAGAAATACGCGTTATATTCTAGTACTCGTTTGAAACTCATTTTCTGTACAGACCAAGCCAGAGATGATTTTCTTTAGAATGTGGAATTATTATGCTTCTCAGAGCCTGAAAAGCGTTTTAATTATTACATTATGACAATAAAAATAATACATTGCCACAACAATATTTGAAAAGTGTTAGGCTAAATTCAAAGTTCGACATTTGTGCAATATTTATAATAATTTAGTCATAGTAGTTATTTTTGACTAGCAATATGAAAAGCAAATATCTTCAATCATATGTGTTCTTTCAGACAAGATAGATATGATACTTCAAATTTATAATTAAATTGATTGAAATTGTGTACATTTGCATTGGCATCATGGTTTATATACAAAGGTCAGGTCTTTAAAATTGTTCAATGTATAATATGATGTCATACTTGGTATTTTGTATCAACATTCAAAAGATGGTAATAGTAACCATTAGATAAGTATATTGTGGTTGTACATAGTAAAAAAGCTGTAACAGAGCAAATATGTACATTTACTACACAAATATTCAAGCATTGAACGCGTATTTCTTGATTTATCGTGAAATACGCGTTAAATGCTAATTTTCGTTTGAAACTCATTTTCTCTACAGACCAAGCCAGAGATGGTTTTCTTTAAAAGGTTGAATTATTATGCTTGTCATAGCCTGAAAATCGTTTTAATTATGATATTTGGACTATAGGATCAATGCTTGATTTTTCAAGATATACGCGTTAAATGCTAGTACTCGTTTGAAACTCATTTTCTGTACAAACCAAGCCAGAGATGATTTTCTTTAAAATGTTGAATTATTATGCTTTTCAGAGCCTGAAAAGTGTTTTAATTATTACATTATGACAATAAAAATAATACATTGTCATAACAATATTTGAAAAAGGTTAGGCTAAGTTCAAAGTTCCACATTTGTGCAATATTTATAATAATTTAATCATAACAATTATTTTTGACTAGCAATATGAAAAACAAATATGTGTTCTTTCAGACAAGAAAGATATGAAACTTCAAATTTATAATTAAATTTATTGAAATTGTGTACATTTGCACTGGCATCAAGGTTCATATACAAAGGTCAACTCTTTAAAATTGTTCAATGTATAATATGATGTCATACTTGGTATTTTGTATCAACATTCAAAAAATGGTAATAGTAATCATTACATAAGTATATTGTGATGTACATAGTAAAATAGCTGTAACAGAGCAAATATGTACATTTACTGCACAAACATTCAAGCATTGAACGCGTATTTCTAGATAAATCAAGTATTCATCCTATAGTCCAAATGTCATAATTAAAGTGCTTTTCAGGCTCTGAAAGGCATAATCGTTCAACATTTAAAAGAAAATCATCTCTGGCTTGGTGTGTAATGAATATGAGTTTCAAACGAGAATTAACATTGAACGCGTATTTTTCGGAAAATCTAGTATTCATCCTATACTCCAAATGTCCTAATTAAAACGCTTTTTAGTCTCTGAAAAGCATTATAATTCGACATTTTAAACAAAATCATGTCTGGCTTGGTCTGTAAAAAAAATGAGTTCAAATCAAAAATCAGAAATTAACACGAATTTCTCGAAAAATCGAATTTGGATCCTATAGGCGAAATGTAATAATTAAACGGCTTTTAAGGCTCTGAGAAGCGTAATAAATCAACATTTTAAAGAAAATCATCTCTGGCTTGGTCTGTACAGAAAGTGAGTTCAAACGATTACTAACTAAATTTAGTTAGTAATCGTTTGAAACTCACTTTCTGTACAGACCAAGGCAGTGATGATTTTTTTTAACATGTGGAATGATTATGCTTTTCAGAGTCTGAGGAGCTTTTTAATTATTACATCTCGCCTATAGGATCAAAACTTGATTTTTCGAGAAATTCGTGTTAAATGTTAATTTTAGTTTGAAACTAATTTTCTCTAAAGACCAAGCCAGAGATGATTTTCTTTAAAATGTTGAATTATTATGCTTCTCAGAGTCTGAAAATCGTTTTTATTATGACATTTGGACTGTTGGACGAATACTTAATTTTTCGAGAAATCTGCGTTCAATGCTAGTACTCGTTTGAAACTCAATTTCCCTACAGACCAAGACAGAGATGGTTTTCTTTAAAAGGTTGAATTATTATGCTTCTCAGAGTCTAAAAAGCGTTTTAATTAAGACATTTGGACTAAAGGATGAATACTTGATTTTTCGAGAAAATCGTTTTCAACGCTAGTATTCGCTTGAAACTCTTTTGCTCTACAGAACTAGCCAGAGATGATTTAACTTAAAATGTTGAATAATTATGCTTTTCAGAGACTAAAAAGCGTTTTAATAATGAAATTTTGATTATAGGAGGAATACTTGATTTTTCGAAAAATTCGCGTTTAATGCTAATTCTCGTTTGAAACTCATTTTCTCTACAGACCAAGCCAGAAATGATTTTCTTTAAAATGTTGATTTATTATGCTTTTCAGAGTCAGAAAAGCGTTTTAATTATGACATTTGGACTATAGGATGAATATTTGTTTTAGCGAGAAATACGCGTTCAATGCTAGTACTCGTTTGAAACTCATTTTCACTACAGCCCAAATCAGAGATGATTTAATTTAAAATGTTTAATTATTATACTTTTCTGAGGCTGAAAAGCGTTTTAATTTTTACATCTCGCCTACAGAATGAATACTTGATTTTTCAAGAAATACGCGTTATATTCTAGTACTCGTTTGAAACTCATTTTCTGTACAGACCAAGCCAGAGATGATTTTCTTTAGAATGTGGAATTATTATGCTTCTCAGAGCCTGAAAAGCGTTTTAATTATTACATTATGACAATAAAAATAATACATTGCCACAACAATATTTGAAAAGTGTTAGGCTAAATTCAAAGTTCGACATTTGTGCAATATTTATAATAATTTAGTCATAGTAGTTATTTTTGACTAGCAATATGAAAAGCAAATATCTTCAATCATATGTGTTCTTTCAGACAAGATAGATATGATACTTCAAATTTATAATTAAATTTATTGAAATTGTGTACATTTGCATTGGCATCAAGGTTTATATACAAAGGTCAGTTCTTTAAAATTGTTCAATGTATAATATGATGTCATACTTGGTATTTTGTATCAACATTGAAAAAATGGTAATAGTAATCATTAGATAAGTATATTGTGTTGTACATAGTAAAATAGCTGTAACAGAGCAAATATGTGCATTTGGTACACAAACATTCTAGCATTGAACGCGTATTTCTTGATTTATCGTGAAATACGCGTTAATGCTAATTTTCGTTTGAAACTCATTTTCTCTACAGACCAAGCCAGAGATGGTTTTCTTTAAAATGTTGAATTATTATGCTTGTCATAGCCTGAAAATCGTTTTAATTATGATATTTGGACTATAGGATGAATGCTTGATTTTTGAAGAATTACGCGTAAAATGCTAGTACTCGTTTGAAACTCATTTTCTGTACAGACCAAGCCAGATATGATTTTCTTTAAAATGTGGAATTATTATGCTATTCAGAGCCTGAAAAGTGTTTTAATTATTACATGATGACAATAAAAATAATACATTGTCATAACAATATTTGAAAAAGGTTAGGCTAAGTTCAAAGTTGCACATTTGAGTTCAAATCAAAAATCAGAAATTAACACGAATTTCTCGAAAAATCGAATTTGGATTCTATAGGCGAAATGTAATAATTAAACGGGGTATAAGGCTCTGAGAAGCGTAATAAATCAACATTTTAAAGAAAATCATCTCTGGCTTGGTCTGTATAGAAATTTAGTTAGTAATCGTTTGAAACTCACTTTCTGTACAGACCAAGCCAGAGATGATTTTCTTTAACATGTGGAATGAATATGCTTTTCAGAGTCTGAGAAGCTTTTTAATTATTACATCTCGCCTATAGGATCAAAACTTGATTTTTCGAGAAATTCGTTTTAAATGCTAATTTTAGTTTGAAACTAATTTTCTCTAATAAACCAAGCCAGATATGATTTTCTTTAAAAAGTTGAATTATTATGCTTCTCAGAGTCAGAAAAGCGTTTTAATTATGACATTTGTACTATAGGATGAATATTTGTTTTATCGAGAAATACGCGTTCAATGCTAGTACTCGTTTGAAACTCATTTTCACTACAGCCCAAATCAGAGATGATTTAATTTAAAATGTTTAATTATTATACTTTTCTGAGGCTGAAAAGCGTTTTAATTTTTACATCTCGCCTACAGAATGAATACTTGATTTTTCAAGAAATACGCGTTATATTCTAGTACTCGTTTGAAACTCATTTTCTGTACAGACCAAGCCAGAGATGATTTTCTTTAGAATGTGGAATTATTATGCTTCTCAGAGCCTGAAAAGCGTTTTAATTATTACATTATGACAATAAAAATAATACATTGCCACAACAATATTTGAAAAGTGTTAGGCTAAATTCAAAGTTCGACATTTGTGCAATATTTATAATAATTTAGTCATAGTAGTTATTTTTGACTAGCAATATGAAAAGCAAATATCTTCAATCATATGTGTTCTTTCAGACAAGATAGATATGATACTTCAAATTTATAATTAAATTTATTGAAATTGTGTACATTTGCATTGGCATCAAGGTTTATATACAAAGGTCAGTTCTTTAAAATTGTTCAATGTATAATATGATGTCATACTTGGTATTTTGTATCAACATTCAAAAAATGGTAATAGTAATCATTAGATAAGTATATTGTGTTGTACATAGTAAAATTGCTGTAACAGAGCAAATATGTGCATTTAGTACACAAACATTCTAGCATTGAACGCGTATTTCTTGATTTATCGTGAAATACGCGTTAATGCTAATTTTCGTTTGAAACTCATTTTCTCTACAGACCAAGCCAGAGATGGTTTTCTTTAAAATGTTGAATTATTATGCTTGTCATAGCCTGAAAATCGTTTTAATTATGATATTTGGACTATAGGATGAATGCTTGATTTTTCAAGAATTACGCGTAAAATGCTAGTACTCGTTTGAAACTCATTTTCTGTACAGACCAAGCCCGAGTTGATTTTCTTTAAAATGTGGAATTATTATGCTATTCAGAGCCTGAAAAGTGTTTTAATTATTACATTATGACAATAAAAATAATACATTGTCATAACAATATTTGAAAAAGGTTAGGCTAAGTTCAAAGTTGCACATTTGAGTTCAAATCAAAAATCAGAAATTAACACGAATTTCTCGAAAATTCGAATTTGGATCCTATAGGCGAAATGTAATAATTAAACGGGGTATAAGGCTCTGAGAAGCGTAATAAATGAACATTTTAAAGAAAATCATCTCTGGCTTGGTCTGTATAGAAATTTAGTTAGTAATCGTTTGAAACTCACTTTCTGTACAGACCAAGCCAGAGATGATTTTCTTTAACATGTGGAATGAATATGCTTTTCAGAGTCTGAGAAGCTTTTTAATTATTACATCTCGCCTATAGGATCAAAACTTGATTTTTCGAGAAATTCGTTTTAAATGCTAATTTTAGTTTGAAACTAATTTTCTCTAATAAACCAAGCCAGAGATGATTTTCTTTAAAATGTTGAATTATTATGCTTCTCAGAGTCAGAAAAGCGTTTTAATTATGACATTTGTACTATAGGATGAATATTTGTTTTATCGAGAAATACGCGTTCAATGCTAGTACTCGTTTGAAACTCATTTTCAGTACAGCCCAAATCAGAGATGATTTAATTTAAAATGTTTAATTATTACACTTTTCTGAGGCTGAAAAGCGTTTTAATTTTTACATCTCGCCTATAGAATGAATACTTGATTTTTCAAGAAATACGCGTTATATTCTAGTACTCGATTGAAACTCATTTTCTGTACAGACCAAGCCAGAGATGATTTTCTTTAAAATGTGGAATTATTATGCTTCTCAGAGCCTGAAAAGCGTTTTAATTATTACATTATGACAATAAAAGTAATACATTGCCACAACAATATTTGAAAAGTGTTAGGCTAAATTCAAAGTTCGACATTTGTGCAATATTTATAATAATTTAGTCATAGTAGTTATTTTTGACTAGCAATATGAAAAACAAATATCTTCAATCATATGTGTTCTTTCAGACAAGATAGATATGATACTTCAAATTTATAATTAAATTTATTGAAATTGTGTACATTTGCACTGGCATCAAGGTTCATATACAAAGGTCAACTCTTTATAATTGTTCAATGTATAATATGATGTCATACTTGGTATTTTGTATCAACATTCAAAAAATGGTAATAGTAATCATTACATAAGTATATTGTGATGTACATAGTAAAATAGCTGTAACAGAGCAAATATGAACATTTACTACACAAACATTCAAGCATTGAACGCGTATTTCTCGATAAATCAAGTATTCATCCTATAGTCCAAATGTCATAATGAAAATGCTTTTCAGGCTCTGAAAGGCATAATCGTTCAACATTTAAAAGAAAATCATCTCTGGCTTGGTGTGTAATGAATATGAGTTTCAAACGAGAATTAACATTGAATGCGTATTTTTCGGAAAATCTAATATTCATCCTATAGTCAAAATGTCCTAATTAAAACGCTTTTTAGTCTCTGAAAAGCATTATAATTCGACATTTTAAACAAAATCATGTCTGGCTTGGTCTGTAAAAAAAATGAGTTCAAAACAAAAATCAGAAATTAACACGAATTTCTCGAAAAATCGAATTTGGATCCTATAGGCGAAATGTAATAATTAAACGGCTTTTAAGGCTCTGAGAAGCTTAATAAATCAACATTTTAAAGAAAATCATCTCTGGCTTGGTCTGTACAGAAAGTGAGTTAGTAATTTTGTTTGTAATCGTTTGAAACTCACTTTCTGTACAGACCAAGCCAGAAATGATTTTCTTTAACATGTTGAATTATTATGCTTCTCAGACTCTGAAAAGCGTTTTTATTATGACATTTGGACTGTTGGACGAATACTTAATTTTTCGAGAAATCTGCATTCAATGCTAGTACTCGTTTGAAACTCATTTTCCCTACAGAACAAGCCAGAGATCGTTTTCTTTAAAAGGTTGAATTATTATGCTTCTCAGAGCTTAAAAGCGTTTTAATTAAGACATTTGGACTAAAGGATGAATACTTGATTTTTCGAGAAAATCGTTTTCAACGCTAGTATTCGCTTGAAACTCTTTTGCTCTACAGAACTAGCCAGAGATGATTTAACTTAAAATGTTGAATAATTATGCTTTTCAGAGACTAAAAAGCGTTTTAATTATGAAATTTTGATTATAGGAGGAATACTTGATTTTTCGAAAAATTCGCGTTTAATGCTAATTCTCGTTTGAAACTCATTTTCTCTACAGACCAAGCCAGAAATGATTTTCTTTAAAATGTTGATTTATTATGCTTTTCAGAGTCAGAAAAGCGTTTTAATTATGACATTTGGACTATAGGATGAATATTTGTTTTATCGAGAAATACGCGTTCAATGCTAGTACTCGTTTGAAACTCATTTTCACTACAGCCCAAATCAGAGATGATTTAATTTAAAATGTTTAATTATTATACTTTTCTGAGGCTGAAAAGCGTTTTAATTTTTACATCTCGCCTACAGAATGAATACTTGATTTTTCAAGAAATACGCGTTATATTCTAGTACTCGTTTGAAACTCATTTTCTGTACAGACCAAGCCAGAGATGATTTTCTTTAGAATGTGGAATTATTATGCTTCTCAGAGCCTGAAAAGCGTTTTAATTATTACATTATGACAATAAAAATAATACATTGCCACAACAATATTTGAAAAGTGTTAGGCTAACTTCAAAGTTCGACATTTGTGCAATATTTATAATAATTTAGTCATAGTAGTTATTTTTGACTAGCAATATGAAAAACAAATATCTTCAATCATATGTGTTCTTTCAGACAAGATAGATATGATACTTCAAATTTATAATTAAATTTATTGAAATTGTGTACATTTGCATTGGCATCAAGGTTTATATACAAAGGTCAGTTCTTTAAAATTGTTCAATGTATAATATGATGTCATACTTGGTATTTTGTATCAACATTCAAAAAATGGTAATAGTAATCATTAGATAAGTATATTGTGTTGTACATAGTAAAATAGCTGTAACAGAGCAAATATGTGCATTTGGTACACAAACATTCTAGCATTGAACGCGTATTTCTTGATTTATCGTGAAATACGCGTTAATGCTAATTTTCGTTTGAAACTCATTTTCTCTACAGACCAAGCCAGAGATGGTTTTCTTTAAAATGTTGAATTATTATGCTTGTCATAGCCTGAAAATCGTTTTAATTATGATATTTGGACTATAGGATGAATGCTTGATTTTTCAAGAATTACGCGTAAAATGCTAGTACTCGTTTGAAACTCATTTTCTGTACAGACCAAGCCAGAGATGATTTTCTTTAAAATGTGGAATTATTATGCTATTCAGAGCCTGAAAAGTGTTTTAATTATTACATTATGACAATAAAAATAATACATTGTCATAACAATATTTGAAAAAGGTTAGGCTAAGTTCAAAGTTGCACATTTGAGTTCAAATCAAAAATCAGAAATTAACACGAATTTCTCGAAAATTCGAATTTGGATCCTATAGGCGAAATGTAATAATTAAACGGGGTATAAGGCTCTGAGAAGCGTAATAAATGAACATTTTAAAGAAAATCATCTCTGGCTTGGTCTGTATAGAAATTTAGTTAGTAATCGTTTGAAACTCACTTTCTGTACAGACCAAGCCAGAGATGATTTTCTTTAACATGTGGAATGAATATGCTTTTCAGAGTCTGAGAAGCTTTTTAATTATTACATCTCGCCTATAGGATCAAAACTTGATTTTTCGAGAAATTCGTTTTAAATGCTAATTTTAGTTTGAAACTAATTTTCTCTAATAAACCAAGCCAGAGATGATTTTCTTTAAAATGTTGAATTATTATGCTTCTCAGAGTCAGAAAAGCGTTTTAATTATGACATTTGTACTATAGGATGAATATTTGTTTTATCGAGAAATACGCGTTCAATGCTAGTACTCGTTTGAAACTCATTTTCAGTACAGCCCAAATCAGAGATGATTTAATTTAAAATGTTTAATTATTACACTTTTCTGAGGCTGAAAAGCGTTTTAATTTTTACATCTCGCCTATAGAATGAATACTTGATTTTTCAAGAAATACGCGTTATATTCTAGTACTCGTTTGAAACTCATTTTCTGTACAGACCAAGCCAGAGATGATTTTCTTTAAAATGTGGAATTATTATGCTTCTCAGAGCCTGAAAAGCGTTTTAATTATTACATTATGACAATAAAAGTAATACATTGCCACAACAATATTTGAAAAGAGTTAGGCTAAATTCAAAGTTCGACATTTGTGCAATATTTATAATAATTTAGTCATAGTAGTTATTTTTGACTAGCAATATGAAAAACAAATATCTTCAATCATATGTGTTCTTTCAGACAAGATAGATATGATACTTCAAATTTATAATTAAATTTATTGAAATTGTGTACATTTGCACTGGCATCAAGGTTCATATACAAAGGTCAACTCTTTATAATTGTTCAATGTATAATATGATGTCATACTTGGTATTTTGTATCAACATTCAAAAAATGGTAATAGTAATCATTACATAAGTATATTGTGATGTACATAGTAAAATAGCTGTAACAGAGCAAATATGAACATTTACTACACAAACATTCAAGCATTGAACGCGTATTTCTCGATAAATCAAGTATTCATCCTATAGTCCAAATGTCATAATGAAAATGCTTTTCAGGCTCTGAAAGGCATAATCGTTCAACATTTAAAAGAAAATCATCTCTGGCTTGGTGTGTAATGAATATGAGTTTCAAACGAGAATTAACATTGAATGCATATTTTTCGGAAAATCTAATATTCATCCTATAGTCAAAATGTCCTAATTAAAACGCTTTTTAGTCTCTGAAAAGCATTATAATTCGACATTTTAAACAAAATCATGTCTGGCCTGGTCTGTAAAAAAAATGAGTTCAAAACAAAAATCAGAAATTAACACGAATTTCTCGAAAAATCGAATTTGGATCCTATAGGCGAAATGTAATAATTAAACGGCTTTTAAGGCTCTGAGAAGCGTAATAAATCAACATTTTAAAGAAAATCATCTCTGGCTTGTTCTGTACAGAAAGTGAGTTAGTAATTTTGTTTGTAATCGTTTGAAACTCACTTTCTGTACAGACCAAGCCAGAAATGATTTTCTTTAACATGTTGAATTATTATGCTTCTCAGACTCTGAAAACGTTTTTATTATGACATTTGGACTGTTGGACGAATACTTAATTTTTCGAGAAATCTGCGTTCAATGCTAGTACTCGTTTGAAACTCATTTTCCCTACAGAACAAGCCAGAGATCGTTTTCTTTAAAAGGTTGAATTATTATGCTTCTCAGAGCTTAAAAGCGTTTTAATTAAGACATTTGGACTAAAGGATGAATACTTGATTTTTCGAGAAAATCGTTTTCAACGCTAGTATTCGCTTGAAACTCTTTTGCTCTACAGAACTAGCCAGAGATGATTTAACTTAAAATGTTGAATAATTATGCTTTTCAGAGACTAAAAAGCGTTTTAATTATGAAATTTTGATTATAGGAGGAATACTTGATTTTTCGAAAAATTCGCGTTTAATGCTAATTCTCGTTTGAAACTCATTTTCTCTACAGACCAAGCCAGAAATGATTTTCTTTAAAATGTTGATTTATTATGCTTTTCAGAGTCAGAAAAGCGTTTTAATTATGACATTTGGACTATAGGATGAATATTTGTTTTATCGAGAAATACGCGTTCAATGCTAGTACTCGTTTGAAACTCATTTTCACTACAGCCCAAATCAGAGATGATTTAATTTAAAATGTTTAATTATTATACTTTTCTGAGGCTGAAAAGCGTTTTAATTTTTACATCTCGCCTACAGAATGAATACTTGATTTTTCAAGAAATACGCGTTATATTCTAGTACTCGTTTGAAACTCATTTTCTGTACAGACCAAGCCAGAGATGATTTTCTTTAGAATGTGGAATTATTATGCTTCTCAGAGCCTGAAAAGCGTTTTAATTATTACATTATGACAATAAAAATAATACATTGCCACAACAATATTTGAAAAGTGTTAGGCTAAATTCAAAGTTCGACATTTGTGCAATATTTATAATAATTTAGTCATAGTAGTTATTTTTGACTAGCAATATGAAAAACAAATATCTTCAATCATATGTGTTCTTTCAGACAAGATAGATATGATACTTCAAATTTATAATTAAATTTATTGAAATTGTGTACATTTGCATTGGCATCAAGGTTTATATACAAAGGTCAGTTCTTTAAAATTGTTCAATGTATAATATGATGTCATACTTGGTATTTTGTATCAACATTCAAAAAATGGTAATAGTAATCATTAGATAAGTATATTGTGTTGTACATAGTAAAATAGCTGTAACAGAGCAAATATGTGCATTTGGTACACAAACATTCTAGCATTGAACGCGTATTTCTTGATTTATCGTGAAATACGCGTTAATGCTAATTTTCGTTTGAAACTCATTTTCTCTACAGACCAAGCCAGAGATGGTTTTCTTTAAAATGTTGAATTATTATGCTTGTCATAGCCTGAAAATCGTTTTAATTATGATATTTGGACTATAGGATGAATGCTTGATTTTTCAAGAATTACGCGTAAAATGCTAGTACTCGTTTGAAACTCATTTTCTGTACAGACCAAGCCAGAGATGATTTTCTTTAAAATGTGGAATTATTATGCTATTCAGAGCCTGAAAAGTGTTTTAATTATTACATTATGACAATAAAAATAATACATTGTCATAACAATATTTGAAAAAGGTTAGGCTAAGTTCAAAGTTGCACATTTGAGTTCAAATCAAAAATCAGAAATTAACACGAATTTCTCGAAAATTCGAATTTGGATCCTATAGGCGAAATGTAATAATTAAACGGGGTATAAGGCTCTGAGAAGCGTAATAAATGAACATTTTAAAGAAAATCATCTCTGGCTTGGTCTGTATAGAAATTTAGTTAGTAATCGTTTGAAACTCACTTTCTGTACAGACCAAGCCAGAGATGATTTTCTTTAACATGTGGAATGAATATGCTTTTCAGAGTCTGAGAAGCTTTTTAATTATTACATCTCGCCTATAGGATCAAAACTTGATTTTTCGAGAAATTCGTTTTAAATGCTAATTTTAGTTTGAAACTAATTTTCTCTAATAAACCAAGCCAGAGATGATTTTCTTTAAAATGTTGAATTATTATGCTTCTCAGAGTCAGAAAAGCGTTTTAATTATGACATTTGTACTATAGGATGAATATTTGTTTTATCGAGAAATACGCGTTCAATGCTAGTACTCGTTTGAAACTCATTTTCAGTACAGCCCAAATCAGAGATGATTTAATTTAAAATGTTTAATTATTACACTTTTCTGAGGCTGAAAAGCGTTTTAATTTTTACATCTCGCCTATAGAATGAATACTTGATTTTTCAAGAAATACGCGTTATATTCTAGTACTCGTTTGAAACTCATTTTCTGTACAGACCAAGCCAGAGATGATTTTCTTTAAAATGTGGAATTATTATGCTTCTCAGAGCCTGAAAAGCGTTTTAATTATTACATTATGACAATAAAAGTAATACATTGCCACAACAATATTTGAAAAGAGTTAGGCTAAATTCAAAGTTCGACATTTGTGCAATATTTATAATAATTTAGTCATAGTAGTTATTTTTGACTAGCAATATGAAAAACAAATATCTTCAATCATATGTGTTCTTTCAGACAAGATAGATATGATACTTCAAATTTATAATTAAATTTATTGAAATTGTGTACATTTGCACTGGCATCAAGGTTCATATACAAAGGTCAACTCTTTATAATTGTTCAATGTATAATATGATGTCATACTTGGTATTTTGTATCAACATTCAAAAAATGGTAATAGTAATCATTACATAAGTATATTGTGATGTACATAGTAAAATAGCTGTAACAGAGCAAATATGAACATTTACTACACAAACATTCAAGCATTGAACGCGTATTTCTCGATAAATCAAGTATTCATCCTATAGTCCAAATGTCATAATGAAAATGCTTTTCAGGCTCTGAAAGGCATAATCGTTCAACATTTAAAAGAAAATCATCTCTGGCTTGGTGTGTAATGAATATGAGTTTCAAACGAGAATTAACATTGAATGCATATTTTTCGGAAAATCTAATATTCATCCTATAGTCAAAATGTCCTAATTAAAACGCTTTTTAGTCTCTGAAAAGCATTATAATTCGACATTTTAAACAAAATCATGTCTGGCCTGGTCTGTAAAAAAAATGAGTTCAAAACAAAAATCAGAAATTAACACGAATTTCTCGAAAAATCGAATTTGGATCCTATAGGCGAAATGTAATAATTAAACGGCTTTTAAGGCTCTGAGAAGCGTAATAAATCAACATTTTAAAGAAAATCATCTCTGGCTTGTTCTGTACAGAAAGTGAGTTAGTAATTTTGTTTGTAATCGTTTGAAACTCACTTTCTGTACAGACCAAGCCAGAAATGATTTTCTTTAACATGTTGAATTATTATGCTTCTCAGACTCTGAAAACGTTTTTATTATGACATTTGGACTGTTGGACGAATACTTAATTTTTCGAGAAATCTGCGTTCAATGCTAGTACTCGTTTGAAACTCATTTTCCCTACAGAACAAGCCAGAGATCGTTTTCTTTAAAAGGTTGAATTATTATGCTTCTCAGAGCTTAAAAGCGTTTTAATTAAGACATTTGGACTAAAGGATGAATACTTGATTTTTCGAGAAAATCGTTTTCAACGCTAGTATTCGCTTGAAACTCTTTTGCTCTACAGAACTAGCCAGAGATGATTTAACTTAAAATGTTGAATAATTATGCTTTTCAGAGACTAAAAAGCGTTTTAATTATGAAATTTTGATTATAGGAGGAATACTTGATTTTTCGAAAAATTCGCGTTTAATGCTAATTCTCGTTTGAAACTCATTTTCTCTACAGACCAAGCCAGAAATGATTTTCTTTAAAATGTTGATTTATTATGCTTTTCAGAGTCAGAAAAGCGTTTTAATTATGACATTTGGACTATAGGATGAATATTTGTTTTATCGAGAAATACGCGTTCAATGCTAGTACTCGTTTGAAACTCATTTTCACTACAGCCCAAATCAGAGATGATTTAATTTAAAATGTTTAATTATTATACTTTTCTGAGGCTGAAAAGCGTTTTAATTTTTACATCTCGCCTACAGAATGAATACTTGATTTTTCAAGAAATACGCGTTATATTCTAGTACTCGTTTGAAACTCATTTTCTGTACAGACCAAGCCAGAGATGATTTTCTTTAGAATGTGGAATTATTATGCTTCTCAGAGCCTGAAAAGCGTTTTAATTATTACATTATGACAATAAAAATAATACATTGCCACAACAATATTTGAAAAGTGTTAGGCTAAATTCAAAGTTCGACATTTGTGCAATATTTATAATAATTTAGTCATAGTAGTTATTTTTGACTAGCAATATGAAAAACAAATATCTTCAATCATATGTGTTCTTTCAGACAAGATAGATATGATACTTCAAATTTATAATTAAATTTATTGAAATTGTGTACATTTGCATTGGCATCAAGGTTTATATACAAAGGTCAGTTCTTTAAAATTGTTCAATGTATAATATGATGTCATACTTGGTATTTTGTATCAACATTCAAAAAATGGTAATAGTAATCATTAGATAAGTATATTGTGTTGTACATAGTAAAATAGCTGTAACAGAGCAAATATGTGCATTTGGTACACAAACATTCTAGCATTGAACGCGTATTTCTTGATTTATCGTGAAATACGCGTTAATGCTAATTTTCGTTTGAAACTCATTTTCTCTACAGACCAAGCCAGAGATGGTTTTCTTTAAAATGTTGAATTATTATGCTTGTCATAGCCTGAAAATCGTTTTAATTATGATATTTGGACTATAGGATGAATGCTTGATTTTTCAAGAATTACGCGTAAAATGCTAGTACTCGTTTGAAACTCATTTTCTGTACAGACCAAGCCAGAGATGATTTTCTTTAAAATGTGGAATTATTATGCTATTCAGAGCCTGAAAAGTGTTTTAATTATTACATTATGACAATAAAAATAATACATTGTCATAACAATATTTGAAAAAGGTTAGGCTAAGTTCAAAGTTGCACATTTGAGTTCAAATCAAAAATCAGAAATTAACACGAATTTCTCGAAAATTCGAATTTGGATCCTATAGGCGAAATGTAATAATTAAACGGGGTATAAGGCTCTGAGAAGCGTAATAAATGAACATTTTAAAGAAAATCATCTCTGGCTTGGTCTGTATAGAAATTTAGTTAGTAATCGTTTGAAACTCACTTTCTGTACAGACCAAGCCAGAGATGATTTTCTTTAACATGTGGAATGAATATGCTTTTCAGAGTCTGAGAAGCTTTTTAATTATTACATCTCGCCTATAGGATCAAAACTTGATTTTTCGAGAAATTCGTTTTAAATGCTAATTTTAGTTTGAAACTAATTTTCTCTAATAAACCAAGCCAGAGATGATTTTCTTTAAAATGTTGAATTATTATGCTTCTCAGAGTCAGAAAAGCGTTTTAATTATGACATTTGTACTATAGGATGAATATTTGTTTTATCGAGAAATACGCGTTCAATGCTAGTACTCGTTTGAAACTCATTTTCAGTACAGCCCAAATCAGAGATGATTTAATTTAAAATGTTTAATTATTACACTTTTCTGAGGCTGAAAAGCGTTTTAATTTTTACATCTCGCCTATAGAATGAATACTTGATTTTTCAAGAAATACGCGTTATATTCTAGTACTCGTTTGAAACTCATTTTCTGTACAGACCAAGCCAGAGATGATTTTCTTTAAAATGTGGAATTATTATGCTTCTCAGAGCCTGAAAAGCGTTTTAATTATTACATTATGACAATAAAAGTAATACATTGCCACAACAATATTTGAAAAGAGTTAGGCTAAATTCAAAGTTCGACATTTGTGCAATATTTATAATAATTTAGTCATAGTAGTTATTTTTGACTAGCAATATGAAAAACAAATATCTTCAATCATATGTGTTCTTTCAGACAAGATAGATATGATACTTCAAATTTATAATTAAATTTATTGAAATTGTGTACATTTGCACTGGCATCAAGGTTCATATACAAAGGTCAACTCTTTATAATTGTTCAATGTATAATATGATGTCATACTTGGTATTTTGTATCAACATTCAAAAAATGGTAATAGTAATCATTACATAAGTATATTGTGATGTACATAGTAAAATAGCTGTAACAGAGCAAATATGAACATTTACTACACAAACATTCAAGCATTGAACGCGTATTTCTCGATAAATCAAGTATTCATCCTATAGTCCAAATGTCATAATGAAAATGCTTTTCAGGCTCTGAAAGGCATAATCGTTCAACATTTAAAAGAAAATCATCTCTGGCTTGGTGTGTAATGAATATGAGTTTCAAACGAGAATTAACATTGAATGCATATTTTTCGGAAAATCTAATATTCATCCTATAGTCAAAATGTCCTAATTAAAACGCTTTTTAGTCTCTGAAAAGCATTATAATTCGACATTTTAAACAAAATCATGTCTGGCCTGGTCTGTAAAAAAAATGAGTTCAAAACAAAAATCAGAAATTAACACGAATTTCTCGAAAAATCGAATTTGGATCCTATAGGCGAAATGTAATAATTAAACGGCTTTTAAGGCTCTGAGAAGCGTAATAAATCAACATTTTAAAGAAAATCATCTCTGGCTTGTTCTGTACAGAAAGTGAGTTAGTAATTTTGTTTGTAATCGTTTGAAACTCACTTTCTGTACAGACCAAGCCAGAAATGATTTTCTTTAACATGTTGAATTATTATGCTTCTCAGACTCTGAAAACGTTTTTATTATGACATTTGGACTGTTGGACGAATACTTAATTTTTCGAGAAATCTGCGTTCAATGCTAGTACTCGTTTGAAACTCATTTTCCCTACAGAACAAGCCAGAGATCGTTTTCTTTAAAAGGTTGAATTATTATGCTTCTCAGAGCTTAAAAGCGTTTTAATTAAGACATTTGGACTAAAGGATGAATACTTGATTTTTCGAGAAAATCGTTTTCAACGCTAGTATTCGCTTGAAACTCTTTTGCTCTACAGAACTAGCCAGAGATGATTTAACTTAAAATGTTGAATAATTATGCTTTTCAGAGACTAAAAAGCGTTTTAATTATGAAATTTTGATTATAGGAGGAATACTTGATTTTTCGAAAAATTCGCGTTTAATGCTAATTCTCGTTTGAAACTCATTTTCTCTACAGACCAAGCCAGAAATGATTTTCTTTAAAATGTTGATTTATTATGCTTTTCAGAGTCAGAAAAGCGTTTTAATTATGACATTTGGACTATAGGATGAATATTTGTTTTATCGAGAAATACGCTTTCAATGCTAGTACTCGTTTGAAACTCATTTTCACTACAGCCCAAATCAGAGATGATTTAATTTAAAATGTTTAATTATTATACTTTTCTGAGGCTGAAAAGCGTTTTAATTTTTACATCTCGCCTACAGAATGAATACTTGATTTTTCAAGAAATACGCGTGGAAATAGAATGTGGAATTATTATGCTTCTCAGAGCCTGAAAAGCGTTTTAATTATTACATTATGACAATAAAAATAATACATTGCCACAACAATATTTGAAAAGTGTTAGGCTAAATTCAAAGTTCGACATTTGTGCAATATTTATAATAATTTAGTCATAGTAGTTATTTTTGACTAGCAATATGAAAAACAAATATCTTCAATCATATGTGTTCTTTCAGACAAGATAGATATGATACTTCAAATTTATAATTAAATTTATTGAAATTGTGTACATTTGCATTGGCATCAAGGTTTATATACAAAGGTCAGTTCTTTAAAATTGTTCAATGTATAATATGATGTCATACTTGGTATTTTGTATCAACATTCAAAAAATGGTAATAGTAATCATTAGATAAGTATATTGTGTTGTACATAGTAAAATAGCTGTAACAGAGCAAATATGTGCATTTGGTACACAAACATTCTAGCATTGAACGCGTATTTCTTGATTTATCGTGAAATACGCGTTAATGCTAATTTTCGTTTGAAACTCATTTTCTCTACAGACCAAGCCAGAGATGGTTTTCTTTAAAATGTTGAATTATTATGCTTGTCATAGCCTGAAAATCGTTTTAATTATGATATTTGGACTATAGGATGAATGCTTGATTTTTCAAGAATTACGCGTAAAATGCTAGTACTCGTTTGAAACTCATTTTCTGTACAGACCAAGCCAGAGATGATTTTCTTTAAAATGTGGAATTATTATGCTATTCAGAGCCTGAAAAGTGTTTTAATTATTACATTATGACAATAAAAATAATACATTGTCATAACAATATTTGAAAAAGGTTAGGCTAAGTTCAAAGTTGCACATTTGAGTTCAAATCAAAAATCAGAAATTAACACGAATTTCTCGAAAAATCGAATTTGGATCCTATAGGCGAAATGTAATAATTAAACGGGGTATAAGGCTCTGAGAAGCGTAATAAATCAACATTTTAAAGAAAATCATCTCTGGCTTGGTCTGTATAGAAATTTAGTTAGTAATCGTTTGAAACTCACTTTCTGTACAGACCAAGCCAGAGATGATTTTCTTTAACATGTGGAATGAATATGCTTTTCAGAGTCTGAGAAGCTTTTTAATTATTACATCTCGCCTATAGGATCAAAACTTGATTTTTCGAGAAATTCGTGTTAAATGCTAATTTTAGTTTGAAACTAATTTTCTCTAATAAACCAAGCCAGAGATGATTTTCTTTAAAATGTTGAATTATTATGCTTTTCAGAGTCAGAAAAGCGTTTTAATTATGACATTTGGACTATAGGATAAATATTTGTTTTATCGAGAAATACGCGTTCAATGCTAGTACTCGTTTGAAACTCTTTTTCACTACAGCCCAAATCAGAGATGATTTAATTTAAAATGTTTAATTATTATACTTTTATGAGGCTGAAAAGCGTTTTAATTTTTACATCTCGCCTATAGAATGAATACTTGATTTTTCAAGAAATACGCGTTATATTCTAGTACTCGTTTGAAACTCATTTTCTGTACAGACCAAGCCAGAGATGATTTTCTTTAAAATGTGGAATTATTATGCTTCTCAGAACCTGAAAAGCGTTTTAATTATTACATTATGACAATAAAAATAATACATTGCCACAACAATATTTGAAAAATGTTAGGCTAAATTCAAAGTTCGACATTTGTGCAATATTTATAATAATTTAGTCATAGTAGTTATTTTTGACTAGCAATATGAAAAACAAATATCTTCAATCATATGTATTCTTTCAGACAAGATAGATATGATACTTCAAATTTATAATTAAATTTATTGAAATTGTGTACACTTGCATTGGCATCAAGGTTTATATACAAAGGTCAGCTCTTTAAAATTGTTCAATGTATAATATGATGTCATACTTAGTATTTTGTATCAACATTCAAAAGATGGTAATAGTAATCATTAGATAAGTATATTGTGGTTGTACATAGTAAAAAAGCTGTAACAGAGCAAATATGTACATTTACTACATAAACATTCAAGCATTGAACGCGTATTTCTTGATTTATCGTGAAATACGCGTTAAATGATAATTTTCGTTTGAAACTCATTTTCTCTACAGACCAAGCCAGAGATGGTTTTCTTTAAAATGTCGAATTATTATGCTTTTCAGAGCCTGAAAAGTGTTTTAATTATTACATTATGACAATAAAAATAATACATTGTCATAACAATATTTGAAAAAGGTTAGGCTAAGTTCAAAGTTCCACATTTGTGCAATATTTATAATAATTTAATCATAACAGTTATTTTTGACTAGCTATATGAAAAACAAATATCTTCAATCATATGTGTTCTTTCAGACAAGAAAGATATGATACTTCAAATTTATAATTAAATTTATTGAAATTGTGTACATTTGTACTTCCATCAAGGTTCATATACAAAGGTCAACTCTTTAAAATTGTTCAATGTATAATATGATGTCATACTTGGTATTTTGTATCAACATTCAAAAAATGGTAATAGTAATCATTACATAAGTATATTGTGATGTACATAGTAAAATAGCTGTAACAGAGCAAATATGAACATTTACTACACAAACATTCAAGCATTGAACGCGTATTTCTCGATAAATCAAGTATTCATCCTATAGTCCAAATGTCATAATTAAAATGCTTTTCAGGCTCTGAAAGGCATAATCGTTCAACATTTAAAAGAAAATCATCTCTGGCTTGGTGTGTAATGAATATGAGCTTCAAACGAGAATTAACATTGAATGCGTATTTTTCGGAAAATCTAATATTCATCCTATAGTCAAAATGTCCTAATTAAAACGCTTTTTAGTCTCTGAAAAGCATTATAATTCGACATTTTAAACAAAATCATGTCTGGCTTGGTCTGTAAAAAAAATGAGTTCAAAACAAAAATCAGAAATTAACACGAATTTCTCGAAAAATCGAATTTGGATCCTATAGGCGAAATGTAATAATTAAACGACTTTTAAGGCTCTGAGAAGCGTAATAAATCAACATTTTAAAGAAAATCATCTCTGGCTTGGTCTGTACAGAAAGTGAGTTAGTAATTTTGTTAGTAATCGTTTGAAACTCACTTTCTGTACAGACCAAGCCAGAAATGATTTTCTTTAACATGTTGAATTATTATGCTTCTCAGACTCTGAAAAGCGATTTTATTATGACATTTGGACTGCTGGACGAATACTTAATTTTTCGTGAAATCTGCGTTCAATGCCAGTACTCGTTTGAAACTCATTTTACCCTACAGACCAAGCCAGAGATCGTTTTCTTTAAAAGGTTGAATTATTATGCTTCTCAGAGCTTAAAAGCGTTTTAATTAAGACATTTGGACTAAAGGATGAATACTTGATTTTTCGAGAAAATCGTTTTCAACGCTAGTATTCGCTTGAAACTCTTTTGCTCTACAGAACTAGCCAGAGATGATTTAACTTAAAATGTTGAATAATTATGCTTTTCAGAGACTAAAAAGCGTTTTAATTATGAAATTTTGATTATAGGAGGAATACTTGATTTTTCGAAAAATTCGCGTTTAATGCTAATTCTCGTTTGAAACTCATTTTCTCTACAGACCAAGCCAGAAATGATTTTCTTTAAAATGTTGATTTATTATGCTTTTCAGAGTCAGAAAAGCGTTTTAATTATGACATTTGGACTATAGGATGAATATTTGTTTTATCGAGAAATACGCTTTCAATGCTAGTACTCGTTTGAAACTCATTTTCACTACAGCCCAAATCAGAGATGATTTAATTTAAAATGTTTAATTATTATACTTTTCTGAGGCTGAAAAGCGTTTTAATTTTTACATCTCGCCTACAGAATGAATACTTGATTTTTCAAGAAATACGCGTGGAAATAGAATGTGGAATTATTATGCTTCTCAGAGCCTGAAAAGCGTTTTAATTATTACATTATGACAATAAAAATAATACATTGCCACAACAATATTTGAAAAGTGTTAGGCTAAATTCAAAGTTCGACATTTGTGCAATATTTATAATAATTTAGTCATAGTAGTTATTTTTGACTAGCAATATGAAAAACAAATATCTTCAATCATATGTGTTCTTTCAGACAAGATAGATATGATACTTCAAATTTATAATTAAATTTATTGAAATTGTGTACATTTGCATTGGCATCAAGGTTTATATACAAAGGTCAGTTCTTTAAAATTGTTCAATGTATAATATGATGTCATACTTGGTATTTTGTATCAACATTCAAAAAATGGTAATAGTAATCATTAGATAAGTATATTGTGTTGTACATAGTAAAATAGCTGTAACAGAGCAAATATGTGCATTTGGTACACAAACATTCTAGCATTGAACGCGTATTTCTTGATTTATCGTGAAATACGCGTTAATGCTAATTTTCGTTTGAAACTCATTTTCTCTACAGACCAAGCCAGAGATGGTTTTCTTTAAAATGTTGAATTATTATGCTTGTCATAGCCTGAAAATCGTTTTAATTATGATATTTGGACTATAGGATGAATGCTTGATTTTTCAAGAATTACGCGTAAAATGCTAGTACTCGTTTGAAACTCATTTTCTGTACAGACCAAGCCAGAGATGATTTTCTTTAAAATGTGGAATTATTATGCTATTCAGAGCCTGAAAAGTGTTTTAATTATTACATTATGACAATAAAAATAATACATTGTCATAACAATATTTGAAAAAGGTTAGGCTAAGTTCAAAGTTGCACATTTGAGTTCAAATCAAAAATCAGAAATTAACACGAATTTCTCGAAAAATCGAATTTGGATCCTATAGGCGAAATGTAATAATTAAACGGGGTATAAGGCTCTGAGAAGCGTAATAAATCAACATTTTAAAGAAAATCATCTCTGGCTTGGTCTGTATAGAAATTTAGTTAGTAATCGTTTGAAACTCACTTTCTGTACAGACCAAGCCAGAGATGATTTTCTTTAACATGTGGAATGAATATGCTTTTCAGAGTCTGAGAAGCTTTTTAATTATTACATCTCGCCTATAGGATCAAAACTTGATTTTTCGAGAAATTCGTGTTAAATGCTAATTTTAGTTTGAAACTAATTTTCTCTAATAAACCAAGCCAGAGATGATTTTCTTTAAAATGTTGAATTATTATGCTTTTCAGAGTCAGAAAAGCGTTTTAATTATGACATTTGGACTATAGGATAAATATTTGTTTTATCGAGAAATACGCGTTCAATGCTAGTACTCGTTTGAAACTCTTTTTCACTACAGCCCAAATCAGAGATGATTTAATTTAAAATGTTTAATTATTATACTTTTATGAGGCTGAAAAGCGTTTTAATTTTTACATCTCGCCTATAGAATGAATACTTGATTTTTCAAGAAATACGCGTTATATTCTAGTACTCGTTTGAAACTCATTTTCTGTACAGACCAAGCCAGAGATGATTTTCTTTAAAATGTGGAATTATTATGCTTCTCAGAACCTGAAAAGCGTTTTAATTATTACATTATGACAATAAAAATAATACATTGCCACAACAATATTTGAAAAATGTTAGGCTAAATTCAAAGTTCGACATTTGTGCAATATTTATAATAATTTAGTCATAGTAGTTATTTTTGACTAGCAATATGAAAAACAAATATCTTCAATCATATGTATTCTTTCAGACAAGATAGATATGATACTTCAAATTTATAATTAAATTTATTGAAATTGTGTACACTTGCATTGGCATCAAGGTTTATATACAAAGGTCAGCTCTTTAAAATTGTTCAATGTATAATATGATGTCATACTTAGTATTTTGTATCAACATTCAAAAGATGGTAATAGTAATCATTAGATAAGTATATTGTGGTTGTACATAGTAAAAAAGCTGTAACAGAGCAAATATGTACATTTACTACATAAACATTCAAGCATTGAACGCGTATTTCTTGATTTATCGTGAAATACGCGTTAAATGATAATTTTCGTTTGAAACTCATTTTCTCTACAGACCAAGCCAGAGATGGTTTTCTTTAAAATGTCGAATTATTATGCTTTTCAGAGCCTGAAAAGTGTTTTAATTATTACATTATGACAATAAAAATAATACATTGTCATAACAATATTTGAAAAAGGTTAGGCTAAGTTCAAAGTTCCACATTTGTGCAATATTTATAATAATTTAATCATAACAGTTATTTTTGACTAGCTATATGAAAAACAAATATCTTCAATCATATGTGTTCTTTCAGACAAGAAAGATATGATACTTCAAATTTATAATTAAATTTATTGAAATTGTGTACATTTGTACTTCCATCAAGGTTCATATACAAAGGTCAACTCTTTAAAATTGTTCAATGTATAATATGATGTCATACTTGGTATTTTGTATCAACATTCAAAAAATGGTAATAGTAATCATTACATAAGTATATTGTGATGTACATAGTAAAATAGCTGTAACAGAGCAAATATGAACATTTACTACACAAACATTCAAGCATTGAACGCGTATTTCTCGATAAATCAAGTATTCATCCTATAGTCCAAATGTCATAATTAAAATGCTTTTCAGGCTCTGAAAGGCATAATCGTTCAACATTTAAAAGAAAATCATCTCTGGCTTGGTGTGTAATGAATATGAGTTTCAAACGAGAATTAACATTGAATGCGTATTTTTCGGAAAATCTAATATTCATCCTATAGTCAAAATGTCCTAATTAAAACGCTTTTTAGTCTCTGAAAAGCATTATAATTCGACATTTTAAACAAAATCATGTCTGGCTTGGTCTGTAAAAAAAATGAGTTCAAAACAAAAATCAGAAATTAACACGAATTTCTCGAAAAATCGAATTTGGATCCTATAGGCGAAATGTAATAATTAAACGACTTTTAAGGCTCTGAGAAGCGTAATAAATCAACATTTTAAAGAAAATCATCTCTGGCTTGGTCTGTACAGAAAGTGAGTTAGTAATTTTGTTAGTAATCGTTTGAAACTCACTTTCTGTACAGACCAAGCCAGAAATGATTTTCTTTAACATGTTGAATTATTATGCTTCTCAGACTCTGAAAAGCGATTTTATTATGACATTTGGACTGCTGGACGAATACTTAATTTTTCGTGAAATCTGCGTTCAATGCCAGTACTCGTTTGAAACTCATTTTACCCTACAGACCAAGCCAGAGATCGTTTTCTTTAAAAGGTTGAATTATTATGCTTCTCAGAGCTTAAAAGCGTTTTAATTAAGACATTTGGACTAAAGGATGAATACTTGATTTTTCGAGAAAATCGTTTTCAACGCTAGTATTCGCTTGAAACTCTTTTGCTCTACAGAACTAGCCAGAGATGATTTATCTTAAAATGTTGAATAATTATGCTTTTCAGAGATTAAAAGCGCTTTAATTATGACATTTTGATTATAGGAGGAATACTTGATTTTTCGAAAAATTCGCGTTCAATGCTAATTTTCGTTTGAAACTCATTTTCTCTACAGACCAAGCCAGAAATGATTTTCTTTAAAATGTTGATTTAATATGCTTTTCAGAGTCAGAAAAGCGTTTTAATTATGACATTTGGACTATAGGATGAATATTTGTTTTATCGAGAAATACGCGTTCAATGCTAGTACTCGTTTGAAACTCTTTTTCACTACAGCCCAAATCAGAGATGATTTTATTTAAAATGTTTAATTATTATACTTTTATGAGGCTGAAAAGCGTTTTAATTTTTACATCTCGCCTATAGAATGAATACTTGATTTTTCAAGAAATACGCGTTATATTCTAGTACTCGTTTGAAACTCATTTTCTGTACAGACCAAGCCAGAGATGATTTTCTTTAAAATGTGGAATTATTATGCTTCTCAGAGCCTGAAAAGCGTTTTAATTATTACATTATGACAATAAAAATAATACATTGCCACAACAATATTTGAAAAATGTTAGGCTAAATTCAAAGTTCGACATTTGTGCAATATTTATAATAATTTAGTCATAGTAGTTATTTTTGACTAGCAATATGAAAAACAAATATCTTCAATCATATGTATTCTTTCAGACAAGATAGATATGATACTTCAAATTTATAATTAAATTTATTGAAATTGTGTACACTTGCATTGGCATCAAGGTTTATATACAAAGGTCAGCTCTTTAAAATTGTTCAATGTATAATATGATGTCATACTTGGTATTTTGTATCAACATTCAAAAGATGGTAATAGTAATCATTAGATAAGTATATTGTGGTTGTACATAGTAAAAAAGCTGTAACAGAGCAAATATGTACATTTACTTCATAAACATTCAAGCATTGAACGCGTATTTCTTGATTTATCGTGAAATACGCGTTAAATGCTAATTTTCGTTTGAAACTCATTTTCTCTACAGACCAAGCCAGAGATGGTTTTCTTTAAAATGTCGAATTATTATGCTTTTCAGAGCCTGAAAAGTGTTTTAATTATTACATTATGACAATAAAAATAATACATTGTCATAACAATATTTGAAAAAGGTTAGGCTAAGTTCAAAGTTCCACATTTGTGCAATATTTATAATAATTTAATCATAACAGTTATTTTTGACTAGCTATATGAAAAACAAATATCTTCAATCATATGTGTTCTTTCAGACAAGAAAGATATGATACTTCAAATTTATAATTAAATTTATTGAAATTGTGTACATTTGCACTTCCATCAAGGTTCATATACAAAGGTCAACTCTTTAAAATTGTTCAATGTATAATATGATGTCATACTTGGTATTTTGTATCAACATTCAAAAAATGGTAATAGTAATCATTACATAAGTATATTGTCATGTACATAGTAAAATAGCTGTAACAGAGCAAATATGAACATTTACTACACAAACATTCAAGCATTGAACGCGTATTTCTCGATAAATCAAGTATTCATCCTATAGTCCAAATGTCATAATTAAAATGCTTTTCAGGCTCTGAAAGGCATAATCGTTCAACATTTAAAAGAAAATCATCTCTGGCTTGGTGTGTAATGAATATGAGTTTCAAACGAGAATTAACATTGAATGCGTATTTTTCGGAAAATCTAATATTCATCCTATAGTCAAAATGTCCTAATTAAAACGCTTTTTAGTCTCTGAAAAGCATTATAATTCGACATTTTAAACAAAATCATGTCTGGCTTGGTCTGTAAAAAAAATGAGTTCAAAACAAAAATCAGAAATTAACACGAATTTCTCGAAAAATCGAATTTGGATCCTATAGGCGAAATGTAATAATTAAACGACTTTTAAGGCTCTGAGAAGCGTAATAAATCAACATTTTAAAGAAAATCATCTCTGGCTTGGTCTGTACAGAAAGTGAGTTAGTAATTTTGTTAGTAATCGTTTGAAACTCACTTTCTGTACAGACCAAGCCAGAAATGATTTTCTTTAACATGTTGAATTATTACGCTTCTCAGACTCTGAAAAGCGATTTTATTATGACATTTGGACTGTTGGACGAATACTTAATTTTTCGTGAAATCTGCGTTCAATGCCAGTACTCGTTTGAAACTCATTTTACCCTACAGACCAAGCCAGAGATCGTTTTCTTTAAAAGGTTGAATTATTATGCTTCTCAGAGCTTAAAAGCGTTTTAATTAAGACATTTGGACTAAAGGATGAATACTTGATTTTTCGAGAAAATCGTTTTCAACGCTAGTATTCGCTTGAAACTCTTTTGCTCTACAGAACTAGCCAGAGATGATTTATCTTAAAATGTTGAATAATTATGCTTTTCAGAGATTAAAAGCGTTTTAATTATGACATTTTGATTATAGGAGGAATACTTGATTTTTCGAAAAATTCGCGTTCAATGCTAATTTTCGTTTGAAACTCATTTTCTCTACAGACCAAGCCAGAAATGATTTTCTTTAAAATGTTGATTTAATATGCTTTTCAGAGTCAGAAAAGCGTTTTAATTATGACATTTGGACTATAGGATGAATATTTGTTTTATCGAGAAATACGCGTTCAATGCTAGTACTCGTTTGAAACTCATTTTCACTACAGCCCAAATCAGAGATGATTTATTTTAAAATGTTTAATTATTATACTTTTCTGAGGCTGAAAAGCGTTTTAATTTTTACATCTCGCCTATAGAATGAATACTTGATTTTTCAAGAAATACGCGTTATATTCTAGTACTCGTTTGAAACTCATTTTCTGTACAGACCAAGCCAGAGATGATTTTCTTTAAAATGTGGAATTATTATGCTTCTCAGAGCCTGAAAAGCGTTTTAATTATTACATTATGACAATAAAAGTAATACATTGCCACAACAATATTTGAAAAGTGTTAGGCTAAATTCAAAGTTCGACATTTGTGCAATATTTATAATAATTTAGTCATAGTATTTATTTTTGACTAGCAATATGAAAAACAAATATCTTCAATCATATGTGTTCTTTCAGACAAGATAGATATGATACTTCAAATTTATAATTAAATTTATTGAAATTGTGTACATTTGCACTGGCATCAAGGTTCAATTACAAAGGTCAACTCTTTATAATTGTTCAATGTATAATATGATGTCATACTTGGTATTTTGTATCAACATTCAAAAAATGGTAATAGTAATCATTACATAAGTATATTGTGATGTACATAGTAAAATAGCTGTAACAGAGCAAATATGAACATTTACTACACAAACATTCAAGCATTGAACGCGTATTTCTCGATAAATCAAGTATTCATCCTATAGTCCAAATGTCATAATGAAAATGCTTTTCAGGCTCTGAAAGGCATAATCGTTCAACATTTAAAAGAAAATCATCTCTGGCTTGGTGTGTAATGAATATGAGTTTCAAACAAGAATTAACATTGAATGCGTATTTTTCGGAAAATCTAATATTCATCCTATAGTCAAAATGTCCTAATTAAAACGCTTTTTAGTCTCTGAAAAGCATTATAATTCGACATTTTAAACAAAATCATGTCTGGCCTGGTCTGTAAAAAAAATGAGTTCAAAACAAAAATCAGAAATTAACACGAATTTCTCGAAAAATCGAATTTGGATCCTATAGGCGAAATGTAATAATTAAACGGCTTTTAAGGCTCTGAGAAGCGTAATAAATCAACATTTTAAAGAAAATCATCTCTGGCTTGGTCTGTACAGAAAGTGAGTTAGTAATTTTGTTTGTAATCGTTTGAAACTCACTTTCTGTACAGACCAAGCCAGAAATGATTTTCTTTAACATGTTGAATTATTATGCTTCTCAGACTCTGAAAAGCGTTTTTATTATGACATTTGGACTGTTGGACGAATACTTAATTTTTCGAGAAATCTGCGTTCAATGCTAGTACTCGTTTGAAACTCATTTTCCCTACAGAACAAGCCAGAGATCGTTTTCTTTAAAAGGTTGAATTATTATGCTTCTCAGAGCTTAAAAGCGTTTTAATTAAGACATTTGGACTAAAGGATGAATACTTGATTTTTCGAGAAAATCGTTTTCAACGCTAGTATTCGCTTGAAACTCTTTTGCTCTACAGAACTAGCCAGAGATGATTTAACTTAAAATGTTGAATAATTATGCTTTTCAGAGACTAAAAAGCGTTTTAATTATGACATTTTGATTATAGGAGGAATACTTGATTTTTCGAAAAATTCGCGTTCAATGCTAATTTTCATTTGAAACTCATTTTCTCTACAGACCAAGCCAGAAATGATTTTCTTTAAAATGTTGATTTATTATGCTTTTCAGAGTCAGAAAAGCGTTTTAATTATGACATTTGGACTATAGGATAAATATTTGTTTTATCGAGAAATACGCGTTCAATGCTAGTACTCGTTTGAAACTCTTTTTCACTACAGCCCAAATCAGAGATGATTTAATTTAAAATGTTTAATTATTATACTTTTATGAGGCTGAAAAGCCTTTTTAATTTTTACATCTCGCCTATAGAATGAATACTTGATTTTTCAAGAAATACGCGTTATATTCTAGTACTCGTTTGAAACTCATTTTCTGTACAGACCAAGCCAGAGATGATTTTCTTTAAAATGTGGAATTATTATGCTTCTCAGAACCTGAAAAGCGTTTTAATTATTACATTATGACAATAAAAATAATACATTGCCACAACAATATTTGAAAAATGTTAGGCTAAATTCAAAGTTCGACATTTGTGCAATATTTATAATAATTTAGTCATAGTAGTTATTTTTGACTAGCAATATGAAAAACAAATATCTTCAATCATATGTATTCTTTCAGACAAGATAGATATGATACTTCAAATTTATAATTAAATTTATTGAAATTGTGTACACTTGCATTGGCATCAAGGTTTATATACAAAGGTCAGCTCTTTAAAATTGTTCAATGTATAATATGATGTCATACTTAGTATTTTGTATCAACATTCAAAAGATGGTAATAGTAATCATTAGATAAGTATATTGTGGTTGTACATAGTAAAAAAGCTGTAACAGAGCAAATATGTACATTTACTACATAAACATTCAAGCATTGAACGCGTATTTCTTGATTTATCGTGAAATACGCGTTAAATGCTAATTTTCGTTTGAAACTCATTTTCTCTACAGACCAAGCCAGAGATGGTTTTCTTTAAAATGTCGAATTATTATGCTTTTCAGAGCCTGAAAAGTGTTTTAATTATTACATTATGACAATAAAAATAATACATTGTCATAACAATATTTGAAGAAGGTTAGGCTAAGTTCAAAGTTCCACATTTGTGCAATATTTATAATAATTTAATCATAACAGTTATTTTTGACTAGCTATATGAAAAACAAATATCTTCAATCATATGTGTTCTTTCAGACAAGAAAGATATGATACTTCAAATTTATAATTACATTTATTGAAATTGTGTACATTTGTACTTCCATCAAGGTTCATATACAAAGGTCAACTCTTTAAAATTGTTCAATGTATAATATGATGTCATACTTGGTATTTTGTATCAACATTCAAAAAATGGTAATAGTAATCATTACATAAGTATATTGTGATGTACATAGTAAAATAGCTGTAACAGAGCAAATATGAACATTTACTACACAAACATTCAAGCATTGAACGCGTATTTCTCGATAAATCAAGTATTCATCCTATAGTCCAAATGTCATAATGAAAATGCTTTTCAGGCTCTGAAAGGCATAATCGTTCAACATTTAAAAGAAAATCATCTCTGGCTTGGTGTGTAATGAATATGAGTTTCAAACGAGAATTAACATTGAATGCGTATTTTTCGGAAAACCTAATATTCATCCTATAGTCAAAATGTCCTAATTAAAACGCTTTTTAGTCTCTGAAAAGCATTATAATTCGACATTTTAAACAAAATCATGTCTGGCTTGGTCTGTAAAAAAAATGAGTTCAAAACAAAAATCAGAAATTAACACGAATTTCTCGAAAAATCGAATTTGGATCCTATAGGCGAAATGTAATAATTAAACGACTTTTAAGGCTCTGAGAAGCGTAATAAATCAACATTTTAAAGAAAATCATCTCTGGCTTGGTCTGTACAGAAAGTGAGTTAGTAATTTTGTTAGTAATCGTTTGAAACTCACTTTCTGTACAGACCAAGCCAGAAATGATTTTCTTTAACATGTTGAATTATTATGCTTCTCAGACTCTGAAAAGCGATTTTATTATGACATTTGGACTGTTGGACGAATACTTAATTTTTCGTGAAATCTGCGTTCAATGCCAGTACTCGTTTGAAACTCATTTTACCCTACAGACCAAGCCAGAGATCGTTTTCTTTAAAAGGTTGAATTATTATGCTTCTCAGAGCTTAAAAGCGTTTTAATTAAGACATTTGGACTAAAGGATGAATACTTGATTTTTCGAGAAAATCGTTTTCAACGCTAGTATTCGCTTGAAACTCTTTTGCTCTACAGAACTAGCCAGAGATGATTTATCTTAAAATGTTGAATAATTATGCTTTCAGAGATTAAAAGCGCTTTAATTATGACATTTTGATTATAGGAGGAATACTTGATTTTTCGAAAAATTCGCGTTCAATGCTAATTTTCGTTTGAAACTCATTTTCTCTACAGACCAAGCCAGAAATGATTTTCTTTAAAATGTTGATTTAATATGCTTTTCAGAGTCAGAAAAGCGTTTTAATTATGACATTTGGACTATAGGATGAATATTTGTTTTATCGAGAAATACGCGTTCAATGCTAGTACTCGTTTGAAACTCTTTTTCACTACAGCCCAAATCAGAGATGATTTTATTTAAAATGTTTAATTATTATACTTTTATGAGGCTGAAAAGCGTTTTAATTTTTACATCTCGCCTATAGAATGAATACTTGATTTTTCAAGAAATACGCGTTATATTCTAGTACTCGTTTGAAACTCATTTTCTGTACAGACCAAGCCAGAGATGATTTTCTTTAAAATGTGGAATTATTATGCTTCTCAGAGCCTGAAAAGCGTTTTAATTATTACATTATGACAATAAAAATAATACATTGCCACAACAATATTTGAAAAATGTTAGGCTAAATTCAAAGTTCGACATTTGTGCAATATTTATAATAATTTAGTCATAGTAGTTATTTTTGACTAGCAATATGAAAAACAAATATCTTCAATCATATGTATTCTTTCAGACAAGATAGATATGATACTTCAAATTTATAATTAACTTTATTGAAATTGTGTACACTTGCATTGGCATCAAGGTTTATATACAAAGGTCAGCTCTTTAAAATTGTTCAATGTATAATATGATGTCATACTTGGTATTTTGTATCAACATTCAAAAGATGGTAATAGTAATCATTAGATAAGTATATTGTGGTTGTACATAGTAAAAAAGCTGTAACAGAGCAAATATGTACATTTACTTCATAAACATTCAAGCATTGAACGCGTATTTCTTGATTTATCGTGAAATACGCGTTAAATGCTAATTTTCGTTTGAAACTCATTTTCTCTACAGACCAAGCCAGAGATGGTTTTCTTTAAAATGTCGAATTATTATGCTTTTCAGAGCCTGAAAAGTGTTTTAATTATTACATTTTGACAATAAAAATAATACATTGTCATAACAATATTTGAAAAAGGTTAGGCTAAGTTCAAAGTTCCACATTTGTGCAATATTTATAATAATTTAATCATAACAGTTATTTTTGACTAGCTATATGAAAAACAAATATCTTCAATCATATGTGTTCTTTCAGACAAGAAAGATATGATACTTCAAATTTATAATTAAATTTATTGAAATTGTGTACATTTGCACTTCCATCAAGGTTCATATACAAAGGTCAACTCTTTAAAATTGTTCAATGTATAATATGATGTCATACTTGGTATTTTGTATCAACATTCAAAAAATGGTAATAGTAATCATTACATAAGTATATTGTCATGTACATAGTAAAATAGCTGTAACAGAGCAAATATGAACATTTACTACACAAACATTCAAGCATTGAACGCGTATTTCTCGATAAATCAAGTATTCATCCTATAGTCCAAATGTCATAATTAAAATGCTTTTCAGGCTCTGAAAGGCATAATCGTTCAACATTTAAAAGAAAATCATCTCTGGCTTGGTGTGTAATGAATATGAGTTTCAAACGAGAATTAACATTGAATGCGTATTTTTCGGAAAATCTAATATTCATCCTATAGTCAAAATGTCCTAATTAAAACGCTTTTTAGTCTCTGAAAAGCATTATAATTCGACATTTTAAACAAAATCATGTCTGGCTTGGTCTGTAAAAAAAATGAGTTCAAAACAAAAATCAGAAATTAACACGAATTTCTCGAAAAATCGAATTTGGATCCTATAGGCGAAATGTAATAATTAAACGACTTTTAAGGCTCTGAGAAGCGTAATAAATCAACATTTTAAAGAAAATCATCTCTGGCTTGGTCTGTACAGAAAGTGAGTTAGTAATTTTGTTAGTAATCGTTTGAAACTCACTTTCTGTACAGACCAAGCCAGAAATGATTTTCTTTAACATGTTGAATTATTACGCTTCTCAGACTCTGAAAAGCGATTTTATTATGACATTTGGACTGTTGGACGAATACTTAATTTTTCGTGAAATCTGCGTTCAATGCCAGTACTCGTTTGAAACTCATTTTACCCTACAGACCAAGCCAGAGATCGTTTTCTTTAAAAGGTTGAATTATTATGCTTCTCAGAGCTTAAAAGCGTTTTAATTAAGACATTTGGACTAAAGGATGAATACTTGATTTTTCGAGAAAATCGTTTTCAACGCTAGTATTCGCTTGAAACTCTTTTGCTCTACAGAACTAGCCAGAGATGATTTATCTTAAAATGTTGAATAATTATGCTTTTCAGAGATTAAAAGCGTTTTAATTATGACATTTTGATTATAGGAGGAATACTTGATTTTTCGAAAAATTCGCGTTCAATGCTAATTTTCGTTTGAAACTCATTTTCTCTACAGACCAAGCCAGAAATGATTTTCTTTAAAATGTTGATTTAATATGCTTTTCAGAGTCAGAAAAGCGTTTTAATTATGACATTTGGACTATAGGATGAATATTTGTTTTATCGAGAAATACGCGTTCAATGCTAGTACTCGTTTGAAACTCATTTTCACTACAGCCCAAATCAGAGATGATTTATTTTAAAATGTTTAATTATTATACTTTTCTGAGGCTGAAAAGCGTTTTAATTTTTACATCTCGCCTATAGAATGAATACTTGATTTTTCAAGAAATACGCGTTATATTCTAGTACTCGTTTGAAACTCATTTTCTGTACAGACCAAGCCAGAGATGATTTTCTTTAAAATGTGGAATTATTATGCTTCTCAGAGCCTGAAAAGCGTTTTAATTATTACATTATGACAATAAAAATAATACATTGCCACAACAATATTTGAAAAATGTTAGGCTAAATTCAAAGTTCGACATTTGTGCAATATTTATAATAATTTAGTCATAGTAGTTATTTTTGACTAGCAATATGAAAAACAAATATCTTCAATCATATGTATTCTTTCAGACAAGATAGATATGATACTTCAAATATATAATTAAATTTATTGAAATTGTGTACACTTGCATTGGCATCAAGGTTTATATACAAAGGTCAGCTCTTTAAAATTGTTCAATGTATAATATGATGTAATACTTGGTATTTTGTATCAACATTCAAAAGATGGTAATAGTAATCATTAGATAAGTATATTGTGGTTGTACATAGTAAAAAAGCTGTAACAGAGCAAATATGTACATTTACTACATAAACATTCAAGCATTGAACGCGTATTTCTTGATTTATCGTGAAATACGCGTTAAATGATAATTTTCGTTTGAAACTCATTTTCTCTACAGACCAAGCCAGAGATGGTTTTCTTTAAAAGATTGAATTATTATGCTTTTCAGAGCCTGAAAAGTGTTTTAATTATTACATTATGACAATAAAAATAATACATTGTCATAACAATATTTGAAAAAGGTTAGGCTAGTTCAAAGTTCCACATTTGTGCAATATTTATAATAATTTAATCATAACAGTTATATTTGACTAGCTATATGAAAAACAAATATCTTCAATCATATGTGTTCTTTCAGACAAGAAAGATATGATACTTCAAATTTATAATTAAATTTATTGAAATTGTGTACATTTGCACTGGCATCAAGGTTCATATACAAAGGTCAACTCTTTAAAATTGTTCAATGTATAATATGATGTCATACTTGGTATTTTTTATCAACATTCAAAAAATGGTAATAGTAATCATTACATAAGTATATTGTGATGTATATAGTAAAATAGCTGTAACAGAGCAAATATGTACATTTACTACACAAACATTCAAGCATTGAACGCGTATTTCTCGATAAATCAAGTATTCATCCTATAGTCCAAATGTCATAATTAAAATGCTTTTCAGGCTCTGAAAGGCATAATCGTTCAACATTTAAAAGAAAATCATCTCTGGCTTGGTGTGTAATGAATATGAGTTTCAAACGAGAATTAACATTGAACGCGTATTTTTCGGAAAAACTAGTATTCATCCTATAGTCAAAATGTCCTAATTAAAACGCTTTTTAGTCTCTGAAAAGCATTATAATTCGACATTTTAAACAAAATCATGTCTGGCTTGGTCTGTAAAAAAAATGAGTTCAAATCAAAAATCAGAAATAAACACGAATTTCTCGAAAAATCGAATTTGGATCCTATAGGCGAAATGTAATAATTAAACGGCTTTTAAGGCTCTGAGAAGCGTAATAAATCAACATTTTAAAGAAAATCATCTCTGGCTTGGTCTGTACAGAAAGTGAGTTTCAAACGATTACTAACTAAATTTAGTTAGTAATCGTTTGAAACTCACTTTCTGTACAGACCAAGCCAGAGATGATTTTCTTTAACATGTGGAATGATTATGCTTTTCAGAGTCTGAGGAGCTTTTTAATTATTACATCTCGCCTATAGGATCAAAACTTGATTTTTCGAGAAATTCGTGTTAAATGATAATTTTAGTTTGAAACTAATTTTCTCTAAAGACCAAGCCAGAGATGATTTTCTTTAAAATGTTGAAATATTATGCTTCTCAGAGTCTGAAAAGCGTTTTTATTATGACATTTGGACTGTTGGACGAATACTTAATTTTTCGAGAAATCTGCGTTCAATGCTAGTACTCGTTTGAAACTCATTTTCCCTAGAGATCAACCCAGAGATGGTTTTCTTTAAAAGGTTGAATTATTATGCTTCTGAGAGTCTAAAAAGCGTTTTAATTTTGACATTTGGACTATAGGATGAATATTTGTTTTATCGAGAAATACGCGTTCAATGCTAGTACTCGTTTGAAACTCATTTTCACTACAGCCCAAATCAGAGATGATTTTATTTAAAATGTTTAATTATTATACTTTTCTGAGGCTGAAAAGTGTTTTAATTATTACATTATGACAATAAAAATAATACATTGTCATAACAATATTTGAAAAAGGTTAGGCTAAGTTCAAAGTTCCACATTTGTGCAATATTTATAATAATTTAATCATAACAGTAATTTTTGACTAGCTATATGAAAAGCAAATATCTTCAATCATATGTGTTCTTTCAGACAAGAAAGATATGATACTTCAAATTTATAATTAAATTTATTGAAATTGTGTACATTTGCACTTCCATCAAGGTTCATATACAAAGGTCAACTCTTTAAAATTGTTCAATGTATAATATGATGTCATACTTGGTATTTTGTATCAACATTCAAAAAATGGTAATAGTAATCATTACATAAGTATATTGTGATGTACATAGTAAAATAGCTGTAACAGAGCAAATATGAACATTTACTACACAAACATTCAAGCATTGAACGCGTATTTCTCGATAAATCAAGTATTCATCCTATAGTCCAAATGTCATAATTAAAATGCTTTTCAGGCTCTGAAAGGCATAATCGTTCAACATTTAAAAGAAAATCATCTCTGGCTTGGTGTGTAATGAATATGAGTTTCAAACGAGAATTAACATTGAATGCGTATTTTTCGGAAAATCTAATATTCATCCTATAGTCAAAATGACCTAATTAAAACGCTTTTTAGTCTCTGAAAAGCATTATAATTCGACATTTTAAACAAAATCATGTCTGGCTTGGTCTGTAAAATAAAATGAGTTCAAAACAAAAATCAGAAATTAACACGAATTTCTCGAAAAATCGAATTTGGATCCTATAGGCGAAATGTAATAATTAAACGGCTTTTAAGGCTCTGAGAAGCGTAATAAATCAACATTTTCAAGAAAATCATCTCTGGCTTGGTCTGTACAGAAAGTGAGTTAGTAATTTTGTTAGTAATCGTTTGAAACTCACTTTCTGTACAGACCAAGCCAGAAATGATTTTCTTTAACATGTTGAATTATTATGCTTCTCAGACTCTGAAAAGCGTTTTTATTATGACATTTGGACTGTTGGACGAATACTTAATTTTTCGAGAAATTTGCGTTCAATGCTAGTACTCGTTTGAAACTCATTTTACCCTACAGACCAAGCCAGAGATCGCTTTCTTTAAAGGTTGAATTATTATGCTTCACAGAGCTTAAAAGCGTTTTAATTAAGACATTTGGACTAAAGGATGAATACTTGATTTTTCGAGAAAATCGTTTTCAACGCTAGTATTCGCTTGAAACTCTTTTGCTCTACAGAACTAGCCAGAGATGATTTAACTTAAAATGTTGAATAATTATGCTTTTCAGAGATTAAAAGCGTTTTAATTATGACATTTTGATTATAGGAGGAATACTTGATTTTTCGAAAAATTCGCGTTCAATGCTAATTTTCGTTTGAAACTCATTTTCTCTACAGACCAAGCCAGAAATGATTTTCTTTAAAATGTTGATTTAATATGCTTTTCAGAGTCAGAAAAGCGTTTTAATTATGACATTTGGACTATAGGATGAATATTTGTTTTATCGAGAAATACGCGTTCAATGCTAGTACTCGTTTGAAACTCATTTTCACTACAGCCCAAATCAGAGATGATTTATTTTAAAATGTTTAATTATTATACTTTTCTGAGGCTGAAAAGCGTTTTAATTTTTACATCTCGCCTATAGAATGAATACTTGATTTTTCAAGAAATACGCGTTATATTCTAGTACTCGTTTGAAACTCATTTTCTGTACAGACCAAGCCAGAGATGATTTTCTTTAAAATGTGGAATTATTATGCTTCTCAGAGCCTGAAAAGCGTTTTAATTATTACATTATGACAAAAAGATAATACATTGCCACAACAATATTTGAAAAATGTTAGGCTAAATTCAAAGTTCGACATTTGTGCAATATTTATAATAATTTAGTCATAGTAGTTATTTTTGACTAGCAATATGAAAAACAAATATCTTCAATCATATGTATTCTTTCAGACAAGATAGATATGATACTTCAAATTTATAATTAAATTTATTGAAATTGTGTACACTTGCATTGGCATCAAGGTTTATATACAAAGGTCAGCTCTTTAAAATTGTTCAATGTATAATATGATGTCATACTTGGTATTTTGTATCAACATTCAAAAGATGGTAATAGTAATCATTAGATAAGTATATTGTGGTTGTACATAGTAAAAAAGCTGTAACAGAGCAAATATGTACATTTACTACACAAACATTCAAGCATTGAACGCGTATTTCTCGATAAATCAAGTATTCATCCTATAGTCCAAATGTCATAATTAAAATGATTTTCAGGCTCTGAAAGGCATAATCGTTCAACATTTAAAAGAAAATCATCTCTGGCTTGGTGTGTAATGAATATGAGTTTCAAACGAGAATTAACATTGAACGCGTATTTTTCGGAGAATCTAGTATTCATCCTATAGTCAAAATGTCCTAATTAAAACGCTTTTTAGTCTCTGAAAAGCATTATAATTCGACATTTTAAACAAAATCATGTTTAGTACTCGTTTGAAACTCATTTTCCCTACGGACCAAGCCGGAGATGATTTTCTTTAAAGTGTTGAATTATTATGCTATTCAGAGCCTGAAAAGCGTTTTAATTATTACGTTTCGCATATAGGATCAAGACATGATTTTTCGAGAAATTCGGGTTAATTACTAATTTTCGTTTGAAAGTTATTTCCTCTACAGACCAAGCCAGTAATGACTTACATTAAAATATTGAATTATTATGCTTTTCATAGTCTGAAAAGCGTTTTAATTACGACACCTCGCCTATAGGATTTAAACTTGATTTTTCGAGAAATTCGTGTTAAATGCTAATTTTCGTTTGAAACTCATTTTCTCTAGAGACCAAGCCAGAGATGGTTTTCTTTAAAAGGTTGAATTATTATGCTTCTGAGAGTCAAAAAAGCGTTTTAATTAAGACATTTGGACTAAAGGATGAATACTTGATTGTTCGAGAAAATCGTTTTCAACGCTAGTATTCGCTTGAAACTCTTTTGCTCTACAGAACTAGCCAGAGATGATTTAACTTAAAATGTTGAATTATTATGCTTTTCAGAGACTAAAAAGCGTTTTAATTATGACATTTTGATTATAGGAGGAATACTTGATTTTTCGATAAATTCGCGTTCAATGCTAATTCTCGTTTGAAACTCATTTTCTCTACAGACCAAGCCAGAAATGATTTTCTTTAAAATGTTGATTTATTATGCTTTTCAGAGTCAGAAAAGCGTTTTAATTATGACATTTGGACTATAGTATGAATATTTGTTTTATCGAGAAATACGCGTTCAATGCTACAGCCGGGAAGAAATAACCTGGCAGTAACGTCACTCCCTGCTAAGTCAGCGTTGCCAACTACTATGAAAGGAACCATAGCACGAGTAAGAGTACGAGCAGCAAGGATCGCGGTGCAAACTACCAATCTTCAATTTAATGTTAGCACTGCTAGATGTTTATTTTATGTTTGTTTATTTTAATTATTTCATATAATTCGGCTTTCAGCAAACCTTCTGCATGCGGAATATTGTGAGATGATAGCCACGACTTCATTTCATCCTTCTGCTGTTTGATGTTGGGATTTTTTTCAGTAACTTGTTGTGGTATGGAGGATTGTCACACACAATAACAAGTTTGGGGGCAGATTGGAAAGAAGCTGTTCTTCGAACCACAACATAAAATGGTTAGCGTTCATCTCCCCATGATAGTCACCAGAAGTTGTTTTTGAAAGGAACACTAACTTCGCCCCTCCACAAATCCACTTTCACCACCGGCATGCACAATAAACCTGGGACCCTTTCCTGTTGGCACTTTTAACCCCCCCCCCGAATCTTTGGAATCCAGCCAAACTTTGGGGACAGTGTGGTGTGTGTTCACGAAACTTTCATCCATATAAATGAAAGACCGGCGGTTTGCTCTGTGCGCAGTTCTTTAACTTCACGCAACGCAACGATGCTGTTTCGTTCAAGGAGTAGCTTCCTGCTGTTTACGCTGTGCTTTTTTTAAATCTGAATCCTAATTTTCTTATGATCATACGCAACGACCAACGCGAAACCTTAAAATTAACATTTTCTTGCAGTTCCTTCATCAGTTTATGTATGGTGACAACAATGCCTTTCGTGTATTAAACAATGGATTGTTTGGCGCACGACTGCTTCATCAAAAGAATCCAGATTTGTGACACGTTGCTGGGCGTTCGGTCGGTTTTTGCCCGCCGTTGAAAAAGATTTCCCGCTCGCAATCGCAACACTTTTGTGTTTCTTCTTCAAAATTCTCCACACAGATCTTTCACTGACACCTGTCGCCACGGGCGTTCTGTGAACAGCTGTGGTTTTGTTTTCATCGCAATCAAAGTACTTATACACATTGAAAACTATTTCTCTTGTATCGCTGTGCAAGGGCTTACCTTTCTTTACTCCACTGCTCATTCTACAACAATGACAAAACCAACCAAAAAACCCTCCCTAACAAAGAAACAAAATAGCCTGCAATCCCTCGCTCGTAGCTGCGGTTTGTTAGACTAATTAGCAGTGTGGGGGTTTGCACGCCTGCATCACCCCTCTCGGAATGATTTCGATTGGTTTGCACGCCACCTTGTCGTCCGCTCTAGCGAATGAGCCTTCGCTTCTGGAAGGAGAGGTGAAGGTGGGAGATGACGTCACTGCCAAGTTATTTCATCTGCGCTGTAGTACTCGTTTGAAACTCATTTTCAGTACAGCAAAAATCAGAGATGATTTAATTTAAAATGTTTAATTATTATACTTTTCTGAGGCTGAAAAACGTTTTAATTTTTACATCTCGCCTACAGAATGAATACTTGATTTTTCAAGAAATAGGCGTTATATTCTAGTACTCGTTTGAAACTCATTTTCTGTACAGACCAAGCCAGAGATGATTTTCTTTAAAATGTGGAATTATTATGCTTCTCAGAGCCTGAAAAGCGTTTTAATTATTACATTATGACAAAAAGATAATACATTGCCACAACAATATTTGAAAAATGTTAGGCTAAATTCAAAGTTCGACATTTGTGCAATATTTATAATAATTTAGTCACAGTAGTTATTTTTGACTAGCAATATGAAAAACAAATATCTTCAATCATATGTGTTCTTTCAGACAAGATAGATATGATACTTCAAATTTATAATTAAATTTATTGAAATTGTGTACATTTGAATTGGCATCAAGGTTTATATACAAAGGTCAGCTCTTTAAAATTGTTCAATGTATAATATGATGTCATACTTGGTATTTTGTATCAACATTCAAAAAATGATTATAGTAATCATTAGATAAGTATATTGTGGTTGTACATAGTAAAAAAGCTGTAACAGAACAAATATGTACATTTACTACACAAACATTCAAGCATTGAACGCGTATTTCTTGATTTATCGTGAAATACGCGTTAAATGCTAATTTTCGTTTGAAACTCATTTTCTCTACAGACCAAGCCAGAGATGGTTTTCTTTAAAAGGTTGAATTATTATGCTTGTCATAGCCTGAAAATCGTTTTAATTATGATATTTGGACTATAGGATGAATGCTTGATTTTTCAAGAAATACGCGTTAAATGCTATTACTCGTTTGAAACTCATTTTCTGTACAGACCAAGCCAGAGATGATTTTCTTTAAAATGTGGAATTATTATGCTTTTCAGAGCCTGAAAAGTGTTTTAATTTTTACATTATGACAATAAAAATAATACATTGTCATAACAATATTTGAAAAAGGTTAGGCTAAGTTCAAAGTTCCACATTTGTGCAATATTTATAATAATTTAATCATAACAGTTATTTTTGACTAGCTATATGAAAAACAAATATCTTCAATCATATGTGTTCTTTCAGACAAGAAAGATATGATACTTCAGATTTATAATTAAATTTATTGAAATTGTGTACATTTGCACTGGCATCAAGGTTCATATACAAAGGTCAACTCTTTATAATTGTTCAATGTATAATATGATGTCATACTTGGTATTTTGTATCAACATTCAAAAAATGGTAATAGTAATCATTACATAAGTATATTGTGATGTACATAGTAAAATAGCTGTAACAGAGCAAATATGAACATTTACTACACAAACATTCAAGCATTGAACGCGTATTTCTCGATAAATCAAGTATTCATCCTATAGTCCAAATGTCATAATTAAAATGCTTTTCAGGCTCTGAAAGGCATAATCGTTCAACATTTAAAAGAAAATCATCTCTGGCTTGGTGTGTAATGAATATGAGTTTCAAAGGAGAATTAACATTGAACGCGTATTTTTCGGAAAATTTAATATTCATCAAATAGTCAAAATGTCCTGATTAAAACGCTTTTTAGTCTCTGAAAAGCATTATAATTCGACATTTTAAACAAAATCATGTCTGGCTTGGTCTGTAAAAAAAATGAGTTCAAAACAAAAATCAGAAATTAACACGAATTTCTCGAAAAATCGAATTTGGATCCTATAGGCGAAATGTAATAATTAAACGGCTTTTAAGGCTCTGAGAAGCGTAATAAATCAACATTTTAAAGAAAATCATCTCTGGCTTGGTCTGTACAGAAAGTGAGTTTCAAACGATTACTAACTAAATTTAGTTAGTAATCGTTTGAAACTCACTTTCTGTACAGACCAAGCCAGAGATGATTTTCTTTAACATGTGGAATGATTATGCTTTTCAGAGTCTGAGAAGCTTTTTAAATATTACATCTCGCCTATAGGATCAAAACTTGATTTTTCGAGAAATTCGTGTTAAATGCTAATATTAGTTTGAAACTAATTTTCTCTAAAGACCAAGCCAGAGATGATTTTCTTTAAAATGTTGAATTATTATGCTTCTCAGAGTCTGAAAAGCGTTTTTATTATGACATTTGGACTGTTGGACGAATACTTATTTTTTCGAGAAATCTGCGTTCAATGCTAGTACTCGTTTGAAACTCATTTTCCCTACAGACCAAGCCGGAGATGATTTTCTTTAAAATGTTGAATTATTATGCTATTCAGAGTCTGAAAAGCGTTTTAATTATTACGTTTCGCATATAGGATCAAGACATGATTTTTCGAGAAATTCGGGTTAAAAACTAATTTTCGTTTGAAAGCTATTTCCTCTACAGACCAAGCCAGCAATGACTTACATTAAAATGTTGAATTATTATGCTTTTCATAGTCTGAAAAGCGTTTTAATTACGACACCTCGCCTATAGGATTTAAACTTGATTTTTCTCGAAATTCGTGTTAAATGCTAATTTTCGTTTGAAACTCTCTAGCTCTACAGAACTAGCCAGAGATGATTTAACTTAAAATGTTGAATTATTATGCTTTTCAGAGACTAAAAAGCGTTTTAATTATGACATTTTGAATATAGGAGGAATACTTGATTTTTCGAAAAATTCGCGTTCAATGCTAATTCTTGTTTGAAACTAATTTTCTCTACAGACCAAGTCAGAAATGATTTTCTTTAAAATGTTGATTTATTATGCTTTTCAGAGTCAGAAAAGCGTTTTAATTATGACATTTGGACTATAGGATGAATATTTGTTTTATCGAGAAATACGCGTTCAATGCTAGTACTCGTTTGAAACTCATTTTCAGTACAGCCCAAATCAGAGATGATTTAATTTAAAATGTTTAATTATTACACTTTTCTGAGGCTGAAAAGCGTTTTAATTATTACATCTCGCCTATAGGATGAATACTTGATTTTTCAAGAAATACGCGTTTGGAATTATTATGCTTTTCAGAGCCTGAAAAGCGTTTTAATTATTACATTATGACAATAAAAATAATACATTGCCACAACAATATTTGAAAAGTGTTAGGCTAAATTCAAAGTTCGACATTTGTGCAATATTTATAATAATTTAGTCATAGTATTTATTTTTGACTAGCAATATGAAAAACAAATATCTTCAATCATATGTGTTCTTTCAGACAAGAAAGATATGATACTTCAAATTTATAATTAAATTTATTGAAATTGTGTACATTTGCATTGGCATCGAGGTTTATATACAAAGGTCAACTCTTTAAAATTGTTCAATGTATAATAATGATGTCACACTTGGTATTTTGTATCAACATTCAAAAAATGGTAATAGTAATCATTAGATAAGTATATTGTGGTTGTACATAGTAAAATAGCTATAATACAGCAAACATGTACATTTACTACACAAACATTCAAGCATTGAACGCGTATTTCTTGATTTATCGTGAAATACGCGTTAAATGCTAATTTTCGTTTGAAACTCATTTTCTCTACAGACCAAGCCAGAGATGATTTTCTTTAAAATGTTGAATTATTATGCTTTACAGAGCTTGAATAGAGTTTTAATTATGACATTTGGACTATAGAATGAAAACTTGATTTATCGTGAAATACGCGTTAAATGCTAATTTTCGTTTGAAATTCATTTTCTCTCCAGACCAAGCCAGAGATGATTTTCTTTCTGGCTTGGTCTGTAAAGAAAATGAGTTCAAAACGAAAATCAGCAATTAACACGAATTTCTCGAAAAATCAAGTTTTTATCCTATAGGCGAAATGTAATAATTAAAAGGCTTTTAAGGCTCTGAGAAGCGTAATAAATCAACATTTTAAAGAAAATCGTCTCTGGCTTGGTCTGTATTGAAATTTAGTTAGTAATCGTTTGAAACTCATTTTCTCTAAAGACCAAGCCAGAGATGATTTACTTTAAAATGTGGAATTATTATGCTTTTCAGAACCTGAAAAGCGTTTTAATTATTACATTATGACAATAAAAATAATACATTGTCATAACAACACTTGAAAAAGGTTAGGCTAAGTTCAAAGTTCCACATTTGTGCATTATTTTTAATAATTTAGTCATAGTAGTTATTTTGGACTGGCTATATGTAAAACAAATATCTTCAATCATATGTGTTGTTTCAGACAAGAAAGATATGATACTTCAAATTGATAATTAAATTTATTGAAATTGTGTACATTTGCATTGGCATCAAGGTTTATATACAAAGGTCAACGCTTTAAAATTGTTCAATGTATAATATGATGTCATACTTGGTATTTTGTATCAACATTCAAAAAATGGTAATTGTAATCATTAGATATTGTGATGTACATAGTAAAATAGCTGTAACAGAGCAAATATGTACATTTACTACACAAACATTCAAGCTGTTAAGCACTTATTGACAAAAATATAAAACAAAAACAATTGAAGATAACACATACTAAAAAATCTGGCTTGAACTAGTTTCTCTAATACTAGTTGTCTGTGACCTTTGGGGAATCTCATGATGGATGGAAGATAAGTAAAAATGTGGCTATTGGTGAAGGATTTTTATTTGTATAAATCTTGATATTATGAAAGATTATACTTGCATCTGCATTATTTAGCTAGTAGATGAATAATGCTTTACCTCAAATGAATGTTTTGAGAAATAAGACAAAAGTGAGAGAAATATCTTCTGCATTTTGGATATGAATTAACCATATGTAGATTTTTAAAAATTGAAGAATGGAAGCCATCTTGTAAACCTGGTTGAAGAAATTGACATATTGAGTATACTCAGATGTAGAACTGATGCCTGCAAAAATTATAAGAAAAAGACTTACTCTACCTCACAAGGAGATAATATAGAAATGTTTTCTTCATATAGATAACATTTATATGTTATGTTATAAATGTTCTTTTAAGGCCGTACTAAAGGCAGTTTTGTGGTAATTTTTCCATAACAGTTGGCAGCACCGTTTGCCATGGCAACCGAGAGCCATGTTGCCAGATCTCCGCGTAAATATAACCAAGGTATATACATACAGGTAGGTCGATTAGGGTACTCGATGTGAGATGACGCCATATTGGTTAAAGGTGAGTTAGTGAATTAAAAGAAAGTAGTAAATCAGGGAAATTAATAATCATGAGATTTTAGTTATATGTTCTTCATACAGAAATAAGTAATATATCATCAGTGGAGGGTAGTAATAGTCGAAATATTAATATAAAATCCGTTGTTTTATATTAAGAATTTGTTTTAATATTTAGAACGCAGAGAAGAAAATGCAATAATGAGTGTAGTTAAATATTAATATAAAATTCGTTGTTTTATGTTCACTATTTATTTTAATATTCGAACGCAGAGAAGAGAATACAATAATAAGTGTAGTTAATTCAAACACGAAACTGACCAAGTGAGGACAGTAATTGAAATAATTGAAACATTTTGTGAATAAGTTTGAAGCAAATGCTGCGTTGACTCAGGCACGTATCCAAGGGGGGCTCAGGGGGCTAGAGCCCCCCCGAAAGTTTTCGGTTTACACTAGATAAAATGAGGCTTTTTGGTTTCTTGTGTGTGTGAAATAAAATAATGTGACGAAAATTTAAGGAGAGAAATAATTATCGAGGCAAGGTAAATTTTTCTACAACCCTGTAATTGATAATAGCACTTGTCCAATGTGGGGATAAGGGGAGTCGATCCCCTTCCAAGGGAAATCTTATCTTATCTTATTGCCTTAGATAAAGTAGGTTTTTGGCTTCTTGAATAATGTGACGATAATTTAAGGAGAGTAATAATTATCTAGGCAAGACAGAAAATGTTCTATAACCCTTTTATTGACAATATTGCACGTAAACCTTTCTTGCGTTTTCATTGTTGTTGTCGCAGCGAGCGCGATCATTGTGTAAAGATTTGTCATCATTTGGAAGCTGCACAACAAAGCGTGCCATGAGTAGGACGATTCTTTGTATTATTTATTCTTTGGAAAGCGGGAAAGGAAACGTTCTTAAATAAGAGGTGGAGTCGAACCACTGGTAATATTAACGAAACGTTTTACCTGCGGAACATTCTAGAATATAATGAAGACAACCGGCTTCAATTTCCCGGTTGATCAGTACAACAGAATCTGTTAGTAATTCGAAAATGAAGAGGACTAGTGAGACAATTTCCCGTAAACTACTTAAGTCTACTTCTAGTTCGTGTCCAAAGTTGAAGATATTGACGTCTGTGGAACTCTCAGTGTAGTGATAGTTCGGGGCATGAGCCGAAGAGATCGAAGGTCTAAAGTGAATATTTCAGGAGTACCGGATATTGGGGCGGTTTATTAAGACATAAATAAGTTGCACAGATCAACTGTAATTTTATTTGTGCCCGGGCCAAATCTCGTGTCTGCAGTCCGAGACTTTCGTGGGATAAAAATGACTTTTATTTAAGCCAACTGGGTTCGACCCACACTCAAAAACTTAACCACTACAATTTGGCAGCCGAAAATTATATGAATGTCGAGAAGAGAAAGCAGGAAGATGTTTTCAGGCTCTGCCAGGACCCGAACCAGGGTCTCTGGCATGTCGTGCCGTTGCTCTACTGGCATACCCAGGATTTTCGAAGGGATGGGGGGGGGGGGAGTGTTACGTATACTTTTTCTCGGTAGTCAGTCTTCATTTTGCCATATTTCTCTGCCTTTGACGTTCATTTTTTTTTAGAAATACTGGGCCAATGGAGGGTTATGACCCCCATCACGCCACTGGAGATAAATGAGTGAGCATTTTATCATATTGGAAGTCGAAACATTAGATGTGTTGGGAACGGAAGGGTTTTCACTGTGCATTAATTGTTTCTCGATCCAGCTGTGTACGAGAATACTTCCTTTGTTTCGTGCCGATATATAACAAGACTGCGGAAGCTGTGAACACTTGCGAGTGCTTAGGCCTGAATATGAACAATTTGGTGGGTTTCAGCTTTTATAAGAGCATGAAAACAAGACTTAACAGTGTTACAATGGAAATTAAAGCTCAAATTACTATACTTTAAGAAAATTATTTATTTGAAAAACTTAAATTGATGTTTTAAGACATTTTTACGCACAGAAAGACTAATCAGGACTGGACCTACCGTTTAAAGTGGGATCCGAACCACTGTGCAATGCGCCTCCACCATGTATCGAACTTCTTGAGTAGCTACAAGGCGACGACTTTCCACCACGCCATCGGGGAGGCCTTTATTTGAAAACCGGGAATAAAGGTAAACGAGCAGCAAGTGTTTGTTCGTTTCAAAATACATACTTAAGTACAATTTTACACAAGCTGCCTCCGCATAGTGTCCAAAGTCCGGTTTCACAGTTCTTCACGAATTATACTGGTTTGTTCTGCAGCTGTCTTTGGAAGTAACAGTAACATTTTCGAGTAACATTAACTGTAAACTACTTACTTTATGAAATTAGTATCTGAAATTCAGTTATTTTTCCACCTAACTACTAACTAACTTCGAAGTTAGTTGTACACTCCTGTGAAATGTGCCATGCTTTATAATGTGGTAAATGTAAAATGTGGCTGGTAGCCCTCTAAGTAGTTCAAAGGGCGTGTAAAGAGGTCACTAGTGTGCACGTTCTTACGGGCTGATGTGCGGAACGATGCGATTTCCCAACACTTTCGCTTTTGGCACTTACAACGTTTACCACTTTTAGTCCTCAATTATATATGGACTTAATGCTAAGTTGTTGGTGGTCATCTGTGATGAAATGAATAGTGCACTTGCATTTCATGTTCTGAACCTTGTCTTACAAGAAATAACTAATCTAGAATAAAGTAATTGTAATAGTAACTAAATTAATACTTTTTAAAGCTACAGTAATTATAACTGAATTAATTTCTCAAGTGATTAACTTTGAATTACTTTTGAAAAGTAACTTTCCAAACACTGTCGATATCTTAGAGTTCAGCATTACTCAGATAAGAATTGTGAGAGAAGTTTTCTAAGATAGAATATGGTAATAATTACCATTAGAATAAAATTCAAATCATTCAAAAATCATTGCATGATGGGATTACTAAAACTATATATTCGGGATATACGTATAAATTCACATTAACATTTTTATTTCAATGTAACTTCATTCTCCTTCTTGCCCATCCTGCAACATTATGTGGTTCTCTCATAGATGCGTATGCTTTTTGCTATTTTGAAATCATCATTCCATTCAGAAAGCAATGAATATCCTAAGATTTTGGGCAAATATCCTTCAAAATTGGAACTAGCAAAAATTTCAAGGAATGTGTGCTATAACTTGACAGACAAGACAAACAAGTTATACCATTCCCATTATTTTCAGTTTCTCAAATATACCGTTCCCAATTGCTGACTACTTGCAACCAGATATTAAGAAGTCTTGCAACATCATTTCTTAAGTATATTTTGGACTCTTGATATCTTGTAAACCATCACCATCCAACCATGTAATGTGCAAATTGTGTACGGTTCAAACAATCCACACAGACGATTTTTATTCCATAGAAGCATATCCACAAACTTCCACGGTATTGGGTTGCCATTGTTAGTCAAATCTGTTGACCTTTTTACAAATTTCAAGGTATTCTTAGAAGACACATCAAATAGATTCTCAAATGTTCATCTGCAAAAGGAGCAAATAAAAATATTGTTAATATGGTGTACGAGACTATGAACTTAACAAAGATGAAAAAATTATTTTCTTTACATTGTTACAACCACAGACAAGTTGAGTTAATAATAAAATGAAAACAACTTAGAAATGTTATTTATTTATTTATCGAACTCAACAGGTACATACCTAATTACAGAGCCCATGTGAAGGATACATAGTGAATATAATTACATATATTTCTGTAATATATATATATATACACACACCTACATAAAATACATTTAAAATTATTTCCTACATACACACACTTGATCACATATCATTTCATTAGGAAATTATGTGTTTAAGCTTAGGTTATTGCGTTAATAGTGGCTTTACTGAGGTCCCTTAGGTTCATAGAAAAGATGTCAATGGTGTTATTCTTGATTAGCAATTTATTGTAACTGGTGCACATTCTCCACAATGGAGATTTCTTTTTAATTTCCGATCTAGCCTTCTTTATAAGAAAAACTTCGTTCTTGAGTCTAGTTTTCGACGACGGGATTCGAAAATTTATCTGGCAGAGTAGATGTTCAGCATTTACTTCATTATTTAACAACTTCCACAAGAATACTATTTCCTGTAACGTTCTTCTATGACACAGCTTTGTAAACCGACTTTCATATATTAGGTTGTAATAGTGGTCAAATGTGGGGTAAACTTTCTGAAATTTGTATTTTAAAAATCTAAGAAATCGTGATTGGACTCTTTCAATTGCTTCACTGTACTTTGCTATGTCTGTATTCCATATAACAGATGCATATTCGAGTTTTGGTCTTACATACGAATAATACAAAACTTTGAGTGTGTATACTCTTGAAATCCCTCCCCATTCTAAGAATTAACCCAAGGCTCTTGAACGCTTCACTAATTATTTGTTCTACGTGTTTATTAAAAGTAAGATTTGAATAAAAAATAACCCCTAAATCCTTGACTAAAAAATTTCTTGCTAGAGTATGGTTGTATATTTGATACTGAAATTCAACTGGGGTTTTCTTTCGAGTATATGATAGAAAATGGCATTTATTGATATTTAGTGTTAAATCATTGTTTATTGTCCACGTTTCTAGATTTGTAATATCATTTTGAAGTTGAACACTATCATCTTGTTTGCTTATTTTCCTGTAGAATTTCAGGTCATCTGCGAAAAGCAATTTGTGTGAATTTTCAAATGAATCAGGCAAATCGTTAATAAGTAGTGTGAAAAGAAGTGGCCCAAGGTTAGACCCCTGAGGTACTCCAGAGGTGACTCTTATCTCTGAAGATGTGTGGCCTTTATACGTCACGTACTGCTTACGGTTCTGCAAATAGGAAGCGAACAATTGGCGCAGTGGTTCAGAAATATTGAAGCATGCTAATTTACTTAATAAGATATCGTGGTTAAACAAGTCGAATGCTTTGCAGAAGTCTGTATATATTGCGTCAACTTGACCTCCTTCGTCCAAGATTGAACTTATAAGATTGGTAATATCGGAGAGATTGGTCAACACTGATTTACGTGGTACAAAGCCATGTTGAAACGATGATATTACAGGTTTTACGTGAGTAAATATGTAACAGTGCATGATTTTTTCGAATATTTTTGCTGGGGCTGATAATATACTTATTGGTCGGTAGTCTTGTACGTCATTGGTGTTATTGGTTTTGGGAAGTGGGCAAATTGCCGTGGCTTTCCATTTTTCAGGGAATTTGTGCTTTACAAGAATTAAATTGAAAATTAGATATAATGGGTATTTCAACACATCACTGCAACCTTTAACTACATAGGGTGGTATCTTGTCCGGTCCGGCTGATTTCTTAGGTTTTAAATTTTTAATGGCTTTTTCTATGTCTTCAATTCCTATCTCGGTAATATTAAGATTATCCAAAGTTTCATATTGTTTATGGTTAGGCAATACTTTCATGTCGTAAAGCTTCGACTACTGAACGTCGGTCTGACAACACTTTATCCTTGAACAGTACAGGATCTTTGTTGCTTTTCTTACGTTTATATGCAACCAACGACCAAAACTGGGTGCTATCTTTTGCAATATTTATTTCCGAATTGGTAACATAACTGTTGTATGCATCAATAATTTCCTTACTAACTATTGTTCGAAATTCGCTAAATTTATTGTAGTGGTATCGAAAATCTCCCGCCTGTTTTTTCCACTTCTTGTGGTGGTAATGTTTCTTACTTATACTTTTAATAATGCTGCTCGTAAACCAACACGGGTACTGTCTTTTGCGGCATTTCTTTAAGGGGACACATTCATCGAATATTTTGTATATAATTTCATAAAACACGTCTGTAGCCTGATGAACATCATTATTTGTTTTCAATACATCCCAGTTCGTGTTATGCAGTTTGTGATAGATGGATGGAAAGTCGGCCTTACTGAAATTGTACTGTAGATTACGACAAGTTTTATAGCGGGTTTCTTTGACATGATTAATATCTAGTAGTAGCGAGGGGTGGTTAATGGTTAACGAAGTGGACCTTTTTGTGCAATATTTATAATAATTTAGTCATAGTAGTTATATTGGACAAGCAATATGAAAAACAAATATCTTCAATCATATGTGTTCCTTCAGACAAAAAAAATATGATAGTTCAAATTTATAATTAAATTTATTGAAATTATGTACATTTGTATTGGCATCATTGGCATCATTGGCATATATACAAAGGTCAACTCTTTAAAATTGTTCAATGTATAATATGATGTCATACTTGATATTTTGTATCAACATTCAAAAAATGGTAATAGTAATCATTGCATAAGTATATTGTGATGTACATAGTAAAATAGCTGTAACAGGGCTGTACATTTACTACACAAACATTCAAGCATCGAACGCGTATTTCTCGATAAATCAAATATTCATCCTATAGTCCAAATGTCATAATAAAAATGCTTTTCAGGCTCTGAAAAGCATTATCATTCAACATTTTAAAGAAAATCATCTCTGGCTTGGTCTGTAAAGAATATGAGTTTCAAACGAGAATTAACATTGAACGCGTATTTTTCGGAAAATCAAGTATTCATCCTATAGTCAAAATGTCCTAATTAAAACGCCTTTTAGTCTCTGAAAAGCATAATAATTCGACATTTTAAACAAAATCATCTCTGGCTTGGTCTGTAAAGAAAATGAGTTCAAAACGAAAATCAGCAATTAACACGAATTTCTCGAAAAATCAAGATTTGATCCTATAGGCGAAATGTAATAATTAAACGGCTTTTAAGGCTCTGAGAAGCGTAATAAATCAACATTTTAAAGAAAATCATCTCTGGCATGGTCTGTATAGAAATTTAGTTTGTTATCGTTTGAAACTCTCTTTCTGTACAGACCAAGCCAAAGATGATTCTTTTAGCATGTGGAATTATTATGCTTTTCAGAGTCTGAAAAGCGTTTTTATTATGACATTTGGACTGTTGGACGAATACTTGATTTTCAGAGAAATCCGCGTACAATGCTAGTACTAGCTTGAAACTCATTTCCTGTACAGACCAAGCCAGAGATGATTATCTTTAAAATGTTGAATTATTATGCTATTCAGAGACTTAGAAGCGTTTTATTTCTTATGTCTCGAATATAAGATAGAAACTCGATTTTTCGCGAAATTCGCGTTCAATGCTAATAGTCACTTGAGACTAATTTTCCATACAGAGCATGCCACAGATAATTTTCTTTAAAATGTTGATGATTATGCTGGTCAGAGCCTGAAAAGTGTTCTAATTATGACATTTGTACTATAGGATGAATATTTGATTTATCGCGAAATAAGCGTTAAATGCTTATTTTCGTTTGAAACTCATTTTCTCTAAAGACCAAGCCTGAGATGATTTTCTTTAAAATGTTGAATTATTATGCTTCTCGGAGTCTGAAAAGCGTTTTTATTATGACATTTGGACTGTTGGACGAATACTTGATTTTTAGAGAAATCCCCGTACAATGCTAATTTTCGTTTGAAACTCATTTTCTCTACAGACCAAGCCAGAGATGATTATCTTTAAAATGTTGAATTATTAAGCTTTTCAGAGCCATAAAATCGTTTTAATTATAATATTTGGACTATAGGATGATTACTTGATTTTTCAAGAAATACGCGTTAAATGCAAGTACTCGTTTGAAACTTATTTTCTGTACAGACCAAGCCAGAGATGATTTTTTTAAAAATGTGGAATTATTATGCTTTTCAGAGCCTGAGAAGCGTTTTAATTATTACATCTCGAATATAGGATTAAAACTTGATTTTTCGAGAAATTCGTGTTAAATGCTAATTTCAGTTTGAAACTCATTTCCTCTACAGACCAAGCCAGAGATGATTTTCTTTAAAATGTTGAATCATTATGCTTCTTAGAGCCTGAAAAGCGTTTTAATTATTATATTTTGCTTATAGGATCAAAACTTGATTTTTCGAGAAATTCGTGTTAATTCCTGATTTCCGTTTTGAACTCATTTTCTTTACAGACCAAGCCAGAAATGATTTTCTTTAAAGAATTGAATTACTATGCTTTTCAGAGACTGAAAAGCGTTTTAATTATGACATTTGGACTATTGGATGAATATTTGATTTATCGAGAAATACGCGTTCAATGCTTGTACTCGTTTGAAACTCATTTTCTGTACAGACCAAACCAGAGATGATTTAATTTAAAATGTTGAATTATTATACTTTTCAGAGCCTGAAAAGCGTTCTAATTATTACATCTCGCCTATAGGATTAAATCTTGATCTTTCGAGAAATTCCTGTTAAATGATAATTTTCGTTTGAAACTCATTTTCTCTAAAGACCAATCCAGAGATGATTTTCTTTAAAATGTTGAATTATTATGCTTCTCAGAGTCTAGAAAGCGTTTTAATTAAGACATTTGGACTAAAGGATGAATACTTGATTTTTCGAGATATTCGCTTTCAACGCAAGTATTCGCTTGAAACTCATTTGTTCTACAGAACTAGCCAGAGATGACTTTCTTTAAAATGTAGAATTATTATGCTTCTCAGAGTCTGAAAAGCGTTTCTATTATGACATTTGGACTGTTGGACGAATACTTGATTTTTCGAGAAATCTGCGTTCAATGCTTGTACTCGTTTGAAACTCATTTCCTGTACAGACCAAGCCAGAGATGATTTTCTTTAAAATGTTGACTATTATGCTATTCAGAGCCTGAAAAGCGTTTTAATTATTACATTATGACAATAAAAATAATACATTGTCGTAACAACATTTGAAAAAGGTTAGGCTAAGTTTAAAGTTCCACATTTGTGCAATATTTATAATAATTTAGTAATGACAGTTATTTTTGACTGGCAATCTGAAAAACAAATATCTTCAATCATATGAGTTCTTTCAGACAAGAAAGATATGATACTTCATCCTAAAGTCCAAATATCATAACTAAAATGCTTTCCAGGCTTTGAAAAGAATCATCATTCAACATTTAATATAAAATCATCTCTGGCTTGGTCTGTAGTGAATATGATTTTCAAACGAGAATTAACATTGAACGCGTATTTTTCGAAAAATCAGGTATTCATCCTATAGTCAAAATATCCTAATTAAAACCCTTCTTAGTCTCTGAAAAGCATAATAATTCAACATTTTAAACAAAATCATATCTGGCTTGATCTGTAAAGAAAATGAGTTCAAAACGAAAATCAGCAATTAACACGAATTTCTCGAAAAATCAAGTTTGATCCTATAGGCGAAATGTAATAATTAAAATGCTTTTAAGGCTCTGAGAAGCGTAATAATTCAACATTTTAAAGAAAATAATCTCTGGCATGGTCTGTGTAGAAATTTAGTTAGTAATCGTTTTAAACTCACTTTCTGTACAGACCAAGCCAGAATTGATTTTCTTTAACGTGTGGAATTATTATTCTTTTCAGAGTCTAAAATCGTTTTAATTATTAAATTTCGCCTATACGATCAAAACTTGATTTTACGAGAAATTCGTGTTAATTGCTGATTTTCGTTTTGAACTCATTTCTTTACACACCAAGCCAGAGATGATTTTCTTTAAAATGTTGAATCATTAAGCTATTCAGAGCCTGAAAAGTTTTTTAATTATTCCGTTTCGCATATAGCATCAAGACATGATTTTTCGAGAAATTCGGGTAAAATGCTAATTTTCGTTTAAAAGTTATTTTATCTACAGACCAAGCCAGTGATGGCTTTCATTAAAATGTTGAATTATTATGCTTCTCAGAGTCTGAAAAGCGTTTTAATTATTATATTTCGCTTATAGGATCAAAACTTGATTTTTCGAGAAATTCGTGTTAATTGCTGATTTCCGTTTTGAAATCATTTTCTTTACAGACCAAGCCGGAAATGATTTTCTTTAAAGCGTTGAATTACTATGCTTTTCAGAAACTGAAAAGCGTTTTAATTATGACATTTTGACTATTGGATGAATATTTGATTTATCGAGATATACGCGTTCAATGCTTGTACTCGTCTGAAACTCATTTTCTGTACAGACCAAACCAGAGATGATTTAATTAAAAATGTTGAATTATTATACTTTTCAGAGACTGAAAAGCGTTTTAAATATTACATCTCGCCTATAGGATCAAATCTTGATTTTTCGAGAAATTCCTGTTAAATGCTAATTTTCGTTTGAAACTCATTTTCTCTAAAGACCAAGCCAGAGATGATTTTCTTTAAAATGTTGAATTATTATGCTATTCAGAGCCTGAAAAGCGTTTTAATTATTACATGATGACAATAATAATACATTGTCGTAACAACATTTGAAAAAGTTTAGGCTAAATTTAAAGTTCCACATTTGTGCAATATTTATAATAATTTATTCATAACATTAATTTTTGACTGGCAATCTGAAAAACAAATATCTTCAATCATATGTGTTCTTTCAGACAAGAAAGATATGATACTTCAAATTTATAATTAAATTTATTGAAATTGTGTACATTTGCATTGGCAATAAGGTTTATATACAAAGGTCAACTCTTTAAAATTGTTCAATGTATAATATGATGTCATACTTGGTATTTTGTATCAACATTCAAAAAATGGTAATAGTAATCATTACATAAGTATATTGAGATGTACATAGTAAAATAGCTGTAACAGAGCAAGTATGTACATTTACTATACAAACATTCAAGCATTGAACGCGTATTTCTCGATAAATCAAGTAATCATCCTATAGTCCAAATGTCATAACTAAAATGCTTTCCAGGCTTTGAAGAGAATCATCATTCAACAGTTAATATAAAATCATCTCTGGCTTGGTCTGTAGTGAATATGAGTTTCAAACGAGAATTAACATTGAACGCGTATTTTTCGAAAAATCAGGTATTCATCCTATAGTCAAAATATCCTAATTAAAACCCTTTTTAGTCTCTGAAAAGCATAATAATTCAACATTTTAAACAAAATCATATCTGGCTTGATCTGTAAAGAAAATGAGTTCAAAACGAAAATCAGCAATTAACACGAATTTCTCGAAAAATCAAGTTTTGATCCTATAGGCGAAATGTAATAATTAAAATGCTTTTAAGGCTCTGAGAAGCGTAATAATTCAACATTTTAAAGAAAATAATCTCTGGCATGGTCTGTATAGAAATTCAGTTATTAATCGTTTGAAACTCACTTTCTTTATGATTTTCTTTAAAATGTTGAATCATTATGCTTCTCAGAGCCTGAAAAGCGTTTCAATTATTATATTTCGCTTATAGGATCAAAACTTGATTTTTCGAGAAATTCGTGTCAATTGCTAATTTTCGTTTGAAACTCATTTTCTCTAAAGACCAAGCCAGAGATGATTTTCTTTAAAATGTTGAATTATTATTCTTCTCAGAGTCTAGAAAGCGTTTTAATTAAGACATTTGGACTAAAGGATGATTACTTGATTTTTCAAGATATTCCCTTTCAACGCAAGTATTCGCTTAAAACTCATTTGTTGTACACAACTAGCCAGAGATGATTTTATTTAAAATGTTGAATTATTATGCTTCTCAGAATCTGAAAAGCGTTTCTATTATGACATTTGGAATGTTGGACGAAAACTTGATTTTTCGAGAAATCTGCGTTCAATGCTAGTACTCGTTTGAAACTCATTTCCTGTACAGACCAAGTCAGAGATGATTTTCTTTAAAATGTTGAATTATTATGCTATTCAGAGCCTGAAAAGCGTTTTAATTATTACTTTTCGCATATAGCATCAAGACTTGATTTTTAGAGAAATTCGGGTTAAATACTAATTTTCGTTTGAAGGTTATTTCCTCTACAGACCAAGCCATTCATGACTTTCATTAAAATGTTGAATTATCATGCTTTTCATAGTCTGAAAAGACTTTTAAATATTACATCTCGCCTTTAGGATTAAAACTTGATTTTTCGAGAAATTCGTGTTAAATTCTAATTTTCGTTTGAAACTCATTTTCTCTAGAGACCAAGCCAGAGATGATTTTCTTTAAAATGTTGAATTATTATGCTTCTCAGAGTCTAAAAAGCGTTTTAATTAAGACATTTGGACTTAGGGAAGAATACTTGATTTTTCGAGAAATTCGCTTTCAACGCTAGTATTCGCTGGAAACTCATTTGCTCTACAGAACTAGCCAGAGTTGATTTAACTTAAAATGTTGAATTATTTAGCTTTTCAGATGGTGAAAAGCTTCTTAATTCTGACGTATCGACTTAGGATCAAAACTCGATTTATCGCGAATATCGCGTTCAAAGGTAATAGTCACTTGAGATTCATTTTCTATACGGACCATGCAACAGAAAATTTTCTTTAAAATGTAGAATTATTATGCTTGTCAGAGCCTGAAATTGACATATTGAGTATACTCAGATGTAGAACTGATGCCTGTAAAAATATTAAGAAAAAGACTTACTATACCTCACAAGGAGATATTATAGAAATGTTTTCTTCATATAGATAACATTTATATGTTATGTTATAAATGTTCTTTTAGACAAATGCATAATTGATGGATGTTCTTGTAACTTTTGTTATCTCTTGTTTTTTATCATTATAATAATTATAAAGTTATTTATTATTGTTTGAACATAAACACAATTCATCAGAATATGTAAATTGAAATTTCCTTTTCAAATATATCACCAAAGCTACCTTTTGTGCTGATACTGAGTTTGAATTCTGACGCATGGTTTTAAAATCTCGCCTATAGGATCAAAACTTGATTTTCGATAAATTTGCGTTCAACGCTGATTGTCACTTGAGACTAAATTTCTATACAGACCATGCCAGAGATGATTTTCTTTAAAATGTTGAATTATTATGCTTCTCAGAGCGTTTTAATTAAGACATTAGGACTAAAGGATGAATACTTGATTTTTCGAGATATTCGCTTTCAACGTAAGTATTCGCTTAAAACTCATTTGTTCTACAGAACTAGTAAGAAATGATTTTCTTTAAAATGTTGTATTATTATGCTTCTCAGAGTCTGAAAAGCGTTTCTATTATGACATTTGGAATGTTGGACGAATACTTGATTTTTCGAGAAATCTGCGTTCAATGTTAATTCTCTTTTGAAACTCATATTCACTACAGACCAAGCCAGAGATGATTTTATATTAAATGTTGAATGATGAATCTTTTAAAAGCCTGGAAAGCATTTTAGTTATGACATTTGGACTATAGGATGATTACTTGATTTATCGAGAAATACGCGTTCAATGCTTGAAATTTTGTGTAGTAAATGTACATATTTGCTCTGTTACAGCTATTTTACTATGTACATCTTATTACTTATCTAATGATTACTATTACCATTTTTTGAATGTTGATACAAAATACCAAGTATGACATCATATTATACATTGAACAATTTTAAAGAGTTGACCTTTGTATATAAACCTTATTGCCAATGCAAATGTACACAATTTCAATAAATTTAATTATAAATTTGAAGTATCATATATTTCTTGTCTGAAAGAACACATATGATTGAAGATATTTGTTTTTCAGATTGCCAGTCAAAAATTAATTTTATGAATAAATTATTACAAATATTGCACAAATGTGGAACTTTAAACTTAGCCTAACCTTTTTCAAATGTTGTTACGACAATGTATTATTATTGTCATCATGTAATAATTAAAACGCATTTCAGGCTCTGAATAGCATAATAATTCAACATTTTAAAGAAAATCATCTCTGGCTTGGTCTGTACAGAAAATGAGTTTCAAACGAGTACAAGCATTGAAAGCGTATTTCTCGAAAATCCAATATTCATCCAATAGTCCAAATGTCATAATTAAAACGCTTTTGAGTCTCTGAAAAGCATAATAATTCAACATTTTAAACAAAATTATCTCTGGCTTGGTCTGTAAAGAAAATGAGTTCAAAACGGAAATCAGCAATTAACACGAATTTCTCTAAAAATCAAGTTTTGATCCTATAGGCGAGATGTAATAATTAAAACGCTTTTCAGGCTCTGAAAAGTATAATAATTCAACATTTTTAATTAAATCATCTCTGGTTTGGTCTGTACAGGAAATGAGTTTCAAACTAGTACAAGCATTGAACACGTATTTCTCGATAAATCAAATATTCATCCAATAGTCCAAATGTCATAATTAAAACGTATTTCAGTCTCTGAAAGGCATAGTAATTCAACGTTTTAAAGAAAATCATCTCTGGCTTGGTCTTTAGAGAAAATGAGTTTCAAACGGAAATTAGCAATTAACACTAATTTCTCGAAAAATCAAGTTTTGATCCTATAAGCGAAATATAATAATAAAAACGCTTTTCAGGCTCTGAGAAGCATAATGATTCAACATTTTAAAGAAAATCATAAAGAAAGTGAGTTTCAAACGATTAATAACTAAATTTCTATACAGACCATGCCAGAGATTATTTTCTTTAAAATGTTGAATTATTACGCTTCTCAGAGCCTTAAAAGCATCTTAATTATTACATTTCGCCTATAGTTGAAAACTTGATTTTTCGAGATATTCATGTTAACTGCTGATTTTCGTTTTGAACTCATTTTCTTAACAGATCAAGCCACATATGATATTGTTTAAAATGTTTAATTATTATGCTTTTCAGAGACTAAAAAGCATTTTAATTATGACATTTGGACTATAGGATGATTGCTTGAATTATCGAGAAATACGCGTTCCATGCTTGATTGTTTGTGTAGTAAATGTACATATTTGCTCTGTTACAGCTATTATACTATGTACATCACAATATACTTATCTAATGATTACTATTACCATTTGTTGAATGTTGATACAAAATACCAAGTATGACATCATATTATACGTTGAACAATTTTAAATAGTTGAACTTTGTATATAAACCTTGATGCCAATGCAAATGTACACAATTTCAATAAATTTAATTATACATTTGAAGTATCATACCTTTCTTGTCTGAAAGAACACATATGATTGAAGACATTTGTTTTTCATATTGCTAGTCAAAAATAACTATTATGACTAAATTATTATAAATATTGCACAAATGTGGAATTTTGAATTTAGCCTAACATTTTTCAAATATTGTTGTGGCAATGTATTATTTTTATTGTCATAATGTAATAATTAAAACGCTTTTCAGGCTCTGAATAGCATAATAATTCCACATTTTAAAGAAAATCATCTCTGGCTTGGTCTGTACAGAAAATGAGTTTCAAACGAGTACAAGCTTTGAAAGCGTATTTCTCGATAAATCAAATATTCATCCAATAGTCCAAATGTCATAATTAAAACGCTTTTGAGTCTCTGAAAAGCATAATAATTCAACATTTTAAACAAAATTATCTCTGGCTTGGTCTGTAAAGAAAATGAGTTCAAAACGGAATTCAGCAATTAACACGAATTTCTCTAAAAATCAAGTTTTGATCCTATAAGCGAAATATAATAATTAAAACGCTTTTCAGGCTCTGAGAAGCATAATAATTCAACATTTTAAAGAAAATCATCTCTGGCATGGTCTGTATAGAAATTTAGTCTCAAGTGACAATCAGCGTTGAACGCAAATTTATCGAAAATCAAGTTTTGATCCTATAGGCGAGATTTTAAAACCATGCGTCAGAATTCAAACTCAGTATCAGCACAAAAGGTAGCTTTGGTGATATATTTGAAAAGGAGATTTCAATTTACATATTCTGATGAATTGTGTTTATGTTCAAACAATAATAAATAACTTTATAATTATTATAATGATAAAAAACAAGAGATAACAAAAGTTACAAGAACATCCATCAATTATGCATTTGTCTAAAAGAACATTTATAACATA